>NC_069090.1:6472356-7170774 GCF_947172395.1 Bicyclus anynana
TTTAGGAATCCAAATATAATTCATACTAACGGTATCTTGGTTGGAACACGTGGGTTTGACATGAATATGATAGAGACAAGATTTACCGGAAGAATTTGCGATATTTTACTTGTTCATTGACCTGTGATTATTGTACACTACATACGTAAGGCAAGTGATTCATAGACCACAAATAATATAAGTCTATGTAGTTATTTACTGAATAAATAGAATTGATTGTAGGTATATTGAGCGTAGGTACCACTGAAGGTAAAGACTATAAAGTCTTCGTGTTACCATCGATCATCTATGGATCCAAGATTTGGTCGCCATGGGCCTCATTAGAAGGCTCAAAGTCATTCAAGATGGTGTGAGCTATGCTTTGAGTTTCTTTGTGTGATTGAATCAGAATTGAGGAGATCCGCAGATGAACCAAAGTCTCTTCATTGGAAAGATCATGTTTATAAAAATAGTTGCCTTTGACCAACGTAACTTCGCAGTGAGGACATGCCAAGATGGGTCCTTCCTTCGATGCGCTAACCGTCGAGTTATATATGTTAAGTATTATAATAATATGCTTGTTATTTCTTCAGCGACCTGCCCTTTGGAATACTCAGCAACGCTGCTTGGTGCCAAAGATAAGCAGTAGTAAATCCCAGACAAGCTCTATCACATATAACTCTACTACTTAGTACTAAAAATCACATTTTTACCATTGTTACATAATTTAAAAATTCTAAAATACGAACACAAGGTCGTCTATCAAACCGTTACAAAAAAGAGGTTTCGCATGTTGTAAAGGTTATTGAACTTATTGCACAAGGAAGAGCAACATGGTACTAATACTTTTTGTTAAAGAACTGGTCCATGATAGGACTATCGCCATGCTTATAGTCGTCAAGCTACATTGCTATGTGTCTGGTATGGTTGCTTATAAAACTACTAGCCGCCCCGCGGTTTCACCCTCGTAGTTCCCGTGAGTATACGATAATCAAATACAGCCTTTACACACTCACAACTAACGTGGCATTCTTGTCATAAAAGAATTTTCAAAATCAGGTACAGTAGATCCAGAGATTACCCCCTAACACCACAATCATTACCCCTTCAGAATAATGTCACTTAGATCATTGAAACTCAATTAGCATTACTTCCGGTATTTGTCTACCAACTGAAGCATTAGTCAGTGAATTATGCCCTATATATACCCTCTATACCCTCGATTTGCGTACAAACAAAATAATCCTTATAAGTATCGATTTAAAGACCAAACACAACTATTTTGAGTGCCCTACATTTCTATGGCACTGAGTCACAGTTAGCCAGGTAGAAAGTGACCGTTGTTTCATATGAATCACCTTTAGTTATGATAAAATTCCTAGAATATTTGGTTTTTAACAATAAAAGCTAAAGCCGGTAAGCGTGCCATAAAATTAAGTGCATCGGCTTATCATTATACAGTTAAAGTGGCTAATGTATTGGGGGTTTTTAAGCGCTGTGCATTTTTTGTTATTTTGTAAAATGTCTTTGTAGTAAGTACGTAGAAACAGTTGTAAAGGGAATGCCCATCGGCCACTAAAATGTTGGCCCCGGGAACTCAGGTATATAACTATATGGAGAATAAATAATTGGCTTAATAAAAGTATGTTTCTTGAATAAAAAAACATTTTTTATCACTCTTCTTGCTCAAAAAGTTCGCCGGTGTACCAAAGTGAGTAAGTAACATTTGAAACTGATTAGTTTTTTCCATTACCAACAAGCTAATTAAACAAGAAAACTATCGAACAAACCTATCATGACTATTCAAAAAATATCGCAAAACTGTGCCTGAATTGTCCCGTTGGAGATAAATTAAATATGAATTTAAAATGTTGTAAAACGTTGTGGCAAACTTTTTTTTGATAATGATTTTTATTATCAAAGTAGAATTGTCAAGTATATTAAAACTAACAATGCATTATACTATAAAGTGCGACAGACAGTTAATTGACAAGAAGCTACGAATGTGGTGTTTGAACACCTAATTTCTTATCCTATAGAAATTATAAATAAACGCTTATCCATGGATAATCGAAGTTTCCCTTTAGTAACCTCTTTCAATGCGTTGGTACGAAAAAGATGGAAGTAGGACAACTCCAACGCCATAGGACGAAACTTTATCTATATTTCTCTTTACTGGTCACATGATAACACATTGGTGGGATTGTAGTCAAGGGCTAACTTGTCAATAGAAAATATACACCTATATACAGTGGCGTACACAAGGATTTTAGCTAGGGTAGGCACTAAAAGTATAAAAATTGTTGAAAATGGAAAATGTCTTCTCTACCCCGGGTTTGTAATGAGCCTTTAGCCAGTGTGTATTTGCATTTATGGAGTACACGTTGTATTTACGTGACTTTAAATGATGATAAAGCAATACACACATTACAGAATAGCAACAAACATCAATTGTGCGTTGTTGCAATGCGGAAGTTAAATATCTTTTGTAATACGTTATTGTTTTTCCTTAAGCACGTTTCACACATACCAAACCGTGCCGATCGAATTGTAATGCAGCGAATTCCTCTGACCAATGTTTCTTAGAAATGTCGCTTCAAGTTAAGTCTTTTAACTTTCTTATTCAGCAGGTCTGCCTTACACAACTTATGATGTACCTTTCTAAGAGTACTACGTTACAGATTAACTCCAATTTAATAAAGGCATAAGTTGAATAACATGATCAATATCATGAGTCAGAGAAACGCAAGTTTACGAATTAGATATCTGATACAGGTACATTTACTGCTTCCAAATCATAGTAATATTATAGAGGCGAAAGTTTGTGTGTATGTATAATTTTGAACCGATTTAGATAAAAGTTAGTAAGTAGACAAATATACTCTAGGTATTATGCCTTGACGGCCTCCGTGGCGCAGTGGTATGCGCGGTGGATTTACAAAACGGAGGTCCTGGGTTCGATCCCCGGTTGGACAGATTGAGATTTTCTTAATTAGTCCAGGTCTGGCTGGTGGAAGGCTTTGGCCGTGGCTAGTTACCACCCTACCGGCAAAGGCGTACCGCCAAGGGATTTAGCGTTCCGGTATGATGCCGTGTGGATCCAAAAGGGGTATGGATTTTCATCCTCCTCCTAACAAGTTAGCCCGCTTCCATCTTAATCAGGTGAGATTATAGTCAATGGGCTAACTTATAAAGAATAAAAAAAAATCATAGATTAATCTTGAAAATCCATGGTTCCCGGATTTGTGAAAGGCCTTATGTTTATGGTAACAGAGTCGCGTGCGTCCTCTACTTTATATTACTATACCTATATGAGTATATAAACTAGCGGAGAGAATAGAGTAAGACAATTAACTATCGACGCAAAATGGTACCATAACATATAATTATAAATGGTTAGAGAAGAATTATGCCATATAAACAAGCACGGCGATTAAGAACAAACTAACTTCCATCAATGAGCATGATCCCAGAAGCAACTGAATATGCAATTTCGAAAAGGACAAATGTCGGAAAATCTGTACATATATCTTACAAATATGAAGTTTAATAAAATATTTGGATTTAATTTAAAGTTACTTTTAATAATTGTACACTGGTTTGGAAAACAATAAGTTTTTTTTAATTCCTGGACATTTTAAATTTTCAGACATGTGCCTTTTCGAAATTGCATATTCATTTACATTTTTGAAAAATTAAACGCTTAAGATATGGAATCTATACTAATATTATAAAGCTGAAGAGTTTGTTTGGTTGTTCTCTTTCAGGAACTACTGGTCCGATTTGAAAAATTCTTTCAGTGTTAGATAGCCCATTTATCCAGGAACGTTATAGGCTATATATTATCCCCGTATTCCTTCGGGAACCATGCAAGTGAAACCGCGCAGCGTCAGGTATATAAGTTTGTTTGAAAATCCTTCAACACGAACGAAGTAGCGGGTATCCATTAGTGGACTCATTTAATAATATCTTATAGCTCTTATCAGTAACCAAAGTAACCTTGTCAGTTGGTTAACAATACAAACAACAAACGCCGCCGATGCGTCTGTCAGTCCTACATACCCATATACGACTTCTTATTGACGTGAAGTCGGTTATCAATTCTTTGCGGCACCGTAACTGATAAGGTTATCAATAAAATATCGCGTAGTAACCTACTGTGCACGATAAAATCAACCTTAGTGGTTAAAGTTTAAGGTTATTATTTGCCGATATTTACAATTATTGTCCTATATTTATGATTTATAGGCGCCGATTTTCTTTTTTTCTATACGTAGAGCTTAACTTAAACGGGGCTTTGAGTGGTTAGAAGAAGAGAAGAAGTATTTATTTTTTACTAGCGGACTACTAGCAATTAAAAAACCGGATACTGTAAAAATAATAATTATTATAAACCATGAAGATAGTGTAGACAACGCCTAAGAATTAAAAGAAATTACGACACGTGAATATCGACGAAAACATATAGAAAAAATTAATTTGCTTATTTAAAACAAATAAACTACATATCAATTTTAGTAAATATATTTACCTATTTATTTAACATAAATAGTTAAAAAAACTGAAAAACACGCTTGATACCTATCATGGGGGTGCATTTCAAAAAGCCTGTCCACCATATTGGATTTAAATCACGTGACTACTTTTTCGTATTTCTGACAGCAAAGCCTTTCATTTGATATCCTTATCATGGTGGTGGATTTCTAACAGCCAGTCCACCATCTTGGGGAGGCGGCCATATTGGATTTGTAATGACTTTTCTTAGCTAGTCATGTATGGTCATCAGAACTCAGAGCGTTCATCCTAATCGAAGACCGGGAAGTGGGTCAAATTAGGATTCCAAGATTTTCTACATACATCTTTAGTTACAAGTGAAGCTAATTTAAGCGTGGTAAAAATAAAGATTAGATATGATGTTTATGACAAAGCCGTATATAGGAACAAAAACGAAATACGTTGTCTGTGTTTATCTAATTGTTATCAATAACAACAAGATATAATTGATTACATTGATTCATCGTATTACATATTTAATTACTGAAGAGCCTACGAAGACCAGACATTCCTCAAATATCTCATTCGTCTAGTCCATATTACTGACACCTGCAAAAGGCTACGCCCAAACTGGACATCATGTATTCTTATAATACACTAATGTTATAATGTCTGCCACTGACGATCAAGTAATGCCTGCAGCGCTAACGGCTTCACAGCCGATAAAACTGATGATCGTGTGTTGGTCGCGATGTGCATGACATCAAGCCGAACGCAGCCAGATAACACAATCAGTTTTATCGGACATTAAGCCCTTAGCGCTGCAGGCATGTGGGCTTATCGGATGGTGAGTGGGTACCATAAAGGGGAAACATTTGTATTGTTGTATGTAACGAATATTTTTAAAAACTACACGACCGATTCCAATAATTCTTTCACCAAAAGAAAGCTACATTATCAAGGAGTAACATAGGCTATATTTTATCCCCGTATTCCCACGGGCCATGCGCGGGTGGAAGCGCGACGCGTTATTGTATAATAAAATATGACATGTATTATTGTATTATAGAAATAGTACTAAATGTAAACAATAAATGGAATGAAAACAGTTATGAACAGTTATCTGGTCAAGTGTTTATAAGTGACCACTTTATTTATTGTAGTAGAAGTAGACACAACTAATATAATGTTGTCAATGCTTATTTGCTCTTTATGGGAATCCCCGAAACTTTAACTTGATGAAATACGATATAGCTTCTACAATGGGGATGAAGACTAGGTTTGAATATTTTGATTTTTATGATACATTCTGGTAAATTTTAACTTTATACATAAAACGCAAAGACTGTCTGGATATTATAAAGTTTAAAAATCTATTAAAAATATTCATACTTCTCTAATAAGGTAACCATCTGACATTTGATGTCAAAACAATCAGTTAAACTTATTGATAACAATTATCATTATAATCGTTCTTTGTCTTCAGTGCGATGTTTTCTACGAATTAGATTTGAACGCGCTAATCTTAGGAACTAATGGTCCGATTTGAAAAATTCTTTCAGTGTTGGATAGCCCATTTATCGAGGAAGGCTAAGGGTTATATATTAACCGTAATTAAGTATTTGTACGGAAACGGGAACCAAACGGATGTTACCGCGCGGCGTTAGCTGGTAAATCATAATGAGTGTTCCGTTGATAGCTCCTCTTTATTAAAAGTTGGATTAAATTGTATAATATTTTTGGTTTTATCAGCCATACTTATTCGTGGGTCTTTTGTAGGACTGCGGAGGATCCTTCACTATCACGATCCTAAGCTGCCTGCACTAATCGAATCCCTGCGACTCGCTTGATGTCGTTAGTCCTTTTGTTATTTTTTGGTTTATAGATACATATTTATTCACACAAGTCAAGTCAGTTAACAGTCAAGGAAGTAAGAATGAATGAACAGTGCTCTTTCCATTATAGCGTAACATTCTTAGACTATGAAAGTTTTATTTTCTTCTTTTTTTATTGTTTACAAGTTAGCCCTTGACTACAATATCACAAGATGGTAAGTGAGATTCCAATCTAAGATGGAAGCGGGCTAAATTGTTAGGAGGAGGTTTCATCCTCCATCATCCATACCCCTTTCGATTTATACACGACATTGTACCGGAACGCTAAATCGCTTAGCGGTACGTCTTTGTAGGTAGGGTGGTAACTAGCCACGGCAGAAGCCTCCCACCAGCCAGACCTAGACTAATTAAGAAAACCTCAATCGGCCCAGCCAGGGATCGAACCCAGGACCTCCGTCTTGTAAATCCACTGCGGATACCACTGCGCCACGGAGGCCGCCAAAAATCTTTTAATTATGGCGCGTCTCGTGTAATATGACTACTAAATTATAATTTTTTTTCTCTTAGTTAGCCTAGTCGTTGTCTTATGCGGCTTTTTACCATGAGGTGATGTTCGGGTGCTAAATTGTTCTATAAAATACTGAGCTTTTCTCCCTGAAAATCTCAGTAGCAACCCTGAGTTGAAAAGTTAGTGCATGTGGAATGTGGAAGAAAAGTTATGCTGTCGGTCTAAATTATCATTAGATAATAAACGAGTAGGTTTAATAATACAGCTCGCGCGGATTAATGTACTGTGTTTGTATGGATGTGTTTTGTAGCCAACTGTCAAGTTAATGCGCACGGGTTATATGTTGCTTTGCTTAGTAACGTTGCTGTTTTATAAACATCTTATAGAATTAATTGACTATTATGTTTTTTCAGAGATATACATTATTTATTATTTACTTATATAATTTGTCTCTATTTATACGATAACATCATAAAAGCGACATCTGATTATAGTAACCTTTGGATAACTCGTTGTGGCCATAAAATGTAGCTTTTGTAATATGAACTAAAAAATCTGGTCATACCTGAGCAATATGCATAAATACGTTTTAATTATAACATAAGTAAAAGTATCTTAAAAAACGTCTATTATATCTATTTGTTTTGGAGTTATTATTTTGTCTATTTATCAGTTAAAACAAAAGTTAGTAAAAAAATCAATAACAAATTTAAAATACTCTGATAATTAAATATAATTCAAAAGTAATAAAAGCATACAAGTATAAAAGCTTCAATAAACTGAAAGTATTTTTAATCTGTAACGTAGACACGTCTCCCGCGTTGATATAATAAAAAACAAAAATAAAACTTACGAAACAAAGGAGTTTTCAAAGGAAATCCAGTTTACGTAACAGAAACACTGGCACAAAACATAAAACCAACTGAATTAAAAAAAAATAAGTTTAAAACATTACATTCTATATTAATTTTGTATATTTAAATTTGGAATCGAATGCCACCAGTTTTCAATGTAGCGTACGGTTCGCAACTGATTACTGAATGGACTGACCATTTGGCACGCATTGACAGAACGCCTTACGTTGATATAGCACCATGAGCACGCAACAAGTAATAATGAGTCTTAATCATTAAATAATAAGGTCGCGTTTAAACAGTAATGAGTAATAAGAACTCTGTCAAACTTAACGGTAAGAATATTGAGGTCAATGACGTCTTTTTTTCTTTGATAGTGATAAAGCAGCAGATTTTGCGGAATTAAAAGTTGTTGGTTTAGTGAAAGAGAAAGGCATTTGGCAACGTCATTTTGGCAATGATGTGGTTGTCTGTGGTATGCCCAATTTGAAAAACCGGAAATACCATGCCATAGTCTATAATTACAATACACACATACATTACATACATTCATTCAGATGAATCTGTGGTATTTTCTCTGTCAATTTTTAATGATATCTATTTTATTTTATTCTTTACAAGTTAGCCCTTGACTACATTCTCAGCTGAGATGTGGGTAAGTGACGATGCAGTCTAAGATGGAAGTTAATTTGTTAGGAGGAGGATGAAAATCCACACCCCTTTCGGTTTCTACACAGCATCGTACCGGAACGCTAAATCGCTTGGTGGTACGTATTTGCCAGTAGGGTGGTAACAAGCCACGGACGAAGCCTCCCACCAGCCAGGCTTGGACCAATTAAGAAAATCTAAATCTGCCCAGCCGAGGATTGAACCCAGGATCTCCGTTTCGTACCACCGCGCATACCACTGAGCCACGGAGGTGGTCATGATACAACCAATGTTGAAATGCGATTGCCAAGAAGATGCCTTTTTACTCCTGCCTAAAAAAACGGAGGTGGTAGAGAAAACGGAAGCTGGAAATCAACCTTAACCAGTGTAGAAGGATATTTATTTACTACTACAAGTATAGGTATTGATAGGGAAACTAATTTATAAAATAAAACCCTATCAAACAAAAAAATAATTTTTCAAATCGGTTCAGGCGTCTTCGAGTAATCGGTAAACATACATAAAAAAAGATTCCGACGAATTGATAACTTCCCCCTTTTTTGAAGTCGGTTAATAATAACTAAGTAGGTACTCAGAATGAATGGATTTATTAAGTAAAAATATCGTAGCTTGGTAAAAAGTATCGTAAAAAAATCAGTGGACTTCGGATTATAAAAACTTGCTCAACTGGCAAATCCCAAATAAAATTACCAGGTTTGAGAGTTTTGCAGTTATTTGCTGTAATTTGGGTTTTTTTCTATCCCTGTATGCAGTTTAAGAGTACAATATATTTATAGGGCGGTTTGAGCTATATATAAACATCTATTTATTATAATATAATGGCAAACTCGAACATTAATTGATAGTTTTGATAAGTGTAAAGCTGTTCTAGGAATACCTTTGCTGATTGCACATAGGACATATGTAGTGCCATTCTGGAAAAAGATTTTATAGTGTGTAACTCTATAGTCTACGCTTCGATCTGTCTCTATCTTTCTCTTTTTATAGTATTGTTTTGACAGAGAGAGATAGAGATGAATGTCTCTCACTGTCCATTTAAAGATATAACAATCTATACATATTAGTGCTGATTACTAGACTTTTTATTAGAGATCTTACAACCGTTTTATATTAACAGCCCTCTTCAGGCCCAGGATTCCTTATTAAAGAGGGGATATGGAGCTTAAGCCCACTACGCTGGTGCAGGTCCAATGCAGGTTGGTTAAGGTGATAATTAATGTTAAATTAACTGACAACCTCTATTAGATTTTACTGATAATGACCGGGTTGACGACATAACTTGCTCTACTAAGCACGGGGTGTTACTACAAACCTGTTGTCTAGACCTGTGGTCTAGTGGATGGACGCTTATTGACGGATTGATTTATATGACGGAGGTCCTGGATTCGATCCCCGGCTGGGCCGATTGAGGTTTTCTTAATTGATCCAAATCTTCAGCCGTGGCTAGTTAACACCCTACCGATAAAGACTTACTGCCATGCAATTTAGCGTTCCGGTACGATGTCGTGTAGAAACCGAAAGGGGTGTGGATTTACAACCTCCTCCTAACAAGTTAGCCCGCTTCCATCTTAGATTGTATCATCACTAAACATCAGGTGAGATCGTAGTCAAGGGCTAAATTGTAAAGAACAAAAAAAAATAAAAAAAATCAGGCTATTTTTCCTGTCCTTCATAATGTCTTCCTCACTAGGGATGATTATAATAAAAATCTGCCGTCAGTTTTTTATAATTTTATTTGAAAGACTTACAAATAAAACACTCACTTTGATTCGTTGTAGTAAAACAGAATAGTCTTAAAAGCTAGGTATAGACAACTTGGAAAATTACTTAAATAACCACAGACTAAAGAATAATAAGAATTCATCATGTTCTTTTGCAGTGTCTATTATTTATTACATAGGATCGTTAGAGCCGCGGTAGTCCAGTGAATATGACCTTCGATTTGGAGGGCGTAGGTTTGAATCCAGACCGAGGCATGCATCTCCAAGGAAAAAATGAAGTCTGTAAATCCGCATTGTACCGAATATATATATCGGTTGTAAGTTATGATTCTGAAAATTTATCAGTATGTGATCTATCTAATTAAAAGTACCTAAATTCACATTAGACCTGAAAATATATAAAATTATGCCTGCTCAAATATGTAAATTTACATTATCGAAAATTTTTATTCCTTAGGAAACTGACCATTTTTGGCTTACGTTACAGAAAAACAAGAACTGTCAATCGAACTAAAACTATACCATTAAAAATTAATATTATTGTTTAATAAGTGACACTAAATTGGAAGAAGAAGAAGAAATACTTTATTGCGCACAAAAATACAATTATAAATTAAAACAATAAAAAGATAAATTAAACTTAGCATGCAAAGGCGGCCTTATTACTAAAAGTAATCTCTACCAGGCAACCCCTGACGAGAGAACTTGCAAAGAAAGAGCGGGAAGGTGCAATACATTATATGTAATTATATATATAAATAATTAAATAAATTGGACATTGTAACTATACTTCAAATCTGGCCCACATTTATTATAATTTAAAAAAAGTTTTTTATTTCATAAAAAAAGATTAAGCTATTCTTGTATCTTTATTCTTTACATCCTTTTTGCCAGTGTTTCCTTGTACACGTTTCGCAATTAGTTCGCCGAATTTAGGCGGAGTTGGGTCTGGCGAGGGAAGCGACGGCGGTGGCAGCGGGGGTAGTAGGTTCGATGCCGGCTGAAACACCTTCGCTTCGTTCGACGGGCTGGCTGAAAAAAAAAGATGAATTTTTGATTATAAAGAACAAACGATTAGGTACCAGTATTTGGATTATAAAGAACAATCGTTTACCAGCATGTAATAGACAGTTTTACCATTTATTTAACACTAGCGGACTACCGAGACTTCATTCACGTGATATTAGTTTTTCTCAAATCCCGCAGGATTTGATTTTCCGGGATAAAAAGTACCTACCCTATAGGTATTTTGTTCAATAATCACATGTATCTTGCAATGAAAGTCCCATTAAAATCGGTTCAGCCGTCCCAGATATAAGACCGAACAAATAGACAGACAGACAAAATTCTTAAAAAAGTTTGTTTGCGTTTTAGTATAGTAGAAATTAAACACTTAGGAAAAACCTGTTATTTTAAAATTACAGACAGAAACTTGAATTTTACTTGATGTATTATTTTTTTTTTACATTTCAATCAGTCGAACTAAGTTTACTTGAATTTCTAATTTAATACGCTCAAAATAAAATCTAAATACGTTTATTTGTAGAAAACTTTAAGTTTCACTATTTGAAGACTGTATACCGCTCCAATTCGCAAAACAAACTACCTTGTACAACCAAATCACAAAATATAAATTAGATGTTTTGTAAAACTCCCTTCGTCATCAACCCATATTCGGCTCACTGCTGAGCTCCAGTCTCCTCTCAGAATGAGAGGGGTAAGGCCAATAATCCACCACGCTGGCCCAATGCGGATTGGCAGACTTCACACACGTAGAGGATTAAGATAATTCTCTGATATGCAGGTTTCCTCACGATGTTTTCCTTCACCGATTGAGACACGTGATATTTAATTTCTTAAAATGCACACAACTGAAAAGTTGGAGGTGTAAACTCCCTTCATTCTTCAAAGTTTAGCTAAAAAACTTTCACGTCCTGAAAATTTTTTCCATCATAATTTACCCGTTTAAGATGTTTGTACAATGTTACAGACAAAATCACTTCTTTTTTATAGAAAACACTGACAACTATACGTTTCAAAGTGTAAAACAATAATAATAAATTTATATTGGCGACATGGTTGTACAATGGTCTCAAACACACATACATACATATCTTACAACTAAAAAAATAAAAAATAAACACGAAAAATAACTTACGGGTGACTGCTTTACGCATTTTGATAACAAAATTATTAGCTATTTAAAAATTATTCTGTACCACGTATCCTCTATAATTTTATGTTGTTCGTATCAAATGTATTGACGCTCTTATCTATTTCCTTTGATCACAGATTATTTATTATAAAATACAATTTTAAATACGTCAGCACTGCTCCTTTAAAAATGTTAGACTGTCAGTTGACAATTGCTGTGTAAAGCAAATTGATAAGCCAGGCTGTAGGTGTGCTGGGAATAACCTCTGCTGACTAAGCTGATACTATTGCAAACAATATTTTGCGGTACAATTTTATCAATACGCAAACGCAATAAGTTCTTTGAAGTGCGTTATCCCGTTCTTTATATCAGGGGACTAGCTGACACCGCGCGGTTTCACCTGCGTGGTTCCTGTTCCCGTAGGAATACGGGGATAATATATAGCTTATAGCCTTCCTCGATAAATGGGCCATCTAACACTGAAATAATTTTTCAAATCGGACCAGTAATTCCTGAAATTAACGCGTTCAATCAAACAAACAAACAAACTCTTCAGCTTTATAATAATAGTATAGATAGTTTGAAGAAGTGCTATTACCCATTCGTCAGACGAACCAAAGTTACGGATAGGATAGGAGAAACGACCTAGCGAATTGTTTGAAGTTCCAATGAATGTTGGGGTTTCAAGGTGTTGAAATAGCGACCCTACAAAGTGCAGTGTTGGTGGACCCTTTAGGTGGACCGACCGCATTAAAAGGTTTGCAGGTTGGACGCAGGCGGCTTGAATCCATGATGTTTGGAAGGCCTATGTCTAGTAATAGAGATTAATTGTCTAAGCATTGTGTTGATGTTGACATCAATGACAATGTCATTTAAGGGCTATAGAGCCCCCTTACGCTGGTTGTTGAGCTAATGGTGTCAATATTTGTCAACAGGAATTTAACCGGAACCAACGGCTTAACGTGATTCGCGAGACACGGGTGTGTAAAACCGGCCTCATACTTAGAATGCCTGGAAAGAAAGAGAAACCCAATATTTAAAATGCCTAACCTAGGATTCAAACTCACGATCCATAGCACGCTATCTACTAACATAACGAGAAAGTTTTTTGGTGTATGAGCTTTTGAGGCAGCCCAAGGCTCACATTCTAAGCAACCTCTACCACGTAGCAAAACATGAAAGTTGAATAAGAAAAGCATCAAAGATTTGAACCTTGTTTACCAGATTGTCGTTTTAGTCAATGGTCTTATAACAAAAAGCTTCAACCTGCACCCTCTGAAGCTTTCATGTCATAGCGCTCTGGACTATTAGACATTGTAAGGAGGTTCCTCACTATGATTACTTTGAACTGTCGAAAGCCCACAACAGCAGCTGGCGAACGAAACCGAAATGGGTGTAGATTTTCATACTACGCCTAACAAGTTAGCCCGCTTCCAACTCAGATTGCATCATCACTTACTGTCAGGTGAGATTCTAGTCAAGGGCTAACTTGCAAAGAATAAATTAAAAAAAAATCTGAAAGGATTATTTTTTTTTAATTTCAGTGTTCTGTATTTAATGAGCTTTGTTATTTAAAAAAGATAAACTACTACTAAGTGAAAACCCTTGATACAAACAAAGTTTTCAAGGTATTGTAGAGCTATTTACAGGTATTCATATACATAATATGCCGGACAGTACACATATGCTCATACTGGACAATAGGAAATAAATTTTCAAAGACTAGAAGTTTGCAAGTTGGACATAATCTTGGTGAGGCGGACGCATGCTTCGGTGGGCTAACTTCAGAACTTGCGTAAGTTTGGTCTTTGTTGGCCGTTGCATGGGGTTTGGTTCTATGCTAATAACCTTATTATTGTGTATACATCATCATTATCAACCCATATTCTCTAACTCCTCTCAGAATGAGAGGTGTTAGGTCCACCACGCTGATATAGCCACCACGGATAGCTTATCAGGTAAAATTCTTATGATTATTGGATCGTCGTCGTTTGTGCACCTCTTTAATCCGGCCCTGTCGCAAAATCCTACTCTATTAAACCTTTGAACTACTCTCTACTAACTATAAACTGTTAAGTTTCATCTTTGTAAATAGTGCAGTTTTCCAGATTTTGTGATGAGTGAGCTATTGCTTTTTAACCGACTTCCAAAAAAGGAGGAGGTTCTACGTTCGGCTGTATGTATGTTTTTTTTGTATGGTACCTATTGATTTGGTCAATGAAATATAAAAAATCTGTCAACGATCTTCTGTCAACGAGGTTTGCATGTCGACCAATAAAGCCTTGATTGAGCCTTGACGTGATGACCCCTTTTATATTCCTTCATAACTTTTTAGTCTAAATTTAAATTGCTCTGCTGTTCAACACAGGCGTTCTAAAATCTTGTAACAGGTTTGTCGAAGTAAAATTGGAAATCATATGAACACTTGACTGTTTGAATATATTTAATATTATAAAGCTGAAGAGTATGTTTGTTTGTTTGATTCAACGCGCTAATCTCAGGAACTACTGGTACGATTTGAAAAATTCTTTCAGTGTTAGATAGCCCATTTATCGAGGAAGGCTATAGGCTATATATTATTCCCGTATTCTTACGGGAACGGAAAGCACGCGGGTAAAACCCCGCGGCGTCAGCTAGTGTTTAAATAAAATTATCAATAACGTATTAGGGCATTTCAGGTTAAGGTTTTCTTTTTCAAGAAGGAAGAATATCACTCAGACGGGGTAGCAGGCGTCTGCTAGTCTTAAATATGGTCACTACATACTCAGTGTGAAACTAACTTAAACTTAATACACCGTATCACTTGATAACAAACTCGTGTGAGCAAAGTTAGTACTTCATACATCCGCTAGTCCAAGACGATGTCCAAGTTAGGAAACTTTACCCCGGCGTCCACATCACATCGCCGATGGCTATTGTCCTCAATAATTCCTATTCGATGGACTTTGGATAACTTTGTACTGGACTTGAGATATTATTGTGTATCTACTGCTATAAATTATACAGCCGAACATAGAATCTGTTTCTCTTTGGAAGTCAATTGATAAATAATCATTTTAACATAAAAATACTGAACCGACTTCAAAGACGTACTTCAGTTATTTTGGTTTTTACACAATATTACTAAACCGATTTTCATGAAAATGAAATGGGTCTAATCTCTTTCAAACAAAAAAGTTTTTTTCAAAATTGGTTATTAAATGATGAAGTTATGAGGTAACAAACATTACAGAAACAAAAACATACGCGTCGAATTAAGAACCCTCTCCTTTTTTTTGAAGTAGGTTAATAGGCAAGGCGAAAGATAGTGTGTGTCTGTTACCCCTCACACTGTAACCAATTAACCGATTTAGTTGAATTTCGAATAGGATAGATATTTTACCCTGGACGCAGAAAACATATGTACAAATACCCTGGACTTAAAATGTGTGAAAAACAGAATTTCATGCGAGTACAGGTAGTAAAGGTATTATAAATATAAATATAAGTTTTTGATATCTTTAATGATGTATTGTACTCATAACGTATATATAGATAGTAGCATAATAATAAAGTAGATAATATAAAATAGTAATAAATATTGCAATACCAAAAAAGCAAAAACTCCGAAAATTTAGAGGTATCGATCTAGGACCCACGATCTGGTACAAGTAACTAGAAACGTATATTTTATAATGTACGTATATACTCTAGTTAGGTCTATCATGGTTACCATTGAAGTGAAAACTGGTCTTATCCACTGGGCCATCACATTTAATATAAAAAAAAACACCCAATACATTCTTATGACAGGTACAAATGAGCAAATTAGTTTACAGTCAGATCACCCTTCTGTATAAAAGAAGTCCAAAAAATTGGTAATTTCATAGAATACTAAGCAGCTTCTATTAAAACGTCACGTACCGAAGCAATTTAACACCCAATTTGTATCAAGAGGGACTGGAATTTGGAAAGGGGTAAAAGAAATTATTCGATAGGCGATTTAAAAGTTCTCCGAGTTTGAATTAACTTATCGACTGCCAAATTAACTGTTTGAAGAAATAAGATGATTGCTTGATTTCTGTAACTTCAACTAGGTATATAATGTTCGCTATATAATAATTATGTACAAGTTAGCTTCATCATTGACAACGCATATTCGGTTCAATGTTGAGAACGAGTCTTCTCTCTACATAAGACAGGTTAGGCTAGCATACCACTAGTTATTTCTAAGTGAATGCTGTAAGAAAACGAATGTGCTTGCCATACCACTGAAGTAAAACTTCTTTAGCTCTCTCTGTCTGTCTGTTCGCCTTGCCCGATTACATTTTCGTAACGCATTCACCAACTTACTCCCCAAGTAAAGTGTGCGTTACAAAGTTTAACTTTAAAATGTTTCCTACCTTAAAATTGTGCCTGACATCACAACTTAGCACTATTGCAATTTGTAGTGTTTGATAGTTCTACAACTTAGGAAAGTCAATACCAAAACTAATATATGGATCAGAGGGCCTAGTGGCAGTTTGATACTGTTACTATCGTGTTAACGGTAACGTGAATTTCTAAAGAATTGAAACAGCACCATCTAGTGGCACTATTGCACAACTGTCAATCTATACTAATATTATAAAATTTATTATAATAAATTCTGGTACGCGCTGTGCTCCGCGCACCAGAAAAACCGGATGCAAATCCAGCAGAACAAGTGTCTGCGCCTTGCCACGGGAGCTCCGAGATACGTCAGAAATGATGTCATCCACCGTGACACGAAGACGCCCACCGTGGAGGAATTCGTCCGTGATCTAGCATGCCGCATGTTCGCGCGCGCAGACCACGGTCCGAATATACACCTCCGCGACATCACACCACACTGCGACAGGCCACAGAACGGGCGTCCCCTACCTCGGGAGCTCCTCCAAGCGGCCGACCCTGCAGGCGCAGGTACTTTTGGTGACGACGAGGACGACGCAACCACCGGACATGACACCGTCCTTGCGCAGGATAGCGACGACATCGCAGTCCGCGCAGGGACCCCCCATTGAACCCGGCGCTGCCCCGACGCAGGATAGCAAGGAATCGCAGTCCGCGCGGGGCCAACGGGTCCAAAGCCCAATCCCCTAGGCTGAAAAGCCTCAACCCCGGGAGGGGTTGGAAGAAACCACCGGGGGAGAAAGTTCCCCCGCGACATGCCCGGGCAAGGAGGCATTGCCTCGAGGCCCGTACCCCCGCCCCGTGTACCACGGGTCGGAGAAGACCCGACGTCTCTCAATATTATAAAGCTGAAGAGTTTGTTTGTTTGTTTGATTGATTGAACGCGCTAATCTCAGGTACTACTAGTCCAATTTTTATTTCAGTGTTAGATAGGTTAGATAGCCCATTTATCGAGGAAGGCTATAGGCTATATATTATCCGTGGTTCCCGGGAACGGGAACCACGCGGGTGAAACCGCGCGGCGTCAGCTAGTTCCATATAAAATCTCGTTTACGTTAACGCGATAGTAACAGTATGAAAATATTGAAAACTCCCACTGAACGCCACTATGCCACTATGTCAAGGACAAGCGATTCTGTTACGTCCTATGTCATTTAAATATAATACCTAATGAGTTGTGTTAGACAAATTTCAGAATAATTATAATTTTTACGACAAAACTATCGAAATTTTTGATATTTTTTATTTTCATGATGCTCAAGTAAGTACACTTTTAGTATCGTAGGCCCTGCCATATCTACACTTAAAGATAGATTTAGTATTAGTACATTCAGTATTGTGGCGGAGTCTTCCGCTGAACGATCCACTCGCAGCGCACGAAGGCAAAGCTTTTTGTTCGAGCAGCTCCGAAGTATAATTGAGGGTAGTGCATCGGCACATCAAGCGAGGTGAGGACGATAAAACGGCTACAAACCGACGGCACGCGGATTGACAGTGTTGTAAACTGAAGGCCCTCTTCACACGGACAACTGTTTATAACCGCTACAAATTTTATTGCTGTATCTATACATATTTTCCAAGATCCGTGACACCCCAGTGGATATGATCTGGAAGGTGTAGTAGTGTAGGTTCGAATCCGGTTCGGGGCATGCTCCTCCAAATTTTTCAGTTAAATGCATATTAGGAAACTAGCTGACGCCGCGCGTTTTCACCCGCATGGTTCCCGTCCCCGTAGGAATATAGGAATAATATATAGCCTATAGTCTTCCTCGATAAATGAGCTATCTAACACTGAAAAAATTTTTCAAATCGGACCAGTAGTTCCTGAGATTAGCGCGTTCAATCAAACAAACAAACAAACTCTTCAGCTTTATAATATTAGTATAGATTAAATATCACGTGTCTCAAACGATGTAGGAAAAACAACCTGTGTACCTGAGAATTTTCCTAATTCTCTGCGTATGTATAGTCTGGCAATCCACATTGGGCCAGCATGGTGGGTTATTTGGTCTAACCGCTCTCACTCTGAGAGGAGACTCCAGTGCAGCAGTGAGCTTAATATGGGTTGATAATGATGATACAGATTTTGAAACAGATTCCTCCGCTGCATCTGCCTGTCTGTTCGAGGTTCTGGATCTTATTGCGATGTAATGTATAATTAAATTTGAAGAGTTAAACTTAATTGAACACCCTAAGCCCACTAATGGCATTGGAGCAACTTAGTGGGTCTAATATCTCCTCTCTTACACATAAGGCGAGAGGCCAGCCTTTATATGGACCTTTACAATTGACTGGATTCATAGCGTTCAGTCGTCTTGCAATAATATCGCTGTAGATATAAAGTGCTACAATAAGCTGCTTACCTACTATTACTATTTTTCGCACCCTCTATAAAACTATTGGTTCCCCGTAGGCTATGGACTGACCAAGCCCTTGATTTCATTTTCGATTCCTTGAGTCATTATATTCGTCTTAGTTATTACTAATTTGTCACGAACAAGCTGTTAGAAAAACGCGCGTCACAATTCTCCCGTGTGTGAAACAAAAAAATAAAAGCTCCTCGTCGGAAGGCCCGCATTGATAGAGATATAAAATCACTAAGTAAAGCTAGCCGTAATACCTCCGTATAGCTCATATACGTGCGCCCGTAAAACCCACTTCCCTCTGATTTTGTGGGAAAACTCATTGATTTCTAAAACTCTTATTGTTACAACTTCAAATAAAAATATATGGTTTTTGTTTTATTTTTCCCATACCCAAGCCCATTTCCTTTTTATTTTCTTTTTCTTGCATATATCGTAGATCAATCTCTAGACGATCAGGACTGCGTCAATATTATACCGCTTCTGACCCTGTACTTTCACTGATGTTGCGTCCATCCTAGAGTGAATTCGGGAATGTAAATGCAATATGAGTAATTGCACTTCTAGGCTGTTTTTTCCTAGGCCCATGATATAGTAGTATGCTAGCATGATAGAAAAAATCTTCTGCGGTAACGGCTTGACATCCGATAAAACTGATGGTTTATTGGTTGCGATGTGCATGACATCATGCATAATGCGACGAATACTCGTCCTGCTGTTTGCGCTGCAGGCATCTGAACTTAATGGATGGTGAATGGCTGTTTTTTTTTATTTTTTACAAGTTACCAATGCATTACACTTACCATCAGGTGACTGCAATCTTACCTGATGGTAAGTGATGATGCAATGTAAAATGGAAGCGGGGTAACTTGTCAGGCGTTGGATAAAAATCCACACCCATTTCGATTTCTACACAACATCGTACCGGAACGCTGAATCGCTTGGCGGTATGTCTTTGCCTGCAAGCATACAAAAAAAGAGTGGCTAGTATTAGTGTGCTATTCGAGGCACAGCATCAATTTTGTGACTTCATGCTGATACTAAGAATATTTTATCAGAAAATGCTCTTTATTTCGTAGATCGAGACTCGTACCCAGGACCTCATGGATCGAAAACCGTAACCCTAACCACTAGACCAATCAGCTTGACCTAACAATAACTCTAAGAAACTATTCGAGTATACGTACTAAGAACGGCGGACAATTTGTGGACTACTGTGTCCCGTTATTGGGCCCATAAACCGGGACACCCCCGGGATTGACCACGCTTTATGGCCAGAAAATAGGGACGGTAAAATTTTTACAACCCCGCGGAACTTGCGGCGATTTTGATAACGCGCCGGTCTTAGGTTAAATGGAACGGAAAATTATTTTCTATGAATAATTCAATGGGAATTTAGCGGTAGTCGATTTCCTGTAACAGATCTTTTGTTTTAAAACAAGGTAGGCTGAATAGTTTGTATTTTTGTGAGATGTAAAATTGGGATTGATTTTTTGTCATATTAAAAAAAAAATAACAATTTTTCCCTACCCCTCCAAATATGCCAAAGCCAGTGTTACAAGTGGCCAAGTAGGTATAC
The DNA here is from genome assembly GCF_947172395.1 of Bicyclus anynana. NCBI lineage: Eukaryota > Metazoa > Arthropoda > Insecta > Lepidoptera > Nymphalidae > Bicyclus > Bicyclus anynana. The sequence goes on from NC_069090.1 coordinate 6,492,924, forward strand.
GTAGACCGTAAAGAATTTGAACGCGGCTTCTTAGCTAAGGCTTATTTTGACGGCACGTGGCGCCGTGGATTTTCAAGACGGAGGTCCTGGGTTCGAACCCGGCTGAGCCGATTGAGGTTTTCTTAATTTGTTCTGCCTGGTGGAAGAGGCTCGGCTGTGGCTAGTTACCACCCTACCGGCAAAGACGTACCGCCAAGCGATTCAGATGAGAGAATCCGGTACGATGACGTGCAGAAACCAAAAGTGCTGTGGATTTTCATTATTTTCCTAGCAAGTTAGACCGCTTCCATCTTCGATTGCCCCTTACCATCAGGATATATTGTAGTCAAAAGATAACTTGTAAAGAATAAAAAAAGGGGAGTTGTATCTTGACTCTTAAAAGCTAAAATGATTTATTTAAAAAAAATATGACAATCATTAAAAATAGAACGTATAGGTAGGCACATAAGTGTATCTTTCACTGACATACATCGGACCCCGCACGTAGCTTATTAAAGGTAGTGATACAGCTCATTAGCCCGTTTAGCTAAGGCACATCCCGCGGATTTGCTCGTAAAAATCCCCGGATCCCGGCGATAAAGCATATAGCAGTCGTATTCTTGCGGCGGCGAATGACTTCTACGTGATTCTGGGTTGTCTGCTGTAGACCGAGGAAACGTTTAGATGTGACACAAATTATTTTCTTTACTATTTTTTTTTATGAACTGAGTCGCTCACTTGTTTATAAATTAAGAGTTCTATTCTGAACCTCAATGGATTTATAAACGTCGACTGTTATACTATGTATATAAAAATATAATTACTAAATTCATTTGGTGCAGCAGCTACACTCAATATTTATTAATGTATTATAATATGTAAGGTTTAATTGTTTAATAAATAAAATTTAGTAGTCAAATTCCGAAAATGTTTTCGGAAAGTTACCAAAAATTTTGTTGTTTAAGATTGTTATCTATCTGTTCAAACGAAACTCCACAACTACAAAACTTTTCGTGCAGATTTATTATATCTTAACTGGGTGAGACAAATCATTGAGACTAGACCGAAATAAATACAACGTACCTACTCCACGTACATTATTATTTAAACTTTTACATTACATTTAAACACTGTAATTGTATAGTGATGTGTGAGGCGAAAATTGTTTTTATTTGGCTAGTGGGAGGTATCGGCCGTGGCTAGTTACCCTACCGGCAAAGGCGGTGCCGCCAAGCGATTTAGCTTTCCGGTACGATGTCGTGTATAAGCCGAAAGGGGTGAGGATTTTCATCCTCCTCCACTCAAGTTAGTCCGCTTCCATCTTAGATTGCGTCATCATTTATCATCAGGTGATTGTAGTCAAGGGCTAATTTCGTCATCAACCCATATTCGGCTAACTGCTGAGCTCGAGTCTCCTCTCAGAATGAGAGGGGTTAGGCCAATAGTCCGGAAGGAGGCCACACTCTCCGGAATTGGAGGCAGAGGTCATATCCACTAGGCTATCACAAAAATAAAAAAAACTGTATCAAAATAATATTTTGAGTTGAATTCATACACAATACACAACCACAATGTAAGTATGTTAAACACCAGAAAAAAAAAAAAATAATTGGGTGAGATTGCAAACGTGCAAAGAATAAAAAAAAAAAATCAAAAGTGAAAAGTGAATTAAAATGATATTTTGAATTGAATTCATGCACAATACACAACCACAATGTATGTATGTTAAACACCTGATAAAACAAAAAAAAAATAATTGTTATATCTACCCAACATCATTATTCCACTTCTAGTCTTTCGCAACTCTGCGTATTGCCTTTTACGCGTGCCTAGGTAAATAAAGCGGTAAGAATGACGGATGTACTGGGTGAATTTGAAGGATATCCGTATAGATCATACCCGGGCACATCCGGACGTGAGCTGAATCCGCTACTGTGATGTATGATTTTTTTATTTATTTAAAGGTGACATACGACGTCCCTGGGACGATACTTGCTGGCCTGGAAACTGTTATGTATATGGGGTACAAATTTTGTTTTACGTGTTCATTTTGTGTACATTGTACAATTGTACATGTCTATAGTAGGTATATTAGTGTCAATTTAAATGTAATTACATAATATTACTACCTGTTGATGTGATTTAGGAAAAACAGCCATAATCTCTTAAACCTGGAAATACCGAAAAATTTTGTATATTTAGGGAAATTCTAGCTTGGCAATTTCCTGGCATGACTGTTGAACTTCTTAAATCACTCCTGTATTAGAAAAATAAATAAAATATTCAAACCAGTTACTGTAGTTTTAGTCAACTAACGTATAGTTGACTAAGACTACAGTAACATGTAATTACAAGTCGTGCATTTTTTGTTTTAGTAATATTCAATACTTTTGAAGGAGATTTAAAGTTTCAAGATTCATAAGGTAGGTATTTGACACAGTAAGAGACTTGACTCCTAAGGATGTGCAGTGTGCAGTTGTGTATGTAGATATGTTTTTAAGTGTGTTCGTTAAATCTCAATAAGTTTACTGATTCTACTTGGATATAATGATTTAAATGGAATTTTAAGAGAAGGTAAAGAAGGTTATTATATTCCTCGTATATTCTCAAGATGACTATTTTATTTTCTTACTTCAAAAATGGTTCCCCTGAATTTCCAAGAATGTATCAAAAATTTTCGACTGACAACAAAATCACATAACTCCTTAACGTATCGGAGTTTGCGAAATTTGGTTAAATCAACACCATTACCGTACAAAATACGACATGTTTATCTGCACAAAAAGACATCAATAACACGAGGGTATCCCGGACCCCACACGGCTACATCGCATCCGATGTACGTCAAGCATCAATCGAACATTAGCTCCCGTTTCTTTGCCTTTACTTTGGGACATACGGGTTTGCGTCACGGACGCGTCTGTCGCGTTTTTATTAAACGAAAGAAAGATAGAAAAGAAGTTTATTTTTAAATCGCGTCAAATAGAGAAATTTTCAAAAAAGTCAAATGAACAAAATATTGTTATGATATTACATGCAGCATAATATCTTGCACTTGTGATTGATTTCCGTAAAAACTGTAAGGTGCAGTTAGGACGGTATAATGAGTATGTTCCTGTTAAATATCTTGTTTCTATTAAATATCTAAGCCATGCAAGAAACTCATTCAAATATACACAATAATATCATCACTATTGGTCCAAGCGTTCTGATGTAACGCGCTTAAGTAAGCGCATAGTAATGTATGTAATACTTGGCAAATATAAAAAGAAAATTTACTGGCGAAAACTTTGGAAAAATTACCACAAAGACAGATGGTCAAGTGACAAAAATTTAATATTAAGTCGTAAGATACTGTAAAAAAAGTTGCGAATACAATTTGCTGTATTTTCAAAAATAATCTAATCAATTCATTAATTAAAATGAAAAATTCAAATAATCGTTAAACCAAGTTAACATTTCGCTGCTGTCATAATCGCGTGAAATTCAGTTGCGTATGTTTACACATAAGTAAAAAAATGCGTATAAATTCCGTGAATAGCATTTTCAACTCTGAACTAAAGGTGGAAGAGACGAATACTGGTTGTTGTCAGTCAATTTGAAGGCATTTCGAGATGGAGATATCGAAAAGAAATTGTAAAAATAAAATCAAACGTAATACGTGGTATTGCTCTCAATTTGCGCTGAACCGCCGCGGGCTCTCCCCAAGCATATGTAAATTGGAATTTTCTTTTATGGGATACATCGTTTGCCCTTAAGTGAGATTTGATTGGTGTGTTCTGTTTGTTTAGTATTGTTGTCATTCAATCAACGTGTTTGAAGTAAAGAGCAATTGTCTTGAGCCCATAGATTTATACATATGCCAAGATATGGCGTTCAGGAATCAGAAGAATAGGCAAATGCGCCTGAAAGTTAGCTTGTTATACGCTTAACTCATGTTATTAGACCTGACATGCGATCAACCATATACCTCTTGAAGAGAAACAGACAAATATCAACCAATAGCCGCACAACCGGAAATATCGCTCTTTCATTGCGGACGACAGTGATGGGACTGAGACTACTTCGCCGCCAGTGGTCTACATTATATTGTCTATTTCTCTTCACGAGATATTATTATTACTCTTATGTCGTTGGTCGCATGCTAGATCTAGTGAAAGGCATGCTTCCTTAAAAACTGTCATGATTTTGTTTTCGGTTCTAGAATTGGGACTATTGTGGAGCAAGTGGGTACGAACTTATGGGTTATTGGGTATATACGTGGGTTTATTTAAGATATTAAATCTATCTGAACCATATGTTAGACTCATATTTAGCACCCAAGTATCCGAGTGTCACGCACTGTTTGAATACTTTCATCTTAGTCACTGAGGAATTTTTAGGGGAAATGAAGTTGAGAAGTTGGCCGAGCGCTGCCCAGCCAAGTTGGACTATTTGGATCATGCAGAGAAATCTGAGCATAATTAATTCCCTACATTGTCCGCAACTCAACATGGTTATGGTACCAAAACTTTAAGGCATGTATTGGCTAGTAAGCGGCTTCGCCATGGCTAGTTACCAGCGGCAAATACGTACCGTCAAGCAATGTCGTGTAGAAACCATGGATATGGATTTTTATCCAACTCCTAACAAGATAATCCGCTTAAGTTTTAGATTGCTCACCATCGTCACTTAGGTGAGATTCTTGTAAAGGGTTAACTTTTCTTGATTTCTATAGAAGGCCATAAGAGCCATTTATATAGAAGGCTTTTAAAAGAGCTCAATAATTACGAAAAGGAGACAATTTATAAGTATGATATCTAGGTAAGGATATATCTATGACGTCATTTTTTTATTGTTGACGCGTTATCAACATGTTTGATACTTGGAATTTGCTTTTCACTTATATTTTATTAACACTGGCAATATTACGTTTTACTTCATTACAGTTCTTAGTTTAACCGTTTTCTTAGTATTCAAGTCTGGAGAAATTTATTTATCGTCTTCCCAGCTGAAGATATTTTTATTTTTTGTTTTGTTCTTAGTAAAACTCAGGGGCGTAGCTAGGGCCATATCAGCTGTATCAATGATACGGGGCCGCCTGACTACAGGGGCCCCTTACCTATGTGTGAAACCAAAAATTATTATATTCCACAAGCTCACTTAATCCGGTGCTTGCCGGAAAAAAAACTTCAGAGTTTCACTTTAACTTCAAAAAAAGTAATCTCTTTTTTCGCTAAGTAACATAGGTTAAGTCACTGTCATGTTTTTTTTAATTGAGCCCTCCCAACTAATGTTGATACAGGACCCCTCCAAGGCTCGCTACGCCACTGGTAAACCTATACTCATACTCGTAAGATAGACTACGTAGGATACTAAAATCAAAATACTACCTTTAGTCAAGTAAAAGTAGTCGTCAGATTAGCGATCCCATCTGCTTCCTCTATAAATCAGTTGTATAATGATCCAACAATTCAAAGCAAGCGAATCAATGTCACGACACGCGGCCTGGCGTCGTATATCACTTGAATGTATATCAGACGTCATACTTTTTGTAAATGTTTCTTTGATGGCGCGATTTGGGATCCTCGTGTTGTGGGGATATATCTTTTACTAGAGCTTTTGCAAAGTGATCATTTAATCACTCACTCTTACCCTTTTTTGGTAAGCTAACATATGAGGCATGCACCTCAAACTTTTCAGTTGTGTGCATTTTAAGAAATTAAATATCACGTGTTTGAGACACGTGATGTTTAATTTCTTAAAAGACACACACGGTGAAGGAAAACTATCATTAGGAAACCTGCATAACAGAGAATTTTCTTAATTCTCTGCGCGTGTGAACTCATTTTGAGAGACTCGAGCTCAGCAGTGAGCGTAAAATGGGTTGATAATGATGAATGATGAGGATTTACGGGTACAGGGCACTAGATTGTCGGGAATGATACTGATTTATTACGTGTTTTCATTAAGTTAAAATAAATTTTTAAGGTTTTTTAATATTGATTGACAAAATTTACCTAATATAATCAAGCAATCAAAATAAAGCTCTTGATAGCTTTCTGTCGTGAAAGCTATCAAGAGCTTTATTTTTAATTATATATGATGCTACGAAACATTAAAGACTACAACCCTACAAATATTGATCCGCTCACTTTTTCTAATATTAACGTAACCACATTTAAATTCAAAAGTACTGTAATATTCAAATTCACAAATTTATTCCGTTTAAAACTTCTATCTCGTAAATGCTTCAGTTTCCGCCACGGAAGTAGCCGGAGTTCGAAATTCAAATTCGAAAAATACGCTTCTTTCCGTTTCCGGCGTTTGATTCCTCCCGTGATACGACGTTTCCTCTGCATTATTTGAATATGAATTCCCGTTGATGTCGCCTCAATTTATACTGCAAAACTTTTTTATAAATCGTTTTAGTTTTATTTTTCTTATAAAAGCTTATTTTAATTGTTTTGTAGATATCTCAGATATAATATCTGGTTACTTAAATTCTATTAGCAATGTCTTATGCCTTGTCTCACCCTCCCTGTCTTAATCCGTGGCATTAACACGACAAAGATGTGATACTATTTGAAATATTTTAAAATATCACTAATATTGTCATTTTTCATAGTACAAATTGAAAGTCATTCTTAAAATTTTACTATAACTTCATGTGTCTATTATGCAAATTTAGCTGTATCCCGGGTTAACCCCTGAAAAATCATCTCGTTTACAGCCTAATTTTAGTGTTTTTCAGATAGCATGGGTAGGGTGACAGTTCGTTTCACTAATGAAAGTTTGCCGTGATTCACAATATTAGTATGTATTATGAACGTCATATGGCAACTGTCACCGTACCCATGCTATCTGAAAAACACTCTAATAGCATTATACAGCCTTCTTTATTGAATGGGTTATCCAACATTGAATTTTTTTTCGTGTCAATTCCTTAAAGTAGCGCGTTCAATCAAACAAACAAACATGATCATTAAAATATTAGCATAGATTAAATTCACAAGCCTTACCACGAGTACAGTTTAGAGGACGCCAGAGAATGTATGCCGAGTACAGCTATGCGTTTTACAACGAAACATTGCTTTTGAAAATTGGAAAATTATATCGCTCATAAATCCACGCTGCGAGCATACTCACTGCAGCGATGGGCGGGTTCCTACCGCGCTGATGTATGATGTGATATTTGAAACATATTTTGTATGTCATATTAAGGTATCGGGTACACTGATTACATTTGCGTCGACAAATCTGTATAACCTTTTAACTAAGTTTAACCTTTAAATGGTGATATGGGGTCTCAGAGGCCCGGCGGTGTTAGTAAACATCATTTTACTAACTCTTCCTTAGGTGTGGTGAGTAGCTTTAAGTTTAGTTGGATCTGGAGAATGGAAGAATGACCTTGAGTGGAGTCACGAACTTGTGATCGTTGTATGTATGGTTAAGGACGTCCTTGACAGTTAACTAACACTCCCCTTTTCCACTGAAGTCACTCTCCCACTCCTCTCCAAGTAACCCATAAATAATTACACAAGAAACGTGGACGGCTCGAACACTAAAAGCATACCGAAGCAGACTACGCCTTATACCGCAAGTCGTTCCCGCCAACCGATCGCTGCCCCTCTCTAACTACCTACTCTTTACGGAAAAAAAAGTCGGACTAACACGAGATCGAGCGACGTCATATCAGTCTCAGACTATCATTTCCTATTATACTATACCCACCAGATAAGACAGCGGTCTCTCAGATCTCACGCTATCAGTTACGTTACACAATAACCATGTCACCAGCTCAAGATTAAAAACGTCTGCGCGTAAGTTTTTGGTGTTTTTGTGCTCTGGAACTTCTTAAAAATTCGGAATAGGAAGACGCCAATATTGGCATTATTTAATGGTTATTTATATTCTTATCTTTTATTTAAAATGTAAAAATAATAAACGTAATGACGCTTCAAAAGACTAAACCATTGATCTGCTTGAATAAAAAGATCTCAATTTGAATATTACCTATTATTTTCAATATCGACACTCGTATTTCCCAGTCGAACCCTCAAAGTACGCTCCGAAAATCATTATTAAATGTTGCATGTATTAAAATTTATTTCCCATTCCACCCTCAATATCTTGTTATTGATATCAAAATTTCGTACAAGTTCGTTCGAGATGCAGCCATTTTTCTTAGATAATGGCTCCCCCGGCTTATGGTTTGTGAATTTTTATTTTACGACGTATGGGCCTTTATTTTTTTAATAGAAAGTAATAACATGCAAAGTACAATAAGATGGGTACCTGGAATGGTGGGTAGGTTTTAGTAGTAGTAGTACCTATCCGTAGAAAAATGCCTCGTTGACCCTGGGTTAGCCTATGTGGTTCCAGATCGTAAGGTCGTGGGTACTTTTCTTTCTTCTACGAAACTTTCAGTTAAATTCTCAGCCTGAATTGAAAAATTGGTGGTACATTCCGGTACTGGTCGGTTAATAAACATTATCATACATAGTCTGTCAACTTGATCGATCTGAGCTTCGTATACTGCTGAAGGAGGGAGGCCTCTAGGGTAGACCGTTAAAATAGGATAGTGACCAGTAGAGTTCAGATAGTGTAATGCTGCTGCCGGGGTAGTATCACCAAGTAGCATTGCTGTGAAGGATATGATTGAAAATGAAATTAGAGACCTATGAGCATTAATACCTATGGTTGACAGGCGAAAGAGTACAAGTATCAAGCCCTACAGGCTACAACGCACAGGCGTTGTAGGTTGTATACTTGCATACCTTGTGAAATACCTATGGCTTTGTCATCGGCGATGGTTATTCATTTAACACCTAACTGCATGTTTGATTATTGGCGTTATATCATTTCAAGGATTCACCGTGCGTGTGCTGAGCTCATCGTAATGTAGACATAAAAACTTTGAGCAGAGTCCGGGATTTGTGACTACAGGTGTAGGATTAATGAATTCCTATAAACCTAGTTATCACTCCCCGTCACTTCTCGTGAATCTATACTATAATATTATAAAGAGGTAAAATTGGCATTGTAGGGGATAATCTCTGGATCTACTCGTACTGAACCGATTTAAAAAAAATAATTACCACTAGAAAGTCACGTTCTTTGTAAGTGTCATAGGCTATATTACATTCCTGTATTCTTACAGGAACGGGAATTATGAGGGTGAAACTTCGGGGCATCGGCTAGTATTTTATAAAATGTCGAAGGTTGGTTATACAGGCCCTCGCTCTATAATCTAGACAGGCCAGTGACGAGCGACCATGACGTTTACCAAACTTCATTACGCGACACGCCGCGACATGTTTGTCGCCTAATTGTTCATTAATAAGCTAATCCGCGCGATTGGTGATGAAAATCGAATTTGCGTTAATTGATGCCCATTATTTCCACGTTTGCAACTCGGATTAGATTTGCTTGACAAACTTAATTGCAACTAGAATGTGGTGACGTGATATACCTCATTTACACTCTCGCGCGAGCGGCGAGACGTGCTGCGAGGCGAATTACGGGACGAGTGTGTAAACAGTGCGCTCGTAGTCTCGCGGCGCTCGCGTTCATAGCGAGCACGCGAGGCGAGGTACGAGACGATGTATGAGGCGCGAGTGTAACTGAGCTATAATAGCTGAGTTACACTCGCTCGCGCGAGAGTGTCAATGAGGTATTAGAATTTTCACTTCACTATAATATTGGTCCCAAATGAGACCAGTGATTTAAATATTATTTGCATATTAATATTAAGCATATTAAGCATACACTAAAAAATTACACTGCGTGCTAGAAAAACGCCAATTTCCAGTACATTAAGTGCCAGTTTCACCACTTTATGATAAAATATCGGACGACTACTACAAGTTTTGTCTTCGTAGAAACGGATGTGGGACGAGATAGTGTTCAAGACCCCTTTATTAAGGCAAAGGTAGAAAACACAGAAGAGAAAATGTTTGGTAATTAAATTTTATTCACCTTGGTATTCATCAAATAGGCATGTTACTGTTCATTGGGTCTTGTTGTTTGTGGTAGAAAGATTGAAGATGTGTGGTGTGTGTGAATGTGGAAGAAGCTGAAACAAGATTGTCAAGTACATTTTTAGGACACCCGATATCAGCCGATGGACGCCTTTTATAGAGACTTCCAAACATCACGATACTGAGCCGCCTGCATCCAGTCCACTTGGTGGGGGGTTACTAACACTGCGCTTTGTACTGCGGGGTCACCATTCCAGCACCTTGGGACCCCAACGTCCACCGGCTCTTCGGACTATGTGCCCCACCCATTGCCACTTCAGCTTTGCGACTCGTTGAGTCGGTGACTTTGGTTCTTCTGCGGATCTCCTCATTTCTGATTCGATCACGCACAGATACTCCGAGCATAGCTCGTTCCATCACCGGCTGTGTAACTCTGAGCCTTCTTATGAGGCCCATAGTTAGCGACCAAGTCTTGGAACCATAGGTCATAACTGGCAACACGCACTGTTCCCTTGGTAAATGGTAAAGTTAAATTTTCCAAAACACTCGTCAAAAGTGATAAAAACACCATTCCCAAAATGAGCAAGATTTCCTCCTATTTTTCAGCGGAAGACGTCAACAGATCTGAATGCTCACAGTCGATCGACTCGGCTCAAATACGGCGTGACAAATTTTACAGTGGCATGCCTGACGTTGTTTTATTGTCGACTTAATTCCCCCATGATGTATGTTACAAGACATAAGCAACAAGCGATAAAATAATCATTGGTATTGAACCGATGCCGAGTCGTGATAGCCCAGTGGATATGACCTCTACATCCGCTTTCGAAGGCAGAGGTACCTCCAACTTTTCAGTTGTGTGCATTTTAAGAAATTAAATATCACGTGTCTCACGGTGAACAAAAACATCGTGAGGAAACCTGCATATCAGATATTTTTCTTAATTCTCTGCGTGTGTGAAGTCTGCCAATCCGCACTAGGCCAGCGTGGCGGACTATTGGCCTTCCCCTTCCCATTCTGAGGAGACTCGAGCTCAGCAGTGAGCCAAATTATTGGTTGATAATGATGATGATGATTGAACTGATATATTAGACGTCATTGCAAACTTTTTAGCTACCTTAATTAAAGTTGCTTGGTTTTTTCCTGGGATACCCTTTGGAAAGTCTACCCATCTTGTTCCTTTAGCCACTTTCTATCACAGAACAACAGGACTCTTCGAAAGGTGGTTCATTACGTGGTCGATATTCAGATATTCAGGCAACTAGTATTAAACATTTTGCTTCTACATTTCTAATTCGCACGGCAAAATTGTGGAACGGCCAGACGTCAGTTTTCCTGCTACCTACAATTTATACATTATTAAGGCAAGAGTATATAGGCATCTTTTAAGCAAGGACACTCCGAGTTAGACCGCATTAATGCTTACAATCAGGCGACATTGTATTCAAGCGTAAGCCAATCTTTCATAAAAAAGTAATTACTATGTCTACTTCTAAGCTTAATATTCCAATATAGCTGAGAAGCTGTACATTCGAGCTATATAATTACGAGAGTAAAAAAAACTATTAATCCGCTGAGAGCTCATGTATTGAGGCAACAAAAACCACCCTTCAAAGTATCGGATTCGAAACTCCTTTTATCAGAATGTGTTTCGAATGTGATCGGAAACATGACTCCGATGTCACTGGATAAGGCATTATTGCAATTCGAATATTCCCTTTTCTCTTATTATCCTATTTTCTTTGTTTTTTTTTTTACTTTTTATCGCAATAACCAGCAATTCTTGTTGGAGTTTAATGGAGTTTACTCCTTAAGAATTGATTTTTCATATATCCGGTATGAAAAATATGGCAATAAAATTGGATGAACGAATGACAGCGTTACGTTTTCGTGCGCAGCCTATTCTGCGCACCTTTTAGCGTGCGCTGTCACTATTCAGAGGTACATAGTGTATGCTTCGGGGCAACATATACCTATTTAGATAGTCGATCTGAAAGATTAAACACCATTCGTGTGTCGAAGCTGACACACACTTTTTTTTTCGTTTGCTTTAATTTTTTCCTGAAAATATGCATTTAAATATCAATTATTTTTTAAAAATACACTTGCCTTTATCAGATACTTTTTTTCACTTCAAGGTAACAGTCTTTTTTCTGGACAAAAATTACCCATTGTACATTTTTATAACGCTGACAATATTTTTTTTTTATTCTTTACAAGTTAGCCCTTGACCTCATCTCACCTGATGGTAAATGATGATGCAGTCTAAGATAGAAGCTAACCTGTTAGGAAGAGGATGAAAATCCACACCCCTTTTCGGTTTCTACACGACATCGTACCGGAACGTTAAATCGCTTGGCGGTACGTTTTTGTCGGTAGGGTGGTAGCCACGGCCGAAGCCTCCCACCAGCCAGACCTGGACCAATTAAGAAAATCTCAATCTGCCCAGCCGAGGATCGAACCCAGGACCTCCGTTTTGTAAATCCACCACGCATATCACTGCGCCACGGAGGCCGTCAAAATAGATCTTAAATTGTGTCTCTATCGCATCCTTGTATGACCTATTAATCATATACCTATATAAAATTAGTATGGATGTAAGGTGGTAAATTTAAAGTGACAACTTTAAGTTTTAGTTCCGTGTAACACCTTATAGGATGAAATACAGCGTCGGTTCAGAGTATCGAAATGTGAACATGATATATCGTGGAGCTTACCCACCGACTTTGATCCAGATAAATATGCGGAAAGAATTATGTCTATTGGAATTTTTTGACTCACTTAATTTGCGATTTTCTCTATGTTTTCCCGGAAATAAGTGACGGTGAAAACCCCAAACTCCATCCTTTCTCAAACTGTCAAGTTATAGATATGCTTGCAAAATATTATATATATTATTTTTTTAATGCAAATAGGCTCGCGTTTGACCATGATCTAACCTGGTCTTAAGTGTAGATACAGTCTATGATGTGGGACACGCTTGCCTAGAAGGTGCCTATTTAATCTCGTTTTCCTACTTTGTTGAAATATCTACACCGATCTGCGAGTTTATAGCATTTTGAGCCATTTATATTATTGATTTTTGCTACAATCTTTCTAGAAAATATATTTTCTATTAACATGGGCATGGATTCGACCCCCGCGTGCTGGACTTGTTATACCCACACCTAGCCACAGTTCCGACTAATGGGAGGGGAACGTGGATATTTTTCATATTTAAAAGATATGACAGATATTGTTATAATAAATCTCTTCTCTCAAAAACGGCTTTACCAGACTAATTGAATTCGAAAGATTTTCTTAAAGGAAAGCAGTAATTGAACAATAAACGGTCATGTATTGACCGTTATCTAGGTACAAAGTAGTTCTAAACGTATAACGTTTTTTTTTAATTTCTGAAAACAATAAACTTGTTAAAATAGATAGGTAGATATGGGGAAGATACTTTATGTTTATAGTACAAGGGCTTACTGAAAAACATTTTAATTTTTCCGCTCAATATAATCCATAACGCAAAGTACCGGTTCAAAGCCTTAAAAGCTACGGTCAGAATTTTAATAAAAAATATATTTGACATTTTTTTCCCATTACCATAACCAAACAAGCCGTGACAGATATCCGTAAACGTTTTTACACTTGACGACACGACAACGGATCCGATATATCGTTTCCTTCTTTATGGTAATAAAAGCTAGATAGAATCATAGAGCTTTTTAATATAAAGATATACCGAGAAACATATTATCATTCACAGTTTATATAAAGGGTCTATTAAAAGGCCATGTCTATTATCTAACTTTGAGTAACACTAATGTAAATACACGATAACCAACTAGCTATTGTTAGTGATTCTTAAGCCATTATTTCCGTATTCATTAATAATTTATTGATAACTGTTTGTTATTACTAACTAGAGTGTTGAATATTGAGATTTTCGTTATCAATTGGCTTTATGGATTACGAAAAATAAGATTTTATTGATACGATGCTATTTATATTGGCTGGGTAATTGATGAAAGTTAGTAAATAGGCCAGCAGGCCTGATTTAATAAGACTTATGGACAGTAAGTGGCGGTTAATCGGGCTTAGGTTTATTCTTTACCGATCACTATCATATGTTAATTGTAGTGACATAGACCGATGTCTTAACGTGGTATCAGTAACTGCATAACTCGTGAAAATTTTGAAAATTTCTTACAAAAAGAAAAGATCAGTATTTCAGGATCTCGATACGATGCCACCTAGAGTACCATTAAACGAACGAGGCAATTACACTTAGTTATTGTAAGCACTCGATTTAATATCGAACGTATTGATGGATAAGCTTATCGCATAATCTAAATAATATTTATAGCGTTCACACAAAAGCAACTTCGTCAAAGTCTAAACATTTATTATGAGGATAAGGTCGTCTCCCGTTTTTAATATCAACCGTATAATAAATAGGTTAACATTCGCTTTATGAAGGAAAAACCTATTAACGAACGGCAAATGTATCAGAGAGCTTATGATGAAAGCATTCGATATTAGCAGTCGAAAATTTTGAGAATGCTCAATGCTCATATTCTCAAATCTATGTGTTAATTTTCTTATTATGTTTAATACATTCACTGGTAGTTAGTATAATGCGAATGTGGTTTTGAACATTATATTTTTTGTATGATACTTCAATAATTCATTAATAATAATATATATATTTATAAAAGGAAATCTATCAAAACTCTCCAAAATAATATCGTATGTACATTATTTAGGAACAGGCAAAAACAAAACATTTATTTTCGTTTACCTACATCAAATACCAGAACTATATAACTCAAAATTATATTCGAGTAACAAATAATTAAAAGACATTAGGTATTATACCATTAGCATTATTACGAGAAGTACAGACTTAAACTATCGGCTATACAGGTACATAATGATGTTAAACATATCTATTCCATAATCTCTACTTAATAAATAAAGTACAATTTTTAATTTCTATATTAGAATAGTAGTAGGTATAGTAGTGATAACACTACTAATGTATAAATGTGCTTTAAAGTAACACTGTCATTATAACGAATGATGTCGTTCGAAATCAGTTAGTCCATCACCACAATACCCTCCCCTTGTGTTGTGTAAACAGCCCCAAAGCGAAACGCGACAAAATAAAATATCTATTACTATTAAGGATAATGACAGGCCGTCTTAAACATGACTTAATATCAGTAGGGAAAAAAATTAGTGCCATCAGTGAGAGGCGTATTTTTTGTAGCTAATGCAAAGGTATTTGCGATACCGTGCGAGAAAATTTCGTCAATGTCGTTAATATAATGGGCCGGGGGAAATAGCGGTCGCGAAATGTTTTGATAATACACGTAATATGTTTTTAGTGAAATTGGTGATGTAATGATGAAGGCGAATTCTAAATTCAAAATGAGATGATAACAACTATAGCTAATGTAAAATACATGAATATTATTTACTTATAAAGTAAAAATGTGAGTTTTATATTTTGTCAAATTTAATAAAAAACAGTTACTTATTAAAATAACAATTTTTTAATCATCTTAAATTATTCTAATATCAATAAATTTTTTACTTCAGTTCTATATTTTCAAATTTTACTTTGTACAACAATCGACTCAAATCCATTATTTAGCCAATGTGGTTTCGGATCATGAGGTCCTGGGCTTGTACATATGTTTTCTGTGGCCCTTGGTTCGAATCCTGGGATATTGCAAAATGTTACAATACCCCATTGTAATACCATTATCACCAAACCTAACCCGTAACAGAGTAAGCTGGTGGCTCCAATACCCCTCTTCTAGGCGGGAAATGATACTTTACCTGGAAATAGGCTAATACTGACAATTGTTTGACGTACCGCTGAGCGATTTAACGTTCCGTTAAATTGATAGGGCAGTGGAAGTTAGACCGCTTTATTCTTAGACTGCGTCATCACTTACTATCAGGTGCGATGGTCGTCAAAAGCTAATAAAATAATCAATAACTTTTAGTGTAGGAAAAATTTGATATGACAATATCTTTGATAACTTGAGCTCAACAATCGTCGACGCGGAAGTTAATATTTTTTCTCGCTGTATTGTTTCTACTATTGTTTCTTACTCCAGCCGGTATGTAAGTCAGTCGGTATTCTTTGCCAGTAAAAAGACTGGGGGTGGCTAACGACAGTAGTTTCAGAACAACCGTTTATCATCGCATATCTCCGCGACTGTACACACTACGTCGGTATAGAGAGTAGTGGCAGCAAAATAATAATAACTATTTAATTTTATTAATCCACAAAAAAATAGTTTTGTTGCTGTTTCATATTTTAACATAAAAATAAGTGTCGATATTATGTATAGTTCCGAGCCGTGATAGCCCAGTGAATATGACCTATGCCTCCAATTCTGGTAGGTGTGAGTTTGATCCGGTCCGAGGTATGCACCTCCAACTTTTCAGTTGTGTGCATTTTAAGAAATATCACGTGTCTGAAACGGTGAAGGAAAAACATCGTGAGGAAACCTGCATACTAGAGAATTTTCTTAATTCTCTGCGTGTGTGAAGTCTGCCAATCCGTGTTGGGTCAGCGTGGCTTTGGGCCCCGGACCGGATTCGAACTCACACCCTCCGTAATCGGAGGCAGAGCCCAGAGGTCATATCCACTGGACTATTACAGCTTTTTACCTTTTAGCAATATGTTTTACTAGTATTTATACTAGAATACGTGTTTCTATCAGTTGTAACATCACAGTATTCGTATTGTCTTTATTTATTATGCCAACCGTACACACAAAACTAAGGGTGGTTACAAGAAAAACTTACATCATTATCGAGAGGCAGTGTGTCCGCGTCTTAATCGACGGGAAAACATTTCTGTACACAGCTAACTACGTGACCCCTAACACGCATTCACGATCCACAATAAAAAAACTCGACGCCTCGAGATGCATATAATGTCACCTCATAATAAAATATAAAAATCATTCCAAATGTGCATTACATTCAGTGATCTGATCTAATCCAAGATCCAAGACTTCATCGCTAACTATGAGTCTCATAAGACGAGTTAGAGTCACTCAGATGTCGAAAGAGCGAACGATGTTTTGATTGTATCTGCGTGATCGAATTGGAAATAATGAGATCTGCAGAAGAACCAAAATTTGCGAAAAGTCGCACTGCATTATTGTTACGAATTTTGTAGTATCTAGTATCTAGTAGTAGACCCCGCAGGAAATAGCAGTGTTGATCGACTCTGACTGTCAATCCCCGACTCCGATCAACTCAGGCATGGTTTTTGGAAATTTCCCCTTCTTCATTTTTCTTTTTAACCGACTTCCAAAAAGGAGGAGATTCTACGTTCGGCTGTATGTATGTTTTTTTATCTCTATTATCATAGTGTATCAGTTGTTGTGTAGGTACTCCTATAGTAGAACGTTACTCAATCAGTCATAATGTTACCGAGTAAATTTTGTTCCTAATAAGTAAGCAATAAATCTCGGTTACAATTTATTTTATCTTTTAATTTTTTACTTTTATCATGTACAAATAAAATAAGCATACAAATAGAAAAGTCTGTTTTCGTCAATTATACGACTAGCCATTAGTAAGGGCCACCCGAACAACTTAGCGAATTATTTATAGAGTGAACTTTGCTATTGTTTTCCGTTATGCGGGATAACATTTTATTAAATACGACTTCAACTGTTCGGAGCGAAGTTTCGCTTCTAATAGAACTGAGATTTATATGTTATTTATTTACCAGATGTTTATGTAGCGATTGCAGAAAAAGCATCTTTCATTTGGAGTTCTGAAACTTATACGAGTATGTATATCATAAAATACTTAACTACACTTAGTGACGGTTATTCAAAGATTTTATACAATATATATATTACTAGCGCGTCAAAACTGAGGCGGTCAAAAGTGGTTAATTGTCTTAATTTCATTGAGTCGCATTGTAAACAATGAAAGTTATTCAAACAAATAATACCTAAGTATTGTATACAATGTCGAGTTGTGTGTTAGTATAACAACTAAATATGTGTATAAATATATAATATAAGTAAATATACAATATGCATGTGTGCGCTCCGTGGAGTAACTAAATTGGGATCACTTTTTGCGGTCATTTTGTAGGCACGTAACATATCTAATAGTAGAAAATCTTTGTGCTTATTACCAACACAGGCCCGCGATTTCGTGTCACTACTACGTGTGGACAAAACTACTACGAAGTTCAGGTCAATATTCAATATTTTTATTATAATAGATAGAGATCCCCAATGTAATATTGAACCTGCAAATTGCTTTAAACAGGTCATCAACATTATCAGCCGATGGCCGTCCACTGCAGGACATAGGCCTTTTGTAGGGACTTCCAAATATCACGATACTCAGCCACCCGCATCCAGCGAATCCCTGCGACTCGCTTGATGTCGTCATTCCACCTGGTGGGGTCTACCGACACTGCGCTTAGTATTGCGGGGTTGCCATTCCAGCACTTTGATGCCCCAACGTCCATCGGCTCTTCGAACTATGTGCGCCGCCCATTGCCACTTCAACTTCGCAACTCGTTGAGCTATGTCAGTGACTTTGGTTCTTCTGCGGATCTCCTTATATTTGATTCCATCACGCAGAGATACTCCTAACATAGCTCGGTCCATCGCCCACTGTGTGACTCTGAGCCTTCTTATGAGGCCCATAGTTAGCGACCAAGTCTCGGAACCATAGGTTATCACTGGCAACACGCACTATTCGAAGAGTTTTGTCTTCAAGCACTGAGGAATTTCGGACGAATATAGTGTAGTAGTCGACTATATTTAAATGAACTTTTGAATCTAATTCCAAATCTAGAAAATCATATGCAATGTAAAGAATAAAGGGATAGTTGATATCTATAGTTGAATACAAATCCGTGAGTATTACAATCATCGTATTAAAAAGTTAAAACAGTTCAATTCCCCCATTAACCCTCAACCCCACGCGTCGATGACACGTAACGCAAACTAAATGAATCAATTCCACCCCTTAACCCTTGCACAGGTGTGTCCTGTCAATTTTAATATCATACCCACCGCCTGCTGGCAACGGGTGCGGCGGGCAGGTACATGTTTGATATTTTATAGATTTGTTATAGATTACTGTCCTTAAATGTGGATAGAAAGAAGGGTTTTGTCAATGTTGGATATAGAATTCTATCCTATAGATTCAATTAATAATAACTGACAATTTATATATTTTGAAAATTTTATATCGTTAGGTAGGTAATTATTTAGACTTTAAGCGGGTTGCAGGGAGCCGCAGGCAAGAGGCAATATGCCCAGCAGTGGACGTCCATCGGCTGATAATGATGACGTAATTAATAATAATAATTATTATAATTTATATTATGATGTCAATTTAATAATTTACGATTATAAGTATGTCAGTGCTTTTTTTTTTGTTATTGGAGCACCCAGTTTTGGGTATAGGCCTCCTCCATCCTTTTCCATCGAGTCTAGTCTAAATTATGTCTCACTGTGTCAGTGAGGTCGTCATATATAGGAAAACGAAGTGTTACATGGATAGTTGGAATTATTTGAATTACTTTGTTTATAAACATAAAAAGCTTTTGTTTTTTAGTTAAAAAAATATTAGTTATGCAGATCGGCTTTTATAAGTGGACTCGTCAACACCTTGAAGTTATGGGAAATACCCTGTATAATTAGCAATTAACAATGATCATTAGAAAGTTAAAATTTATCATCCTAGACTCGTACAAGCCCATCAACCAGTATTAGTGCGGCGTGGTAAATCTAAGCTCCTTTAGGTACGATAAAAAAAATTGCCTAGTGATGATAATGATAATGATGATGAAATTAAGAATTTCAACGTAACACATGGGCTTATGCTTGACTAGCGGACGCTCGCGACTTTGCCAGCGTGGAATTCAGTTTTTCACAAATCCCGCGGGAACCATGGATTTTTCCAGGATAAAAAGTACCTAGTCTATGTACTAATCCAGAGTAAAATCCATTTTCATTCCAAATCGCTGCAAAATTGACAAAGTTTCATATAAACTTTCATCCCCTATTTGATCCCCTTGGGGGTAGAATTGATCAAAATCCTTTTTTAACGGATGCCGACGTCATAACATCTACCTGCATGCCAAATTTCAGCCCGATCCGTCCAGTGGTTTGGACTGTGCGTTGATAGATCACTATGTCAGTCAGTCACCTTTAAGTTTTATATATTTAGATATCAGAAGTAGAAAAAAAGTTTTCCAGAAGTCTCTGACTCACGGACTTCTGGAAACGGAAAATGTTTTAAATATCAAATAAAGGTAAACCACATAATAATGTACTAACATTTTAATAACAATATTATTATCAATCCTTTGACTATCCGTTATTCGATCCTAAGCAAACTTATAAATTATATAATTAGAAGCGAATTAACAGTATAATACGGCCCCCAAACAATATGGGAGAATAAATATTTATTAAAGGCCCAAAAGTGTCCTCTATTGGGTCGGTCGCAGATCGTAGAAACTTGACCAGCGATGGATGTGGTATGTTTCTTTTTAAAGTGTTACTTTAGTATTCGTGTTATCAATATTTGATAATTCAATTAAAAATTTGTAATTGTTTTAATCTAAGCGGATTTCGCTAAAACAATTAAAAATGTAAATGGAATTGTCATTTATTTATTTAAAGTATTTTTTGTAATAGGCGTCGATATGAATGTTAATTAAATTATTAGCAGCATTTATTCGTTTTATACTAATCCAGCAACTTATTTTCTGCGATGTAAAGTTTCTTTTTTTGGAAGTGGCCTGGCCCTTGGAAAAGGTACCTAAAAATGTATGCTACCCATACTTCTGATGGTTTCTCCGTGACGTCGTACTGGAACGCTAAATCGCTTGTCGATACGTCTTTGCCAGTAGGGTTGTAACTACACGTGGGTAGGTACTTACAACCCTACCTAACCTTCCGGCAAAGACGTTGGATATGCAATCACCAGACATCTTTCAAAAAACAAAATTAAAAAAAATATTTTAAAATGGAGATAGGGGTATAAAATTCTGTTCGACCTATTTTTTTACCTATCAAACACCAAAAACAAATATATTTTGAGCCATTTATGGTTTAGGTATATTGGAAAGATTAGCATAATACCTACTTACCATCTCCATCTTTCATAATTCCGTGGTATCATAGTTTTGGTCAAATACCGCTGAAATATGTAGCCCCCGGGGCGTCCCGGCCTACTGTCATACACTACATTATTCACTGCCCCGGTGTTTGCTTGCAAAGGGCATTTTAAATAAGAAACGCACGAAATAGTCGAGCGGTCATACATACGGTCATAAGGATTTGCATGGACACGTTTTGGTAAAGAGCTCTAGAGTTCAGACTAACATTGCCTGCTTAACGATAATTTGAGTGAAATGTTGTTTTAGCGAGAAAATGTTTATTCTGCCTGAGTATTAAAGCACCGTGATAGCCCAGTAAATAAGAGCCGTGATAGCCCAGTGGATATGACCTCTGCCCCCGATTCCGGAGGGTGTGGGTTCAAAATCAAAAAAAAAACAAAAATCATTTATTTCAAGTAGGCTCAGTTTACAAGGACTTTTGACACGTCAGTTGACTATTTGTAAAGATTCTACCACCGGTTCGGAAGGCAGGTTCTGCTGAGATGATACCGGCAAGAAACTCAACAGTTGCTCTTTTAAAAAGTCATACAGTATTATAATTTACAGTTCGAATCCGGTCCGGGGCATGCAACTTTTCAGTTGTGTGCATTTTAAGAAATTAAATATCACGCGTCTCAAACAGTGAAGGAAAAACAACGTAAGGAAACCTGCATACCAGAGAATTTTCATAATTATCTGCGTGTGTGATGGCTGCCAATCCGCATTGGGTCAGCGTGGTGGACTATTGGTATAACCCCTCTCATTCTGAGAGGAGACTCGAGCTCAGCAGTGAGCCGAATATGGGTTGTGATGATGAATGATGACGATTAAAGGACGAAAAATACTTACGGTTAGTTGTATACATAATAAACTAACTAACCTAGGTCTTTATTATCAACTTATTAAAATAAAAATCAAATCAATTGAGAAATATCATCTACCTACTGTATGATATCCACCAGTAAGCACCGATATGACATTTGTTACATACAATCTCAATTTCGTTTCGTTTCGTCGAAGATAGTGAATTAGCCTGCTGGGCTGGATTTTGAACCGCTTATTTTAGTGATTACTTATAAATTGAAGTAAAAACTGTCCTATCTTTAACTTGAACAGAATTATGAACATTTTTTCAAAATAAATTCCGGGAATGCTCGTAGCACTAGCTAGCGTAGCGTAGACTAATTTTTCTTTCATTCTATAAACACTTATGAATCTAACTATTTAAAACCTGTTCTACAATGTCGACTGATTGGCAACTACAAAACATGTTTTTAAGTCGGATTTTCTTAGTTTGAAACAGTCGATAATCTTTAAATAGAATGAAAACTATTTTGTAAGACTATTGTTTTGTTGGATTAAGAAACATAGCATATTTCTTTGACAGTTTCCCGGGCCACGTTTAGTACGACTCCGCTGTAGCTAGCGGCCTGTTTCGCCTAAACCTAGCTACGCCACTGTCAACTAGGACGAACCATGTGAATTTTTTTCTTTCTTTCAAAAGAGCAACTGTTGAGTTTCTTTCCGGTATCTTCTCAGCAGAACCTGCCTTCCGAACCGGTGGTAGAATCTTTACAAATAGTCAACTGACGTGTCAAAAGTGCTTGTAAACTGAGCCTACTTGAAATAAATTAATTTTGAATTTTTTGAATTTAATTTTAGTGTAAATTATAATTATTATCAGGCCTTTTTAACAACCCACAACAAGGCCAGGTATCCTTCCTTATAGCAGAGAGAGGGTATTTTGAGCTAATACTGCTCGTGTTTAGAGGTATGGGGGCCTAACACCAGTAGAAGACAGTGGAGGGGGTCCAATATTTCCCAGCCTGACCCAGCCTCGTTGAGCCAGTAGTTAACCATATGGCTTTAGATCACTAGGACAATATAGGCTGATGATGGCTTAAAGGAAACCACACAAGGATCTTACCAAAATCCGACGAGACCTTTTCGCACGCAATCACCTCGTCACAACAACCTCATTAGCAGTTCAAACGAATCGATGATATTTACCAAACAAATCAGATCGCGTGTCGGCCAACTTCGCCCATTAACTGTAACGAGATTGATAATTGCTTCATTGCAAGGGTTAAAACATAATGGCCGATGATTGGTATGGGTTGGGCCTTAATTTTGTTTGCCAGATTATTTGTCTATGGTAAACCTCGTTTTATGTGATTTAATTCGTGCTTCTGACTTTCATTTTATATAATAATTAGTGGTTATTGGACTCAGATAAACGGCTATTTTTTTCTTGCCAAAGATTACAACAATAGAGCCAACATCATTCAAAGACGCTACAGCTTCGGAGTGAAATGTGCATAAAGCATTTTTTGCTATTTACCATGAATATATTGACAATAATTGCTTCATTGCAAGGGTTAAACATAATGACCGATGGTATGGGTTGGGCCTTAATTATCTTTGCCAGCTTATTTGTCTATGATAAACCTCGTTTTATGTGATTAGTGGATGGACAGTGTACCCCCAACGGCTGATAATGATGATGATGAAGAGTTAAACCAATTTCTCAGACATCAATTGCCAGCAAACGTGTTGTAGGGAACCGTTAGATACAAGCATCTTATGATGCAAGTTACTTAAGCAACTGCTTAGGGCATCCCGTCTAGAGACGATAGAGAAAGATACAAATTAAAATCCTGGTAATAGTCACAAAAATCGTTAAATCATGTTGTGCCTGATATGGGCAGAGTATTAAAACAAATTGTATCTATGTTTTTTTTTTAATTATATTGCATATTTGTTTCTGTTTATAATGTATAGATAGGTACATACAAGGCATTCGCGGTTCTAGGTATCGTTATAATAATTGTCGATTATTCGCCAAGAATACCATGTTCAATTATTATTAAGTTTTCATTTCACTTTCAAAATATAACACTTGATTCTATTCAATAAATAAATAAACTGTATTCACAAACAGGTCATATAGTCCCAATTCTCTAATAAACGTAATTTAACGAAAAATACCCACATGTTAACAGTGGCGGTAAACACGTGGGGGGTAGTTCCAATATTTGTGGCGGATTACATTAAGCAACTATTTCTGTTTATGTCAATACCCGCTCGGACCGTTTTGTGTAAATACGGGATAAAATAAATGTATGGAACGTTGATGTATAAATAGTACTTGCTAGATATGACAATGCAATTATTTTTTTTTTTTTTTATTATTTTAAGTAAGTGCCGATGGCTCCATGTAGGACCACTACGACGTCACCGGGGGGTTTGGGCGAGCGCAGAAGCATCGCCTGATGAGACCCGAAGGCTAAAATAAAGATAAAGGACGGAACGACTCT
Organism: Bicyclus anynana; assembly: GCF_947172395.1. Lineage (NCBI taxonomy): Eukaryota > Metazoa > Arthropoda > Insecta > Lepidoptera > Nymphalidae > Bicyclus > Bicyclus anynana. The sequence continues at coordinate 6,517,349 of NC_069090.1, forward strand.
GGGCGTCTCCTATGAGACTCAGACCTCGGCTTAGAGGGCCATTCGGGAAGGTGTAACCGTGACCTAAGTATTTTTTTTTAACTATTTCATCATCATTAACAGAATATTCGGCTCATCGTTGAACCTGTAGTTTCGCATTAATATTAATTAGATTTGATACCAGCAAGATATAACTTTATCGGGGAAGTACCATCGAATTTTTCAAATGAATCATTTTTAATATGATTTCATTTGTTATATTACCTATTATCATCAACAATTTTTGATAAACAACGAAACTCGAAATCCTTTAATTATATTGTGATACAAAAATCATCGTTTAATTTACTCAAACAGAGAATTTCATACAATAATCTTGACTTTGTAACGATCACTATAAGATTTACTTAATGATGATTAGTTAATTATTACTACTTGGACATACGCTCTAAGGTGATCTCTGAGACACGGCATATTATAACACCACCTACTGCCCAACTTAAGCGGCTCCCTTTTTTTCTGTAGGGGGGAAAATCCTCATGGACACCCGTTTGGTAGTGCCGGACTCCTACCGCCTCAAAAACCCTCCTACCTTCAGAACGCTGGTGTACCTGCCATTCGGCCTACCACCAACGTCGCAGTCTTTTCTAATTTTCCGAGTATCTTTTCATCTTCTGGTTTAATAAGTTTTGCCCCTTAGTTTCACATCACTTGTCCAGTTAAGTCTATATGATTACGTCGAAATGCATTATTGATGCTGGCGTTAGGTTTATTTTCGTTACGGAATTTCTTGATTCGGTCGCCACGATAAAAGCTATGCAATAGCTTAAATATTTTAATTTTTTGACATTTCCAGCAGATGTAACTCATTGGTTTTCACGTACCAGTGCCCCTTGCAATATAGTACCGTCCCAAGTCAACTATTAAGAATTTTTAATGACCCAACGTTGATCCCCGTACCGATAAACCACATGCGAGGTTTAAAATATGGTTCAGTTGATGCATTAATTGAATTTTCTAGACACGTATTACGTTATTACAATATGTTTCTTTTTCTTTACTTGATCTTTTTTATTATTAAAATAGTATTTAGTATTGTATGTTATAACTGACTTGTCGGTCTAAAAATTACTTTACTTTATGTACGAGTAGCTTCAGGTCATATTCCAGAGTAAGAATAATATTGAGGTTTTCCAAGCTAAGTTCTGTGCCTGGAGTTGAAGTCAGTTGGCACTTAAGTCAAATAAAACGGTTTTTTTCCAAATTTTATATTACAACTTTAGGCATGCCTAATATACATACTTAGGCTAAATTAAAAGCTACATTACTGACTTAACCACGGACCGATGGGCAGATGGACATGACGAAAGTATAAAAGTTTCTGTTGACTACGAGGAACCCTAAAAATTCAAGAAGATTTTATTATGAGCCATGATAGCCTTGTGGATATAACCTCTGCCTTCGATTTGGAGAGCGTAGGTTTGAATCCGGCAAAAAAAGCTATGTGCAATTTAAGAAATTTAATATCACTTGTCTCAAACCGTGAAGGAATATCATCGTGAGGTAACCTGCTTAGCTAAGAATTTTCTTAATTCTCTACGTGTGTGAAGTCTGACAATTGGGCGTGCGTGGTGGACTATTAGCCTATACCTCCTATACCTCTCATTATAAGAGGAGACTTGTGCTCAGCAGTGAGCCGAATGTGGGTTGATGATGATGAAACGGAACCCTAAAAATTCAAGTAGTAATTTTTTAACTTTTTTTATTATTGTTTTTTTATATATACTTTACAAGTGTTAGCCCTTGACTACAATGTCACCTTATGGTAAGTGATGATGCAATCTAAGATGGAAGCCGGCTAACTTGTTAGGAGGATGATGAAAATCCACCCTCCTTTTGGTTTCTACACGACACCGTACCGGAACACTAAATCACATGGCGGTACGTCTTTGTCGGTAGGGTGCTAACTAACCATGGCTGAAGCCTCCCACCAGCCAGACCTGGACCATTTGAGAAAACCTCAATCGGCCCAGAAGGGGATCGAACCTAGGACCTCCGTCTTGTAAGTCCACCGCGCCTACCACTGCGCCACGGAGGCCGTCAAAAACGTTGTAGAACGCCATCCAGTCTGTAAATATCTAACGAAAAGCGAAATGACACATTGTGGCTTATTAAATCACGCCTCAAAAACCCATACCGCAAAAACAGTGGAAAGCACTCCACACAAATCAAACGCGGCCGGGAATCGAACACAATGCCACTCGTCGCATCTTCACACAATTGATGTTGTCGATAAATCACCGCGCATTCTTCGCCAACGCCCGTACACTCGACTAATACGGATTTATGTGTCGGCGTATGGGAAGCGTACAGGTTACGAGACGTTACTAGTTGAAAAAAAAATTGTCAGAAACATTAAGGTGCTGATAGACTTGATTTCGAGAAAGAGGTGAATGGCCGAATCCAGCTCGGCTGGGCAGCGTTCTGGAAACTCCACGACATCTTTTCGACCGAAATTCCTCAGTGCTTGAAGATGAAAATTTGATCAGTGCGTGTTGCCAGTGATGACTACGGATCCGAGACTTGGTCGCTAACTATGGGCTTTATTAGAAGGCTCAAAGTCACTCAGCTGGCGATGCAACGAGCTATGCTTGGAGTTTCTCTGCGTAATGGAGCATTCGCCGTTTTTATATTTGTCGAATTAACAACAAGCCGAGCTAAGGTTTACGCCAAATATTGCTACGAACATCTTGAGAATTCTAGCGAACGCTCTATTCGATGCTCGTCAAAGATATTCCAGTGTTTATATATAAGCTCCAAGCAAATCTGCTCGCCAGAACGCGTATTTTCTGTGATGTAACATTCGCACGAATGCTCGTTACAAGTGAATGCTCAAGTCTATCAGCACCTTTCACAGAGCGACACTTCGCAATATGCACTTAATGTAAAATTAATTAATTATTAATTGTATCGTAGGTACCACAAACTTAAAAAATAATGGAATTTCAGTAGGAATGAACACTAGATGCCAAAGTTAGGTTTTATCCAATCAGAAATTAAATATAAATATCATCTCCATCGTCACTCGAAACAGTAATTTTTCGTAAAATTTACTAAGCAATAAATTAAGACTAATAAGAATAAACAAAGCATCTATCTCAAAGGTAGTCTATGTATGAACGTGCACACAACCGATGAAGCATTAGCGAGGGTCACATTCTACCTATCACACGCATTTTTCGAAGCCCGATCGTAGCTAATGGCTACCACTATAGCTCTACGTAAGAACTGAGCAAGTGACAAAATTTATACTACAAGACTCAGTGGAAGTTAAGAAAAAAATATACACAAGCGTTAAAAAACCTTATTGTTAACGTTCTTCTTCACATTCTTATTAATAACGATTAAATAAACCAAAAATGTAATTCGAAAATGTCAAACTATGCTTCGAGCAGAATTAAAACCATACATGAAGTTTACTTAAACACGTAGTTTAAAAAACTCAAAGTTAAAGTCAATATTTGTTTATTCAGTGAGGACTTATGTTCATTTTTGAATCGACAACAAACAACAACAACAACAACAAACTTATGGAGTTTGTTATGGAAAAACAGACTTATTTGTTATATACAGACGCAAGCATAAAACTAAACTCATGAGGCTTCGAAAGGCGCCTAACATAGAATGTTTCTTTATATTATAATTGTATGAATTATATACCTTGTATGTACCTTGTAATGTAAATAAATAAAAAGTGAGTTACATGCTTTAAAACATAACATTTCGTATAAGTTCTTGAGAATTCGTTCTCAAGAATTTATATTTCTGTATACGTATAAACGTTAAAAATCTAAATCTGACTTTATTACTAAATTCTTTTCAATACTAAAATCAGATGACAGGTGTTTTAAAGCCTTAATTTAATTTTTACTCTCTTATTACTCATCGTGTACTGAGATAATCAAAATGTCACTTACCTATTCCGGCCGTTGTACAATGTCGCGTTGTTTCTGTTTTTTCCACAGCCACGTCACAGTGAAAACCGTGCCAATATATATCTCTCAATTAGAAAAGCGGCAACAGAGAAAAATGGTGTCATACTTTTTCCCTTTAAAGCCATTTTTGCGTTACGCTTGATCTATATTTATTGGTCGTTAATGGATGCCATTTCGGTGATGGAAAACTTAGGTCAATCCGGTTATTGATAGGGTTTTCTTTTGAAAATAAAATATTTTCCTTAGTTCCACCACATTAGTGCCCGAAGTTTGATTCTGTTATTATATCTACCAGATGTTTAATGATAAAGAGTAAGCACCAATGTTAGACGTGTTCTTCGAAGCACATGGGTATTAAAATACTGATTTCTATAATCCAAACTTCTCAATTTTTCTAAAGATTTCTCGATTCGAAAATTTTTCAAAAGAAAAAAAATACAATATGTATTAAACTAACTGTGCTCCATGGTGGTGCCCACATAGTTCTCATTCACAAAAAGTTATTAGAATTGAATATACTTCAGTTTCATAAATTTTTTTAAATCATGTCATCTGAAGAAAAATTAAATTATTCCACTCAAAGCTTTTTTTACAAAACAAATAAAATATTATTTATAAAAATACTGTCATAATACATTGATAATTTAATCAGTAATGTTTAACAAAGACGAGATTTTTAAAATCTCAATTACAACAGCTAGAGCATTGAAAAAACTGATAGTAAAATTTGAAAAATCCAAAAATAAAATATAACTCAGTCATGCTTGGGTTTTTTCAAAACTAATCAAATTATTTTTAGATAATTAGGAGGTGTATCTACAATCAGCTTTTTATCCATTAATTATCTCCCAAGAAATGCAGCACTACTATGGGTAATAATGGCGGACAGATGACGTTTTCAATGCAGTAATCGATTTGACGTTTGCTGTCAATTGTCATGTCATAGTTGCTATAAGGGCGCCATCTTGATATAATTCAAAAACTTGGGTTTTTATTTTATTTATTTCTTTTTATTTAGTTAGATTCATTCACTTTAATAAATTTTAATAAAATCCTTGTATTTTTTAAATTTTAATGATACGGGGTACAAGAGTGGACCTGATGTGGACCATCTCCTTTACCTTTACCTTTACGTTAAGTCCTTGAGCAAATCTATCCAAACAATTGTGTTTATAATATTAATAAGATTGGTTGAACCCTGGACGATCTAGTTTAACCACTCGACAAAGGTGGAAAATCACTACAACAGGGTATAGGTAATAACGAAATGATGCAGGTCTAATTGCTAAGTCCGGGTGGAGGGTGTCACGGGCGATTTGACTGTCGCGCGCACATGTCGCAGTATGCACCTAACATGTACTTAGGTATAACTCTATCTAGATTATAACCTAGGCAAATCTCTAAGGTTCCTCACACACACTATTTTGTTTAGATTTTTTTTTATTCTTTACAAGTTAGCCCTTGATTACAATCTCACCTGATTGTTAGAAGCTTGTTACGAGGACGAAAATCCACACCTCTTTCGGTTTCTACAAGACATTGTACCGGAACGCTAAATCGCTTGGCGGTACGTATTGTCGGTAGGGTGGTAACTAGCCACGGCCAAAGCCTCCCACCAGCCAAACCTGGACGAATTAAGAAAACCTCAATCGATCCAACTGGGGATCGAACCCAGGACCATCGTCATATAAATTCACCGCGCACACCACTGCGCCACGGAGGCCGTCAAAGTAAATAATACTATCATATTGCTATGATACTAGTTACGCAATATACTATTAAAACAACGTAAGGTAACCTTTAAAAATAAATAAACCAATACTTAAAGCATAGAAACAAAGAAAGAGTTAATAGGGCTGAATTCAACTTTAAGAGGTCTGGTGTTCGATTCCCGTTGGACAATTGTCGCACCGACTTTTTGCACAAGCTATTTATTCGCATAGTTGGAGGAGAACGGGGAATAATGGACATGTTAAAAACATAGCTAAATTCATTATTTTAAAGTGTAAAGCTAAGCAAACCAGAGATATCTCTGTTGCAAGTTAATGCTGACATAACTTCATCGGATAACCAAACTATAGTTATATAAAAGCAGAATATGTAGGTACTCTAAGATTTTAAAATTTATAAATTGCTATTATTTATAATTTTCACTTATTATAATTTTGTATCTTTTTAATATTTGTAACAGTTCTAGCTGACGCCGCGCGGTTTCACCCGCGTGGTTCCCGTTCCCGTAGGAATACGGGGATAATACATACTCAGCTTATGGCCTTCCTCGATAAATGGGCTATCTAACGCTGAAAGAATTTTCAAATTGGACCAATAGTTCCTGAGATTAGCGTGTTCAATCAAACAAACAAACTCTTCAGCTTTATAATATTAGTAGGATTTTAATTGTGCTTTTTATATATTTGTACTCTTTTATCGTATTATTACTTAGAAGTGTTCTATGATGTGAGTAACTTCTATATTCTTCTGTATATTCCTTCAAATAAATATGTATTCTGTGTGAGTGCCAAATAAAAAAAAAATCTTTTTAGCAGACTCAGAAGTGATTACTAAAATAAGAAAACGAACAAAGGTTATGATTCACAACATTTGTCAGGACAACTTAGTTAACAAATCAAACTGTAACCAAAATAAGACCCTAGAATGGCAGAGAATGAGCTTGAGTGAAGTCACGCACTTGTGAACGTTGTGTGTAGGGTTAAAGGATCCTTTGACTGTTAACAAGCACTCCCCTTTTCCACTCAAGTCACTCTCTTCGCCTATCCCAAGTAACTCATAAAGAAATACACAACAATTCAAATAAATGATTTTCTATGTCAAAGTTATGTAGGTAATCTGGTCAAATTACACATTTTACTATTATGTAAATGATCTACATCGGCAATGGCGATTGATTACATAGCGCTGCTTGATTTCATTGTTGCGTGTCGCTTGACAATATCCACGATTCACTTTATTGAATAATGTATAATAATGAAACTATTTTATGCTAATGTACGTGGCAATGTTTGCCATTGATTATTGTGTTTAGGTGCTTAAATTAACTATTAAAATACAATACAACTAACATATACATAACCATCACACAATAGGCATCGTATTTTTTAAGATTATGTAAAAAATGGTTGTAAGACTTGGTTGTCCGTCTGTCTGTCTAATCATTGACATGCAAGACAAGATCCATTTTTGTTTACTCTCAGAGAAGAGTAAAGAATCAAATCCATTTCCATCTTCATGCCCTTTTTCTCTAACCTGACCAATAAAATCAGACTTGTGGGTTAACAAATCCAAAAAATGTTACGATTTGTCACAGTTTGACTCACTCATTGGGCCCAATATCAATTGGGTTACTCGTATCATCGTCCTAAAATCCTGGAATTGGGCATGAAAGGCTCATATACTATAAATATTGTAATTTTCCATCAAACCATGAAAAGACTTATTCACATATTTTCTTTTTAGTTTTATACCTATATATAGACCTGTATCGATGTATGAAGGCCACGGTTTTTCAACGGCAAAGTTGAGTTTGTTTTTCTTTACACTAAAAGTTGGCAAAATTGCAAAATATAAATCTGGTTAAATGTAAAAACGACGCCTACATTATCAACATTTTTTGAATTTCATGTGTATGCCATTTCACCAGCAGCTACCCTTTTCTATAGTTTTAATCTTATTTCATAGGAAATTACTTTATATTCTGTCTACACAGTAACAAACCATCTCTCTGATGTATTAGTAAATATCTAATTCAATTTTCCACCACGATGGTGACTGACAATGTTACTGTGGTATTCGGAGTATAATTCATATTTATTATTTCATTAGTCTTACGAACAGCCGGATAAGCAGACTCCAGACGTCCATAACTCGCTTCCTTGGACCTGTCAATATTATTCACAAAATACACCAAACATTCGCATTACAGTCACACTAACAGCATAAATGTTTACACGATTATTTATATTATGCTATTGAACTTAGAGATGAAAATCGTGTGTGCATATTAAAAGGGTCGGCGAAGGGTCGGCGAAGGGTCGGCTGTATAGGCTCAAATGTATTTATAGACGGTCCGCATCAACGCAGAAGAATAATTATTCAAATGTAATAGAGTAATAATCCAGACATGGTAGCGTTTGCAAATAAATAACAAAAAAAATAATAAAAGCTATATACAAAAAGTAATTGTACTGGATTTAAAAAGCTTTGTGTAGTGATTGTTACAATAGAATACATAAAAGTATTACATACACGTTTAAATACATATTTTTAATAAAAATATAAAATAAACCAATTAAAATACCACAACAGAATATTAAAAAAAATCTATGTATTCGTCTGCCTCTCTAAACTGAATTTCTTCGTTTATCGTTATCCAGTAGATGACTTATGATTATGATCCTGGGTTCTACTTTTGGATATGAAAAAATATATAACTGAACACTCAACGAAACCAACAAATACAAAAATAGATCTCAGAATTTTATATACTAAATTAGATAATAAAAGCTCTTGTAGCGCGGGTTTTGAGCTAGGATAATTCCTACCCAGTTACGAATGTTGTTGCTGACGCTCCCTGTATTATTATCGAGGCCGATCTCAGAAAAATATGATTATCTGCGACCGCATCAGCAAACGAGCTACGGGACTCATCATTTGTTACATACAAATGTACTCGCTTCCTCCCCGCTCTACCCTATACTTCTTTACATACAAGACAAAATACAAAATGTAAAATAGTAATTTGTTAATAATATTTATTTTTTGTATTAGCTATACTTACCTATCTTCAATCGATATGGAAAATTATGGAGAAACAACATAAAGGCCATTAAAATGCACTAAATCACGACCATTCTGTCTTACAGTCTTGTTCAAACTACTTTAGTAATTGAAGCGACGAAAAAGATACCTATCTTTTTTTCACATGACCAATGTTCCATAATCTCCTGCAGTTAACCTTAAAGATTTTGCTGTTTAGTTATGAAAATAGACAAGTATAATACCTATAGTAAACATTTTAGGAATCTCGGGATAAGTTGGCGGAACTTACCCCGAGATTCCTTAAATAAGGGTAAGTAATAGAAGCTGTAATTATTATCTATTAAAAGTTACATTTTTTTTTTTAAGATCTAGGTATTTTTTACAGATATTCCCATTATTTTTTTTAAATGATAACATGTAAATAATGATATTTGGTTAGTTAAGTGCTTGTTTTTTTCTTCAAGGAAGAGTCTACGTTTACACCGGCCGTAAAGTTATAATTATCAGCTTATTTTAACAGCCTATTAAATTGTCACACATCCCTATATATAAGACAGGCGGAGATACTTACCACTATACTACCGAGGATACAAGGCCTCAGCCCCGAAAGGGGTTGGAAGAAAATGATTGGGGGAGCAAGATCCCCCGCATCTTACCCGGACAAGAAAGCCAAGGCTCGAGACCCGTACCGTACCCGGATCTATCATCTAGGAAGAGATGACCTGCCTGCCTGACTTACAAGAAAGTAGGAGATATGGAGCTTAAACATGTAGGATATTTTTGGACTTCGTCGAATTCACCCCTAACACATTTACAACTGAAGGGGAAGAGGAAGAAATAAAATTTTACGAGTAATATCTTATAAAATAATAGAAAAAACTGAGAAAGAATACAATAAGGAACTTAAGCTAACTTATCCTAATAACTATACAAATCATGCCCACGTGGAATGGTGGCAAGAATACTGGCTGCATTTCCGCGCTGGACAGCCAGGCTGATCCTTTGCGCAAAAAATGAGCCAGCCCTTCTGTCACTAGTCGAGGCAACTAGCCGCGGTGAAATGATTCGGTAAAATTTTTTGGCACTGCGACTCCATCGCCCAAGGGTCTCCACGGTAAAAGGTAAAAATACCTTGTCATTAATTTGAATTCAATTAAAATTTTATTACATAATTACAATCAGGAAGTGAAGGAGTTGTATGAATGCAATCCGCTTTATTCCACCAATCGGCCTCTTTCACCCCACATCCTTGCAGAAATGCGCAGCCCAAGGGTTTTCAATCTTTCAACCGACATAATTATCGTCAGATATCTACACTGAGACCGACACGAACTTACAGTTACTGGATGAGACAGGATATTGTGTTTATACAAGCAATTTAAACAAAAAATATTGACTCTTAAACGTAATTCACAGAATAAAGATCATACAGAAGGAGTCTTTACAAACAGCGTGGTGAAGCCGGTGAAATCCTTAAAAAAACCAAACGTCACGCGTCTCCTTGACATCCGCATATACAAACTTTAATCATAATTTGTATTTCAGAATTTAACACTAACAACAATTACGTAAATTAATATCATAATCAATAATTACCAATAAAAATACTCTATCTTATTTCTTTAGTTTTTGTGAACATTTTTGGAAATATTTTAAAACATATGACGCCATATTTCTTGACGCCATAATATTGAAAGTTACTGATGCAACGTTCGTGTTGTGCTGACTCGAGAATGTATTCGTTTTTGAATTCTGAATTTGGAGCGGCTTCGACACCGTCGTGTTCCGTATGCTCTATCTGCCTATTATTGATTAATCTGTGACGTAAGTCTACTCCATCAGCTTACACAAACTCCCAAAATTTAAAAGCCTTTGTAACTCAATGTTAACGTGCAGTACTTTATCTGCTATCTAAATTCTAACTTGACGAATATTTGTATTGTTTTTCATCTGAGTTTTTCATGCATGTTCCTCGCTGTAGTGAGATAAAAAGATTTTTAGATGCAATTCTTTGTCATTAATTTTAAAAAACTTCATCCATAAATCATTATTTATTATTGCTATTACAGAGACGTGATAGCCCAGTGGATATGCTATCGATTCGGAGGGCGTAGGTTCGAATCCGGTCAGGGGCATGCACCTCCTTACTCATACTACGAAATTAAATATTACGTGTCTCAAACGGCGAAGGAAAAACATCGTAAGGAAACCTACATTCCTGAGAATTGTTTAATTCTCTACGTGTGTGAAGTCTGTCAACCCGCATTGGCGCAACGTGATGGATTAAAGCCTAACCCAACTAATTCTGAGAAAAGACTAGTGCTCAACAGTGAGCCGAATATGGATTGTTAATGATGATGATACAATACAGGTTAACAATAACTTTGTTTCGTCAAAGCATATAAATAACATGAGATGACGCGTGTAGATACCTACCTACTTCACGCATCGACCCACATAGCATCTTTTTATTTAAAAGACAAGTTCTATGAGGATTCTTTAACTTCGCAATACTTAAAACAACAAGTTTTTAAAACAATGGTAGAAAACACCGTGGGACATCCATCCCAACTAGATCCTCATTTCTCCCGCCGGGCGGCAAAACGGGGTGGCAAAAACAGGGAGGGGGGGTTGTCTCTTGAAAAAGTCTCAATAACTCGTCAGCGCGGAACCGAATGACATCGTTAGTGGAAGTGGCACGAAGAAAAGGCGCACTATCTACTTGCTAGATACTATGGCAGCTATCGGCTTATACAGAGTGATTTGGGAATGAATAGAGTAAAAATACTTTTGGTTAAAATATTTTCTGTAATATTTTGCTCTTTTTCTCTGAATTAAATATCCTTTAATACTGGTAAGCGTTAAACCGTAATTCATTTAATTGCTTGGATACTATTAAAATGCTCTCTTTTGGACTAGGTAAACTTAACTTACTGATACGGCATATCATAACTTGACAAAACAATGTTTAAATATTTGTTTTGTCGGGTTTTCTGTAGACCAAAACTTGACAATACGAATATCGTTCTTGATGACTGGCGATGATAGAAATTTTATTTTAAGAGTGTGGCCATTTATTGATGTAATTGAACCGTTTCACTAGCTTGTAGCTAGGTTAGTAAATTTCTATGATGACAATGAAGAAAAATAATGGTACATGACTGCAATATCGATAGTAGAATTATATATTTTTTTTATTCTTCACAAGTTAGCCCTTGATGCATGATGCAGTCTAAGATGGAAGCGGGCTAACTTGTTAGGAGAGGATTAAAATCCACACCCCTTCCGGTTTCTGCACGACATCGTACCGGAACGCTACATCACTTGGCGGTACGTTATTATCAGTAGGGTGGTAACTAGCCACGGCCAAAAGCCTCCCACCAGCCGACTAAGTTGAATAACCAATAAGTTGATGGTACTTTTACGATTGTTCTTATGTGCCTATAATAATATTTGACGACCTCTCTGTCGTAGTTAGTAGTGCTGTGGATCTCAACAGAGAGGTCCTGCGTTCGATTGTCAGCTCTGGTCAGATTAGGTTAGAATTTCATATTTCCCAAATTGACTGAGGTCGTTTTTAGTGATCAGCCTACCGGCAAAGACGTATCGCCAAGTAATTTAGCGTTCCATAACAATGCCGCGTAGAGGATATGTATCAAAGGTATGGGTAGAATAAATTTGTAGGTTCCATGAAAGTCTACTTACATTTTAGATTGCATCGTCACTTAACGTCAGATGAGATAGCAGTCAAGAGTTAACCTGTAATATAATAAAAAATGCTACAGTTTTCGATAGCGGTCTCAAAAACATCTTTTAAAACATAGATTATTATTAATAAACATATTAGCACTTACCTATTTATAATAATGAGATTTTATATCATCCTGTATATAAATATTGGCCCGATTTGAATAACGTACAAAATAAAGTCGCGACTATGTTCATTTGGCGGACCGTCTACCCACGGACCTATGAATAGCATCCGTTTAAAATTCAACCTTATTCCAACGGAATGAAGCCTCTTTTAAAACTGACTACAAATAGGCCTCTTATTGAAGAAGCACTCGACTCGACCCGTGATCATGCATCACTTGCGTTGCGAACGCGTTTTGAATTTCGAATTCGTTTTCGGAAATGGAACACTTTTGAATTTGGAAGTCGTTCGAATTTTATAATTACAGTGTAACGAGTTACCGTCCGATGCAAAGGAAAAGTACCGAAATATTATTATGAATATTTTAACTGTTTCATATTTTTTTTAAACAATAGTTAGCAACTATGTCAACAATTAAATCCAAAGGAAAATTTTTTAATAAGTCCTCCAGTGTGTGAAGTCTCTCAAACTAGTGAAGTGGTGGACTAAGACCTATGCCCCCCTCATTCTGAGAGGAGACTCGTGCTCAACAGTGAGCCAAATATGGGTTGCAATGATGATTCCATCATCAGCCTGTCCTGTATTCGTTCATAACTTGTCATAAGCCATTCCGAAAGTGTGGCACACATGATCTTCTGCCTTTTTCATTCTGCCACTTTGGCTGCCGTTCATATCTAAGCCATAAAATAAGCCTAAGTCATAAATTAAGGTATGCCTGGAGATCGCAGGTTCAAGTTCTATAATAACATTTACTAATATTTCAATGGTGTGGTACCATTGAAATCCCTCAATAGCCATGATAATATTGACCTGTTTTACATATATGGGCCAGGCCGTCCTCCTTATAAGAGAGGAGGGAGGGAGGAAACCCACCATGTTGTTCCAATGCGAGTTGGCGGGCGGGGCGAGGTTGATAATGTTAAATCTCTTAAAGTCCACTATCAGATTTCAATGATAATAATTACTAAGACCATCAGTTTTATGTGCTCTCCAAGACACGGGAGTATAACACCACCAGCTTTCTAACTTCGAGCTGAGAATTTTTACACTAATTTCTTTTCTAGAGCACAATTTTCTTTATGGCCTCCGTGGCGCGGTGGTATGCGCGGTGGATTTATAAGACGGAAGTCCTGGGTGCGATCCCTGGCTAGGCCGATTTAGTTTTTCTTAATTGGTCCAGGTCTGGCTGGTGGCTTCGGCCGTGGCTAGTTACCACCCTACTAACAAAGACGTACCGCCAAGCGATTTAGCGTTCCGGTACGATGTGTAGAAACCGTAAGGAGTGTGGATTTCATCCTACTCCTAACAAGTTAACCCGCTTTCATCTTAGACTGCATCGTCACTTACCATCAGTGAGATTGTAGTCAAGGAGAAAAAAAAACTCGATTCGAACCCTAGACTTGGTGATTTTAGACAGAAATTATTTCCACCACCTACCATAAACACCTTCAGTGCATATTGAAAACTTCTGGACCTTAAATACCACTGATACCTAAATCCCAATAGAATCTGGTATCTTACAACCCAGTCAAATAACCCATTACAACCAAGTTAATACATCAACTAAAGGAAACCCATACGTTATTCACCAATGTAATTCTTATCACTTTAAAATAATGCCTCGCCCTAGCCATACTTACCTATTCCATAATCTTATCTTTCATATTTTGGACGGAAAATGAAAATTATTGCCACGAGGAAAGCTACTCGTAGATTACCCAGTTTCTGCCAGGGTCACACAAAAATTATGCACGCCAAAATAGCTGGCTGGGTTAGTATTTCAAAGGTCGCCGATAGCATGCGATTGTCAGAATCGAGATATCGTTTGATCGACACGCGATCCTACGGAATCGGTATTCGGTGTTGCTAGATACATTGTTCGAAATACCTCATTTTGAAAAATAATTCTCCCTATTTTTTAAATAAACTGCATGATTACAAATAACGTTTCTTGTATGAATATATTATATTAAACAATGTGTTATTGTGATGATAGTTTATATTAATGTATTCTGATTTTCAGTTTATTATCTATCGCTGTCAATGTTAAAAAGTCTGTAAAATGTTTACGTACTGTAATTTTTTAAATGCTTAAATAAATAATTTATACTTATGTGTTATGTGTTAAGTCATCGAACTTACAGCGATTCATTTTAAATTCATAATTATAAAAAAAAATATTTTGGTTGGTGGGAGGCTTTGGTCGTGGCTAGTTACCACCCTACCGACAAAGACGTACCGCCAAGCGATTTAGTATTCCGGTACGATGTCGTGTAGAAACTGAAAGGGGTGTGGAGTTTCATCCTCCTCCACTCAAGTTAGCCCGCTTCCATTTTAGATTGCATCATCACTTACCATTAGGTGCGATTGTAGTCAAGGGCTAACTTGTAAAGAATAAAAAAAATACATATTTGTTGCGTGGATGGTTGGGTGGCTGCACAAACACGGCAATACGTCTAAACGGATTTGGATAAAATTTGGCACATTTTACATTACAGATTAGAAAGAGATAGATTATATACACAGTACATATGTACAGTTCTGTACTAATCCTCTATACTATACTAATACTAATCTCTGTATCTACTGGACAGATTTTGAAGTGTCATGGGTAATATTTTATCCTCGTACTCCCACAGGAACGGGATCTACGCGGGAAACTGCGTGGCATCGGTTACTAGTACATTTTTATCCCAATATTGTCACGGTAACGGAAACTATTACATAGCTATAAATAATTATCTAAACTACTCGTATATCACATAGTTCTCGATTACTAAACTTAAGTTGTGTTGTAGGGAGAAATTCGCGACATGGCAACTGGCAAGTATGTTGATATCGTGATAGTTACGTAGGTAATATCGACTGCAGTATGCTGCCGGCACAAATTGATTTACTGCTAATACTAGGGAGTCGGTCGTAGAAGTATGGAAAAGGAATCTTGAAAAAGTGAAAAAGTGGTGACCTTAGTGGTCACTAAGACATATTTTGTAATATTTTGAAAGTACATATTTTGATACAACTTAATGTGATTTTTCTGCATACATATGATAATTTGAAAATATGTAAAATTCAAGTTTTTAAAAGAACAACTGCGGAGAAACTTACCGTATCCTCTCCGTTGAATCAGCTTTTTGCTTTTGTTGGTTACACTATTAGTAGACCTAAAAGTTCCGTATTGTCCTTGAAAATTCGAGCAAACCTCGAATTTGAATTCGAGTTAATATTATGACGCATTAACTAGCATCTCACCTTGGTGATAAGTTACATTATCATTATAAAATTTAATTTTTTGTTTCATTTTTAATTAAAAAAATGTTATTGTTTAATATGATACTATATTTTACAGACAGTACGGTTAATCATATAACTGATGTAGAGTTAGTGAATAGTATCTACTAGCTTTTTTAACAGAGCTCACCCGGGGAAGTACTACCGCCATGCTTTTTTTCTTTCACCAAGCAGCATTGCTGTGTTTCAGTCAGTTACTGTGTTACAAGTATATGAGACTTAACATCTACGCCTCAAGTTGATGACCACAGAGCGGCATTTGATAAAACGTGTTTCTTACAAGTTGCCACTTACCATCAAGTACGCCATCTGCATGGTATATGAACTATTACTATAAAATATATGACATGACTTATCCGGAATTTTCCACACTCTTCATTGGTTTTCACGAATTACCATAAGCCCACAGATTACAGGAAAAAGAGAGGGAAGGTTTTAGGTCCGCCGCTAACAATTATATCGACATATTGACAAAATAACCTGTTCAAGATTGCCTGTAGTCGTAATTAGACTTAATGCTGCATTCGTATTCCGGTATTATGACGTTTGTTCTTGGAGGGTGCGAATTAGAAACCGTAACCTACTTACTATATTGAAAACATATTGAAAGTATTATTTTATGTGTGCAATGTGGACTTTAAACAGCAATCAATAAAATAGGTTTATTTTAACAGAATCCGTCTCCACACTCTCTTTAGCAACGCGAGCATCCACGGAATGTCGCAGACAAGTTGCATTCATATCGTGTTATCTTGTCTATTGGGAGGGAAGTATATATTTTTACGGATAGCGCGTCCTCGAACGGATTTATCGCCCGCCCCGTGCCCCGGTACGGCTCATAAAACCTAGATTCTAATGTCGCCTCCGATTCTATTGTTCATAATAAACTGTGCTTTTGTAACGATCAAACTCAAGGAACTGGGAAGCTATAAGCTAATACTCCTTACTAAAGTTAAAAGCTTGATAATGTGCAAAATACCTTGAATTTTTGTGACATTGAAATTGTATGGCGTGACTGCAATTGTGGATTCTATTTTTAGAATACTTGCCATCAGTAGACTATTTTAATAGTTCGATCCCTTAAATAGAGGGAATTTGGTTTAATTCTTAAATTGACGAAAACAAAAAAAAAATATTCATAATAAACAATGCTTTTGCTCAAATTCAAGTCCCAATACGTACCTATTTGTTGCTAAAGTTGTAGATTGGCTTGATAGTATGCAAAAATCTCCATCTAGAAGATTTTATATGGGGTCTATTTTTTTTCTAATACCAGGTATTTTGTTTGATTAATTATCAGATTGACCCGCACTGAAAATCAAACCCAGGGTATCTTAGTTAAAATTTTGCACCAGAAAAGTTCTATCATAACCCAGGTGGTAAATATAGAATTTTTAGGGGTTTTATTTTCTGATGAACTTTGCACGATTTATGTGTGAAATCAATAAATTAGGCAAAACCTGATCACATTATTACTTTTCAGATTAATTTACATGTATAACCCAATAAAATAATGAGAGACTACGAAAGCCTAAAATATATTAATATCGGTTCTGCCATTCTGAAAATTAGGTGGTAATTAGTTTATATTTAAATATAGATATCCTGTGTTCTGTAAAAGAAAATTGCTGACTTTCAGCAAAGATAGTAATTAATTATCACAGTTAATATACCAAATTTCTTTCCCCGTGACCAATGTTCAACTAGCCGACATCCCTCAGGCACTATGCCGGTTAACGAATGCGTGGACAATAAGGGTTGCAATATTTATCCACCCCGGGACGATAGTACGCTTTTATTGGGACACTGGTCACTTCGGAATTTGCGCTATTTATTTATTGTGCCGTAGCGCTTGTGACATATGTTGCGGACTGTTGGGGAGACAAGTGTTATCGTCCAAATGTTTTTCATTCAATTTTTGTTTTGAAGTGACGCGCTGAATCGTAATAGACCAATGCATGTCGCATAGTACTGTTTTTTAATGAAAATCAATTTATAGTACGTAGATAAGAGCCGTGATAGCCCAGTGGATATGACCTCTGCCTTCGATTCCGGAGGGTGTGGGTTCGAATCCGGTCCGGGGCATGCACCTCCAACTTTTCAGTTGTGTGCATTTTAAGAAATTAAATATTACGTGTCTCAATCGGTGAAGGAAAACACCGTGAGGAAACCTGCATACCAGAGAATTATCTTAATTCTCTGCGTGTGTGAAGTCTGCCAATCCGCATTGGGCCAGCGTGGTGGACTATTGGCCTAACCCCTCTCATTCTGAGAGGAGACTCGAGCTCAGCAGTGAGCCGAATATGGGTTGATGACGACGAGATAAGGAGACAAAATATTATTTCGATCACGTGATTAGATACGAAAATGGTATATTTAATTTTATTCTTTTACACGTCTATAACAACCTGCATTGGATCAAGATGGTAGGTCTAAGCTGTAAACTCTCTTTCTAATAAGACATAATTGGCCAGCAGGCTAATTCATTAACTTTGACGTAGTTAGATGACATATACGAAATTGAGAGTCTATGTAACAAATGTCATCCGGTGCTTGCTGACAACCCTTTGTGGACATCATATAGTAGTAAAACGTATGATAGCCACGAAGATGACATTTCTCAGTTGATTTGATCTTTATTTTATTAGTTTGTTAATAAATACCTAATTAGTATATTATTAAATACGCCATTTGGCCCTACAGTGCCATGATCATAAAACTAGACTGATATGATAGTAGTATTCATCCAAGAAGTCTGTTATTTAATAACTTGTGACAATCATCATCGTCAACCTATTTTAGCGGTTCACTAGAGGGCCAGACCTCCCTCCTTATAGGAGTATATGGACCTTATATTCAAACTCCGAAAAGAAAGTGACTCTGCATCAAAAATAGGCTGATGATAATAAAGTAGTGTGTGTGGCTTTTACTTAATAGTAACACTTGTGTCAACGCCTGTACATCGGAGTATATTAAACGACGGAGAAGGCAACGCGGCGGCCGGCATTTGGTTTTTATACACCAATACTTTGTAGCATTCCAGCCGGCTCTTGTATTATTGGCTCCCACTTGGACTTGAGAATATCGTAGACAGAACTCATAACAAAGGTTATGTATATACTATAGGTCGACGATTTAGCGAGCATTCGAAATTTGAAAGATTTGATTTTACGTTAAAAATATCATGTTGGTATATAGACTATTAAAAACCAGTCAATATGTTTTTAAAACTATAATTAGTACTAAGGTAATGTTTGATGTTTTTAGCTTGAGGTAAAAAGATGACGGCATGCGTCGTCCCCTCGCTCTAGGGCTGCCAACTTTTTTATCAAGAAATAAAGTATATTCTAGTCTATAAAGATTATTAAACAAATAATTTTAGAAAACGAACGTTTTCTTTTCAAAAATGCAACAATTCAATCAGTATTTTCTTATGACGTTGTCATGTTCAACTGTCGTCTGTAAACCGACTTTACAGACAAGCGATTTTTTAACATGAATTTTTGCTCTCGATACTACTAGATACTGTCGTTTCCTTGTCTATTAAAGAGATGAAATTACTTTCAAACAGTTTTTCCTGATTTAAGATAGTATAACGGTGAATCGCGTTGTCATTCTAACTTTCAATAAAATGCGCCTAAAAATGGGACGTTATAAAATGTGGTGTTGAGTTGGTTTAATTTAATAAAAATAGTAACTATAAGTAAGTACTGGCTAACATTATTTATCAAAAAAAAAATCCGCTTCAAATGTTTACTTTTGTTTAGTTTTACTAGCTTCAAAATTTCCGCCCAAGTATAGGAAATTTTAATAGAGTGTGGATAAACCTTTTTTTCTAGTAAACCTGTCTAATAGTTTCCAATCTCTATGTATCTAGATGGTCGTCTTCTCAACAACTAATAAGCCTACACGGGGATAATAAATCTCGCATAATGCGGTCCGACGTTATTGATTCCCGTAATTTTCCTGTTTTCCTGTTTACCGATTCGATTCACTAAGGGCATGCTAAGAATGTCATTGTCGGTATTTCTTCCCTTTGGAACTCTCTCACTGAAAAGGAATACAGATTGGGAATTCCTTTCATGCTACGAGAGTAGAGTATGATAGGATTGGTCCTTGAAGTGGGTTAGTCTGACGTTTACATATTATGAGAATGGTTTATGAAAGTAAAAGTCGAAATCATTTGATTCTCGGACATGCGATTCTTAGATACATAAGTGATCATTTGATGATCTCATATAATTGAGAATCTGGATCAGGATTAAGATCTGTGTGCTTCCGAGACTACCATGGTACGCAATTTGCTACCATATTAAGCTATGGTAAATGCATGGGCAGACGTGTTCTGGAGTGGAGACCGCGTACCAGCAAGCGCAGTGTAGGATGCCCTCCAACTAGATGGTCCGACGACATCAAGAAGGTAGTGAGAAGCGGCTGGATGAGGAAGGCGGAGGATCTTTTGTAATGGCGCGCTCTCGGAAAGGCCTATGTCCAACAGTGGCCGAACACAGGCTGTCGATGAAGTGCATGGGCGACTAACTGAGCTCAGGAAATATATGATCTAATTCCTTCATCGCCGTTCTGCCAGACATACCAGTAATCTACCACTACGTTGTAGTACTAAACGGTTTGGTTCCTCATTTCTTACACACACTACAAAGATATGGAACTCCCTCCCAGCTTCCATTCTCCCTACAACCACTCTTGACTTAACCACACGTTTTACAACGTGGTGGTTAAGTCAAGAGTGATTAGGCATCTTCTAGGCAAGCGCGTTTCACCTTATGCTGCATCATTGCTTACCATCAGGCGTGATTGCAATCGAGCTCTTGCTAATAACATGAAAAAACAAATCAGCCTTTATTAAATAATGCTCGCTCGCTCGCAATGCTCGCGGCTCGAGACCGTTTAGTTTGGAAGTCCACCGGCTGTTAAGAGTGTGCAATATGTAATTTGGTGGTTACAAATGGTTCTGGATCTCAGATTCTGGAAAAGTTAGGAGCCTGATATTTGGGTGAATGATATTTCAAAGTGTTATCTTCGTTATGACTATACAAAATACACAATTTGTAAAACTTTTCTCGATAATTTATTTTTTTGAAATATACATGTTTTGCTCACATTTTGCTTTCAATCTCAGGAAAAGCAAACTTATTTTCCTAAATTTTTGTTTTGTATTGAAAATTAGGTATATATCTTGAACATGGCCATTTTGTTTTTCGTTATGTTGTTTAATTTACTTGCAATTAGGTAAAAATGGTTTTGGCGCTCACTTCATAAAATTTGCGTCGCGCGTCAATCGCTCCGTGCTTTTCACTCACGTGAAAGTCATAATTCGGCGTCTCGTTTGCGCTTCGAATTTTGTCCATATCGTACCGACGTGCTGCGCGCTCTTAATGATGATAATGATGATGTTACAGTTAGCTTTTTCAACCGTACCTATAGCTAGTTTTACCTACATGTCTGTGATAGTTCCATGCAATTTATATATCGGCATACAATTCCAGTGGCCATAAGGAAAATCGTTTTTGCAGCGTGGGGTTGCGCCGTCGTAATAAAAACTAATAGGAACGGGCCCATTAACAGTTGTGGCCGATTCTCGATTACTGGGGATCACCGAACCCATGTAATTGTGTACGTAAAAATGACCGGCGTGTAAACGTTGTGTACTCACTTATAGGTTGGAAAGTGATTGTTTTCGTATGCCATTCACCATTGGTATGTAAGTATATTTATCTAACGCGCTAATCTCAGGAACTAGTGGTCCGATTTGAAAAATACTTTCAGTGTTAGATAGCCCATTTATCGAGGAAGGCTACAGGCTATAAATTATCTCCGTATTTCTACAGGAATGGGAATCACGTGGGTGAAACTGCGCGGCGTCAGCTAGTAATAGTATAAAGTTGAATGAGACCTTCATTCAACTTTATACTATTACTAGCTGAAAATTGAATTATTTCAAAAATTGAAAATGCAACACTGCTCGATAAAAAAGCGCTGTGTTTTAAAAACGCTGTCGTGTGAACATACTCGTATAGGTACTTGGGAACACACGTGTTGTTTTTTAACGCTTATCTAACGTCTTGCTCATGCGAATGAGGTCCTAGGCTCAAGAACTTTTTTTTTTTATTCTTTACAAGTTAGCCCTTGACTACAATCTCACCTGATGGTAAGTGACGATGCAGACTAAGATGGAAGCGGGCTAACTTGTTAGGAGGAGGATGAAAATCCACACCCCTTTTCGGTTTCTACACGACATCGTACCGGAACGCTAAATCGCTTGGCGGTACGTCTTTGTCGGTAGGGTGGTAACTAGCCACGGCCGAAGCCGCCCACCAGCCAGACATGGACAAATTAAGAAAATCTCAATCTGCCTAGCCGGGGATCGAACCCAGGACCTCCGTTTTGTAAATCCACCGCGCATACCACTGCGCCACGGAGGCCGTCAAAACTTCCTTAATTAACGTTTTTCTTCTGATTTATAGATAAATTTGATAAATGTTTGTCGTTAAGCTTCAATATCGATAACACAATTATTAGGTAGAGAAAGAAAAATACCCACATTATAGCAAATAAACTTTTCGGACTGCTGCCAACACCGCGGCGGAATAAAATCATCATTAATTCGTGCTCTCGACATAATGGACCACTCGTATTGAACAACCTGTATAGTATTTATCGCGGCTAGTGAGGAAAATATAGAAATTTTTTATCGATATTCTCATTACTTGCATGCTTAGGAGCATTGTCGTGTTTGAAAGCTTATAGTTACCGGTAAAACTACATGTACGAATATACCAGATTTAATTCCCATGACTTAATTAGATTGGCGCAGTCTAGTTATGTTCTCTGTCATGTGTTACTCTACTAAAGGCGATGGTTTCCCATCACATGAGGTGGGCCATCTGCGTGTTCCGTCAATTATATACGATATAATTATTATAAAAAAATACTTTTCAATACAATATTTAAATTCCCTTCACTCAAGCTTTCAAGGTATATAGGTAGAGTGTAAACATTTCGAACACTCGGCTGCAGAAATATGTACCGTGCACCAAAATATTTATTTAAAAACTAGCGGACGTCCGCGACTTCATCCGCGTGGAAATCTATGTAAACTTTCAACCTCTATTTCACCCCCTTCTATTTATTTAAATATGTATAATAAAGTCCACTAATAATTTTACAAAACTATAACTCAAAACATGAACGATTTAAATTAAAAAACTTCAACCCCTGCAACCTAGGGGTAGAATTATGAAAAATCTTGAATGACATTATTTTTATATTTTTTTGGTAGTACACGTATAGAATTTGACCTGTTACAGTTTTATTATTAGTATAGATAGATTACGTTATCTAATATTTTAAAATCTTGTGTCAAGGTACCTATTTGTAATCGCAGATATAGTCGTAGTAGTATAGTATATATCCAATAGCTTATTAATAATCTGCGTTAGCCATTACTTTTTTAGAAATTGTGTAGTTATCGATATTAATTCGGCACATCACTATCCTGTCCATTCCATACACTCAATAACATTTGCGGGATGTAATTCGGCGATTCTATTAATAATTCAACCAATATTTTAATTGCGTACGTAATGCATTATCACCACTGACTTTATTATGTTTAATTTTATTCATTTCGGTTTCATAATGATCACTTCATACTGTTGCGAGTGTTAAATAAATATTATATTTATTTTGTTGTGTTTAAAGGTGTTAAGGGCAACATCAATTTAAAGTAAAAGTACCTAATTATAATGGGTTGACCCGTGGCCGACACCAACGAATGCTAAGAACTACAAAACTTATGTAAAGAATTTAATAATAAAGTTTAAAATAATCAATTAAATTAAATATAATTTTGGATTTTAGATAAGCTAACGGGATTAAATTTATTAACCAAATTTTATGTTTTCATGTTATATAGATTTTGAGTCATTAAGGAGCAAAAAGTGGCCTTAAAAGATATAGTTCGGGTAAAGATTTGTCGTATTGTTTTTTTTTTTCCTACCGGCAAAACCGTACCGCCAAATGATTTAGCGTTTCGATGTTTTCCAAGAATATTTCAAATACAAAAGGGGTAACGTAACTCAAAAACTTGGGTTTTAATTTTATTTATTTCTTTTTATTTAGTTACATTTATTCAATTATTTAGATTTTAACAAAATCGTTGTATTTTTTAAATCTTAATGATACGGGGTACAAGAGTGAACCTGAAATGGACCATCTCCTTTATGTGGAGTGCAT
Source organism: Bicyclus anynana (assembly GCF_947172395.1). NCBI lineage: Eukaryota > Metazoa > Arthropoda > Insecta > Lepidoptera > Nymphalidae > Bicyclus > Bicyclus anynana. The sequence continues at coordinate 6,541,520 of NC_069090.1, forward strand.
TTTTGGGCTTTATAAAAAAAATCTAAACAATTCTCCGAAAAAAGAAGACTTCTACACAGACATAGTCACGGGCGTCCACTAGCAAACAATAAATATAAATATTTTTTTTCACAATACCCTCATTGGCCTGTTAACTCCTTTGTTCTTTGAAAGAACTTTTTTAATATCTCACGGCAGAGGATTAAAAACTGCAAGTATGTATTGTCTTATTCGGTCGCAAGTCTGCGCCGGCCTGTCAACTCCGTCGTAGAACACGTGCATTACTAGGGAAGATCGCCCCGGGCCTTTGAAAGTACACTCGGCTGCAGAAACATGTTCCATGCACTAAAATATTTATTTAAAAAACTAGCGGACGCCCGCGACTTCGTTCGCGTGGAAATCGATGTAAACTTTCAACCCATATTTATACCCCGTCTATTTATATCTTTGCATGTGTTAAAAAATAGTCGACTAATCGTTTTACAAAACTATAACTCAAACCATAAGCGATTTTAATTTAAAAAAATTTCAACTCCTTTTTAACCATTTAGGGGTAAATTTTGAAAGACTTTATTTGTATTATGTTTTGCTAGTCCACATACTATTTTTACAAAATCTTATGTAAACATCCATAATACTGTTTCACCCCTTCTGATTAAATTGTCGCATTTAGAAGAATACTATTACTTCTAACGTATTATGGTCTCAAATCGTGCATAGTTTCATTTTTAATTCATTTAATACTGTCAGCGTGATTCCCGGTCAGCAATAAATACGCACAGACAGATAGACAAAAAAATAAAATATATATATTTCAGGCTTTAGTTTAATGCCCTCCAACAAAAGTTTTCAAAATTGTATCTTCAATGTATTTCAATCAGAATTTGACCAGATATTGATACATAAAATATAAGTGAATTATGAATTTGGGTAGTTATTATTTTGGCACTAAAATTTAAACTAAAATTTGGCAATTACATTATTATTATTATTATTTACATTATACTAAGCGCCTTCACATAGATTGGTATCTACGAGAAGGTACCTAATATTGAAGTTGAAGAAGAAATATTTTTGTAACTCTATGGTAAATTTATCCTGATTGACAATTTAACGGTTTCACTTCCGAAAGAAGTGAAACCGTTAAATTAACACCGAATTAGAACCGAAAAATAACACGTTTTGTAATCAGTATTTTCATTTCACAAGATGACAGTAGATTATAATATCACGAGTGAGATTATAAACAAACGTATTTTACAATCTAACGGTGACATATGCACTACAAAGCCAGGGCGGGACGCTAGTATTTTTACTATATAGTGATTGTAACTGCTTAAATTTTTGCAGCCGAGTGTACTTAAAGGTACAGTGGCCACAATGCAAACAAAAGCGCAATCTGCGGCGTACAAATCTTAACATTCATTACAGCGTGGAAAATGGCGAACCTGAATTTATTCTAGCTAACCTCACGCCGACGCGCCGACAGTAGCTTCATTTGAAATATTAAAATATATTTTATATTAACATTATTTTATCTAGAGAAGGCTGTTATATTGCATACTTGCATAATACTTATTCTTGTATAACTCAGAGAGCGCTGTGTTGTCGTGGTTGACATAACTGCATTGATTCTATAATATCAATGATATCGTAGAAAAGGGCAAACCTGAATTTAATTCTACTGTTTATTTTTTTTTTCAATTTGGCTGGTGGGTATTACTAAACTTGGCCGTGACTTGTTACCATTCTACCGCCAAGGGGTTTAGCGTCTCGGTACGATGTCGTGTAAAAACCAAAAGGAAACCCTCTACAGTTTTAGTTTTACTAAATTATTAGTGTATATTCCCCTAAAGCAATCTAATCATCGTGAAAAATTGTAAAGATTTTAAAACACAATCAAGCTTTTTTAAAGTTTTTGTCTCTCTGTCTATTATTCTGTCATCTAAAACGGCTAAACCGATTTTTATTGGAAGAAGATAGAGGAGCATGAGCAACATATAGGCTATAATTGTAAAACGTAATTAAACTTTATTTAACGTTCTGCTGTTGCTGGCCTTATCACTATTTTGGTCTTTGGTATCGACCTATTAATAAACAACAAATCAATTGACAAAATGTGATCTACATACTGTGATACAGAATACAAAAGTCATCCGGTGCTTACTGGTGGATATAGTAGATTATTTGTTGTTTATTTTAATAGGTTGATAATAAAGACCAAAATTAGGAAATAGGCCAGCTGCTGATCAAATTATTGAATACTAGCGAACGCCCGCGATTTCATCCGCGTGGAATTCAGTTTTTCACAAATCCCGCGGGAACCATGGATTTTTCCGGGATGAAAAGTAGCCTATGTGTTAATCCAGAGCAAAATCTATTTCCATTGCAAATTTCAGCCAAATCGCTTTAGTAGCTGCAGCGTAAAAGAGGAACAAACATACTTAGTTTTAAATAAGTTTGTAAAATGGTGGTAAACAAAAAAAAACCTTGGCTGAGTTTGTTGTGGGCTCTTCTCGGACCAAGGCGCGTTTGGAACCCTCGTAACTTTAGTTTTAAGTTTTCGACTATTATTACCACCATTAAAATAAATTATGACATAACATTGACCTTTCAAAAGTGCTTGTAAACTAAGCCTAATTGAAATAAATGAATTTTGACTTTGACTTTGACTTACACACATACACACAAACTTTCGCCTTTATAATCATCATTTTCAGCCGATGGACGTCCACTGCTGGACATAGGCCTCTTGCATGGACCTCCAAGCGTAACGATCTCGATCCGCCAGCATCCAGCGGTTTCCTGCCTGCCTTTATAATATTAATGTTAATGTTTTTGACGGCCTCCGTGGCGCAGTGGCTGGCTGGCTGGCTGGTGGGAGGCTTCGGCCGTGGCTAGTTACCACCCTACCGGCAAAGACGTACCGCCAAGCGATTTAGCGTTCCGGTACGATGCCGTGTAGAAACCAAAAGGTGTGTGGATTTTCATCCTCCTCCTAACAAGTTAGCCCGCTTCCATCTTAGACTGCATCATCACTTACCATCAGGTGAGATTGTAGTCAAGGGCTAACTTGTAAAGAATATAAAAAAAAAAAATGTGAAAACCATAACCAAACAAAACCAAACCTCAACAAACGACTCCATCCAACCTCTATCCCATACCATACCCCGAACAATACACCTGAAACAGGCAATCGCTTGGCATAATGAGAGAGAATATAAGAGAATATTACCCGATAGTCCTCAGGCGTTTTTAATTTTCCGACGAATCACCTCAGAGCGGAGCATTTTCTTTTTGGAGTTTTTAATAAGGGGACAGACGGATCGACTGCATATTTATTTTTCAACTTGATGGAAAGGTTTTTAAAGAGTTAACTATTTTGTAAATATAATAAGTTTACGTTATGGAGCAGTATTTTGACATTGAGTTTGAATATACACTAGGAACTTTTTGACGGCCTCCGTGACGCAGTGGTATGCGCATTGGACTTACAAGATGGAGGTCCTAGGCTGGATCCCCGGCTGGACCAATTGAGGGTTTTCTTAAATGGTCCTGGTCTGGCTGGTGGGAGACTTTGAATGTGGCTAGTTACTACCCTACCGCCAAAGACGTACTGCCAAGTGATTTAGCGTTCTGGTACGACGAAAGGGGTGTGGATTTTATCCTCTTCCTAATAAGCCCGATTCCATCTCAGATTGCATCATTACTTACCATCAGGTGAGATTGTAGTCAAGGGCTGACTTGTAAAGAATAAAAAAAATATATTTTTCAACTTGATGGAAAGGTTTTTAAAGAGTTAACTATTTTGTAAATATAATAAGTTTACATTATGGAGCAGTATTTTGCTCCCTGCAACCAAGGATTTTTCCTTCTAGTTAGAATGGTTGTGTGCAGTAAATAATTTAGAAACAATATACACGCAACGAATCGATAAATAAATACATCTCGCAAAGTTGCGGACACATTTCCTTTTACGATCGTCCGCAGTTTACGTGTTCTACAAAGATATGGTCGATTGTGCGGATGTGCGAATCTATTGATCCGGTATTTGGATATGGCATGTTAAAACAAGGTGTAGTAAAAAAAATTGGTAAAGAGTGTGAGGTTGAATTGCATTTCAAAAAATTCTAAATTCATTTAAGTAGGCTTATTTTACAATCACTTTTGTAATTTCAGTTGACTATTTGTAAAGATTTTACCACCGGCTCAGAAGGCAGGTTCTGCTGAGAAGAACCGGCAAAAAACTCAACAGTTGTCTTTTAAAAAAATCATACAGTATTATAATTTAAAATTGATAATAATATTACAATTTACTTCTTGTCTGAAGTTGGAAGCTGATCCAATACACCAATGATCCAAGCACCTTTATCATTAAGAAACTCATTTTTTGCGCAGTAACCTCGACTAATTAAATGTTTTTAACACATTGCTTAAAGCTAAGCATTGGCAGGTTTATCTCTGGATCTACTAAAAATATTTCAGAAATTCTTAAAAATAGAAATAGATAATTCTTAGAAAGTCAAAAACTTGTCCTGTTACTTGTGCTTTTGTATATACCTTCATACTTTTTGCATTCGTTTGTTGTAAAAAGTATGAAGGCATGCTGGATGTGGCATTTAGGATTACTTGAAAAGGATTTAAGTAACGTATTCAGAATTAAATGTCATAGGCATTTCTGTTACAATAGAGCTATGTTAGAAATGCCGTATCCATTGTTTGTGTTTTGAAATCAACGGTAAAGCTAATAGCGATCGCCTAATAGCAGGGGCCAGTTGTTGCCTCATAAAGACATCCCACCGGTATTGAACTCTACCCCGATACACTGTCTATCTGTTATGTACTAGTTGATGCTCATGACTTCGTTTGTAGAATGTAGTGTTTTTTTTTATAAAATAAGCAATCTGGTACGTTACAAAAAGTGTAATCGGGCGAGGCGAACGTTGAGAGGGTGAGTTAAAGAAATTTTACTCTAGTCGTAAAGTATATGTATATAGCACACCCGTTTTATATATTTTTAACCAGTGTGTAATGAAATTACTGTTACCTATGTACCCATGCAAATAATAATGCTGAGCCCGGTTATTAACATTAATAACTGATAGCAACCCTACATTGAAGACGCTTGGTGAGTTTAAGCCCTATATTCCCGCTTCCATATAGAACGAGATCTCACCAACCTACCAACTAACCGGGAAGGAAAATGACAACTATACAGAATTACACTCGAGTTTTGAAAATCTCTATAGTGCAACCGTTTCATACTCTATCATAACCAAATAGTTTCACCCGTGTACCTGTTCCCGCAGGAATACTGGGATTAATAATAGCCTATCCACTTGACTACTAAATGGGCGACCGGTCGCCCATCGTATCCGTTACGTGACATGTAAAAAAATATAAAGTAAACTAAGGGCAATAGGCGAGCACAGTATCATGCTCCGCGCGATAGAGGAATATAAAGATTTTTTAAATGGCTCACAACGGTAGATTAAAACCGCATTTCCTGACTGTCGGCTTCTTCAACGCAGACGGGCTTTTCGATAAAATACTCGCGGGCAGCGAATGGATAGAGAGCTCGGGGAAAGTGTAGCTTCCCAACAGTGAAAGATTTTTTTAAATCGATTCAGTAGTTCCAGAGCCTATTCAATGCAAACAAACAACCATACAATCCAATCTTTCCTCTTACATAATAATTAATACCCTATTATAAGTTTTTTTTATAGAACATCTCGAGTCCAACAGAATCTTACCAGGAAGATGAGTCACGATTCCCCATCAACTTATTATATCACCTGCGCATAAAGATTGCCTCATAATAATTACGCGTGTCACCATAAACTGTGTTATTTTTATAACGTCATCAAAGCTACCGTACCCACTTCTATAGTTTATGGTGAAACATACCATAATATATTTATTGTGATGAAATAATCCTAATAATAATATAAATTTGTAAATAAATACTAGGATCTTGCTCACGAGATTACCGCCATGTGGAATGTTGAGTATTATTATTCCGATAGTTGTTTCAGTCAATCTTATAGCGAAAAGTTTCGACCAACATCTTAAGAAGCTTTCACTTAACTGTTGGATCAAGGGTCGGATACAGAAGGCAGTGGTTCTTGAGACGGCGCGTATTGTGAGGAAGTTTCTCACTCTGGAGCCCTGAGTACAGGTTGCTTGGGCACTCAAATGTCCCGCAGCGGGAGGGTTGATTTTTGTTGAAGTGGGTCTAATTAGGATTCCAAATTTGTCTTTCCTACATAGTTAAAGTGATTGGTGACTTATTGGATTTATAATGACGATTCTAAGCTAGTCATGTATTGTCATCATTAGAGATAAGGCCGCCAATTGTACGTTAGTTTTTAAGTTAATTTCTTGCTTGTTATTATTTTTTTTTTTGGTGTACAATAAAGTATATTTCATTCATTCATTCATTCATCAGAACTCAGAGCGTGCGCAAAATTTCATCCTAATCGAAGACCGGGAAGTGAGTCAAATTAAGATTCCAAGATTTTCTTACATACATAGTTACAAGTGAAGCTAATACAAAGCTTGTAAAAATGAATATCTGTCAAAACGTTGAAAAAGTTACGTTTTAACGTCTACTTTGAAAATGCCCCAAAATAAATAAAGATACATCGAAAAATATATTTATAGTTAAGTCACCATAATTCCCATTAGATCTCGGGCCTATAAGCTACGATACACCGATAAATATTATTTTTATGCACCATAAAACAGATTAATGAGTTATCATAGTTTGTCCGCCGCTGTGGGCACGTAACGCGTATTAATGTGTGTCTTGGACCGTTAAATTATGATTCCAATAGGATTATGTGGGATAGGTGATAAAGTTGGACTTGGTTAGGTGATAAAATGGGAGTTCTTTTATCGAACTACTTAATTTCTTTTATCTATACCATTATTACGTAAAATTTGCGAATTTTTGAGGTTGTAAGCACAGATTAATCAATAATATACAAATGTAGCGTTCGAAACATGACGGTGTGGTACCCGTCACGGATACGAAATTCAAAAACAAATACGTTCTCTTGTCAGTACGATATGAACCGTCGCATCAGTATTTTTTAATAATAAGTGAAATGTCGTCTTATTTTTTTAAATATTTTAAAGAAATAAGATGGAGTATTTTTATTGGTTATTATTGATTGTTATATTAATTTACGTAATTGTTGTTACTGTTATATTTTGAAATACAAATTATTTGTATATGCAGATGCCAAGGAGACGCGTGACTTTTGTTTTTTTTTTTGTGGGTTGCGGCTTCAGCGCGCAATTTGTTAAGACTCTCTGGTTACTCTGTGGTTGTAAGTGGTACCTACATGAACCGAACCGATCATATAGTCTTGGGAGAAATTTAAAGAAATAAAAACTATTGACTGTGCATAGCCAGCATATATTTGAGAATTTAGTGTTTGTGCTTATAAGCGTAGGCAATTTTAAAAGAAGGTGCGATTGTATATGTTAATGCTAGAAATATAAAATGAAATTGTTGCACATCACACTAGGTTACAAAAAATTAGTCATTCTTTTAAGGACAGATGCATACGTTTTTATAATTAACTGCCATATGAAACCACGGGCATATCTCTCAATAAGTTCAAAGTTTTTATTAAACGCAAGCCTAGAGAAAAGTCGTATTTTAGTGTTAATGATAATCAAAAAAGCTTGGAAATGAAATGTATTACATGACTGGCTACCTTGAATGCTTGATTATACCTATTGTTAAATGGTGATAAACTGAAAAAGAAAAACCTGACTGAGTTTGTTGTGGACTCTTCTTGGACCAAGGCGTGTTTGGAATTCTCGTAAATTTAATTTTAGGTTTTCGATTAAATACTAAATATTATAATATTAATACCTGACGTTACGTAAGTGCTTGTAAACTAAGCCTAATTGAAATAAATGAATATAATTAATCCTAGTATTTAGAAAAATAAGTGCATTTTATGATTTCTTGCATGTCTTGCTTAATGTTGCTATGCAATAGAGCGTTGCCAGATGGTCAATTTTCATATTGTCAACCATTACTATAATAATCAACAAGGCAGTTAGTATCGTACTGTTTGTAGGTAGTAAAAGCAATGGAACTCAAAGGCTATAAGACATTAGCAAACATCAAGTGCTCGGGTCGTGGCTCGAATATTTTTACACGCTGTCCCAACAATCCGTCCGCTGATAAGCAAAGTTGCTGGTGCGGAGCGCTAAGATGACGCTTCATCGATCTAGGTATACTATCTTACTATTATATTTTTCGTATTATTTCTAATATTTTAATATTTTTTTTACTTAATCTATTTAATATTCTTCATTTGTACACCACAATAAATAAAAGAAAACAAGTAAAAAAGAAACATAAGAAAAAGTAGAATACAAAAGGCGACCTTATCGCTTAGTAGTGATCTCTTCCAGGCAACCTTAGGCTTAGTATATTAGTAGACTAAGAGTAGCACTTCGTTGCAATAATGACTGGTGGTAAGCGAAAGCACAGTAGTAGAAATCAGAAACGAGAAATTAAAAAGTTTTCTCATAAAATGCATAATGCTATAAGGTGAATATAAAGATGAAACGACAATACACTTGGTTGAATAACAGGAACACTCATAGCTAGATTTTCAATAATAATTGATGATTAATTATTTATTTCCAAGGAAATATGATTAAGCTGAATCTGCGCTTATAATATTTTTGTCATCAGGTGGTGTGACGGTGAGAAACTTGACATAATATTACGAATAGGTAATATTATACTTATATTACACTCCTGTGTATTAAGTAACCTGCTGTCCTTGCGGAAAACTTTGACTTTAAAATGCCAAAACACAAACGACGAAGTGCATGACCTAGACTTATTAAATAAAGGATTTCACTGTATTATTATTTAAAAAACTTGGACATCATTGTCAAATGTATGTATGTATCATTTCATTACAATCATAATATTTTGAAATACGAATGTACATAAGCGTTTATGCGATATTGTGAGAATACCAACATTTTAGGGGCCTCATTGGATGCAACACGACCCTTTGACATCGACTAACGTATTTAAATTCATAGTCTTATGAAGTTAGCCGGCGAGGGGGGTGCAGGGGGTGGTTCGAAGCGTGACTGTACACTTTTTGGCTTCAGTTAAGCCGGATCGCCAGTGACCTAAAATAAAATGTGGTAAGTCAGTAAATAATGTTTTAGATTTTATTTTTTTGTATATTTTATTTAATTATCGTTTTTCTTATATGTGCACTTTTTGCAGAGTGGTTATGGTCGTGCCATTCTCTGTAAGTTATATTAAAAATCCAAAATTTTCGTATTTTTGGATATTGAAAGACACTTTGCAGATTTGATATAATACCAATATCATATCGCTTATGAAAAAAAATATTAAACTAGATCAATTAATCTTGATTAATCTAAAATGAGAATTTAACAAATTGATTTTTTTATAAAAAAAATATCTCAGTAATATTATTGCACAAATATTGGTTCACTCTGCACATAATAAAATTTCAAAAATATTTTTCTTTTCCAAAATATTCCCTCAACTATTAATAATTTTCGTCTAGACTGCTACTTGGTAAAGTACCTAATTTTAAAATTAGGTATAGTATATTATATAGAGAATAACATATCCTACCAAACCACATAGAATCAGCACCACGTCTAGCTATGTTTAGCTATTATTGCGCCTCTCCTATTTTTGGTTTTTGGATTGGCCTTGTACTGGGTTATTAAAATACGCGGACAATAATGAAAATAATGATAAGAGAACAACAAATAACTAAAAAAAAATATTATCCTTTTTTTAACTCAACGAATAAAAAGTCATAATAATGACTTACCCCCAGTTCTCCGGGCGGGGTTTCCTCAGAAGGAGTTAAAATGCCATAGTTCGTGCCACAGCATAAATTAGCAGTAACTCGCGAAGAAACCGGCGCGCATATTATCGCAATTTTGTTTGAGATTAACGAAACACTCACACAATTAATATTCATGCCGACCGCAAAAATTTACTGTTGTTTCGATTAGCTTTACGACTGTGTTTAGATATTGAATAAATGAATGTGCCTTAATTAATCACCCGCTGCTGGATATAAGCCAATATAGACCACATTGTCAAGATATTATAGGAAATATTGGGAATATTTTGTTTTAACTTGTGTATGTAGATAATAGAGCAGTAAATATGGCCACCGCCTCCGATTCCGGAGGGTGTGGGTTCGAATCCAGTCCGGGGTATGCACCTCCAACTTTTCAGTTGTGTGCATTTTAAGAAATTAAATGTCACGTGTCTCAAACGGTGAAGGAAAAACATCGTGAGGAAACCTGCATACCAGAGAATTTTCTTAATTCTCTGCGTATGTGAAGTCTGACAATCCGCATTGGTGGACTATTTGGACTAACCCTTCTCATTCTGAGAGGAGACTCGAGCTCAGCAGTGAGCCGAATATGGGTTGATAATGATAATGTAGATAACTTAGAAAGCATTATAGCCTCAATAGCTTAACGGTATAAGACTTATCACCCAGGGGTGGTGGTTCGATTTCCGCCCCGTTGGCCTATTGTACCCAGTCCTAATACAGTCTTTCCGGACTAGTTGGAGGGGAATGGGAATGGTATTGGTCATTGGTCATTTATGTAAGTAAATAACTTTTTTTTTCGGGGAAATTTTGTATGGCCGTGGATGGAACCCATAAATTTTCAGTGTGAGTCCGGCTACCTTATGCTCAAACTCTTGCTTGTATGGAATATCGAACGTTCTAATAACAAACGAGTTCTATGGTTTTAATTTTTTTTTTTACTTTAATTTTGTCAAAAAATAACCTATAACATGGCGAATAAAGATGTCATATCAGCCAATGGACGTCCACTACAGGACCTTTTGTAGGCCTTTTGTAGGGACTACCAAACTGGTGACTTTGGTTCTTCTGCAGATCTCCTCATTTCTGATTCGAGCACGCAAGATACTCCTAACATAGCTCGTTCCATCGCCCGCTGTGTGACTCTGAGCCGTCTAATGAGGCTATAGTTAGCTACCAAGTCTCGGAACTTTACTTTTTTCTTCAGGCACTGAGGAATTTCGGGTGAAAAGATGTCGAAAAGTTTCCCGAATGCAGCCCAGCTGAGTTGGATTCGGCAGTTCACCTCTTTCTCGAAATTGGTGTTACCTAACTGGATCATAATTATGTCCTAGGTATAATTTACTGATGGATCATCAGTAATAATATAAAATAATCATAGTACTAAATAATAGTATTCTCTAGTCTAGCAAATCGTCCGTGTGAACAAACCGAACAGACAGCGTAAGACATCACCGGCAGACCGCCTATAATCGTAAAGAGCACCGCCGTTGTATTGGTTACACCACTACAACTTGGAAGCTCTGTGTAACTTTTGCCAAATCTTGATAGGCATTGTTCTGTGTTATTACTACTAGCTATGTGCTATTAGTTTTATGGTCTTAAAGCCTTTGACAGGGAGACCTTTGTCATTCTGTAAAAGGTAAAGTTATAAGAAAATGTAAAGTACTCTCCGAAGCATAGGCGTGTAACAGCATCAACTTCCCAACTTCAAGCTGAGAATTTCTACTGAAAAGTTAGAAGAAATAAGTATTCCATAGCGCGATCCAGGTCATGAACCCACTTAGCCTAATCACTGGATCAATAAGGTAGTTAATCAGACATATTAGCTATACTGTAAAAATATCCCTGGACTGCCATACTTAAAAAAAACGTAACAAACCATACACTATTACGCTTGTGGCGAGCACCATGCTGTTCTAATAAAAGAAGATTTGGTCGCTAACTGTGATCCTTATTAAAAGGCTCAAAGTCACTCAGCGGGCGAAGGAGCGAGTTATGCTTAGAATTTATTTGCGTGATCGAAACAGAAATGAGGAGATCCGCAGAAGAACCAAAGTCGCTGACACTGATGAAGGTGTTGGTCGACCTCCTACTAAGTGAACAGAGGAAATCAAGCGGGTTGCAGGAAACCGTTGGATGCTGGTAACTCGAGACCGTTGTGTATGGAAGTCCATGCAAGAGGTTAGCAAAGTCCGTCAGCTGTTAATAATGATGATGAGGACTATTAATAGGTTAAACATTGACCACCAAAAGTAACATCTTAAATGTCCTATTTTAGACCTACCGGTGGCCTATAGTGGTCATTAAAATGGGCTGATAATGATGATGATTAATAAAAATTAAGTAAGTTACCACTTTCAGAAGCGGTATCAGCAAACGTTTCCACCGATCTCTCCTCAGGCTATTAACGAAAAAGGCTCCACAGTTCCGGTCGGATATATTTTCCGGCTGGTTAGCCAATTTTACGGGCAATTGATTTTAAGACCTCTCAAATGCCGGAGTCGAACCCGCGACCGGACAATGGTCCGATAGTTTATTGGACGCCATTTCGAAAGAGCGATTTGATAATGTTAACAGCTTAGTGGAGTTGATCTTATACAGGGTGTGTACTGTATATACTCTACTACTTTGTAAAAAAATATTAATTCTTACTGGCGTAGTATCCTCGTTTATTATTAAACTTTACCTGTTACTTGTTGCCTTATTTGCGTAGAACTTGGTTATTGGATATTTTATTTCCCGATATTAGTGAAACAGCTATATTATACTATAATAATTGAATTGAATGGAAATACTTTTAGTAGTTTTATAAGGCGTAACAAACACACAAAATTGTCAAATCTAAATTTACAGAATTATATTTATTGTAAAGACACTCGGTTATTAAGGTTAAGTTCGGTTTCATGATGTATATTTTGTTATTATATTTATTTTATCATACTCCTAGCAATGAGCAATCGCTACATTTGGTAATAATAATAAATAATAATAATCGTTTATTCTATATAAAACCGTAACATAATAGGTAAAAATAGCTTAACACTATAATTAATGGATGAGTAACAGGTATCTAAACTAAGAAATAACTTGTATTATAGACACCTGTGCTCTTCCCTGTTTAGATGTAACAATCTTATGTCACGTTTACACATTTGATGATATCAAAGGTAAGGTAATAAAGAAAGAAAGACAAACCTATTGGGTAATTCCGATTATTTAGATATTAAATAAAGTCGGAGCCAACGTTTCCTAGTCTCGAGAACTATTATGAACAAAATAAGAAACATCCTGTATCACATAGACGCAACTATCGAAGGGGTGAGTCGTGTTTACATTGGGGGCATTTTACGAGCACCCTGTAATTGGCTCCCACCTTGTTTATGGTCAATTCTAATTCAACAGGATGTAGCTACTGCCATGCAATTATACATTACAAGTTAAAATAAAAAGTAATGAAATGCCCTAACAAGTGCAGTTAAGATTTGTTTAAGGGAATTAAAAATCAAAATTTACTTTCTTGGATTTTCGTATGGAATACGCAATACTGAAATATAATTATTTTTTAATAAGAATAATTTAGGTATTATTAATTTCTTTCAGTACGACAAAGTATGTACCTGATCTATACTTAATATTATAAATGCGAAAGGAAGTCTGTCTATCTTTCTGTCTGTCTGCCTGTTACCTTTTCACGTCTAAACGGCAGAACTGATCCAAATGAATTTTTGTATTATGATAAATGGGACCTTGGAGCAGAACATAGGCTACATTTTATTCCTAAAATAAAAAGAGAAGGGGGTGAAATAGGGGTTAAAAGTTTGTATGGAAAGTCATTAACGATAGCGGTATCGATAGCGATAGCGATGGCGATATCGATATCGATAGTGATAGCGATAGCAATATCGATAGCGATAGCGAAATCCATATCAATAGCTATTTGTTGTGATGAAAAAAAAATATTCAACCTAACATTTCCATATTCTATAGGCTTCATACTTTCGCTCGCCCGATTGGTATGGACTTTGTCGGTTATCCAGACCAGTGAAAGTTGGAAAAAATACATTTAATTGTCAATTAATCATATTCTAAACAATTTTTTCAAGCAACCCATTGACAATATATTGGCATATTTAATTTGCTATAAAAACTTTTCATCCAGTAAACAGGTGAGGGTTCTCTTAAATTGAGATTCTCTACTATTCTACTAATATTATAAAAGTTTATATGGATGTTTGGATGTATGTCTGGATGTTTGTTACTCTTTAACGCCGCTACTACTGAAGCGATTTGGCTGAAATTTGGAATGGAAATAGATTTTACTCTGAATTAACACAGAGGCTACTTTTTATCCTGAAAAAATCCATGCTTTCCCGAGATTTGCGAAAACTGATGATTTTGATGATATGAATGTTTGTTACTCTTTCACGTCTCGACTACTGAACCAAATTAGCTGAAATTTGGTAATGAAATATATTATAGCCTAGATTAACACATAGGCTACTTTTTATCCTGGAAAAATCCATGGTTCCCGAGGGATTTGGGAAAAACTAAATTCCACGCGGACGAAGTCACGGGCGTCCGCTAGTAATACACAGAGAAACACAGCAATTACAAATCTGCATTTAAACATCCAAATTACCACACCTGTTACCGTAATTATGATTTAAAAATTTCAAGATCGTTAGCACCTTACATAAAGGACAGAGTCGAACTCGGGGTGTTAATAAATTATTATTAAATAAAAAATCGCATTATTTATTTTTGTAGATATATTATTATTTATTATTGTCATTAACAATCTACATCTATCATCATTATCAACCCATATTCGGCTCACTGAGCTCGAGTCTCCTCCCAGAATGCGGTTTGACTTCACACACGCAGAGAATTAAGAAAATTCTCTGGTATGCAGGTTTCCTCACCATGTTTTCCTTCACCGCTAGAGACACGTGATATTTAATTTCTTAAAATACACACAACTGCAAAGTTGGAGGTGCATGCCCCGGACCGGATTCGAACCCAAACCCTCCGGAATCGGAGGCAGTGGTCATATCCACTGAGCTATCACGGTTCTACATCTATTTCTACATCTATATTAATATATAAAGCTGAAGAGTTTGTTTGTTTCTAATCGCTAATCTCAGGAACTACTGGTCCGATTAGAAAAATTCTTTCAGTGATAGATAGGCCATTTATCGAGGAAGGCTATAGGCTATATATTATCCCCGTATTCCTACGAGAACAAGAACCACGCGGGTGAAACTGCGCGGCGTTAGCTCGTTATAAATAAGATTACTTGTCTTCTAGATTAAGATAATATAAATAAACCACATAACAAACATTCTATAATATAAATAAACCACATAACATACATAACGTTGAAGAAATAGACGTATGAAATTTTGTCATACTTATTTTAAGACACATAATAATTAATACATAAGAAATTAAATTAACATCTGAACAAAGTTGTTAGTAGAAGTATTAATAGCAAGAAAATTTACTCCAACACACGTGAACCTCCGAAACAAAGCTTCATATAATACCAAGTAATCGCAAATACTTGCAGTAAACATAACATGTCCTAAAAAAAGTATTACAAACAATATGTAGGTGTAGTTTGAAAAACTGGCAAAAATAATTATCACATGGAACCCACACCTGAAAAAAATAGAACGAAATTAAAAAATATAAAATTTAAAATGGCGGCGCACTATTCCTCACGCGCCATCGCTATCGGTATCGCGTCGTGGCGTGAAAAAAAATACGCCGAGGACAAGTTCCTGACCATAAATTCATTAGACAGCACCCGAGATTTTTTTAAACTCACGTCCGAGTAGAGCTAGAAAGTTTTAGAAATGGCAGGTACCAAGTTAAGGCAAGACTGATTTGTAAGTCGTGGTAGTCCACTATCGACTATAATATGCAATAGTAAATAGAGAATGAATAGTCTTTAATCTAAACTTATTTATTAACTAGCTATGCCACGAGGTTTTACTTGCGTTTAATTATTGCAAATTTTTACCTAATGATTATTGGGGAAAAACTGTTCACGCAGGCAAAGAAACTCTAAGAAGAAATGATTTTTAGCCGTTTTTGCAATCATTTTCATTTATACACTGCTTCTACCGTGTTGATCTTAGCATGCTTATTATATTTATGTACATCCTTTAGCTTTTTCCTCGTTAAAAAGACATACAAACATAATTTTACAATTCAAATCAGAAGTTTCTGAGATAAACGCGTTAAACAGAATAAATAAACTCTTCACATATATAGTATTAATTTCAAGTGTAGAAATATACAAAATAATCCTTAGTTATTTGGTTTGGACAGTTTAGCTCCTTGCCCACTCTATACATAACAGACTCTATGCAGTATCGTAGGGAAATGAGAACGAAAAACTCAACACTATATCATAATTTATTCATCCAGATGACCTTCCTGCTCCGGCCCTGTCCAGCTAATATATTGTGTTACACATTTAAAAAAACAACAGCGTCCCCTTATGTATTGTATTTAATTCTCATTTTACAATATGGCTGCTTTTTAAGGTTCTTTTCTCGAATTCAATAAACCCACATGAATTCGACACGGTACTCGCCAGTTTGCCAAAATCCTAACTTAGTATCAGACATTGTTTTATTTTATGTAAGTACAAATGTAATAACACATCATATGAAATTATCACAGACTAGCTGATACATGAGTCGCTAATTTCATCCAAACCTGTTCAGAATTTTTGCATGATTCAGTTAAACATACAAACATCAAAACTAATAAACTGAATTTTTATGGTATTAGAAAAACGTTTAATATCAACATATTAAATGAATGCCTATTATATCCTAGAGCTTAGATCCATCCCGTTTCTGCAATGCGGGTTGTCCAGCAGAATATATTAAGGATAAGTTAGAATTCAAAATCGAACAAATAATATTATTAGTATTAAAATAAAATTGCTTTGTCGAACTCAAATAAAATTTACTATTTTAAGTTCAAGAAACTTATCTGTATAAAATATGCTTTTATGACTTTTGATGATATACAGAACCCAACCGTATACGTGACCGCTACGCACTTACCCGGTTTTTATCTTTCTGTTTTATGTCTTTTTTTGCTTGTAATTAAAAATATTATAGGTATTTATTACCGCGGAACGCCATTTGGTATGTTTATTTGGACTCCTAATCGTTCTCTGTTTACATTAATTAGCAATATTTTAGGAGTGTTTCGGTACTTAATTGCCGAAATAAATTTCGTCGGTTTTGAACGATATAGCCGGCAATTTTTGGATGTAATTTTAAATTTTTTTCTTACCATAATAACGTGTACGAAGCCTGCTTTATTATGGTTATTTCATTTGTAATTACATTGTAATGTATTAATAATATTTAATACATGTGTAATTACAATACTTGACATTTTAAGAGTGTTTTTAATAAAAACTACTTAATTGTTACAATTTTTAAATCACGTATGTCATAATTTTAAGATTAATATTAATGTTATTATTTGAATGTATTATTAATTACAGCTACGGAATGTTTTATTCAAATACTACCGGACGCCCGCGACTTCGTCCGCGTGGAATTTAGTTTTTCACAAATCCCGCGGGAATCATGGATTTTTCCGGGATTAAAAGTAGCCTATGTGTTAATCCAGAGTAAAATCTATTATCATTCCAAATTTCAGCCAAATTGCTTAAATAGTAGCGGCATTAAAGAGTAGCAAACATCCAAACATTCATACAAAGTTTCACGTTTATAATATTATATAGTAGGACTGCAAGCTACGCCATGTCTACGAAATACCTACGACGTGGTACGACATTCAGAGCAAAAGTATAAGAACAATCAGGTAATGGTAAGTGAGATGATCGTATTTGCATATATTAATCTTTTTAGTATTTTAGAGTTAACTTATCCTAGCTATACTTATTACTATTACTAGCTATAGCTTACTTATTACTAGCTATAGCTTATTATATCTATCTTGCTCACATAATATATTATGGTGGGATGAACACTGGATGGATTTCGACGTTGGATGGATCCACCTTTAGTTAACCAATAAGCCAACCCTTGCGTAACCAGTTGAGATAATGATCTACAGTGAAATAATTCGGAAGAAATTTCTTCTCCTCACCAAAAGGAAGAAAGGAGAGGATCAGCAAAAGGAACTAATAATATGTGCATCTCAGTCAGAGATGCATATTTGTGTCCCTTATCGGGTTCACTTTTCGCTGCGGCTTTTGATGATCTTGATTCTGTCTCCGTGAATGATCAAGTAGCGTCACAAATTGGACCGGTCCCAATTCCCAGAGAATTAGCGTCAATCTATGAGGTCTACTGCCAATTTAAATAATTTTAAAGATTTTTATTAAGCCGTATAACCTCTAAACTAGAAACTTTAATAGTATTCAATATATTGAGTAAATAGGGCATGTAGAGCAAAACTGAAGGCGTCGTGAGGCCGCTGTGATTGCGCCCGACGGCTATTGCTGCCTTCTATGATTTTGTATGTGGCTTGACCGTGTTTGATACTTTTGTATATTAACTTTATTGGTTGGTATAAAAATGTCTCCAATTACTAATAATTATTGCAATCATATAAAAATTAAATATAACTTTAACAAGAGATAGTTCTGATAAAAAATGATAATTATAGGAAATAATAAGGGCTGGAAGCATTCATACCATAACAACATAACTTACGAGTAAACTGATAGTACTTGAAATTTGGTACTATATTTGAAAAAAATGTTTAGTTTACGTTTCATGTAAGATATTTGGAGAGAATAGCCTTTCACCATCATCATACGTCATAGGACATGTGCTTTGACGGACTCTGTGGCGCAGTGGTATGCGCAGTGATTTTACAAGACGTAGGTTTGATCCCCTGCTGGGCCGAGGTTACGCCTAACAAGTTAGCCCACTTCCATATTACATTGCAGCATCACTTACTATGAGGTGAGATTGCAGTAAACTTGTAAAGAATAAAAAAATACGTCATTAAATACAAATTTATAACAATAAAAATTATTGTTATAATAAAGCTGGTCATAATTATGAAAAAATCACCTGTTGACTGAACGCCACGTTCGTCCGATGCAGGTTCAAACTTAGAGTGATATATGATTTTGTAACGATCGTTCAAAATATTAAGTAAATAAAAAAGGCCGACGTGTCGTGGTTTTTATCATTAACATCTGACAGTGGTCGTTAATGAATTTAACATTATTACGCCAACCAGTATTTGAGTAGCGTGTTGGGTGTAAGCTTCATATCCCATCTCCTATTAAAAAGGAGGCCTGGCCTTGTATTAGGATGTTAATACAGGCAGATGATAATAAATTGTATGCATAATTCTTACCCTACCTAATAGTGCAAATATTTTCAAAGTATCAAGTTCGGTCAGTCGCTGTAGCCAGCATGCAAGCTCATGACCCAAATGTTGTGATAGCTCCCAATAACAGCCGGCGGCGGTCAATTATTGCTATTAATTAACCACCTGCCCTGCTTCGAGTTCTGGCGAACTACTTGCTTTATTATTATTCAATATCTGGGCCTTAATTGGTTCTAGCCTTGTTGGATGTTACGGGCCGATATGTATTTCGGGTTTTGGGTCGTGTTTCAAATTTAGAACTTTAACAACTTGTCCAAAAGATACTGAGGTACTGAATTTGACTGCGAATCATGTAAATTAATTCAGATTTTGTTACATGTAACATTTTTATAAGTTAAAACTGAAGATCAAAAGTTGATAATTATTTATTATGGCTATCATCTTCTTCTTATTATATCTTATTATAGCTATCAATATTTTACCTACCGATGCAGAAATAGTATTCTGCATCGGTAAAAGATTATGTTATTTAAATTGTACTCGTATTTATGATAACACTTATAATTTACTAAACATATATTAATTTACTTTTTGACCACATACAAGAAAGGTATTGTATAATAATACATTTTGTAGAGCCCATTCAATATGACCTCTGTCTCGGTGAAGGAAAAACATCGTGAGGAAACCTGCATATCAGAGAATTTTCTTAATTCTCTGCGTGTGTGAAGTCTGCCAATCCGCATTGGGCTAGCGTGGTGGACTATTGGCCTAACCCCGCTCATTCAGAGAAGAGATTCGAGCTCAGCAGTGAGCCGAATATGGGCTGATAACGAATAACCGATATTTATCAGAATGTGGTGAAACCGGTCCTAAATCATAAAAGCAAACGGTGGCGGTTATACTCTACGAAATGTCTACGAAGTGCTACGATGTTCTACACCGAAGATAAATAGACAAAATATCAATACAACAATGACGACCGATCAAAGAGGCTTCTTCTTTATCAATTTTAATTATAATTTTACTACGCCTGCAACTTCGTCCACCCTTAGACCTCCTTAATCCGGCCCTGTCACAAAATCCGTACATAACGGACGTCTATACTTTCATGTCCAATTTCATCAATGAACGAAAGCGCTACAGTAGTTTCATTTTAACACAAAATTACTGAACCGATCTTTATAAAAATTAAATGCTAGGACACTCTAAAAACAGAAAAATAAAATCTTTTTAACAAAAAAAATTAACCGACTTACCAGACTGACACAGTTATGCATTAACTAAAGCCGATTAAATCCTAAGTTTTTAGGATTCAAAGACAGTTCTTTCCCGTGGTTCTTTCAGAAATGGCTTTAATTAATATGTCACTGGCTTGACACCGCCTTTAAAGTGATCAGAAGGTATGACATACTATGTTATTTTTCGCTTTTTAGTTTATTTTTGTGATTTTGAAGTCAGTTAATTTTTTTTTAAAAAAGATTTTACGTCAAGTGGTTTAGAATATTTCGTAATGATTTGGATCATGCTGTTGGTAGTCACTGAAAATCAATTTCAAAGGGTAGTCTCGGTAGTTGCTCTGTTAATTCAACTGATTGTTGAAAAAAATAACGAATTAAATTTCAAAAATCCTATTTTGAGCATTGAATTAGAACACGAATTTTCCTTTGTGAAAATATCAAGCCGCCTACAGTTTCTAGAATCTTATCGATATAAAAATTAATTGTAATTTGTAAGCCAACCCTTCTAATGAAATTAATGTTGCTCGATTTCACAGGAGTCCCATTTTTCTAAGATAAAAATTTTTAATCGCCGCTCTCGCTCCACTTCAACCTTCGCGCTCGGATGGATGGGCAGATTAAAGAGCTTTCTTTTGGTTTGACTTCACTTTAAAGTTTATTATTTATTGGAATTTTACATTCTGAATCTATCAAGAGAGATTCCGCTATAACATTTATTAGAACCCCGCGGCGTCAGCTAGTGGTAATATAATCTAAATCTCTAAAAAATCTTAAGTGTAAATATCTCCTGAACTACACAAGATGGTGGCATAAAAAGATGAGATGATTCCAAATATTAACATAAAAAATAGCTGTTTTTAGTATATATATTTTTTTAAATATTGCGTCATGTCATTGGTTTTCGTGCCCGCACGTGTTAGAAATAAAGAGCTAATCAAATTTCCGAAAATTATAAATCCCTTAAAAAATTCACCCGGCCCGCTTTCAAAGGCGAACTTTGTGAGTTCATACGAAATGGAAATGATGACGGGCCGGGGTCTTAACCATGCTTAATTATAATTATTTTAATATGCAAATAATGATAATAAAATTTCGTAGGTTTTCCTGTGTTTTTGTGTTTGTTTCCGAGGGTATATCGGGTTTTACTTAATTATATTGTCGGCAAGGGGTAGGCGACTTTGGGTCTTATAATTTTTATTTATGCTCGCTATAATTTAAGCGACTGTGTGCTTTGTTTTAAGTAAACATTCTTTATGGTTTTATGGATCTGTTAATCATGTTTATCGGTTAAAAAACTGTTGAATGTTAAGTATGAAATAATTGTGGCTAGTTACCACCCTACCGACAAAGATGTACCGCCAAACGATTTAGCGTTCCGGTACGATGTCGTGTCGACACCGAATGGCAAAGTGTGGATTTTCACCCTCCTCCTAACAAGTTAGCCCGCTTCCATCTTAGATTGCATCACCACTTACTATCAGTTGAGATTGTAGTCAAGGTCTAACTTGTAAAGAATAAAAAAAAAGTTTGAAATAAAGGATAGGAAATGGGAACTTAGAACCACAATTCAGCTCTTATAATACTCACAAGAAATCAATCAAACAAACAAACAAACTCTTCAGCTTTATAATATTAGTATAGATTATATACCATAGTTATTTACTTAAAAGAAGGTCTCAGCCCTATTATATAATTGAAGCGGACTAACTTGTTAAGCGGATTAACTTATTAGGAGGAGGATAAAACTCCACACCCCTTTTCGGTTTCTACACGACATCGTACCGGAACGCTAAATCGCTTGGCGGTACGTCTTTGTCGGAGTGATAGCCACGGCCAAAGCCTCCCACCAGCCAGACCTATACCAATTAAGAAAATCTTAATCGACCCAGCCGGGGATCGAACCCAGGACTTCCGGCCACGGAGGCCGTCAATGGTTGACGAAGTTAAATCTTAACAAATTTAGCTATCAAATATGCTATTTTTACATGTCTAAAAAGTGAGCTACATGAAGAACTCCATTTTTATGTAAGAGTAAAGGTTTAACCTGCAGAGGAAGACCCTACATAAATTACATTAGAATATAAATTAATGTGATCGCACTATGCAGAAAAAATGGCGGACTCTTTAATAACGGTTATTTTTCCAAAAATAAACCTTAACATCCACTTCATACAGTCTATATTTGAATACAGTTGATGTAGAAATATAATTCTGTGATTTCAAAGCAAAATCAAAGGTATTAAAATCCAGAAAAGCGCAGAGTTCGTTAAAGATTAATAATATGAAAGATAATATCTCTTAGTACCTACTACTACTAGCTTATTCTATTTATTTCACTTGATTTGAAAAACTTTGATATAATTTTTTTTTTATTTTACAATCACTAAGACTAGTTATAAAGTGTATTTCATACATATAATAGCCAGGTATGAAAAAAAAGATAAATGTAAACTGAATTTTCGTTTGAAGTGAATTTAGTCACAAGAGATAACTCAGCTTGAAAAAAGTATTCCATGAAATTGACAAGAAAATCTCCAAATAAACCCCATGAAAGGCAAGAAATAACAAGATACAAATCAAAACGTATTCCCAAGTCAATCGTTCGACGCAAGGGGTAAGAAGGACCGACAATCAGATCATAATAGATATATTTTTGCCCCATATTACATGATATAGTGCGTATAAATCGGTCGGCACGACCCCCCCGGGCGTGGTTACGCATCGACAACGTCGCAGTTCTTTGCTGAGTAGTTCAAGAGACAGGTATAAAAATACTACTATACAAGCACTTTTGAAAAATTACGTCTGTCAGTGAGAAACTATTCCCATTGCTGACCACTGGTTCGGAAAACAGTTTCTACCTAGTTATTTTCGGTAGAACTTTAAATATCAAAAGTCAGTTTTTAGCCCAGTATTGCATACTTTACAAGCACTTTTCAAACGTCACGTTTGACTAAGTACTCTACCAGCTCGAAAGGCAGAGAAGAGCAGTGGTTAAAAAGTCATCCTGTCATAGATCTGTAAAAAATATGTATTGCTGTAGCTACTTCTTTATTTATAACAATGCTATATGAAGTTAAAGGTTTATCCTCTATTATTATCTGCTTTTCTTTTTATGTGTACACCCGTCATTATTCATTATTCCTTGTATTTGTTTTCTCTTTTTCGATTGGTTGTCTGGAAGAGATCGCTCATTAGCGATAAGGCCGCCAATTGTACATTAGTTTTTAAGCTAATTTCTTGCTTGTTATTATTCTTTTGGTGTACAATAAAGTATTTATATTACATTTCATTTCATATCCTCATAAGTTTTCAGAGAACTGTTCTTGAATTCAAAAGTTAGCTTTTGTTTTTCTTTTTAAGTCTTGTAAACTTTTCTATTCAATATATTAAAATTAAGTTAAGTTAAGAGTTGACTGCTGTTACTCCTTAATTCCATGATCAATCAAGCTCTATAGTATGACAATGTATTGTCGCCAAAGATACTTAAGCAAGTATACTAAACCAAAAACCTAAGGAAATATTTCTAATTAAAGTTACATAGTTATTGTAGTAAAGTTGTAACATAGGTCGTCGGCTCTTGGACTAATAGTTTGAAATGCTGGAGGGTTAGTTTTTTCTTCTGGAGAAACAATAGATAGTGGGTGAATAGAGGGTTTTATGACATTGTTTGATATGGTTGATTGCGTAAGGTGATATGCAAAATATTAAAAGTGAGTTAGTGATGACGTTGGATGGAAATCTCTTTTGTTTGCTCAACTATTTCTATTCAAAGTTATAAATAATAAATTCTAGGATTAATTTTTAAATAAGCCTTTTTATTATAGGGCTACGTTCTAATAATAACTCTTAGTTAGTTATGTTCGTCAGTGTAAAAAAATCTAGACAGTTTAGGAAAATAATATTTACTATTTTAGTTACAAATGACACAACT
This sequence comes from Bicyclus anynana, assembly GCF_947172395.1. Classification (NCBI taxonomy): domain Eukaryota; kingdom Metazoa; phylum Arthropoda; class Insecta; order Lepidoptera; family Nymphalidae; genus Bicyclus; species Bicyclus anynana. The sequence continues at coordinate 6,565,909 of NC_069090.1, forward strand.
GACTTTTCTTACTTTTTATGTAGATAGATGAATCAATTTTTGGTACTAATTTAACACAAATCATTTCAAATGTATCTACAACTCAGGGAAAGTAAGTTTAGGAGTAAGTACATTAAAACACATTAGGTGAAGATAGTTTTTATTGCGTTCCGCAGTGTAATAAATGAAAATCTTGGTCCATCATTATTTTTTTTGACAATGAAATATTGGTCCATCATTTTTTTTTTTGACAGTAAATAATCACAGTCCGGGAGCTAAGAAATTTGTAGTGTGTGTACACCGTTGATTTTGATCATTATCAATAACATAATTGCAGTAATCGTAACAAAGTAAAACATTACTACACAAGCATCGTGAGCCGTGATAGCCCAGTGGATATGACATCTGCCTTCGATTCGGAGAGTGTGAGTTTGAATAATCTCCGGGGCGTGCACTACCAACTTTTCAGTTGTGTGCATTTCAAGAAATTAAATATCACGTGTCTCAAACGGTGAATAAAAAACATCGCGAGGAAACTTGCATACTAGAGAGTTTTCTTAATTCTAAGCGTATGTGAAGTCTGCTAATCCGCATTGGGCCAGCGTGGTGGACTATTGGCCTAATCCCTCTCACTCTGAGAGGAGACTCGAGCATCATCAATCCGAACTTCTTATTCGCTCTGTTCTATGAAGAAAGCCTTCATTCTGTAGTGGGATGTTCAAATAGACCAATAATGATAATCTAAGATAATAATTATTTAGATTGAAATTTTAAATAAAGAAAAAAACCGTATAAGATCAAACAAGAGCTCGCAGCGTTAGGTAATAAACAATTACGAGTTCGTATTACCGGTTGATATTAAATAACTCAATTCGTTTCTAATTTGTCGACAATTGTTCCCGACAAAGGCAGCGCACGAACGAGTGCTCGCGAGTATGAAGGAAGTCGGCAGCTAAAGGGATAGGTATGTACGTTGACTTACATATCGATAGTATTGTTTTTATTTTAATGACATACGTATCATTAAATCCCATCATACGGTGAATGTCCACTGCTGAAAATAGGTATTTTGAAGTAGGTCACATAATATCGACCAATAGTATCACATAATATCAACAACTTCATAAACTGTAGACTCCGTACACAAACCTATGCAGTTTCATGGTCGAGACTTAGTACAATACGTACGAGAGTAAGTAACTGACCGGAGTTATGTGTTCGAATTCAGCTACAGTCTTCATGAGTATCTATAACTAAAACTTATAATAATTGCTTAAGCTTATGATATTTGAAATTAAAAATCCACTAAGCTTTAAGCATGCAACATTTAAATAACAAATAAGTACATTATGTACTATAAAAATATATGTAAATAATAATTCTACACTAAATATTATAAAGTGGCAAGGTTTGTGTTTGTATGTAGACAATAAGTATCAGCAAATCAACAAGCATTGATTGAATTATTGTGATTGTGAGTGTGTTAGGCTGTAAGTTTTAATCTACTGTTTTTTTTATGTTTGTCTAATATTTTTTACTAGAAAAGAAAGCCACGTTATTTGTGAGCGTCATATGCTATATTTTATCCCAGTAGACCTACATGATCGAGATCTATGCGGGTCAAAATGTGGGACTTCTGATAGTGTGGCATAAACGTTAATTACTATCGACGAATGTATCCTAGACGCCACACGCACATCACTATCCGAACAAAGCAAACGCTATTGCCACTGGCGTTGTCGGGGCGGTGCGCCGATGCGTTTATAATATTTCATTTATTCATAATAAATTATAATCGTATACATTCGCGACTTCGGAGACTGCTTAATTCCATTAGTTCTCAACGTTTACCCGCAAGTCTTGCATCTTTGGGCGCAGTTTGTTTCAGTTAATGCGCCGTTGTAATTAAAAACGTCGTTTACAGATAATCGTGAGTTAACAAGTGAAATCGTGAAGGTTTCTCTCTTTAGGTACAAGCTTACTTAGTACATTTTATGCAGAAACTAGTAGACGCGTGCGACTTCGTCCGCGTAGAAGACAACTCTTAATACGACAAAAACATACTCACATACAAAATTTCCTCACCTATGACTATCACTATCACTTTTTTGGAACTATTTCAAACATAACAATTATTTTGTAAGAAGACAATTTTTGTTGGACTCTTTTCAAGCCAAACCAAGACTCGTTGATGCCGGGCTGTCCTGAAACTAATGACTAAAGATGTGGTTTACTTACTACAATCACTTGACATGCCCTGCGGTTTCACTCACGTAAAATAGGTATATGTAGCCTAATGCTTTATCTTATTATCAGCCTATTTTAATGGCCTACCACAGGGCCAGTTCAGCATTTTACAGGTCGACAACTGAACCCAGGACCTCTACATGTTAAGTGACAGATTTTTTTCTCATCTAAATCCCATGCTACGGGGAATCATCGGATAGGTCTACAAAAAATGTAATCTAAGAAAAAACCAGTTTTAAATTCAGCGACTATTATTAAAAAAAAAACGGCCACTGATGGCCGTTTTTTTTTAATAATAGTCATCTTCTCAAGGTGCCTCTCCATTAATGAAAATCGGCGGTCAGCTTTCTAAATGTCTCCTTATCCATGGCTAAGCGGAAAAGTTTTTTTAATGTTTTTATGCCAGTCCCTTATGTTTCGTAGCCAGAACTTCGTCCTTCTTCCTTCTTCCTACTCCTCTTTTACCTGCAATCATGCCCATCTTAAGCCCCTATTGCTTTAATAACAAAGGTTTAAATAAATGCATTCCCAATTATATGTTCACACGTCAGCGTTTTAAAACCGCTACGCTTTTTTTGCATTTGCAATTTTGGACATTGGAAATAGACCTTCATTTAACTTCATTTAAACGCTTTTTTAACACCCGTTAAAAAAACGCTCGTGCGAAATAGTTTGAAGCAAACGGTATCAATCATGCCGCAAAATATATCCGAGGTACGAGATCTTCCGCTTCTTAATGGTTTTAACAAGCTCGGTCTTCTTTAAATAGTAGGTGGTTGTAAATACTATTGCCAATATCAAGAACCGTGAAAAATTAGTACTAGCTAGCGCGATCTGTCTTACAGAGCAGCCGTACATTCCTACACCGCTCGCAGTAATCCGTTGATCATAAATCGCTACAATGGAGCCATTCCGGATGCCTTTGCCGCGGAAAAAGCGAGTAATGTCGACTTGACGTATTTGCTCGCAGTCAAGTATTTGTATACGTTTCTTTACTGGTCCGTGAACGTGAAGTACAAATCATTAAGAAATTACTTGTAACCAATGTCAAAACGAGTAAAAAATGGAGTATCTCTGCGTGATCGAATCAGAAATGAGGAGATCCGCAGAAGAACCAAAGTCACCGACATAGCTCAACGAGTTGCGAAGCTGAAGCGGCAATGGGCGGGACACATAGTTCGAAGAGCCGATGGACGTTGGGATCCCAAGGTGCTGGAATGGCGACCCCGCACTAGTAAGCGCAGTGTTGGTCGACCCCCCACCAGGTGGACTGACGACATCGAGCGTGGCGCAGGGATTCGCTTCGCTTATTCGCGAAATAAATTATATTTTTTATACAATAATTCTATTTATAAGCTATAGACTATAAAACTATGTAGTATTATTTAAAACGAGTGTAAAAAACTTTAAAATAGCTGTTTATGCAAACACTAAAAAACTTGGTAACTCGATAAATCACTTGAGCTGTAAAGTTGTGAATTCAAAAATCATCAAACAATAACTCAGTTCCGTCCCGGAGCCATAACTCTCCCGCACAAAGACATCTACTAGACTCTAACTTTGAGCTCCTTGGAAACAATATCAAGAGTTATAACTTCCTGGAGTATAGCGAAAAATCTCTATGCCCGTGGAGATATAAAATTAGCTTTTTAAAACTATATTTTACATTTATTAAATACTATCTGACACCGCGCGGTTTTACCCGCGTAGTTCCCGTTCCTGTAAGAATACGGGGATAATATATAACCTATAGCCTCAATAAATGGGCTATCTAACACTGAAAGAATTTTATTTCTAAATTTTCAAATAGTTCCTGAGATTAGCGCGTTCAATCAAACAAACAAACTCTTCAGCTTTATAATATTAGTATAGATCACGATATTGTTTAAGAAATTAAATATCACGTGTCTCAAACGGTGAAGAAAAAACATCGTGAGGAAACCTGCATACCAGAGAATTTTCTTAATTCTCTTCATGTATGTGAAGTCTTCCAATCCACAGTGGACTATTGGCCAAACCCCTCTCATTCTGAGAAGAAGCTCGAGCTCAGCAGTGAGACGAATATGGGTTGATAAGGATGAATGATGATTATAAAACACGGCTAAAACTCACGTAATGATAGAATCACGTGATGTTAGAAAGGCCCGCTTGATCCCTAAGTCTTGGGAAACTGCGGGGCGTTGACTAGTAAAGTATAAAAATTAAAAATTTACTCAAACACCCACTTTAATATACTCGCGTCATATTAAAGTGGGCGGATAATTGTGCTTCTGAGTATATATTTTGGAATTTATACAATGGTGAGTGTTGTTCATATTATTTTTTTATAAAACACGACTAAAACTCACGTAACGCAAGGTTGGAGTATGCTCACCGCGCCGCCGCTTCGCAGTTTGGATTGTGCCGCGTTGCAAGAACCTGCTCATGATTAAGGGGCCCGTGGGTTCGAAACTAGTCGGGGATATTCCAACGTTGCATTACTGGAGTTTTAGTCGTGTTTTATAAAAAAAATATGAACAACACTCCGGATACGCCTGAAAAGTGAAAGGTGTGCAACCGAGGAGCAGCAGGCTACGGCGTGCGCCACACGCATGCACGCATGTGTACGCTGTGCGGCAGCGAACGGTGAAATGTGCGCAGAATAGGTGCAGCACAAAAAACGTAACGCTGTTATTCGTTCATCGAATTTTACTGCCAATATGTTTCATACCGGGGGCTATATATGAAAAATCGATTCTTAAGGAGTAAGGTAAGAAGGTTTAGGTAAATCATATAAAAAAGATAATAATTAAATAAAGTTAAGTACTATCAGTTATAAACTCAAAAAATCGTCAAACAATAACGCCTACCATCATAACTCTTGAACACAAAGACGTGTACTAGACTCAGAGTTGGTGTGCCTTGAGAACAATACGAAGAGTTATAGCATCCGGCAGAAGACGTTATACGAGAAAATGTCTACGATGCTCGAGACTAATTCAATAGCTCAACTGACTCAACGGTTGGAAGGTCTTCAGTAATATAAAACGTTTGAAATTGCGATTGGGTAGTTTAAAAAAGTACATACTGTTGAAATTTTGAAAATGATGTATTTAATTCAAATGCTATTACCTACTTAAATTGATTTCCTAAACCTATTTAATATACTTTATATTATACAAAATTAAATATACTAAATTTCAATTATTTTAAGACATGCGTCGTAGAATTCATCCGAATCGATGTGCATTAGTAAAGTGCCTTGAAGGCTGGCAGTATTGCCACGTTGTATGGCAATACTGATTTTAATATTATAATAAATATAAATTTATATTTATATATCGGAGAATACTTAATATCATGGGCTAAATATCGCGATATCGTGTCATATCGTATATTCCACACTACTGTCGTGGTATGTCTTGACTAGACACACTAGGTTCTACACTTTTGCAGGGATGGCAAATACACAAAGTAACATTATCAATCATTACCGGAACGACCACTTTACTACTTCTACAGGTATACCGCTGATACTATCAGATGGAAACAAAGATTAACTATCATATAGCAAGGAGATATCACTAGTTGATCTCGGACTTGTAACCGATGGCAGTTGGGTTTAGGGGCCCCTTTACAACTAGTTCACGCTCACCATCTCCGCTTGTGTTACCTCCCAGCTAGGTAACTAACAACACATGGCTGATAACTCACTCACTCAACCATCCAACTCCCAGCTCAACTAAATTAACTTCCGAGCTTCTCATCTTCTCAGGGATCGTCAACTGACAGACAAATAACTAACAAACAAACGACACATACTTCTATAATGTTACCTCTCGAAAGGAGGTTTCTATCCTCCGACATATATATGTATTAGCCCGGTAACCCGCATAGGAGCAGTGTGCTGGGTCTAAGCTCCTGTAAAGAGACCTGGCCCAGTTGTGGGCCGTTAAAATAAGGGGATTTTTCTTTTGGAGTTTCAGTTCACTCTGTACAATCTGAAGCATAATTATATTTCATCCTCTTAATTTATATTCCATATGCCTGTTACGTAGAGATTACTTACAAGAAAATAAGTGATAATTATATAAATTGCTTTTAAAGTACTTAACAATATTTCGAGGTTTGATAAAGCGGCTTTTTAGGCAGCTTAAGTTAGTAATTAGGCAATAAATATTTATATTAACATTCTGTAGAAGGCCACATATAAAAAAGCGGCTCGTAAATACTCAAACGTCCGCCAGTAAGACGGGACACTGATGCATGTGCGAATTAATTCTTTTTTCCCCGTTTAGGGGAAATTACGTGTGTGTCAACCGCTTGATATATGGTGAAAAGGCTAAAACACCTACAACTTGTTTTTTATAATGGTAAGGTATTTCAAAATTTTATTATTATTTTTCTCTCTTGATTTGTATTTGAATAATCCTACTTATATAATATTATAAACTCGAAAGTTTGTATGCATGTTACTCTTTAACGCCGCTACTACTGAAGCGATTTGGCTGAAATTTGGAATGGAAATAGATTTTACTCTGGATTAACACATAGGCTACTTATTATCCTGAAAAATCCATGGTTTACCGACATTTGTGAAAACTGATGATTTTGATGACATGAATGTTTGTTACTCTTTCATGTATCGACTACTCTGAACTGAATTAGCTGAAAGGGGAATGTCCATTCCCGGCCCAGACCTTTCGTCCCCGCCCCCCACTTTACATAAAACTAAAAAATACTTGATAATTTTTGTTTAATAATGAATAAATTACTTTATCCATAGCGGTTTGCTATAACTTTCCCCAAAAAATAAGTTTCACAACGATATTTGACAATATTATAGTTGTAGTATGACATTTTTGAAGACACGAACATGAACAGTGTTGCCAGCTAAGTGATTTATTTGGTTTAATCAATATTTTAACCGAATAATAATAATCGATCTTTTTCTACAACAAAATCACCTGGAAAAGCAAAAGTTGTAATAGATTATAATATCTGCCTCACTCTTTAAAAACCATTGCATAGTCGACATTATAAAACGTTTCTTGATATCAAAGTAGCTATTATATTTTTCGCAATAACCAACCACTAAGAACTCAACTGATTTTTTTAGTTTCATCGATATTTAAATGGATAATAATAATAATCGACAATAACATTAAGAACATAGGATCACTGCGTAGAAACATTACCAACTACGCCATTTAAATACTATCTATACTAATATTATAAAGCTGGAGAGTTTGTTTGTTTGTTTTTGATTGAACGCGCTAATCTCAGGCACTACTGGTCCGATTTGAAAAATTCTTTCAGTGTTAGATAACCCATTTATCGAGGAAGGCTATAAGCTATATATTATCTCCGCATTCCTACGGGAACGGGAACCACGCGGGTAAACCGCGCGGCGTCAGCTAGTATAATATATAATATGAGTAGTAGCGCAAGCCCGTAACTTCGGCGCGTGCAATGCGGATTTTTTATACAATTTTTCCATACTCTATATAAGCTAGCTACACGATCGGCCAACGCGCAAGCTACAGCTACTATAGCATACTAAGCTGATATAAATAAGTGGTCAAAGTGGTCTTAATAGTTGATATTCAATCCCTTTCTTCCGATAACTTTTTCCTTTCATCCGATCTAACTAAATCAAATTCTATATATTTCTATGTATGTATAAATAGTATACATATTGTAGATAATATATTATGTTTACATAATACATTGACATAAAATTGCAGGCGTCCGCAATTTTGTCCGGGTGAAAACGCAATATCATGACAAACTACTTGTATAAACCTTCTTCTTGAATCACTTTATTTATTATTGAAAACCAATAAAAACCATTGCGTCGTGTAAAAGATGGTGAAAACAATGACGTGTTATTCTAGTAATAAAATTATTCAATTAGAAATCGATACGAAGTTATTCGATTTTTCGTGTTTCGTATGGCAACATCGATTTGACTTTTGGACAGATAATCTGTTGATGTCAATAATTGTCAATGTCATTCTCATTTCAATAATTAGATAATGTCATTGAATTAATTTACTGATTTTGTCTGTTTTCTGTTTACCTTCAGTATTTTTTGAACCGAATTATAATTTTTCAAACCACAGCTATAATATAAATAAAACTTGCACGAAGTTAAATTCGAAATTCGAATAATGTTAATGTTGACCCTGAACCGGAAAAATTACAAGTTTATTTCAGCTCTCAAATGTAAATACAAGAGGACATTTACGCTGCATTAATCAATGTTAATATCAATATTAAAATTATTATAGTTGGCATCAATTGTCAATAAAATGTCACGAAAATACGAATACATTATGTTTGAAACATGCTCGTAAACAAGTACACAGCAGGTGCAGGCAGCACAAATAATGTTTGATCCATTTTTAATGTGAAAAACGATTATTATTCATAAGAAATAATATGTATAGCTTTAATAATTTTTGTCATGTTATTGTGTCAAGTCACAACAGAGTGTAGTTTCCTATATAAGTGTTGAAGTGTCGCTCAGTTTATTTTTATGACTAACCAATATTGCTGTATTAAAAAGTACATTTACTGTGTAATTACTGGCGTAGAAGGCATAACATCTAGTCAGATGTAGGACAGCACATAGGTTTTCTTGCATTGTTGATGGTTTGTTCAAGCAATATTTAGTGCATAGAAGTATTATAGTATATTTATCCTACTTTCCTGATTAATATTAAATGTGAACTGTGAGTTTGTATGTCAGTTTGCTACATTTTCACACCCTAAACCAATTTTAAAACAGTAATAAATTGTGCATACTAGAGAATTATCTTAATTCTCTGCGTGTGTGAAGTCTGCCAATCCGCATTGGGCCAGTGTGGTGGACTATTGGTCTAACCCCTATCATTCTGAAAGGAGACTCGAGCTCAGTAGTGAGCCGAATATGGGTTGATAATGACGACAAATAAATTGTGGAATAACATAACATTATTAAATCCACTAAGTAAACCAATTTTAAAACTCTGATTAAATTATTTGCTGGATTTTCATATTTTATTACTATTTCAGTTATCCAGAGTCATCCCAAGTTTGTCAAAAACGACTGATAAAGCAGCATCTTGCTCAACTGAAGAACGGAAAATAATTATGTAATAGTGACAAACACTCCAAATCAATGTTGTTTTCCTCGCTGTAATACATTTGTAAATTCATTTATTTACAGTGCTTGTAAACTAAGCCTTGGTTTTGCAAACAAGCACTTTTGAAATAGGTTGACTATTTGTCCATCTCCAGACAGACAGACAGACCTCATCACCAGATAGGAAGACAAGTTCTGCTGAGGAGAGTCAGCAAGAAACTCAACAGTCACTCTTTTTTTAGAAAAGTAATACAATATTATAATTTACAATTGTTAACATCATTACAATAATTTCTTCTAGTAGAAGCTGATCCAATGGCCTCCAAGTAGTGGTGTGCACTTCATACATGCATTAAAGTACTGCATATCCTAAGAGTTGTCTTCATTAGTAAATACAGATTTTTCCACTTTGCTTAATTTTATTACTAGTGCATACCCTGATCGACAACCATATGCACGCCACTGCCTGGTTGGTTGGTTGTTTCATTTATTGATTTATTTGTTAAGCTTGTTGGTTACATAAAACAATAAATCTATTCATGTACAGCTTTAATGTTACTTCATCTCCGGTGTACTTTTTGAGCAGTGAGAGTGATAAAATAAAATATTTTTTTTTTATGTCTAGCAAACTTTTATTAAAAAAATTATTTAACCAAATCCTTATTTATACATCATATTATCATCTCCATATACTTTTATGGGGGGGCGTAACTGTGTTTCTTGGGCCAAAGTTGTATGGGCTGGTGGACATTCCCCTTTGATATGGAGATATATTATAGCCTGGATTAACACATAGGCTACTTTTTATCCCGGAAAAGTCCGTGGTTCCCGAGGGATTTGTGAAAATTTAAATTCCACGCTGACGAAGTCGCAGACGTCTGCTAGTACATCATAATGCCACCTCATGTGTTTATTAAGACACTAGGTAATTTCGTTTAAAATTCTTTAAGTTTGAGAGTACCTAAGTCTGTCGAATGAAAGACAAGAAAGAGATTTTGAAAAACAATTACGAGAGTAAGATGTATAATGAAATTTCAAGGAAAACTATAACAGTTATATTAGCAATATAGTTTATAATATATAAGTAACAGTCGTAAATATAATATATATAAGTAATAGTCGTAATAAAAAGTAATAGTCGACCATCTTAAAAAACTTAAATGGAAAAATTGCATACTAATTCAGTTAGGAATCTGAAATTTGGTACAAGTAATATAAGAAGTAAGTAAGAAGTGATTATAGCGAATAAAGTGCCAACTTAATCTAAGGAACCCTACACTGCGCGTGGCCCGACACGCACTTGGCCGGTTTCTTTGTATTGAAGCCCCCTTAAATATTAATTTTATTCTGTTTTTTTGGATTTTTTGGTATAACTATCAACTGTCTATAACTATCACGGTTCATGAGATACAGTCTGATAACAACAAACCGACGGATACGGAGGGACAACGGCCATTTAGGTACATTTGGGTAGGGAACCCTAAAAAGACAGTTTCGTTTTACCTTTTCTAGATAAACAAACATAAAAATTGTTATAAGTGGAAATAAATATACCCCAAGACAATTTATAAATATGCCAACGTGTCTTCACACTCTTTATTTATTTCCTCCATAAATACGTCTTTGCCGATCCCACCCCGGGCGGCGCCTCACACATCGTGGAAGAGTACCTTATAAATAATTGCTTATAATATTACTGTTGCAAGGGGAATCACTTCATCGGAAATTCAAATTTATATGAGATTTACATTATACAACTATTATAAGACTCAAAAGATGATTACAAATATAAGAAAACTAATAGCGAACTAATGTAACCAAATAAGACCCTAGAATGGCAGAGAATGACCTTGAGTGAAGTCACGCACTTGTGAACGATGTGTGTAGGGTTAGAGGTACCTTTGACTATTAACAAACACTCCCCTTTTCCACTCAAGTCACTCTCCCCGCCTATCCCAAGTAACCCATAAAGAATTACACAACAAGAGATGTGGACGGCTCGAACGCCACGAGCACACTGATGCCCGTACCGGAAGTCGTTGTAACGCGGCGATAGCACAACTATGAAGCAAACTTTATAAAAGTTGGTACAGAGAAATAGTCAGTCGAATAGATTGATACCGACAAATAATTAGCTATAATAAAGTGTTTTCTAAATAGAATAAGATTATTATATTATTTTTACCCGACTACGGCGAAGCCAAAAGGAAGGGTAATGATTTTGGCAGTCTATGTATGTATGTATGTTTGTCCAACCGTAGTGCCTAAACTACTGAACCGATTTTAATAAATGAGGTGTCAAAAGATTCGTAATAATTCAAATTGAGACATAGGATATTTAAAATTAATAGAAAAAATATATGACGGAATTTAAAAATCATATAACCTAACCTAACCTCGAAAATAATTAAACTGAGATAATCACTATGTGTTTGGTATCAAACGAAAGGTTTTGGCGAGCTCATTACAAATATGTATAAATATTATATTGTTTAAGTCAAAATATATCTTTAAAATGCGATCGTAAAGTTCACGCGGTCCAGTCGATCAGAATGCGACGATGTAGGTACTCGTAGGTACTAGTAAATATTGCATGGCTAGGCTCAATCGGGTAACGGAAAAGTATTAAATAAAAGTAAAGTTTAAAAACTACAACCCAACTACGTAAAAAGGGGTCTAAAAAGAACGAAACAAGAAAATATTTCAGATTGAAATAGAGAAATGCATAGGAACAAAAATGTTCATGGAAGAGCCGTGAGTGCTTTATTTATATACTATATATGTTAGACACATCTACAAAGAATTGAACTGAATTGTGACGAAAATTATGTGCTTCAAAAAGTATAGTACCTAGGTCGATACTATACTTTACAATATGCAGTATCAGCAGGCTATATTATGGTCCTAAACTAAGAATTTGTTTGGCCTATAATTCCAAAGTATGATTTATCTGGTCTTCTCTTAGGAGGAGTAACTCATAAAACTACTGTATTTTTAGTATTCGTACTTCCTGTCCTAACTTCAATAATAAATTTTAAAAATATTATTAAATTATGGATGATTAATATTAATATTAACTTGTGAAATTATTTATTAAATCCTAATTTACATTATTAGACTGCTTTAAAAATTAACTAGTTCTTTTACTTTTAGATTCCGCCAATTAGCGCCATCTATTACGGAGTAGCGACACTACATTTAAGGGTTCAAGCTTTGTACTTGTTGTAGGGGTTGAAGCTAAGCAATTTAAGATAATTTTGTTTTCTTTTCTCTTCCCTTCAGACATTAGTTTAGACTTCAGTTTTTGTCTCCTGATTTTCATAACATAGCCATCTTTATATATAACAAGAATCAATGATTTAAATTTAAAAAAAGAGTGAACTTTCTAAGCAAGTGCCTTTGACCTTGCCATATCTACACTTACCATCGGGTGATATCGTGGTCAAGCGAGAGTGTACTTCGTATATAAAAAAAATAAATTGAATTGGAATGAATATAAAAAAAAATAACTTCTTATTAATTTAATTATGAGTTAATTATGATGAGGAAATTTTCCTTGGTTTCCCTAATAAGAAGTTGATCAAATATGAGACCATATAAGTTTGATCAACTTCCATTTATTTTCATTAAAACATTTCAAACTAAAAGTTGTTGCTTATGTAATACGTAATACGAGTAGGTACTAGGAAATATATTAAATGTTGTTTAAATAATTATAAAAATAAAATGTATTACTAAAGTATTTTTTTAAATTAAGTTGAAAACACGATCTAAGATAAAAATAATGTTTATTTTGTAATCGATGAATAATTAGCAGTTTTCTTGTTACCTTACCTGCAAGCTTACCTGCAGGCTAATTCACAATCTTTGACGTTTGCTAGTTGACATAATACGAAATTGAGATTCTATGTAGGTAGCAAAATTGTCATCCCGTGCTTACTGGTGGATTCAATTATCTGATTTGCAATAGAGAGGTCTGCAGGCTTATTCACTATTTGACGTATGCTAGTTGATATTACGAAATTGAGATTCTATGTAACAAATGTCATCCCGTGCTTATTGGTGGATATCATCAGTAGGTAGATGATATTTTTTCAATTGATTTGACGTTTATTTTAATAAATTGATAATACAGATTTAAATAGTGAATAGGCCAGCAGATGTTTAGTAGCTATGCAGTTTCAGATGCACACTTCACACGTTCGCTGCACTGATTTTTCTGTACTTTTCTCTAGTGTGGTACGAGGTTTTTTGACCTCGTACTAGAACTTTATGTGGTCCGGTACGAGGTCAATCGACCTCATAACTTTTGAATACGCTAGACGTACGAGGTCAATTGACCTCGTATCGCAGCGAATGTATTAACTTCTACGCGGCGTACTAATACCACAGAAAACATATGTACAAGTATAATACTCGAAATCGCTTAGGTTAGGTAGGTTGGCGCTTGGACTTGGTATAGACGGTAGCATAGCCACGACAGCCGTGATAGCCCAGCGCAATATGACCTCTGCCTTCGATTCGGGGGGCGTAGGTTCGAATCCGGTCCGGAGCATCCAACTACAAGTTGTCAGATAAGTGCATTTTAAGAAATTAAATATCATTTGTCTCAAACGATAAACGAAAAACATCGTGAGGAAACCTGCAGAGAATTTTCTTAATTCTCTATGTGTGTAAAGTCCGTTAATCCGCATTGGGCTAGCGTGGTGGACTATTGGCCTAACCTCTCTCAGTCTGAGAGGAGACTCGAGCTGAGCAGTGAGCCGAATATGGGTTGATAATGATGATATTAACCGTAGAGTTCAACCTTCTTGTTTGTAAAAATCTCGTTTCGTGGTATATGTAGTCACATTCCTCCGAAAAGGCTGGTGCAATCAGAATGATTTTTATATATATATAGATATGGTAGATATGGTAGATAAAGATTGTCAAGTATTCTCCCTGTACTATTTATGTGTGTTTTTTTTTCCTTCTTGATGTAAACGTTTGCCTAATTTTCTTAAAAAGGTTGTACAAAGTTTTAAAACTCCATGTTTTACTAAATAGATATACAAAAGATCAGTTGCCTATAAGAAAAATACATAATGTAGAGACACAAGTTAGGGTATCGGACCTTAACCATGCAGGGAGGATTAAATTAAGAATAATGCGTATATGCTTAACAAATTATAATTAAATGTAGCATTATTGCACCGTCATTATAACACCCTAACCCTTGCACGGAAGTGTACAATAAAGTAGAAATAAATAATCATAAAGAGTTGTCTCCACCTTAAAACGAAAACTGTGTTCGCGATGGGAGACGAATCAAAGTGTTTCTACCGCATTTTGAACCTTAAGCCCAAACGAATAGAGGCGAAAAGTTTCCCAAGGATTCCAAAGAAAGTGATATTTATGGGGTTCATTAGTTAATGAGGTCTAAAAACCGTGTGTACAGTTTTAGAGAAGTTTTTAATTATGTAAATATATTGTCTTGTTACTCTTGCGGCAGGGTTAATATAAAGAAATATTCTTGTTAAATTACATTAAGTGTAATTTGTATACCAGATTCTCTGTTTCAGGGTTAAATGCGCAACGCACTTGCAATCGCTATCAAGTGTGTTGTTTGGTTGCTAGGCTGAACTGTTTTAGAACTTTTGTTGTTATGAGTGGTTTGTCCTTGTTATGTTGCAATAGATTTTTTCCCGCGTAAGAGAAAGAGAGGCCAATTTCATTCAAAAACAAAAATTGGAGAAATTATATTCACATAAATAAAATATTCATTTAATTTTATAATCATCATCATTATCGTAGCCTTGATCAAATAAACCTTGGCTAAGTTTCTTGGGAGCTCTTGTCGGACCAAAGCTCATTTGGAACCCTAGGGTACATATGTTTTCTGTGCCCTAGTAACTTTAATTTTAAGTTTTCGGCTTTACATAATACCATTAAATCGTGACATAACTTGACGCTTCAAAAGTGCTTGTAAACTAAGCCTAATTAAAATAAATGAATTTTGAAATTTTTAAATATTGAACCAATAAACGTCCACAGCTGGGCATACGCCTCTTGCATGAACTTTCAAGCACAACGGTCTGAAATTTTATTATGTTTTATGTTAATTAACATTAGTAGTAGTTATAGTTTTTCTTTCCCTTGTATTTATTTCTCTTATCGGGATAAATTATAGCCATATTCATTTCTGTCGTCAATCAGTAAGTTTCAGTCTGAACATTCATGACTCACAAAAGCAACGCGGTGTAGGACGTTTTTATTTTATTGACTCAAATTCAAAGTCTAAAATCATTTATTTCAAGTATGTTTACTCAAGCACTTTTGAAATGCCAGGTTATAGATTGATAGTAATAAATTTTTATGGTGACGTGTAAAGTTTTATAGAGTGAAAGGAAAACATAAGATTAAAGTTTGCGAGGAATGCATCTATAGTTTTTAAAGAGATACACGTCACCATTATAATCATAGCAGCCGATAGACGTCCACAGCAGCCGATAGACGTCCACAGCGGCCGACAGACGTCCACAGCAGCCGACAGACGTCCACAGCTGGACATAAACCTTAAGCAGACTTCCACTCAAAAGTCCTACGGTGCCTGTACATGTTTTAAGTCATCTAACAAGGAAATAGACCAAAACTATGCATTTCAATGACGACCCTATGTATCATGTAAGTCATCAGTTATTCAATTTATAACTTGGCAACTTCATTCGTGTCACTCCCGATGTTGCACGCAAAGCGGGGTGCGTGTAGCGATGAATGAAAAACCCACGACTGATGCACGTGACTTCCCCGCACGCACGATTTCACACCAGCGCAGTCTTTCCGGCCTTCGCCCGCATATCATAGGAGTGTTATCGACGAACTTTCCTGACTATAAATAGAAGATATTTTTATATTTAAACGCCATTCAAAGGTAAGATAAGGTACAATACTTAAAGGTACAGGTTACAATGCTATTGAAAGTTGACACAACCACCATCCTTAAGGCAAGCTATGGAGAAAGTTTTACCTAAAATAGCCTCTACTATAAAAGTCCCCTGTGTTTTAAAAAGGCTCTGCACCTTAAGGAGGCTGTATGGGACGCTCCGCCTACCTATCATTACCAATATCGGTTCGAGTCTGCGCAGTGTTGCGATTGGAAAAGGATACACTATTCGATTCCTGTGATATACTTAGTATATTTGTGTGGTTTGACTAACTCACGGAACCAATCCTTGGTCAGCTACTTCCACTATGAATAGGAAGGATTAGATTATTATTAATTAGTCTTACTTCACCAACAACTGCCCAATTCAGAGCTGAGAATTTTAATGGAAATTTTCTTAGTTAAAAGAAAAGTTTAGTATCGCACTGACTCAGGACTCAAATAAAGGACTTCATCATCTGAAGCCACATTGTCTAAGCTAACCATTGGACCAAGATAGTTAACAGTCACTATCACAATATGTCAATCATAGTGACCGGGAGCGACAGCTTAAATCCGCTCTCCAAGGCTGTTTGTGTGCGTTTGTGTGTGTGTGTGTGTTTGTAAGTTGCAAGTGTTTCACCAACTTCGAGATTCGCAGTTGAGAAATTTTACTGAGAACTTCTAAGAAAGAAAAGAAGCCTGAATAGCGCCATAGTAAAGGAGGTAGACTCCCACCGAGAGTTCATGGGTTCGATTCCCGCCCGCAGGCCTAATTACGAACTCACTCCTAAAGAGAGTAATGGTAGGCGTCCGATACGTACGTAGCCGCATCGTACGTATCGGACGCATCGCATAAACGGATTTTTCATTTAACGATAGACTAGCTGTTTTCACTCACGTGGTTCCCGTTTCAAACTCTTCAGCTTTATAATATTAGTATAGATTATATCCGTTTGATGCGATCAGTACGATGCGGATCAGTGGACGCACATGAATTAATTAATATATCAAAAAAAATGTGGCAATTGGATTAAATAACTAATATTTTCAATATGTAAAGGCTACCACCGGTTTGGAAGGTAGTTTTTGCTGAGAAGAGCCGGCCATAATCTCTAAAATTGCCATATATTTTTATATGACACATATTAACTTAACACAGTAATAATATTGAAAGACTAGTAGCCGTGTCTTTTTACATTTAAAAGATCGATAGGTTTTCTCTTTTCTCACTGTAAATCATAAATCATTTATTTCAATTATGCAAGCAATTTCGATACGTCAGGTAATAATATTTTAGGATAATAATAATCTTGTCAAAACATAAATGTGAAATGGGAGCCAAATTCTATATCAGAGATGTGTGTATTATAAAAAAATAAATTATTAAAAAGTAATCTTCACAAAAAGTAATAATATCTCATCAAAACCTAAATGTGAAAATGGGAGCCAAATTCTATATCTCAGATATGTGTCGTTATCGATTATGCCAAGAAAAGAAATGATATCTAAGTGGGTGCCAAACTCTATACATTACATTACAGAACTTAGAATATTTAAAGCATAAGATTTGAATTGGCTAGTTATTACCAGCAAATAAAATACTTAAAATACCTACCTGCATAAACAAAAATAATTTGAAGATGATATAAATTATTAATAAAGATAATTTTATGGAAAAATTAGCCAAGTCAAATCTTAAGCTTTAAATATTCTAAGTTCTATAATCTATAGAGTTACCTTCGATCTCAGAACCTCTCAGCCTTGAGTCCGGTCCCTTGAAGTTTTATAATTTAAAAAATAAATCAGCAACTACAACTAACATATAAACTATTTGCTGTAATTTTAAAAATGGGATCGATAAATCGGTTGGCAGTAACAAGGTCAATGAACCTCTCGCCGATAAAGCGAGCACGATGCAGTCTCCGTCCTGTCGCAGCTTTCTATCGAAGCTAAGGGTCAAAGTATTTACGAGCTAGACAGAACCGATCATGCGCTGTTCGAGCAGGATTTTTTCACGTACTGGGCGTGGCGTATCGATGTGTATTGGGTATCGACCACGCCTGTCTATGGGAGGTATCGAATGATATTACGAGTATGTATTTTTGGACAAGCCTCCTTATAAGGACTAATCCTAAGTAGTTATAGACCTATATATATAAAGACCCGCTGGTGTGATGATATCGTCCTATTAGCAGGAAGGAACTGGCTCACTGATGCTAAGAATAGAAGCGAGTGGTATCGGCTGGAGGAGGCCTATACCCAATGAGGGGTTCTTACATAGAAATAAGACTAACACTAATTTACTAAAACTTACTCGTTTAACACTTTAGTTAATATACTAACCTACTAATATATATAGCATAATAAAATTAAAAAAAAAACTTAATATTGTTACTGTTGTTCAAAATTATGTAAAACTTATGTAAGGATTAATAAAGGCTTTGAAATGAATTGAATTGATGTAGTTATAACTGTTTAGCAGTGGCGAAGGATGGAATTTAGATGAAGGAAAACCGTCCCAAAAATACATACTGCATCTTCTTCTTCTTCTTCTTCTTCTTTCCTGGGCTCCTAGGTAGTTATAATTATAGCTGTTTCCGTATTTAGTAGGATTTTCATTCATCGTTATCAGTTTTTTTACAGCCTACTACAGGGCCAGGGATCTTTCCATTAAGGAAAGGGGACTTTTTTTATTCTTTTACAAGTTATTCCATGACTACAATCTCACTTGATGGTAAGTGATGATGCAATCGAAAATGGAAGCGAAGCAAGTTAGCCACTTGTTAGGACTAGAATGAAATCCATATCCCTTTCCATATAATTTCTACACAACATCGTATTAGAACGCTAAATGGCTTAGCAGTACGTATTTGACGGCAGGGTGGTAACTAGCCACGGCCAAAGCCTTCCAAAATCAAAGTCAAAAAATCATTTATTTCAAGTAGGCTCCGTATACAACTTTTGATACGTCAGTTGACTATTTGTAAAGATTCTACCACCGGTTCGGAAGGCAGATTCTGCTGAGAAGAAACCGGCAAGAAACTCAACAGTTGCTCTTTTTAAAAAATCATACAATAATATTATAATTAAAATTGATGACAACATTACAATTTCTTATAGTTTTACTTCCTGTGTGAAGGTGGAAGCTGATCCAACGGCATTCAAGTAACTTTATCAGTAAGGAACTCATTCTCATTTCCATAAGCCAGACCTGGATCAATTAAGAAAATCTCAATCGACCCAGCCGGAGATCGAACCCAAGACCTCCGTCTTGTAAATCCACCGTGCATACCACTGCGCCACGGAGGCCGTGGTGGGACCCACCACGTTGCTCCAATGCCGAATGTTGGGCTTAAGGTGATATTGTTTAAATTATCGAACGTTTATCATCACGTTGCCAACAGCAGCTGGCAACTGCTACCGATGACTGCAGTCAACAGCAGTCGACAGCAGTCAACGGCAGACAACGGCAGTCAAGGGCAGTTATACTTAACTAAGAATCGACACTAGCCTATTCACTACTTTGGTCTTTATTAACAACCTATTAAAATAAACATCAAATCAAATGACAAAATGTCATCTACCTACTGATGATATCCACCAATAAGCACGGGATGACATTTGTTACATGGAATCTCAATTTCGTAATATCAACTAGCACGTTAAAGATAGTGAATTAGCCTGCGGACTTCTGTATTGCAAATCAGATAATTACCAATTAAGCCTTAACAGCTTAACGGTAAGAGCGGTTGGACTCATCATCGTTGGTTGGTGATTCGATCCCCGCCTCGTTGGTCTATTGTCGTACCCACTCCTAGCCCAGTCTTTCCCGACTAGTTGGAGGGGAATGGGAATATTGGTCATATTACAAAAAATATGCCAAATATTCTTTAAAAAAAAAAAGAGATTGCGCCATAGAGTGTCAACATTTGTACCACTATTTAGTACCTACCTTAGTACTCTACAGTATAAGGTGGTATATATAGGTAATAGAGACTAGAACAAAGTCTGTCTGTAATATTTTAATATGCAGAACACGCTCGTAATATTAACGTTCATTTAGCAGCTTATTATTATTGTCTCTTCAGTCTTCACAAAGAATTCTCTCAGAAAGGGTTAATTAGTATGGACCAAGAATTGAATTAAAAGATCACGTTATACGAATGTGGACAAGGCTTTATGATTATTTAATTATGTGGTATGTAATTATTTATTTATGGTAATGTTTTGTTGCGTTACTTATCTTTAGTTTAACATATTTAGGGCCAATTTTGCCAAGCTCTGTTTGTTACTAACAATATTTTTTTTAGGGTTAACGAAGCCATTAAAGGGTCGTTAAGTCTAATGACGATATAAAGCCGTGACAGCCCAGTGGATATGACCTCTGTCATCGATTCCGGGTGTGGGTTCGAATCCGGTCCAGGGCATGCACCTCCAACTTTTCATTTGTATGCATTTTAAGAAATGAAATGGTGTCTCAAACGGTGAAGGAAAAACATTGTGAGGAAACCTGCATATCTGAGAATTTTCTAAATTCTCTGCGTGTATGAAATCTGCCAATCCGCATTGGGCCAGCGTGGTGGACTATTGGCCTAACCCCTCTCATTCTGTGAGGAGACTTGAGCTCAGCAGTGAGCCGAATATGGGTTGATAATGATGATGATGATGAAGTCTAAAGACAGCTGTAGCCTGTTCAGGATGATTCATCATCATTTACGCCCATAATCAGCTCACTGTGGAGTACGAGTCTTGTCCACGCTGGCATAATGCGGATTGGCAAACTTCACACACGTAGTTACACTAGTTTTCGAAACGTTAACGATCTTAGAAAGAGAATCGACTTGGCTCGGGGGACAAGGAATTAACCTGCGCATACAAAAAGGAAAGTTAAATAAATTTTACAAAAATTTTAAGCTTTTCAATGTAGTCAAAGGAAACTATATCAAGGAAACAATTTGGTCGAAGATTTATGACCTCCATATGACAGAGGTGTGCCTCTCTATGGCCATTAATTAGTGCAATGATGATTCCCTACCATAACACCACTGTCTGTGGCGAATTATTGTGCACATCTAATATTTAGGGCAATATCCCCATAAATCTTACGCTAGCACCGATGAATTACAAGCACTGAGGACAGATCGCGTCTCGGTTGGAAAAGACGAAAAAAGTTTTGATAAGCGGATACCTTGGTGCCGCATAAATGGTTCCGTAGATCGGCATTTAATGTCAAGTTTGGTTACTTATTAAAGATCTATCTATCTCAAAGCCTAGTTTATAATAAAATCTTGGAATTTAAAGAAATCAAAACTTCAAGAGAAATTCAACTTTGTATTTAGATTAAGCTTTGTGTTTTTTTTTTTATTTATCTATTGCAGTATTTTACATATATATTTAAGGTAACATCCCAATAAATCTGACGCAGGCACTGATGAAGAGGCACTAAGGACATACTCGTACCTATCGGGTCTTAAATTTGATCCTCACCATTGCTTTCCACTAGGCGAAATTGAAGTCAAGCGCAAGTAGTTTTTGATGATTTGACCCACATAATCATAATACAATTTGTATTAATTTTCGCTTTTTAATACGAAATACAGTGTCAAATAAAAACATCGAGCTTAACTCGTTAAACCAATATGTTAATAACATTTTATATGAAATAGTAATTGGATGAGAGTTATTTGACAGAAAAAGCAGATGACCCGCCTGATTAAGTGAAAAACCATCACCTTTTTTATGAAATTTTTTTAATTAAAAATTTAATTAAAGAGAGCCGAGAAGATTCCGGAAGGCGTGGGTTCTGGGTATATGGGTTGATAATGATGAATTAAAAATTTAAAACAATATGTATGTTGAAGTTTTTTACAATTTCACTTCCGCTGCGGAACCCTGTAAAACTTGAAAAATAAATAAAAAAGGCCTCGTCCGTCGCAAGAAATATCTTTCATCTTGTAATTATTTTTATCCTTTAAGCGTAAGAAAACGGGCATAGATAAAAAACTGGCAATGGCGGAGTACAAATAATTAGTTTGTCCGATTCAATCTGTAAGGTATTGTTGGGGCCCTTTGATAAACCTGTGTTAATTTTTTTATAAAAAAAAATATTTCATTGTAAATTTAAATTGTATTTCTATTTACATTAACCTTTTAATTTTCCTTTTCTTCAAATCATATTATTTCAAACTAGCAGATGCCTTGCATAATTCCCGCTCCCACATTAACGCTTGACGTAAGTACAAAGTTGTAATTTGGCAGGGAGGTAGTATAAAGTTAGTAGACGTCCACTAATGACAAGCGTCCACTATTCCACATTGTACGTATCGGACGCATCGCATGAAACGGATTTTTAATTTTATGATACAAAGAATCCGTTCGATGCGATGCGTCCGATACGTACAACGCGGATCTGGGATGACCGCCATTAGAACGGAGTTTGCGAGAGGGCCGGTTTAAGGAGGTTAAGGTCGGATGAAGTCACAGACACTCAGAAATAACGTAACTTTCTATTGGTTAAATAATTTTCAAAATTTACTAATATACAGCTACGTTATTTGTGAGTGTCGTTTGCTATATTTCACTACCGTTTGCTATATTCACAGAAACTGGAACTACATGGACATGGAGAGGCATATCCTAGTTATTTAAAGGTATCACCGAAAGTAAGCAAGCATGTAATATTTGAAGAATCTAAGTCTTGAAGAAGTGGTAAAAAATTAGCGTCCAATACCTATTTGACCCACACATACATACGCGATCTAACAGGGCACGTTAAATAAAAGCCTCTAATAAAAAGGTTGTATGCAAAAGAAAATCACATCCTGCCGGACGTCTTCGGTAGGCGTGTGTGCGGGCGTGCCGAAGTCCTCCCATTGGTTGATTGGATACCAATCGATAACCGATCAGTGTCCATACGCGTTCCATATTCGAAACTCTACCACGTTATTGGCTGGAGGGATTTTTATTTTCGTGATTTTATCCTTTATTGGAACATCCTGTTGGTGTTCTTTATTTGAAACATGGGTTTTAAAGCCGTTTGTGATCACTGAAATTTGTCTGTGAACGAATTGCTATTATAAATGACGGAAGTTAGTTAATACTAGGTTTGTTGTAAGTTGGTTTTTCGGTCTTTCTGTCACGTTATCATTTTACTAGGTACCTATGCATTTGCTGTTCATATTAATTTTTAACCTTGTTTAATATAGTAACCAATAAGTAGGTAACTCTAGTAGTAGTAAGTAAGTAGTAACGTCATTATCAACCTATATTCGGCTCACTGCTGAGCTCGAGTCTCCTCTCAGAATGAGAGGGGTTAGGCCAATAGTCCAACACGCTGGCCCAATGCGGATTGGCAAACTTCACACACGCAGAGAACTACGAAAATTCTCAGATATACAGGTTTCCTCACGATGTTTTCCTTCACCGTTTGAGACATGTGATATTTGATTTCTTAAAATTCACACAACTGAAAAGCTGGAGATACATACACCGGACCGGATTCAAACCTACGCCCTCCAGAATCGGCAGAGGTCATATCCACTGTGCTATCACGGCTCTATATATAAATCGCTCTATTACGTGTACATAACCAAAGCGATGTTGTATTAAATATTATTTATGTTATAACTTGTTGGCACCCTAATAAAGGAAAATAAAATAAAATTAAAATATTTATTTCACATTAGGCATCGAGGTAAGCTAAGTCTTAACTATAATATACCTACGGTGAAGTTCGACGATTCACAGACGAACAAAGACAAAATAGTGGTCCTATAGATATTCCGTTTTTATCCTTTACACAAAACACATAAAAATTAATGCCATTAACCACTCAAAGGAACCTTTTATACAATTATTTTTTCTTTACATTGGCATAGCACCGTAATAGTCTAGTGGACATGAACTCTGCCTACGATTCTGGAGGGCGTAGGTTAGAATTCGGCCCGGAGCATGCATCTCCAACTTTTCAAATATTTGAATGAAAAACATCGTGAAGAAACCTGAATACCTGAGAATTTTCGTACGTGTGTAAAGTACCAATCTGCATTGGGCCAGCGCGTGGTGAACTATAAGCCTTTTTATCTTATTTAAATCAATTATTAATCCAAATACATTTATCAATCTATGTTATGTATTATAAGCAAATAAATAAATATATGAATAAAACACCGTTTAAATGGAAGGACCCATTTACAAAACATGGTTTTTACTTTTAAACATGGCGGAGTTGCCTCTATTTACAAGCGACTCATTATCAACACAAAACTGTCGAACCGGACTGTAATTAACACTTTAAAAAAGCGAGCAAACAACCCGTGGTAATACACCCCCACACCCTACAAATGTCCAGGTGCCCGCATTAAAGTTGAACCCTTGCTGGGTCGTTAGGACCGGCCATCTTAATTCAACCCTTCAAAGGACAATCGACTTGACCCTCGGGATTGGGGGATGGCAAACTAATTATTGTTATACTCCATTATTAGTTGTTCATTAGTATGTATGTTTTATTGCTGTTTTATGTGATTTTGTTAATGTATTTATTGTGATTTGATAGATGGATGACGGAGCCGTGATAGCCCAGTGGATATGACCTCTGCCTCCGATTCCGGAGGGTGAGGGTTCGGTCCGGTCCAGGACATGCACCTCCAACTTTTCAGTTGTGTGCATTTTAAGAAATTAAATATCACATGTCTGAAAACAATGAAAGATAAACATCGTGAGGAAACCTGCATACCTGAGAATTTTTTTTTTTTTTTTTTTTTTTTCTTTTAAAAGAATATTTGCCATATTTTTTTATAATATGACCAACATTCCCATTCCCCTCCAAGTAGTCGGGAAAGACTGTGCTAGGAGTGGGTACGACAATAGACCAACGGGGCGGGGATCGAACCACCACCCTTCGGTGATGAGTCCCACCACTCTTACCGTTGAGCTATTGGGGCTATTTTCTCTATTCTCTGCGTGTGTGAAGTCTGCCAATCCGCATTGGGCCAGCGTGGTGGACTATTGGCCTAACCCCTCTCATTCTGAGAGGAGACTCGAGCTCAGCAGTGGAATATGGGTTGATCATGATGAGATGGGTGACGGAACTCATGTGGCCGTAGACCTTAAGGTTCTGGTGTAGGCTATTATGTTACCTAAGTTTTTGTTTATTTTTAAGAATTTCTCAGTAGGTATACCTAAGCGCTGGATTCGGACTTTAGAGGTGTTATATCCCTGAGCCTCTGAGTATTAGAGAGTGTAGTATGCTGCCAGGCAATGTCATAAAAATCTGATAGAGATTTTATAGTATCAAACACTAGCTGACGCCGCGCGGTCTCACCTGCGTAGTTCCCGTTCCCGTAGAACGATAATAGATAATAAAAAAGGAATAGGGGCATAATATAACCTATAGCCTTCCTCGATAAAAGAGCTCTCTATTATTGAAAGATTTTTTTCAAATCAGACCTGTAGTTCCTGAGATTAGGGCATTTAACCAAGAAAACAAACTCTTTAACTTTATAATATTAGTATAGATTATAACCTTAAGCGTGCCAACCCGCATTGGATCAGCCTAAGCTCCATATCCTATCTCCTGGCCTTATAGTAGATCGTTAAACTAAATAAAAAATCATCACCAAACCACCACCTAACTTCGGGCTGCTACTTAATTAGTAGGTATATTACTTAATAATACGTACGTTACATACGTAGTTAATCACTGGATCAATTAGCGTTGCCGATGATCTTGTTTGAGAAAAAAAATATTGCAACTAAACGTAATTCTATGTAATTTTCTCTAGGTTCATTATGCTCTAAAGTATCTATAAGTATCCAAAACTGCTCTAATAGGATCTTTCCAAATTTGACTAGGCAGGGAAAACAACACGAGCAGATATCGGAAAAAAAAGAGAACGGGGAGTGTTGATCGTCAAGGAATTCCTTAACCCTACATCCTGTAGTCACAAGTTCAGGACTCTGCTCGGAGTTTTTCTCTCTACCACGCGATGGACCCGGCACCCGCACGGTGAATCCATGGAATGCTAAGTTATTCGTCTCACATTTTCTTAGTTTTACTGCTATAGTTTTTTATTCAAGATAGGCTATCGTTTGACATCGATCTCACTGTATGGTAATTTTAGCTATAGTCTAGATAGGCTTACCTAGAAGTTACCTATTCACTTTTGTTTAACTTTAACCCACGTTTGCACCCAAGTTTCAAAAATCAGGAAAAATAATTCAATTCTTTCGCACAAAATCAAAAGTCCCGGTTACAGATCAAAGCTCTGATTAATTACTGATTAATTCAACGTCTTCACAAAAAAATATTCAAATGAGAAATAAATATGCTATATTGGTCGAACCTATCCCGGCCAGTTAATCAACAAAGGGAGCGAACGCTGTTTGTAAAATCAACTCGACCAGATAAAAAAAGACAATCGCCCCTTTTCTTCCCTTTGTCCCTTTATTTTTTCTTAATTTGGACTTGATCCCAATCAGGAGTAAATTATAACGGCCAGTTAACTAGAAGAATGTCCCTTGTATTGTCTTTGCTGATTTCTTTTCCCGTTAAAAATCATTGGTATTTACATAGAGTTGATGATACGTTTACGGAAACTTATAGAAAAATTCTAATGTAGTGTAAATGATAAGAATATAGTTATAGGAAAGACAAAAACAATAACTCTGCTCCACAGTTCCACTCGCATATCATATAAATCGCGTAATTTGTCTTTTGTTAGAGAGCCTATAGCTTCCTCAATAAACGAACAATCCAACACAGAATATTTTTTTTATTGTAGCCTAAGATCAACTAATCGCACTGATCAGTTTTCTAATATTAGTATTGATTGTGATAAAGTGATAATTACAATTAAAAACAACACTTTGTGGGCTTTGAGTTCAGAACACGTCATAAATGAGAAGATTCTGAAGAAGAAAATTCTGGTCACAGTCGAAACCCAAATCTTACATTCTTATACTCGTATTCTTAAGATTTAATTGAAATTTTACGACGTATATAACGATAAGTTTACAATAATGTAAAACTGACGATTTATAATTTTGATTTTCATTCTATGTAACCTGTCTTTGACTAGCTCTATATTTAGTAAAAAAAGTTCAACGACACACTAAATATGACCACGACACACTTAATACCGCACCCATAGATATAAATAAATACATAGACGTAGAGGAATTTTCCGCGGCGCGATTTCGTTTCCTCGCTCGAACTTAAATTAACTTTTTTCCTTTTTTGTTTATCGCCAGCCATCTTAACCCTTCCTCTGTTATATTGACGATGACATTGTAAAGGATCTCCACAATGGCGCGGACCAAAATTGAATTTTTATCGAGATTAAAATTTGTATGCCGACCGGATATTCGATTACGAGGTCAAACGAAATACTTTTTTTTTCATTTAAATATTTCGGTAAAATAAAAAAATAGTATCACTTTTTTAATCGAGCTTTACGATACGGGCGGTTTTTTTTTAATTATTACCTTTACCCAACTAGGTATAAACCTTATTAGGCTTAATCTCTAGTAGGATACAATTTTAAAATTAAGACATCCCTACAAATTCATCTCAACAACAAAGTTGCAAAAAAAAACTAGAACCCCACCGCATTATTTTTTTTATTCCATAGATACTTGCGTGGTATAGAAAGTACCTACCAGGACTTCAGCTCTGTACAGGAGGTTGCATTAATTAACCGCGAGTGAATGTCATCTCCACACTAGGGCACTCCTCATTGAAAATAAACCTAGCTATTAGGGATTTTTAACACTCAATTGCGCGTCATATTGTACAAACAGAATGTCATGATGAGGGTCCCGCGTATGATGCTTGTTATACGTGTATGTTTTCATTAAATTGAAACAATTATAATCCTATTCCGCCTACATTTAACTTTAAGTGTTGCTTCGTATTTTAAATAACAAATCTCGTTAATTTTGAAAAAGCATCCAGAACTTGTTTTGTTGATATATTATATTCGTATATGGTTATTAATCAAAGGCAATCTAAGTCTATTCATTTACAAAATACAATTTAATAAAAAAGGGTCTATGAAATCTGAGTTTATCAAGTTTGAGGTACCTACATACGACATTGGGTAGTCAGCAAGGGAAGTGTTGTAGAAATTTAACGGATGCACAGTTCTATAGCAACTCCTAAACATCTGTAAAGGAGATTTCTAAAGGAGTATCTTGTAAAGGAGAAACAAACAAACAAACTTTTCAGATTTATAAAGTATAGAAGATAGATAAGAATAGTATGATATCCACGATGGGTTGATCATCAAATTGATGGGGAGATCATCAAATTGACTGCATTAATATCTAATAGGAATATGGGTTGCATATTGGTTGGAGCAGTGATAGCCCAGTGGATATGACCTCTGCCTCCGATTCCGGAGGGTGTCGGTTCGAATCCGGTCCGGGGCATGCACCTCCAACTTTTCAGTTGTGTGCATTTTAAGAAATTAAATATCACGTCTCTCAATCGGTGAAGGAAAACATCGTGAGGAAACCTGCATACCAGAGAATTTTCTTCATTCTCTGCGTGTGTGAAGTCTGCCAATCCGCATTGGGCCAGCGTGGTGGACTATTGGCCTAACCCCTCTAATTCTGAGAGGAGACTTAAGCTCAGCAGTGAGCCGAATATGGGTTGATGACGACGACGAGGAATATTGGTTAAAGTATAATTAATATTCGTGAAACAATTCCGTCATACAATCGCAGGGAGCTGAATCGCATCATCAGCCAAACTCATCGACTATTAGGCCGCAGCGACATTACGGTTCAGCATTCGACCGTGATGCGACTTATCCGCGGAATTTGAATAATTTTTACATTTAAAATCATTCGCAACGACGACATCCAAAGGGTAACCACGAATCGCGACCATTGCGAAGAGATAAGAAGAAAGCTGGGGGGCTTGGTGCAAATTATAAGATCAAGCGGTTAATGAAGCTACAACCTTCTATCAATATTATGGACTGCGTACAGCTTACAGTTTTAGAATATTGAGATTATAATTAATAAAATTTATAAATATTCAAATAATAAAAAAGACGACTGGTGGGAGGCTTTGGCCGTGGCTCGTTACCACCTACCGACAAAGACGTACCGCCAAGCTATGTCGTGTAGAAACCGAAAGGGTTGTGGATTTACATCCTCCTCCTAACAAGTTAGCCCGCTTCCATCTTAGATTGCATCATCACTTACCATCAGGTGAGATTGTAATCAAGGGCTAACTTGTAAAGAATAAAAAAAAAGACTACAACTATATTTGAATTTAACCTCCTTGATTCCCATACCAAATCAGGAATCAAGTAGGTTAATGACTAACTACACCTGAGTAATAAATAATTCATGTAAGAAATAATTAATATTATTTAATACCAAAAAAAAAAGATTAAGGTAATAAACATTGAAAAAAATACATACGTGCCGAATTGAGAACCTCCTCCTTTTTTTGAAAGTGGTTAAAAAGAGGTAGATTGCCGTTTGAAGATTGACAACATCAATTGATAATATATATGTATTATAATAACAACCTATGGTAATTTGCGGAACCAGAGACACTACTTATGTGTTGCCCATCATCATCATCATCATCATTATCAACCCATATTCGGCTAACTGCTGAGCTCGAGTCTCCTCTCAGAATGAGAGGGCGCTGTAAGTATTTAATTTATCTATCCCATAAATAAATTTTAATGGAGGAAAATTTTTAAATTGTTAGAAAATATTAGAGTCTAACATCTCTAAATATTATAACTTATTATCAAGCAATTTATAACAAAGTAGGTACTTTAACATGAGAAAAACGCTCGCCGCTTGTGACATGTATTCTCGATGCAAATAAATTCCGAGTGATTCTTTTAAATGCGGATTTTAAGCAGATTTTCTGTGGAATAAGTAAAAACGAATCCGTCAGTCCGCTAAAGGTTTAAGACTTCTTTGAATATTTATAAGTTTTTCTATTATTTCATTAAATTATTTTTCAACTTCGGTTTACAAATTCAAATTAAACGCTTACCCCTTGGCAGTATTGCATCGTTATACCTACTCTTTATATAAATAAATCACATTTAGTTTCCGTTAAGGTTCTGCAGTATTGCCAATAAAGTGCAAAGATTTTAGAATATTTTTTGTATTGTAGGTACTAGCGGACGCACGCGACTTTGTCCACGTGTAATTCCCACAGGAACCACAATTTCCACAGGAACCACGGATTTTGTGTAAAATAAATTTACCTATATGTTGTACAATAACCTCCTCTATACACTATTGAAAGTCTTATTAAAATTGGTTCCGTTGATGAAAATATTAGCCCTGACAGACGACGACTTGAGAAAACATAGCTATTTTGAAATCACAGACAGATGCTTTTGTTTACTTGTGTTCATGTAATGTTCATGTTCATCTAATGTTCATGTTAAAAAAAATGTTTTATTTTTTTTGTGGACAATAAGTTGACGAGTGATTAAGACGAATGGAGAAGATGGACGTATTCTGTGGACCCCACTTATGTGGGATAAGGGAAAGGAGATGATGATTTATTATTCTAAAAAATACATATTGAAATTCCTCAATTAAATAGCCTCAGTAGCAAAACGGTAAGAAGGGTTGGACTCATCACCGAAGGGTGGTCGTTCGATCGTCGACCGTCGGACTATTGTCATCGGTACCCACTCCTAATACAGTCTTTCCCGACTAGTTGGAGGGGAATGGGAATATTGGTCATATTTAGAAGATATGGTAAACATACTGTTAAAAAAAATAAATCCAAACCATAGTGCAAAATGAACCACACTTGGACATACATATTATTTAAAAAAAATCACGTATGATGATAATTGTGATACCAGAATGGAATGCACTCACCTATCTAGAAAGTGCCTATTTGCTCTTGAATTGAAGAAGACAAGCATATTTAGCTCAATTTTACATTATACGATCATAGAATCACGACAAAACATGATTCTCTTAACTTAAATAGTTCATACTAGCGAAATGAAGAGCTGCGATGAGTGTAAGATAATTATATTGAACTTCTTGAGAACATCAACGAAGTTTGCAGTTGGCTCGATCTAAAGTGCCTGCAGTAAATTCATAATGTAAGCCAATATCAGTAAAACACTACTAATTGCTTTAGCCCGCACGCCCGTGCAATTTGACTGAATAGACGATGACACTCGCGTTGAAAAGCTTTTAATATCAAATGAACCGAAAATTGGTACGTGTCAAACGACATTATTAGATGGAACATACAGAGGGGTTGATACTGAGGAAGATTATGATAGTTTGTCTGATCGGTGTACTTTGGGGATTAAGAAAATTAGCAGTTTCGGATTTGCTCTTTTACGTAAAAGAACTAAAATAAATAATAAAATAAGTAATTGAGTAAAGTCAAGCAGGTCATCTGACTTACTTTAATAGTTCATAGCTAATGATTATTGCGTAATGGATGAAATAGCAGCAGGAATAGCGAAATTAAGAATGAATTATTTAATGGAATGCTGAAATCTGTAGCCCATAATCATTAAATTAACTTAAGTATCCCTAAATAACACCTTCAAAGTATTTCTACATATGATATTCGTAAGTATGTACGGCAAATATGTATGTAGAGTGACTTATATTTCATGATTTCTGGTGACATAAACACGCATTACTTAGGTAGGGTTGGAAGCATAGCAACCTTTTGTAACTCTTGAATTCACTTCTTGATGAGTGTGCCATATAAGATTTTGGTGTTATGTTCATAAGTATTACGTGTTATAAACATATTGGTCTTCTGTTGGTCATATGACCTTCTGCCTTTTCCGTAAACTATTCATTTATAAAGCATAAATGCAGCAGCATTTTAGGAACTTCGAGATTTTTTTCCTTTTTTTGGGGCTTATAGCGGTATTAACATCTATCACAATATATCGGTATGATCATTGAAGTAGAACTAGCCGGGCACTAAATAATGATACTTTAGAACATAATCACGTATTATGATCGCAGCGAGATGAGTTTGGCTGTAGTGTGGACTGCAGTCTTTCTGTCGTTGTCGACCGGACTTGTTAACATTTTGTATTTATTTATAACATCTCTTTGTGAGTGGTCGTCCGGGGAAGTACCCGGTAATGTTTGTACTATATAAAGAAATAATGTCAGTTGGTAAAAAAATAATACATAATATCTTTGGTTTATTTAAAGTTGCACCAATAACCAACAAGTTATATGAAAGTGGGAGCCGTGATAGCCCAGTGGATATGACCTCTGCTTTCGATTCCGAAGGGTGTGGGTTCGAATCCGGCCCGGGGCGTGCACCTCCAACTTTTCAGTTGTGTGTATTTTAAGAGACTAAATATCACGTGTTTTAAACGGTGAAGAAAAAACATCTTGAGGAAACCCGCATACCAGAGATTTTTTTTAATTCTGTGTGTGTGTGAAGTCTGCCAATCCGCATTGGGCCAGCATGGTGGACTATTGGCGTAACCCCTCTCATTCTGAGAGGAGACTCGAGCTTAGCAGTAAGCCAAATATGGGTTAATAATGATGATATGAAAGTAGATTATGATGGTATTGCATGTTATACGTAGATCATTTCTTTTGCGGTAAAAAGTATCACTCACTTTCTGCCATGAGTAAAAGCGGTAGAGGTAGACCTCTAGCTACTAGGCTGACGACGGTCCTAAAGGACTTAGGTAAGATTTGGGTGTCTCTGACAAAGACTCATATAAGTTTCGAAGTGGCGACGATTAATTCAAAATTTAGTAATTCTCGTTATTCGGGTAACGTGAATATGCAAGGAGAAGAAAAAAATAGTAAGAAACCTTGAACGCGCGTAGAAAAATTGAAAATCAATATATAGCATGTTGCTAACGAAATAATACTTTCCATGGTAAAAAACCTTGCCTCATTTATCTAAACACATAAAAGCGAAAGCGAAAGGTACAAAAATAAAATTTGGCAGGGAGGTAGTTCATAGTTGTCAGCTTATGAGCGGGCCGTCCATCTACACACTGACTATAATATAGCCAATATATTGACAGTGTGTGGGCAACCTAACGCACAAATCCCAACTACACATAACCCGCGTCGTCTTATAAAATAAAGAGGCGTGATAACTGCAATCATAATTAGCAGCGCAAACTACCTCCGCGTAATGCGTGAGCCGTTTTGAAAATTTGATAACTTTATCCAAATTCGCCTTTGTAGGACACGTTGGGGAAATCTCGCTCGCTCATTATCGCGTGCGCGGGGCGCGGGCGGTGCGTCGCTAATGTACGCGCACCTTATCAATCCTGCATGTACGAAACTCTATCATTTTGGATATGACAATTAACTATACTGGCTGGCTGGTATACTACAAAACTAATATTATAAAGAGGAACGATTTGTATTTTTGTATATAACAAACTAGCGGACGCCCGCGACTTCGTCCGCGTGACTCTTTCAACTACCTCTATCCTACCCCTACCCTACCCCTACCCTACCCCTATCCTACCCCTACCCTACCCCTACCCTACCCCTACCCTACCCTACCCCTACCCTACCCCTACCCTACCCCTACCCTACCCCTACCCTACCCCTACCCTACCCCTACCCTACCCCTATCCTAAACTTTTCAGTTGTGTGCATTTTAAAAAATTAAATATCACGTGTCTCAAATGGCAAAGGAAAACATCGTGTGGAAACCTGCATACCAGAGAACTTACTCAATTCTCTGCGTGTATGAAGTCTGTGAATCCGCATTGGGCCAGCGTGGTGGCCTAACCCCTCTCATTTTGAGAGGAGACTCGAGCTCAGCAGTGAGCCGAATATAGGCTGATAATGATGATGATGTAACGAACAAACTAAAAAACCACTACACCGATTAGAAAATTCTTTCACCAATAGAAAGCTACATTATCAGGAAGTAACATATTGATATAACATCACGCAACGACCAAAAGGAGCGGAGTATCTATGAAAAGTGTGGCAAAAATGGAAAATAAATTTTCTTTTGAAAGCTTCCGTTGTGAGCTCTGTATAATCGGTTAAAGTTTCGCAAAAAATATGTACACGCACTACAGCCCCAACTGTGTCTTCGTAAGTCCTTATAATTTTTACACAATACCAAAACACAAACGATTTTTTGTCTATCTTTCTGTTTATCTAGAGCGAATCTTAAGAACAGCTGAAACAATTTTGATGGGATTTTCACTAGAAAATAGAGGAGGTTATTGAGCATTATAGGCTACTTTTTATTATATTGCGAAAAAATCCGTAGTTCCCGCGGATTTTGTGATAAACTAAATTTCAAGTAAACAATTTCGCGGTCGTCTGCTAGTAATACACTTGAAACTTTATACGCAATGATCTATAAAGCTCTTATTCTCCACGAAAATACAACACAAGCGGCATCCATTTTTTCGTAACTCCGGACATAACGTACCGAGTCCACAGTTTAGCATCAGGAGAGCCCTTAAGTGACAAAGTCGGAGATGGATTTTTGCTGTTGGCGCCTCTTAGCCTGTTAATATCGGACATATTTATGTCACACAAGTTTTGGGCCTGTCCCATACACATTACCGCCTCGGTATATTGAACAACACGGTAAAAGCTAAGTAGGTAATGTGTTACGTTAATAAGTGAAAAGTCCGGTAGCGTAATATACTGCCTGAGTATGTTATAACTCTGGAACTAGAGGCTCATTTACCTAAATAATAAGTTATTCAATTTCGGCAAGGAATATAATGATTTATTATTATATATTTTGCTCGACAAGATATGAGAAATCATATCCGTATACTAATAGCCCCTTACCTTACCTTACCTTATCAGCCGATAGACGTCCTCTGCTGGACATAGGCCTCTTGCATGGACCTCCAAGCACAACGATCTCGAGCCGCTCTTCTAAGGGCTAACTTGTAGAAAATAACAAAAAAATACCTTTAAGGATCGGCATCGGCAACGGGAAACGACGACGAAATAAAAAAAAACATCTGATATCATATTGATATCAAATAGCACAGGACAGGGATAAATGGACATATTTCAAGGAGGCCTTAACTCATTCTGGGGTTTTTGCGTACTATATACAAACTGCTAATGTACTTACTAACATAATATATTGAATTTTTACTAAGCATGTTAATTTAGATTACTAACATAAACAATCATACCGAACTCTGTAAATGTATTGTACCTATACAAGAAATAAAAGGCTTTTTTTTTATTTTATACTTTAAAAAGGTGCGCCCTTGAAAAATCCTACCTCCCAAAGTCACCAGACTCCATACGCCATAGTTACCTACCGTACTTAGAATAACCTATGGTAAGAGAATAGACTGACAGTCTTACAGTTTTTATAAATCAAGGACTGTCTGGCCACCGCAGGTTATAGTTGTATCATAATATAATATTAAAATTCTACTTATATTTTATCCTCTAGCCAAGTGTCATTTGCGTTCCTCTGTCGTTCTATACGTTTTATAGCTTAGCAACTTCCTTCGTAACACTCCCGATAGTCCGCGAGGGCCGGGGGGCGTGTAGCGATGAATGAAAAACCCACGACTGATGCACCTACCCCGCACGCACGATTTCACACCCACCCAGTCTTTCCCCCCATCGCCCGCATAGCATGGGAGTGTCGTCAACGAACTTGCCAGACTATAGTTATAATCATGATTCCATTTATATGCGACCTTATTCTGAAGACAAACTATAAACAATGACGCGAAATAAACATTAAGGAGTTATAACAAAACGGGCCAGAGAACGATAATTCTCACTTACCCGCGACAAAAAACGGCGCGAAGTTTAAAAACATCCCATTAAAATCGTGAATTATTAACGTATATAAATAACAGTTATTTTATTGTCGCACCTTCTGTCTGCGAGCAAGTTTCGAACATTAATAGCAAAACAACGCCTTTTCAAGGGGGGCCGGATTAACGAAGTGAGATTGTAGAGCGTCTTAATTAATAGCAGTTCTAAAGAAAACAATATCATTTTATTAGCATAACTTTAATGGTACGTTCACAACATTTGCTCGCGTCGCGCGGTTTTGCTGTCTTGAGGAATGAGTTATAAAACGCAGCTTTAGCTATAAGTTATCGTCAATCTATTATAGAAAGTCCATTTGGCTTCGGATGTAATCTGAAGGAGCGTCAGTTTTTTTGTTTTACACATCTACGCACATATAAAACAATAATCTATAAACGTTATCAGTACAACTAAATGTAAACGGACTTCCCGTAATAAGACAAGGGCTGGTCAGGAGTTCCTTGTCCTAGCATCACTATGATGATTTTGTTTAGTGATATCGCTCATATCTAGTGATTTAGTTTATTGTGTAATGAACCGTAAACATTTGGATATTACAAAGTTATTAATATTAATTAACATTAATATTAATATAGTCCACATATTGGACGTCAACATTATGAGCTTTTAAATCAAGAAATTTAAGAAAGCAGGATAAGAAATAATAATGTTTTTGTTAACTTACAATTCTTCCATAACCTCAAAAGATTTTTTAAAAATAAAATTTACTATTTAAATACTTTTCTGCCCTTAACTTGTTTAGTTTATGTATTCTGTGAATAAATCTCTCCTTAAGGTTTTTTGGACGCAACGGTTACAGTGATCAGTGTGAAAGGGCCTCATGGAAGCGCTAAATAAAGTCGCCGATGACAAGTTTGGAAGTTCGCGGAGTTTAGCAGTTAAGGCCCTTTTTTAGATAAACATACTTTTTGTTTGCCATTTTACGACGCCATTAAAAGCACTTGTTAATGGAGACAACAATGAGTTCGATACTTTGAGTTTTTTAGTTACTTTTGGTTGTTTTTCGTTGCATGTTTAATTGTCTTACTAACAAACTTAGTACTTCTTTAACAGAGCTAGCTAGTACTGCTACTGTGAACCGTTGAAGATTTCATAAAGCAACTCCAGGCTTCTCCTGAACGTTCCTTCCGTTCCTCTCGATTTCTCCAGCATCCCAACATCATATCCTGCCGTTATGACAATGGAACCATCCTATCAAAACAAATTATGATAATTATAAACAAATTATGATATTAGACTTAAGGGTAAAATATACAAAACGGTTGTAAGACCTGTCGTGCTGTATGGATCAGAATGTTGGGCGGTGAAACGGACGGATAGTAAACGAATGCATGTGAACGAAATGCGTATGTTGAGATGGATGTGTGGTGTGACAAGAATAGATAAAATAAGGAATGAGTATATAAGAGGAAGTCTGAAGGTGGCGCCAGTGACAGAAAAATTGAGTAGTAGAAGGTTAGCTTGGTATGGACATGTAATGCGTATGGAGGAAAGTCATATTACTAGGAAAATATTGAATGTGCAAGTGGAAGGACATAAGAAGAGAGGAAGGCCAAAGAAGAGATGGATGGATTGTGTGAAAGAAGACATGTGTCATGTAAAAGGAGTGGATGAAAAGTTGACGAGTAATAGAGACGAATGGAAAAGATTGACATATTTTTCCGACCCCACTTAAGTGGGATAAGGGTAAGGAGATGATGATAATGATGAAATCCAAATCGGTCCCGGCATGTTCGAGTAATCGCTTATCATACCTACAAGCAACTTTCTTTAATACCTTTCTCACCGTGTGCAGATCAAGTCTCCACAAACATCGCAGGTATTCAAGCACATGAGACGCTACTGAAAACCCAAGGTAACCTAAGAGCTTAAATTAAATGTTTAGGCTAAGTTAGGATAGATTAGGTTATTTTTTTAAAGAAGTATTTTTGGAAGAACCATTATTATAACAGTGAGCAGTGACTTTTCCTCAAATCGAAAAGCATTGCAAGGGTTCAATAATGGAAGTTTCTGTCTTCAAAAATATATTCAGTAGTAGCCCGTGCCTCAATGAGCACATCACACCTAACTCTTATTTATAACATTTTACTTTGACAATCTCTAAATAAATTTAGATTAAGCCTACCATATTTTAATAGTGTCGTGGGTGTAGATAACAAATCCCCTCTCTTTTAAGCAGAAAAGTCTAACCATGCAGCAGGCTTATAATTATCAAGATGATGATGATAAATAAGCCATAGCATAAGTTTAAAGGGTACGTAAAGACTTACAAACAGAAATAACCCCAAATCATTCAAATTAAAGTAAAAGCTTTGTAATGTTGTTTCAGAATTTCCAAGTGTCACCAAAAACAAAATCCTGTAATATTTTGAGCAATGCAAATGAAATCAAACTTGAAAGTTACGATCTCCCCTGTACAACTATGACAGCTATTAACATAAAATAATACTTAAAATTCCAAACGGTACCCTTTTGGATTATAAAATTACTCTTGGCCACTGTCTTTGACGTTCGTTCCTGTTTTCTTATAAATATGCGTCAAGTAACAAATATTACAAAGTTGACGTAATAATAACTAAAGTGCCTAAAGCATATCAATGCCGGATACGGACGGGTTTAGCAGAAACCTTTTTCAACTAAATTGCAAACGAAGCCGTTAATAAAAGTGCTTAAGCCTAAACTTTTACACTATTTTTCTTCGAATGCCATAAACCTTCGTTCGTTATTAACCCT
Source organism: Bicyclus anynana (assembly GCF_947172395.1). Lineage (NCBI taxonomy): Eukaryota > Metazoa > Arthropoda > Insecta > Lepidoptera > Nymphalidae > Bicyclus > Bicyclus anynana. The sequence continues at coordinate 6,604,698 of NC_069090.1, forward strand.
TATTCGGCTCACTGCTGAGCTCGAGTCTCCTCTCAGAATGAGAGGGGTTAGGCCAATAGTACACCACGCTGGCCCAATAGATAGATAGATAGATATACTTTATTTGCACACCACAAAGACAAATACAAGTGAAATAAAAACAAATTAGGAAGAGATCAGCATACAAAAGGCGGCCTTATCGCTAAGTAGCGATGCGGATTGGCAGACTTCACACACGCAGAGAATTAAAAAAATTCTCTGGTATGCAGGTTTCCTCACGATGTTTTCCTTCACCATTTGAGACGCGTGATATTTAATTTCTTAAAATGCACACAACTGAAAAGTTGGAGGTGCATACCCCGGAACGGATTTGAACCCACACCTTCCGGAACCGAAGACAGAGGTCATATCTACTGGGCTATCACGGCTACAACGGCTACACGGCTATAACTAAAGTGCCTAAAGCATATCAATGCCGGAAATTTGTATTTTACGAACGGGTTTAGCAGGAATCTTTTTCAACTAAATTGCAAACGGAGCCTTTAAATGCTTAAGCCTCTTACACTATTTTTCTTCTAATGCCATAAACATTATGTTATTTAAATTTTATAAACACAATTGAACATCACTATCCGTTTCCAGAAAATGTGTTTTCCATAATTTTTGGACCTTTTTCCAGAATGTCTGAATAAAAAACATTTTCACCAAATAAATATTTTTCATTTATAAGAATAGAACCTAAAACCTTCGATGCAAAAAGCAGGAATTGCACTCACTGTGCCAGGCAAACGTCAGAACTTTCTATTAAAAAATAAATTGAAGCAGGTAAAATTGTAAAGGTCAGTGTTAATGTAATAATATCATAGAGATTCTAAAATGCATGACTAACACTACGACTACTACAAATACCCATCCTAAATAATGAATTTAAGTAGAAATACATAAAGCTCGTGATTGAAAAAGCACTAATATAAAATTAATTAAAACCCGTTTCCCGTGAGAGAACATCAAAGGCCTCTGAAATTGACCATTTCACACTATCGAAAAGACTTTCAATGCACCGAATGCGGAACGTTCGCTGAATGGAGTCTATAAGCGCTGTTTACATTGACCGCGAGATGTCTCTTTCTGCTCTGACCGACGACAGTCAATAGCGCCTGATTACCTGTGTGCTCTCGCCGTGCTGCCTTTACATTCACTTGCTGATTTAAAACCAATGTCGACTTTGAACATTTTTTTTATACACTTTGTTGGTGTTGATAAAATTTTGGAAAATTTAATTAGACTTAAAGGAGATGGTGAATCCAAGACCTGTAAGACTATTTGGTAATGATGCTTTTTTTGTTTCGCAAGTGCGAGATTCATATTCACATCTATCTCTCTCTGTCTCTCACTATACAATAGAAAGAGAAAGATATAGATGGTATTGATAAAATTTTGGAAAGTTTAAAAAGATTTAAAGGGGATGGTGAATCCTGTAAAACTATTCGGTAATGATGCTTTTTTTATCTCGCAAGTGTCAGAATCATAATCACATCTATCTGTCTCTGTCTCACACGATACAATAGATATAGAAATATATAGATGATTTCAAAACTCGTTACAGAATAGTAACAACTGACAAGTTGTAGAAATATCTAAAATTGGCATCAGAAGGTGTCAATTTTAGTCATATTCGATTTGACCAATACTTGTCAAATTAGGTTAGGTATTGGTCAAACCTTGAAACTCAATTAGATCCACTTCTATTAGACTTAAAGAAAATATTAAATCTTAGGCCTGACCTAGGGACAAATGGAGAAATACTTTTGAATATTCAAATCTACAAATTATAGTATCCCAGGATAGATAATTCGAGATAACTTGGTACGAGATAATTAATGGACGGGAAAGGACTTGAAGAAAATGTATCGTACTTTTTCAAGCAAGCAGGAACATAAAGGTATATTTATTATTAGTAGTTGGCAGACGTTTGCCTAGCTTACAAATTACTTATCAACTTGTTTTTAAGCACTAGTAAACTTTTCATTCAATGAATAAAAAAATGTCAATTTGCGACTCTAAAACTGAGTATTTTTTAAAAACAAACATTTCACTCAGGGCAATACACCCCTCCCGAACGTCCCTCTAAGCCTCTTATGGAGTCGTTCTTTCAGCCTTCGATGCATCTCATCAGGCGATGCTTCTGCGCTCGCTCAAACCCCCCGGAGACACAGTTCTCACGTAATTCTCTCAATTACTCATCACGAAAAAAAAAGTAGTTCCAGTAAAATGTAACGTTTGAATGCAGCACACGAATCATTCATAGTCGGTCAACATTCATTCAGCAGTATGAATGACCGAGGAATGACCACGGAATGACCAGGCAGTGTGTCCTCCTGGTACACACAGAAATCCTGAATGTTGATTTTTCTCTACATATTTTTACTAGTCTCTAGTACTTAATCTACATAAAATAGTAAGAAAGCCAACACACATTATATATTGTCAGATGTTTCATTTGGCGGCATGTTTCCTAAACATGATTTAGGCCAGGTAAGGCCGAAATCTATTCAGAAATTAAAATTATTTTCAAAATAGGTCGCTAATAAAACAACGAGTGGACAAAAAACAATGCCACTTGACTAGTTTTCGTTTATTATAGTATACAATCTTAGTTGAATTTCAATTTCAGGCACTATTTATCTTTAACTTTGCTACCGATCTTAAGGCCGCTTACAAGCTTCGCGAATGCACGTCGTTTCACGAAATTTACCTCAACGTTTCTTTGGCCAGTCTTTTGGTATTTTGCAGATATGAATTCAAAGTATTTATTAGTTTACAATCCAATCGATAGAATTTTTGAAAATTTTTACAAACATCAAGTTTGAATGACAATGCAAATTTTATTATGTAACATTATGGTTTACGATACTGAGATGGTCAAACCTTCGTTAATTTGTTGAACCTGAAAGACTGTCAGCGTCCTCCTCAACCAATTATCATAGGTATGTTTGCAACAATGGAGTGAGAATGAAGAATAGAGTTAGAGATAATAAAAATATTAACCATCAACCGCGTAGCACTTACTTAACTCATACAATATACAAACTCAACGCGTTAAAACATTAACTGGTTGTATTTTCATTGAAATATGACAAAATTATATATGTTCTCAGTCGTTAGACATACAGTAACACTCTGCAAACCACATTTCAAATTTAAATTTTAAAGGCTTCTGATGCCTTTCAGTACAATAAAACAAGTACAATTTAGTTCAGAGTACCAAAAAATATATAAAAATATTTAGTTTGCATGTTTGAGCATTTGGGCCATAATTGAGCATTACGTAGTCAAAACGCCATATCCCTCTACACACATGCCCTGTAGCCACTGCCATCGAAATAAATAAACCTGCATTATACACGTAAGAGGATCGTAGAAAAACGCTGCGTGTGTGAACCACCTTATCCGCAGAAAGCAATATCAACGTATAATATAGCAGCAGCTCGTCGCGTAGACACATACATACGAACAAATTGTTATGTTCCATGTATGTATTTTTTCACCATTGCAATCAAGAGATCCGTAGCAGACAAACTGCAGCACTACAACAAAATTTTTGCAAGAGCCCCGAGCCTGCTTAATCCGTACTTTATACTTAATACGTTTATACTTTTCTGCCGTAGTGCACGGCAGAAAAGTATAAACAAACGCTACGTGTGGCAACTGCCTTATCCGCTGTAACCGCTAAGCGTGTATCATCGTACAATATAGCAGCTCATCAGAATGTTTGAGTCGCGTGTTGACACAAACTTGCGTCCCTCGCTTATTGAACAAGTTGTTTCGTTCGATGTATGTAATATGTACGTTGTATATTACATCTGTATTGTACTTGCAAGTTTGTGTGTATACAGGACCTGTTCTTAATGGCAAATTAAATTTAGCTGCAACTTTTCCGTCAATGTGATATGAAAAACTTTCATGGAATATGACTCTGTATCATTCAGACGTTGATACTTACTTATTTATCACATTGCCGTGAGCACAAAAGCCGTGATCGTCCAGTGGATATGACCCCTGCTTTCGATTCCGGAGAGTCTGGGTTCGAATCCAGTCCGGGGCATGCACCTCCAACTTTTCAGTTATGTGCATTTTAAGAAATTAGGTATCACGTGTCTCAAACGGTGAAGGAAAACATCGTGAGGAAACCTGTAGTATTTAATAATAGAGCATATCCATCTTAGAGATCCCATTTTAGAATTTTAGAGAAGTGGGGAGTTAGAAAGAAACTCACTCACTCTACATATTTTCAACTATCTTCACTTAAAAACCACGTCAATTCGTCGCTCCATTTTGCCGTGACGGACCAACAAACAGACAAACACACACACTTTCAAATTTATAATATTATAGTATGGATAGGGGATGGCTTACAGTGATGTTTCACTGATCTCAAAAACTGAAGAGGGCTTTTTTTTCGAACCTAGAACCTGATTATCCTAAGCCTAGGATGTTTTTAATGAAAAATATAGGTAGGTTACAAAAAAGTATTATTTTTATTTTTATTCTCCACAAGTTAGCACTTGACTACAATCTCACCTGATGGTAAGTGATGATGCAATCTAAGATGGAAGCGGGCTAACTTGTTAGGAGGAGGATGAAAATCCACACCCCTTTCGGTTTCTATACCACATCGTACCGGAACGCTAAATGGCTTGGCGGTACATCTTTGTCGGTAGGGTGGTACTCGCCACAGCCGAAGACTCCCACCAGCCAGATCTAGACCAATTAAAAAAACCTCAATCGGCCCAGCCGGGGATCGAACCCAGAACCTCCGTCAAGTAAATCCACCGGGCATAACTGCGGCACGGAGGCCGAAAAAAGTACTCAAGTATGTTACAGAAAAATTCCGAAACATATTACAACAACAACAACAACGTACAAAGAACAAAGAAAGAAAGAAAGAATAAGCCGAAATATTATCTATAGCCGAATAATAATCGGTACAAGAAATATATTCCCTACTTAACCTAAATCTATCCAAATATCCGGTCACCCACCCAATTACCACTATTATTAATTATATAACTTAAGCCAAAATCAAACACCTCAAGTTGCTCGTATCCTGGTAAAGTCCGCATTGATTAGAACAAATCAAATAACCCTTAAGGTGGCCCTCCTGTCTGACCCTGCGAACTTGCAAGTGCCTTTAAGTACACGGGTTAGGGTAACCATCAAATATAAAGCTCAAGGAATTTCCTAATTACTATCATTTGATCTTTCAGCAATCTTAAAAAGCATACTTTACTCTCTTTCATTGTGCTCTTTATATTTTTAACAAACTTCTTAGGTAGCAATAATCGTTAAGCGAATGATATGAATTTGAAGTTTAAAAAAAGCCGTACATTTCCACGGGTTTAAGAGTGTTAATATTGATACACTCAAATAGTCGGTATCGACTCTAGTAGCGCTTCTACCCTTTCCGAACTCTCTGGTGATATTGCTACTGTCACCTTACGAGCCTATAGCAAATTCTCACTAATAGAAACATTCCACTAAAGGTGGAACCGGAAATCAAAGTTTTACAATTGGTTCATTGGTTTAATGTTAAGATGTATAGAAAATAATTCAGGGCCTTGTAAAGTAATTAAAGACCAAAGCTTTTTTGAGATCCTTCTGGAACTCTTTAATTTTTAAAATACGAACATGCTGAGGTGTATTCAGTATGCAATATATTTCTGAGCCAACGCCAAGGTCAAAAAGACCAAAGCTTTTTTTGGGATCCTTCTGGAACTCTTTGATCTTTTAATACGAACATGCTGAGGTGTATTCAGTATGCAATATATTTCTGAGCCAACTCTAGAAAGATCAGCGGTTAAACGGCTTTTGTAATATCACACTATCACATTGATAATAAAAAGGCGAAATTTTGTGTGTTAGTATGTTTGTTCCTCCTTTACTCCGTAGCTACTGAACGAATTTGCTGAAATTTAAAATGGAGATAGCCTATTCTCTGAATTAACACAGAAGTACATTTTATCCCCTAGAAATCCACGTTTCCTGTGGGAATTATGAGAAACTGAATGTCACGCGAACGACGTCGCGGATGTCCTCTAGTTTTATAATAAATCTAGTGGACTTTCCTAAATGTTCGCAACTCGTGGTCACCCGTAGCACGAAGATTCAGAACCAAGTGGCAGAATATTTGCCGTTCAAGTTACTGACCTATATTGACTCAACCGATTTACTAAACCTGCTAGTTTGTGAGTTATTAAGGAACAAACAGTCTAATTGATGTTTGCTCAGGTTAACTGTTATGTGGTAGAAAGACACACGAAACGGCCCATAGGTACTGAATTATCCATTGGTACATATGGTTAGATACTTATGATTAGTTATGACAAAGTTTTAGTCTGTCAATAATACTTGGCATGAAAAAATGGATATATAGTTTATTCAGTAAGTATGTACCTACTGTATGTACTTTATGCCATAATATAGAATGGCATAAAAAATAATCGTAGATTACCTTTTTTTTTATAATATACCTGCTAGCTGACTCGCTCTCGATTTTGTCTGAGTGAATTTGGACAATTTTATAGAAAAATGTTTTGTTTTTTGTTTATCGATAAAATGTAGCATGTATGTTGCTCAATAATCTCCTCTAACTTTAAATCCTATTAAAATTACTTCAGGCGTTCAATGTATAACGTTCAAGTATATATAATAGCCAGGAAAAACAAACAAACATTTTTAAAAAGTTCGTTATTTAGTATATTGTGTAGGTAAAAAAATAGCTGTCGATCTAAACACTTGAGAAAACATAGTTACTTTGAAATCGCCTAAAAACATTTCAATTTTATTTATATATATTGATGTATTGACTATCTGTGCTCCCGTTTATAACCGAGAAGATTCCTATCCTCTAGGTATATCATGATAAAAAGTCTACGTGCTATACCAGACTATAATCTATTTCCGTAACAAATTTCATCCAAATCCGTTTAGCCACTGATCCGTAATAACAAACATTAAACATTTATAATTAAGTTTTCCTCGAGACTCTTTGAGATGCTTAACTTTTTGGAAAAAATACCTAAATAAATCATGTTTTATTTGGTGACGTTATTTTAAAAGTCAAGGTTTTTATGTGATCTTGATATATTTCGCACATAATACTGGCAAGAAAATGAAATCAAAAAATAATTAAGGTCACGCCACACACGCCTAGCCCATAAATCAAGCCGCAAAGCAATCGTCTAATACGAATCCGCCCAACTAATAGCCGAGAGGACATATTTTATTAATTACCGAGCGTTATCACGAAATATTACCTTTATGTCCCATATTTGCATATCGTGTTAGTCTATACGAAATAGAGGGCGCGGTGTTAGCATGCGATCATAAGCTGCAAGTGACAGGAGGTAGCGTTTTGTCTGTTTATAAACAATTCGCTTTCCTAGAAATTTAGCATTAGTTTATAGTACTCTTTTCATGAATCTCAGATCAGATTTTATTTTATTACTTATCAATTTTTTCTTATTGCAGCATGTAATTACCCTAATTATAATGTTATAAAGGACGAGCGACACCTTCTGACACAGGTATATACTTATTAACTCTTACTTAAAAACAAATAAGGTTCATATTCATTTTCAGATGCTGCAGATTCTTAAAAATCTTAAAAGCGGACAATTTAAATAGGAGAATTTTGTTTGTTCTTTTAAAGGGGAGACAGACATATTAAGTTATTTTGATTACAGCTACTGAGCATAAATATACCGGTATTTTTCAGATGTATTTTATATTTATGCTTTTATTTTATATTTATAAATTAAAAGAATGACCTGCATTTCATAATTATGATTTTATTGATCGGTTTATTTTACTGTTATTTAATAAATTACTTAATTACTATGACTATGATGACAATTTGGACTTCATTACTGTATACAATACATTTTTTTTTCATTTTTATCTTTTTTTTATATAAGGAACTTAAAATAACTATACAAATCATGCCCACGTGGAATCATGGCAAGAATACTGGCTGAATTTCAACGCTGGACAGCCAGTTTACAATACTTAATTATGATTGTGCATTGATCAATCTAATTATTTAAAAAAAAACTATTTTATAACCAAACCTAACGCTTTTTATCTCCATTGCACTAACTCTGTCTTATATAAGTACCTTCGATTTCTTGACGATTTTATTATAAGCATGCTTATCGCTTTTTACTATCAACTTGGACCATTTTATATGTTTGATGGAAATTCGGGCGTATCCGTAGAATGAGTGCGACTGTCCTCGGGTTATTTTTAATGATTTTGATAGACGCGGCTGTGCTACGGAGCGATTTATATTTGACGGTTAATGATTAGCGCGATTGTTTCATTACTGGGAAAGGTTTTTGTTGTACCCACATTAATGATCATTTTTGCGGTTGACCGATGAAGAGTTCGAAGCATGCTCTTTGGAAACAAAATAAGTTTTTGACTTCTATAGGACGTTTAATAGAATTTTGAGTTTCATATTTTTATTTATTTCACTTATTTTCATTTCTTTTACAGCTCCTGGGACAAATGCGAATGTGCTGGATTGGCGACCCTGGAAAGCGCATTGTTGGTCGAACTAAATAGACCGATGACATTAAGCGGTTTGAGACCGTTGTGTTTGAAAGTCCACGCAAGAGGCCTATGTCCAGCAGTGGACGTCCATTGGCTTTGATGTGATGTGATGTGGTGATGATTATGATGATGATGACATTTATTACCATGATTATTGTTACAGACGTAACTAACAGAATTATTATATAACGTATCTATTTTCGAGATCATATACTAGTTAATGTAAAATAACAATATAGTATAATATGATAAATCTTGTTTTATAGTTCCTTATTATTTTTTTAATACATACTTATATAATTATCACTTTTAACTTAGTGAAAGAAAGCAAACTTAATATTTACAACTTATTTTGCGTGAATTTCTTTGTTATTCTTGAAACTATCTATACAATATTATCTTTATAATTTAGTTTGGGACACATTACTGAAATGTAGAAACGTAGATACTGATACTTTTATATGTAATATAAAAGTAAATAAGTTGTAAGAAGCTTTAAACCCACTTGATAAGTCATCATGACATAAAACACTATGATCTCACATGCTATACGCACTAAAAAGTGTATTTTAACGCCCTAGGTATAAATCTACCTGTAAATATAGTAGGTACAATGGTAATTAATAATTCCCAACAAAATATAATGTCGTCATCAATATTTTGTCAAACATAGTAATATTCAGTTAACGAGAATAACGACAAAAATTAATAACTATGAACCAATAGCATGCCTACCAGCAATTAACGTGAGGGAATTTTGTGACATGGAATTTGGATTTAATACAGAGTTCAGAGTAAAAATATAAATAAATGTTTCTATAGAAATAGGTTGCTTTCGTAAGTTTTTGGATCTTTTTACTTTTAATCGCAAAACTATCGAATAACCACGTCAAAGATAACTAACATATATTTTAGTAGCGGACACCCGCGACTTCGTCCGCCCTTAGACCTCTTTAACCAAGCCCTCTAGCAAAATCCGTTCTTAGTGAATACCTACTAACTATAAACTACCTCCCTGCCAAATTTCAGCTTTGTACATCAAGTGGTTTTCGAAATTTCGTGACATTTCGCATTTATATGTTATGATACATTATAAATAACATAGGCAATGCAGATATATAGGTACACCATTATGACATCCCTTGGACGTCCAAGTCGTCATCAACCTATATTCGGCTCACTGCTGAGCTCGAGTCTCCTCTCAGAATGAGAGGGGTTAGGCCAATAGACCACCACGCTGGCCCAATGGATTGGCAGACTTCACACACGCAGAGAATTAAGATAATTTTCTGGTATGCAGGTTTCCTCACGATGTTTTCCTTCACCGATTGAGACACGTGATATTTAATTTCTTAAAATGCACGCAACTGAAAAGTTGGAGGTGCATGCCGAACGGAACGGATTCGAACCCACACCTTCCGGAATCGGAGGCAGAGGTCATATCCACTAGGCTATCACGGCTCTACGGACGTCCAAGTATATTCTTAGTATTTTCAAGACAATAAAAAAATGTGTGTGCCATACAGACATTCATCACCATCATCATGTCAGCCGATGGACGTCCACTGCAAGACATAGGCCTTTTGTAGGGACTTCCAAACATCACGATACTGAGCCATCTGCATCCAGCGAATACCTGCTATTCGCTTGATGTCGTCGGTCCACCTGGTGGGGGGTCGACCAACACTGCGCTATTTAGTACGGGGTCGCCATTCCAGCACCTTGGGACATTACTATACAGACATTACTGATTAATAAAAATGCTAAGAAATATAAAGTATCCATCCATTTTCATTTTACCTAAATGAAGAGCAACTTAATTGAAAAGGCTATGCAGCTTTTTTAATCATAAATATAGTTTTAATAAAACAATTTTCTATTAACCCTATCTATTAATTTCTCTCATGACTAAGCTTAACCGGGTAACCCTTTAATTATCTTAAAACAGTACAAAATAGGTATAAATGACACACAAAAGTACAGTCACGGTCGTTCGTATTTTATTAAAAATCACTTTCGTAGGTGTGGCGCAGGTATGAGAAATTCGTGATATTCATGTAATAAAAGATAGTCAATCTAGTGTGGGGTTGGCTTTTAATTTACTTAATAGATTTTAATATATGGCATTCTATTTTGTAGGATATTAGTGGGCTGGTCATTCGTTTTGATAGATATGAGTAGGTACTTAAATATAATTATCACGTTGATCCAGTAAGTCCACAATAAATCCTTCGCATGAGGTTTCCGTGATAGCCCAGTGGATAAGACCTCTACCTCCAATTCCAGAGCGTGTGGGTTCGAATCCCATGCACCTCCAACTTTTCAGTTGTGTGTATTATAAGAAATTAAATATCACGTGTTTCAAACGGTGAAAGAAAACATCGTGAGAAAACCTACATAACTGAGAAATTTTCTTAATTATCTCCCTGTGTGACAATGCCAATCCGCATTGGGCCAGCGTGGTGGACTATTGACCTAACCCCTCTCATTCTGAGAGGAGACTCGTGCTCAGCAGTGAGCCGAATATGGGTTGTAATCGCGCGTCGCGGGCATCCAACCGGGTAAATACATAAAACAAGCACACGTACTTACTATAATTTTGTGTATTCTACTACTCTTACCTTGTTACCTTCTTTTAGAAGAACAAAAGAACACTTATTAATTCTTCCTTTTTTTGAACCATCGTTAGCACTAAGAATCAACCCGTGGTATCGAAAAAGTTCCCGAAATCCGCATAACCGTCCTTACAAGCTTAATTTTACAAACATCATGATCTTATGGGTCAAAAAATAAAGGTGATTATTCCATAAATGAGTACAAAAATAAACTTGTGCAGGTCTTAATGAAACATGAAAAATTCAGCAGGGCGGATGTCAAGTGATTTTTTTCTTCGTATGTCATTCGCTTTGAGACTCTTAATAGGGTTTAAAAGTTTAATGGTTTGGTACAATGATCTTATACGTACACGGGTAAGTTATATTAGGGCATGTCGTATTTGATATGTCGAGTTTGGCATATTTCAAATATTGAGTACGTTTCAGTGTGCCTAGTGGGAGTTTTCAATATTTTCATATCATTACTATCGCGTTAACGTAAACGCGAATTTATATGGAACTAGCGGATCCGGTCAAGCTTCGCTTTGACTTATGTGCACTTCTTCCCTATCCTACACCCTACACTACTCCTACCTACCCCTACCTACCTACTCCTACCCTACCCCTACCCTACCCTACCCTACCCTATCCTACTCTACCCTACCCCTACTCTACCCCCACCCTACCCATACCATACCCCTACCTGATAAATGACAACCGATTTTGTGCAAACTTATAAGTTCTGTAACAAACCCGACTTTCTTTTATATATATAGATTGAAACAGTTGTGCAGTAGTGCCACGAGATGGCGCTGTATAGTTTCCTTAGAAATTCGCGTTTACGTTAACGCGATAGTAACAGTATCAAACTGCCACTAGGCCCACAGTTCAATTTGTGGATGTTTCACCTTTTGGGCTAGTTATTATTTATTAAATATACCTGTCGTTATAATAAACCTATTACCTACTAAATATACCATAGCTTGTAATTTAAAAGTACTAAACTAACAGAAGATTAACTATTAACGATAAAAAGGCTTGGTAATGAACACATGTATAGTACAATCCAATATTGTACTATACGATTGTGTACTTAGTTTTAGATAAATTTGTAAAATGGTGATAAACAAAAATAATTGAACCCTGGCTTAGTTTGTTGTGAGCTTTTCTCGAACCAAGGTATTTTTGGAATCCTCGTAATTTTAATTTTAAGTTTTCAACCAATTATTATCACTATTATCTAAAAATATTATTACCTGACGTTTCGAAAGTGCATGTAAACTAAACCTAAATGAAATAAATGAATTTTGCCTTTGACTTTGCTAACATGCAATTATTCAAATAGGGCACTAACAACACATTTTGTAAATATTTATATGTTAAATTTATCAATATTGTCAAATCTTCAAAGATATTTTCGGCTCTCTCAACTCAATTTAAACCTAACAGGGATATTAATTTATCTGACAAATAAAGTTTTATACTCGTAAAATAGGCTTACAGTCTTATTTTCAAATTAAAAGGCACACTATTTATTTTTTGTACGTACAATAAAATTACCACAACCCAAAAAACTCATTCGCCACTCGAAAAGCGCTCTTGTGTTTGTAATTTTGCAAATTAGCCCATACAAAATCGAAACACTCCATTCGTATGTTACAGTCCAAAAGTGAAACGGGGCTCTTTTCAGAAATTCCCAATCCTGACGAATTCATTGAAAAATAATCCGGCACATACACAGGTTAAAATACTGGTCCTCAGGCTTTCGCATCTCGACATCGGTCGTTCATTTTTCATGAGGAATCTTTTGATATCCGCCTGCCCCCTTCTCCCCCTGCTCAGATAATGCGCGTGACACACTGCGTTTACGAACATGAGCGTAATCAATGATAATTATAAACTACAGATTGTTATCGCCGCGTTTGCTGCTTTTAAATTTACATGTTAATAAATAGTGTAGGAAATCGATCTGGTGTCGGCTTCAGTGTGCTCGTGGCGTTCGAGCCGTCCACATCTCTTCTTGTGTAATTCATTATGGGTTACTTGAGTGGAAAAGGGGAGTGTTAGTCGACTGTCAAAGGATCCTTTAACCCTACACACATCGTTCACAAGTACGTGACTTCACTCAAGGTCATTCTCTGCCATTCTCTACCATTCATGCCTTTGTTCGACATTAGTTTTCTTATTTTTGTACTCACCTTTGAGTCCTATAATAAGATCGGTTACGGCCCTACAAAATCACTGCAAAAAGTGATCCGAATAATAGGTTACGACACTGAGCACACATGCACAATTTTGTCTTGAATTCCATTATATATTTATGTATACATTGTAGATGATATTTAGGTATTATTTGTTTAAATAACGTTCCTAGTTGAACAGAACTAACATTGAGTTGTGTATAAATTTCCTTTTTTGAGCGCCTCATTTTTTATGCTTTAGTAACACATATAACAGTATTTAATATCATTGAGCGTAATGTTTACCTATGGTACGTGGCTTACTTGGCTTCACCATTTGAGACATATGATATTTAATTTCTCAACAAAAACTATAGGAAAAATATCGCAAGGAAACCTGCATAACAGTAACAACAACTTAATTCTTTGCGTGTGTGAAGTCTGCCAATCCACATCGGGACAGCCTGGTGGTCTATTGGCCTAACCCCTCTTATTCTGAGAGGAGATCGAGCTCAGCAGTGAGCCAAATATGGGTTGATATTGATAATGATGATGACTTGGTTAACTTGACAGAATTAAATTGATTTAAATTTTAAAATGCACTGCGCTGTGTAAAAATATTTTGACACTTTAAAGTATCAAAATATTTTAGCATTCCTATAAATTACATCCGTTTATCCAAATGCGAAGAAATTAATATTCTTCCTCAAGTATTATTTTCTTACAAAAGAACTTCATTAATATTATCTATTGCTAGAATGAGATAAAAATAACGTTCAATGTTTTGAAAATTAAAAAAACTTTGAGTTTTGATGTCCGGCTACTGCAATAAGTAAAATTACAGCGCCATGATATCGTTCGTTTCCATGGCAACCGTATTGTTAATGCCACATCTATATTTTGGCATACTGTAAACATAAAGTTTAATTTCGAATAAGACGTGTTACAGGCGAAGAGTTCGTCGACGAGTGTAAAATAGCAGAATCTCACCGCAATCTTTTATTTATTCTGATCGTAAGAATATCCGAAAATAAATCCTTTTCTTGAAATAATAGAATTACTACTATTATATAATAGAATTGTACTAGTAGCATTTCTCAAAGTCGGTAAAAAAGGTAATGAGTCGCTCACAGAGGTCGTGTGTCACTATATAAAACCCCACCGACGCGCGGTCTGTTCGTATTGAAATTTTTGAATATGCCAACACTCGAGGACTCGGCACTCCAGAGTATCCGAAAATTTTCGGCGTAATTATACAGTCGAGAGCATCTCGATTTAGTTCGTCGATATTATGTTTGGAGATCTTTTGCTCATTTGCAGTTCAGAATGCCGAAAGCCCCATCATTTTTATTTTCATCAACCTTTATTTTGGTATTGAATGCGTATGTATCGTACTTTAAGAACATTATATTATAAAACTTTATTACTTTATTACCTATAGTTTTATTTTTTCATTTATTTTTGGAAAATTGAATTTTATCTTAAAATTTAATGTCATCTCGTAGATTCAAGTATCGGTGTGAAGTATTATCACACTACAGGTCTCCTCTCTCCTGTTTTAGAGAAAGTATTAGAGTATGGACCCACCACGATGTTCTATTGTTTTTCTATAAACAGCGACAAGTTAACCCTCGATTACAATCACACCAGATGATAAGTGAATATGCAAGGTACCTCTGGTGGTTTCTAAGTGGAAATGGAACGGTGAATCGCTTAGCGGTACGGCTTTTCCGGTAACTAGCCACGGCCTTGCATACCACCTTATTAGCCCTAACTCAATTTGAAAAATATTGTATTACCTAATATTTTTTTAAATTGGCTCTTGAATAAAATCCTTTATTGGCCCGAGCTGCAAATCTCAGGACCAGTTCTGGTGAGAAACATTACCACCAGCGTCAAAAAGCCTCAATAGCTTAGCGGTAAAAGCGGCCGGAGTCCGGACTCACGCCGACAACTCATGGATTGAAATACCATTATAATTCTATTTGTATGTTCCACACACTTCTCTCTCCTACAGTAGAAGAAATAAAGTTTTGGAGTTCAAACCAAAAATATGCTCCATTGTGGAATAGCGTGATAATGTTTGATTCAGTAACGATCGTTATCAAGAGGTCTTCCACAGCCGTTTGCAAAACCATGATATCTGTCCATCTTATTTAAGGGCGTCATCATCATCATCATGTTAGCCGATGAACGTCCACTGCAGGACATAGACCTTTAGTAGGGACTTCAAAACATCACGATACTGAGCCATCTACATCCAGCGAATACCTGCGACTCGCTTGATGTCGGCAGTCCACCTGGTGGGGGGTTCGACCAACACTGCGCTTATTAGTGCGGGGTCGCCATTCCAGCACTTTGGGACCCCAACTTCCATCGGCTCTTCGAACTATGTGCCCCGCCCATTGCCACTTCAGCTTTGCAACTCGTTGAGCTATGTCGGTGACTTTAGTTCTTTTGCGGATCTCCTCATTTCTGATTCGATTACGCAGAGATACTCCTACATAGCTCGTTCCATCGCCCGCTGTGTGACTCGGAGCATCCTTATGAGGCCCATAGTTAGCGACCAAGTCGCTAAGTTGGTCGCTGACGCTAAGGGTGTAAGTAATGTTAACTTCGTAAGTGAATCGAACTGAGTGTAAGGAGTAGTCGATCACGTTCAAAATCGAACAATACTGCAATAAGCTTATTAGGCAAGGCACGAATTGTCGAAACATCTAATCGCTACTGATTTAAGGAGCATAGGGTAAGGCCTTAGCTATTCATAATCAATAAGTACCATAGATTTGCAAACCCTGGACTTTGACTTATAAAATATTGGAATTCTAATGCATTTAATATCAAAAAATAACTTCATGCACTTCTTCTGCGTATGAACTTTAACTGTGTCAAAATTCATAGTCGTAAATTGCATTTTGTAAAAAGGGATACAAAGTTTTTCTCGTGGATAGTATTGCAAAATGCAACCACAGACAATGCTTATATTCTTTTATTAAAAAATGTATTAATCAGCTTCGACGACTTTTCAAGCGCGATGTCAACCCTAATATACGTTCGTAATTTAAAATTTAAAGAAACAATATCGAGTGTGCATATTCTATCCCTTCTACCGCCATCAGGATGCTTTACGACCGCGCGGGGAAATGCGACAATTCTTTTTTTAAAACGTTCCTTTTTTAAACTTTAAATAAAAGAATGGGTGCATTGGAATTGAAAATAAAATGAAACTGAATGAGGCAAGACTTTATTTTGATGGAACGCAAATTACAATCTATACCTAGTATATTACTTGCAGTCTATCGGTAGTTATAGGTAAAATACCCATCTCTTTCGTCGTTGTCAACCCATATTTGGCTCACTGCTGAGCTCGATTCTCTCAGAATGAGAGGGGTTAGGCCAATAGTCCACCACGCTGGCCCGGCTGGATTGGCTGAAAATTCTCTGGTATCCAGGTTTCCTGACGATGTTTTCCTTCACCGTTTGAGACACGTGATATTTAATTTCCTAAAATGCACACAACTGAAAAGTTGGAGGTGCATCCCCCGGACCGGATTCGAACCCACGCCTTCCAGAATCGGAGGCAGAGGTCATATCCACTGGGCTAGTACAGCACTTCCCATCTCTTTGCTACTTATAATCAGAATTAACAACAGTTTACTGTTGTTAGATAAATAATAATCAGTAATAATTAATCAATTTGTATTGCATTTGTATTTAGGTAAGTATTAAATACATTTCCTTAAATTAAAAATTGTGAATTGTACGTTTAATCTTAATTACGAGTATAATCTTCTTATCACAGTACAATAATACTGTACTGTCAAAATAAGATAATAATATTATGATATCAAACACAATTTATTCAAATGATGAAAGTGAATAAAAAGTGATCAAGTCAAGTATAGATACACAAATCGAAGTAGGCTCTGAGTATTATTTAATTATTATTCAATATCTAATCAGGAATCTGAACGTACAATAATCATCATCATCATATTAGCCGATGGACGTCCACTGCAGGACATAGGCCTTTTGTAGGGACTTCCAAACATCACGATACTGAGCCATCTGCATCCAGCGAATCCGTGCGACTCGCTTGATGTCATCAGTCCAACACTGCGCTTTCTAGTACGGGGTCGCCATTCCAGCACTTTGGGACCCCAACGTCCATCGGCTCTTCAAACTATGTGCCATTGCCACCTCAGCTTCGCAACTTGTTGAGCTATGTCGGTGACTTTGGTTCTTCTGCGGATCTCCTCATTTATGATTCGATCACGTAGAGATACTCAACATAGCTCGTTTCATCGCCCGCTGTGAAGTGATCATACAATGTTTCTGTTAAATACAAAAAACTTTTACAAATAGCCAAAGTACCTCAATCGGAAGTACCTAATGTGTATTGAAAACAACGACACATGTACAAAATAAGGGTGCACTTAGGAATAAAGTATTGCAAAACTACAAAGGTTGATATTCACAATCCGTCCCTGATATCAATGGAGTCATAGACAAATTGTCTATACCTAGACGAGTATAGACAAACGTATTGTCTTATCTCTGAACGAGGCGTGAGGGTGTTTAGATAATTGCAGCTCGCACAAAACCAGCGTTAAGTAGTTGAATGACAGATTAAAAACGGAAAGAGTGGGTGTTTTTATCTTCTTTTAGCAACACCCTTGCATCACTTAGAACACAATGTAATAACTAGCAAATATGGAAATATTTGCTAGTTATTACATTTCTTTTAATCTTCTTATCTATACTAATATTATAAAGAGGTAAGTTTGTGATGTTGAAGGAATAATCTCTATTTTTAACTGACTCCAAAAAAAGGAGGAAGTTATCAATTCGTCGGAATCTTTTTTTTTTATAATAGAAACAACAACAATAGAACAAATGATACCAAATAATAAAGAGAAGACTGATACTGTGATTACGATATTGCATCATCACTTACCATCAGGTGAGAATGTAGTCAAGGGTTAACTTGCAAAAAAAAAGATTACGAGGTTAAGTTACTTTTTATGATATAAAGAAAATTAATGATTTTTGTAATATTAACCAACTTTTTGCGAAAAGTTGGTTATATTTTTTTTTCTTCTTTTCTTTAGCATACATTCTCACCTGATGGGGTAAGTGATGATGCAATTTAAGATGGAAGCGGGCTAACTTGCTAGGAGGAGGAAGAAAATCCATTCGGTTTCTACACGACATCGTACCGGAACGCTAAATCGCTTGGCTGTACGCTGGTAGGGTGGTAACTAGCCACGGCCAAAGCCTCCTCCCAGCCAAGAATTCAAAGAAAGAAAGCCAGCCAGCCATCATCACTAGTGTGGATGTTCAAACGGTTTCTTCAGTTAAGCTGATCGTTGCGGCCACGAGTCATGGCCCTCGTCACGTAATGCGCTATATCCCTAAAGCAATAGATTGTATTGTCGTTTCGTATTATCCACAACAAATACAAAACAGCAGGCATTGCGTGAAAACGAATTATCAAGGGCGGAATGCAATTTTCCCGGCCAAGGCACCGATATGTCTCCGGGACGACCGGGAACGAGCAAATGAATAAAAATCAACCGCACAGACGCGGCAGTTTGTTAGAGGGGGTGGTGGGGTGGGGGGATCGAACACCCCTATGGACAGTACCGGCTTAAAACTGAATAGTTGCGAAAAATTTATACAGATAGATAATAAAGAATGTGCATGTGATTTGAATTAAGGCCAGATTTTTCTTTTAACTCACTATTTTTTTTTATTTCATTAACATTCATATCAGCCCTTTTAATGACTCATTACAGGGGCAAGCGTCTTTGTAGGAAAGGGAGACTTTCGATAAGATAATAAATATTCGTAGTATAGTTTTATATAAAAATATAGTTATTTTAGGAAGATAAAGTTAAAAATGCTATTTCCGCAGTACTAAAATATGCATAGACTGAAAACATTTAGTTATAATAGAAGCATACAGACAGAACCTTATTAGAAAAAACTTCATCGGAACGCGGTATTCCGTGCCAAATTATTTTGCTACTAGAAAACTGAAATTCCTAATCTATCCAGCCCTATTACTAGGACATAAAGGTCATAATGTGTTGGGTTAGGTTCCCTGAATCTGTAGATTTAGGTTTGCAGGTTTATAGTTAATATTGACTCGTCAGCATTTCGTTTGAAACTTTTCTCATTTCGAACCGAGTTGGACTCAACTTGAATGCGTTGAGGGCGTCCTTTACTCTCAGTTTAT
Source organism: Bicyclus anynana (assembly GCF_947172395.1). NCBI lineage: Eukaryota > Metazoa > Arthropoda > Insecta > Lepidoptera > Nymphalidae > Bicyclus > Bicyclus anynana. Next base: position 6,624,305 of record NC_069090.1, read on the forward strand.
ACTTAGACACTGTAATGATTAGTTTTATCTATTGACCGATAAAATTATATATTAATCTCAACAGTTGAATTAAAAAAAAAAAACAAAATATATCGGACTAATGACGAATTATACTTGATATTAAAATTAGAATTATCAAAAACATCCCAAAAATATTCAGTTGTTCCGTGAGAATACGGGGATAAAATATGGCCTATGACACTCGTAAATAACGTAGCTTTATATTGTTAAAGGTCGTATTATAAAAATATCTTGAAATAAATTCCAAATTAAGTCCTGAGATTCCTCTGCAACCACACAACTCACAAAATTTCGTCATTGTCATCAACCCGTATTCGGCTCACTGCTGAGCTCGAGTCTCCTCTCAGAATGAGAGGGGTTAGGCCAATAGTCCACCACGCTGGCCTAATGCGGATTGGCAGACTTCACACACGCAGATAATTATGATAATTCTCGGATATGCAGGCAGGCACGATGTTTTCCTTCTCCGTTTAAGACACGTGATATTTAATTTCTTAAAATGCACACAACTGAAAAGTTGGAGGTGCATGCCCCTGACCGGATTCGAACCCACACCCTCCGGAATCGGAGGCAGAGGTCATATCCACTGGGCTATCACGGCTCTTCACCGTCACAAAATTTACCTTTTTATAATATTAGTATAGTGGTCACAATAAAGGTAACCTGGTTTAGAGATCACGGGGAATCTAATTTGGATTAGTAACAATTTTGTTAAATAATGATATATTTTGTAAGATGGATTATTGGTATTAATACTACTAAACAAACTTTCAACCTCCATAAACTAACTATTGCAGATCATAATTCCATAATAAAACAATCAATCTAGTAGCCATTAGTTTATATAGCTGGCTTATATCAGGCGTTCTAAACAGTACAATACCAAAATTAAGTGAGACAATACCTCATTTTCATACTCTAGTAGATATAACCATATTGTACAATAGATTAGTTCCATATACGTTACGCTTCTACGGGATGTTGTGAAGACGGATCAGCTCTTAGTCTTGGGATCACCGCGAACAATAATCTCATTGTTACGACGTAGCCCCTGACCGACGATAACCCATATATTCGCCCTATTATATGAACATGAACTATCGAGACACACGGCCGCTTAAAACGCAGTGCAAAATAAAATAAGAAAAAATTATTTATTTAAATATAATAAAAATATTGCTCCCGACCGACTTTTCGGTCACGGCGGCTAATCTTATGGTGAGATTAACCAATTACACAGGAGATATTATAGTGGACAAGTGTGTGCGCAAGCACAGGTGCACTCTCTTTTCCCTCACTCTCGAAATCCGATGGGACGGCAGACCGACACGACCGGTGAGAGATCAGGCGCAGGACCGACGGCTTTACGTGCTCTCCGAGGCACGGGGGTGTACTAACACCGCCAACTTCCCAACTCCAGGCTGCTATTAAGATTAACCTTGTAAGAAAAATCCCAATAACCTATTTTGTTTTTGTTGGCCTGACCCGGGATTCGAACCCTGGACCTCATTGTCCGTAGCTGAATCAGCTAACCACGGGACCAATAAGGCAGTTAAATATTTAAATATACTAATATTTCAAATGTGTCTACATACTTATTCTAACCTTACAACTGGAGCTTCATTCCTTAAGTCGGGTCCAATCCTAATACCACATGTTGACCTTAAAACGACAGTAAGCCAGAGACACGAATAGAGACTAATACAAATGTCATGATGGGCATCGTAGGCCATTGATACAATACACATCTCTGAGTTTTTAATCAACCTACTCTATATAATAAACTAGGTGACGCCGCGCGGTTTCACCCGCGTGGTTCCCGTTCCCGTAGGAATACGGGGATAATATATAGCCTATAGCCTTCCTCGATAAATGGGCTATCTAATACTGAGAGAATTTTTCAAAGCGGACTAGTAGTTCCTGAGATTAGCGCGTTCAAGCATGCAAACAAACAAACAAACAAACTCTACAGCTTTATAATATTGGTATAGATAACCACATTTAAATTCGTTCTATAGTTCTGGAGATTTAGCAAACATGGACTCATTTTAACTTGTTTTTTTTTTATTTCAGCAAAGGTATCGTACACACATTATAATAAAGATAAAATTGTGCGCCTCGTGGTTTTTAAAAAACAATGATGGCTAATTTTATAAAAATGTTATTGCTATAATAACATTTTTATAAAATTAGGCATCATTGTTTTTTATTTTGATGTTGATATTAATGATTACGATTCCGAAAAGAAAGAATCTGGAGCAGAAGCTATCAATCGTTTATGTCTATGTGTATCATATTCAATTCAACAATTAAGATTCCTTAGTTCATTCTAATTACACCGATGCGGGTGTCTTAATGAAGTTAAAGGGAATTAATTATTTTAGGGGTTATAAATTTAATTCGCACCGGCCTTTGCTTATGATGTTCTGGCCCTTTGCTTGATTACGCGTTATCTTTGTTTTGTGATCTCAAGTCATCAGAGTTAAAACATAGGGTATGTTTTAGCTCTGATGACTTTTGTTATAATGGTTCATTTTAACTCATCCTAGCTCTTGATTTAGTGATTGAAAATGCATCAAAATCCCAAGTCAATAAAATAATATTTACTATGTGATAAAGGTTAAAAAAAAACGTTCTGATAACTATGACAGTAATATATTACTAAATTAGTAAACAACCAGCAGACAGACTGCATTATCACTTGCATATTTCAGTTTTACTGCATTCTGAGATTTCAAGTTTGCATCGGAATATATGTATAAAATATAGCCTACATTGATTGGTGAAAATGTAGCTTTCTAATGGTGTACGAATTTGGTTGAGTAGTTTTAAAAAAAATAATAAAGAAAGATAAAAAAGTAAGAATAAGCTCTAATAAACTAATAAACATATTAATGTTGATGATGATATATTAGATACTATTATTGAATCTATTATTTATATTATATATTAGATAATACATACGGACGTACTATATGTCCCGAAAAATATCATTCAATGCTGATAGCCAAGCAACTGATTATGGTGTTATCTTATCAGTATGCTAATTTTTTATAACCATTGATAAATTTTCTGTATATAAACGTCAGATGATAAAAAATCTTATCATTAGCATTTTATAATTATTAAAGTGTAGTGTACAATGAGTTTTGCAAACAAAGTTGTTATTGTAACTGGTGGCAGTTCAGGCATAGGAGCTGCGACAGCGATAGCATTCACAAAAGAAGGTGCAAACGTTGTAATAGTGGGGAGAAATGAAGAAAAACTAAACAACGTTGCAGAAAAATGTATCAACGCAGGAAAGAAGCCATTAGTGATTAAATCAGACATAACACATGATGGCGAAGCGGAGAGAATTATCAAAGAAACGACAGAAGCGTTCGAGAAAATCGACATTCTCATTAACAACGCTGGTCTTGTAAGATTTGCTAATATACTCGATGACATCACTTTGGAAACGTATGATTTAGTCATGAACACAAATCTTCGTTCGCAAATTCGAATAACTCAAGTAGTGGCTCCATTTTTGATAAAATCCAAGGGAAATATAGTCAATGTGTCCAGTGTAGTATCCAAAGGAAGGCCAACTAATCCATTATTGCTCATGTATTCTATGTCAAAAGCAGCGTTTGATCAATTTTCAAGAGGAGTTGCTGCAGATCTTGGACCTCATGGCGTCAGAGTGAACACCATAAGTCCAGGGTGTGTTGAAACTGATATACTTATTAATGCCGGTCTCAATCAATCTATGACTGATTCACTTCTTGACGTGCCGCTTAGAAAAATATCACAGTCCGAGGAAATTGCTGACATCATCCTCTTTATTACAAGTGAAAAAGCAAATTCCATTACTGGATCTGATTACAACGTTGATAATGGATATTTATTAAAATATTAAATTAGATAGTACTTAATTTTTTTATAAGCTAGCGTTATACTTATATTATGAGATAAGAAATACTATAACGCCGTCTCATCATATAAACAAACAAAATATAAGACCACGCTCGAACAATAACAATGTGATAAAATTTATATTAAGTTAAGGCGTATAAAGTTAAAAACTTTGCATCTCCAGGAGATCTGACAAGTTTTTACAGTACAAGTAATAACCTCATAATAATCTCGTTCTACAACCTCAGTGCCTTCGTATCATAGGATATCAGCATAAAGTCCAGTTACGTTGATGTAATTTATACTTATTTATAAATCAAATAAATCAATCAATTTCTCCGCCGAACTGACTGTCTGTCTGTTTGTGAGAAATTCAAAATCAACTGAATGGATTAAATATATTTCGGTTTTTAGTAATATTTTTGAAGGTTAATTTGTCAAGGTTTGTGTGTTTCAGTTAAAAATGGTAATTTTAGGAAGTGTTGGTTGTGTTGGAAAAAGTCAAGCTGCCTAGGAGTTTTCACGAAAATGTTTACTTTGTTTGTTGTACACCCTTCGAGATATGACATAATAATATATAGTGGATCTTTATAGATCTCCATAAAATTCTATATAATATAGGTACATATTTTTTTATAAATTAACCAAACTCATTCTACTGGTGTCTTCTAAGAAAATAGTACGAGTAAGTACAATAAATGTTTACACGGATTTACTTGCAGACGAAGTTGCGGGCGTATAACTGACATTTTTTAATATATTATTGTTTATTGTACATGATTTTAGTTTTAACATTATTCCTGTTGGTTTGTATTGTATAGTTTGCATTAATTAGTGTTAAATTTAATTATATAAATGTTATGAGTACATAAACAAGACATAGAAGAAATTATAAATTATTGTGGTTGTTTTATTTTTCCCGAAACTTATTTCAAAATATGAATTTTAAATCTCTGACACCAAACTAGAAACAATATAATAAAAAAGGAAACAACTTGGGTCGAAAGTTTCAAATAACACATGGTTGGAAAATATTTTTCAAATATAACAATGTCGAAGTAACCTTTAAATGCAAGTACAAGTACTTTACATTATAGCATTCTTATTATATTAATATTCGAAGAAAAGATAAAAATCTTAAATTACCTATAAGGCCTGGTAAACCAAATTGCATATTTAGTCTTTAAATGAACATCTGTACAAATGATTAGAGAAATGAGTTTTCTAAATAAAGTAGTAGATAAGTGGGGTAGAGTTCTGGCATAGGAGCTGCAACAGCTTTATTTAAAGAATGTGCATAAGTGGTAATAGTTGGACGAAACGAGACGAAACCAAATGATGTTTTAAAAAAAATGTACAATTGCTGGAAACAAACCATTACCAATTAAAGCTGACGTAACAAATGATGAAGCAGCGGAAAGCATTGTCAAAGAATCGATAGAAGCCTTCAATAAAATAGACGTACTCCTTAACAATGCGGGGCTGACAAAAATTGATAGTGTTCTAGACAAGCGAGGTTTGGAAGCGTATGATTTAATAATGAACACAAATCTCCGAGCTCATATTTGACGAATGTAGCTGCTCCATGTCTAATAAAATCTAAGGCTAATTAATGTCTTTGTTTAGTGTTGGTTCAAAAATGAGACCAAAGAACCCTACGATGACTTTGTATGGAATGTCAAAAGCAGGCTTGACGTACTTCACCCACGGAGATGCCGCTGAATTTGCGCCGCACGGTGTTAAGGTAAACTCCGTAAGCCCTGGATAGTCAAAACAGATTTTGCTATCAATTTCGGCGTTGATTTAACCTCATTAAAAATTAATTATAAGATACCCTTGAGAAAAGATGTGGAATCATCAAAAATTGCTGATGTCATCATGTTTCTTGCTAGTGATAAAGCAAAAAGTTTCACCGATTAGATTTTGTGATAGAATGGGTTTTTACGAAAATATTGAAAAACATTAAACTAAAGTACTTGTAATTGTTGACTTTAATGATCATGTATTTTTTAATTTAAGCACCGTACGAAAACAGTGTGCAGATAAGTGGTTAAAATATAGAGTTACTCGTATATAATATTAAAATTCATATGTTTGTTATAGTCGGAGGTCTCCATCCATTGATAAAACCATATCCTATATTATGCATGATTCATGAGCATGACCAATTTAATATTTATAGTAACTAGTTAATAAGAAAGCACATAAAATAAATCTTAATTAATATTTATCAACTTTTGTTTTGTCACAATGTTAACAATATTATGTAACATCGATAAACAAAAACAATAATATGAAATGGGTTTCAATGTTGTATGTTTTATCAGACGTCGTTATCAAGTCGATATAACACATCATAGTGACAATCGTATTTTTTATAGATGCTTACGATGATGCCAAAACGCTTTTCTCTTCATAAATGTAATTACAGAAATAAAATATTATATTTATTATATTCAAAGGCAGCCTTGGAAATAAATAATAATTAATAATGCTTGCCGCTTTTACCCATCTGTACTAATATTATAAATAGGTAAAGTTTGTGATGTTGATATTTGGATCTACTAAACCAATGCTAAAAATTCATTATTTTTATTTTGATGATCACATATTTTTATCTCCGTATTCTCACGGGAACGGAAACGGAAATATTTTAGCTACGGAACCCTTCTACTATTCATGAATAAAACTGCACATCTAGATTATTTAAATATCATACTGATAAGTGTTTTGGATTTGGCCTTTTACCGACTATGTCATTCTGATATAAAAGCAGTTTAATTCTGAAAATCGACACAACAAGTCACAAGATGAGTTTCCAAAATAAAGTTGTGATAGTGACTGGTGCAAGTTCAGGAATTGGTGCGGCTATAGCACTCTCTTTCGCTAAAGAAGGTGCCGATGTAGTTATAGTTGCAAGAAACAATGAAAAACTGAAGGTCACTGAAGCGCAATGTGATGAGTTTGGTAAAAAATCACTTAAAATCCTTGCTGATGTTAGCAAAGAAGACCAGGCACAGTCAATTATTGATGAAACGATCGAAAAGTATGGAAAAATTGACATTTTGATTAACAATGCTGGTATTGTTCGTTTGGGAAATATTACAGATGGAACGATTTTAAGTGTTTATGATGAAATTATGAGTACAAACCTGAGACCCGTCATCCATCTTACAACTCTAGCAACACCATATCTAATAAAGACCAAAGGAAATATAATCAACATTTCAAGTGCAGGAGTAAAAGTCAAACATCCCAGTTTTATATCATACGCTTTGAGTAAATCTGCTCTCAATTTATTTGGTCAAGGCGCCGCTCTGGAACTGGCAGAATATGGTGTCAGAGTGAATACCATCAGTCCTGGACCAGTTATCACTGATATCTGGGAAAATTCTAATATGCCAGTAGAATCACTAAAAGGTTTAGATTTTAAAATACCTTTAAAAAGGATGTCAAAACCAGAAGAGATTGCAACTATAGCATTATTCCTAGCAGATGACAAAGCGTTGGGCATAACTGGATCGAATTATTTGGCTGACAATGGAATGTCACTGACGTGAAAATGGATTAGTCTCATTGTATTTCACATAATTTTGTATGATAAAGTGGATAAAATATTATTAAAGGTTTAAAAACTAATATTGTATTTTATTTCTATTAAACAACAAGTTAGTGCTTGATAAATTTACTTTCAGTTGAACTTGACCACTTGCTATCAACTGGCAGCCTATTCACTATTTTTAAATAAACATAAACTTCACTTGAGAAGTGTCAGCTACCTATTGTATGTACCACCGATGACATTTATTACACCTATCTTAATTACGTGTATGTCAATTAACATACGTTAAAGTTAGTGAATTAGCCTGCTGATATTTAATGATGATGTATTCTTAAATAATTGGGCATTCTTTAGTGCTCCACTGTTTGAGTGGACGTTAAGCCATAATGTTATAATTTAATGTGATATGTGGCATTACTTAAAAATAAAGATCTTTTCTTTCTTTCTTTCTAATTGACCCACTTGGACAGTTTATTAGACCCGCCTGTATAAGACTTCACCAAAGTTAGTGAATAGAACATTCAGTAACTTTGACGTATATTTGTCACATATACGCCAAATAATATATAATAATATATAATATAATCTAACATCAATTTAAAATCAACCGCATTTTTCGTATTCCGCAATACCCATTGTTACTCCACAGAACATAGAACGCTAAAGCTAACGCCTAATGTATAGAAATTCTGTGTTCCACTCCCTGCTCTATGATATCCACGAAAGTTTGTCAATAGACAACGGATGACATTTTTATCTTTAATCATAAATTGATATACAGTAAAATGTCTAAATTGATGTCACTAGTGAACACGAAATCGGGTATCTTAAGAATTACTAACAATATCCACTTGGTATTCTACTAAAGTTAATAAAATTAAGCTAAGAGGCTGGCTGGTTTCTGCATCATCGTAACAGAATTTTAAATAGTTTGATTTAACCAATTTACTAATATTCAAAAGCTAAAGAGTTTGTTTGTTTGTTTGCGCTTATCTCAGGAACTACTGGTTCGATTTGAAAAACTATTTCAGTTTTATATAACCTATTTATGGAGAAAGCCTATAAGCTATATATTATCCACGTATTCCTACGGTAACGGGAACTACGCGGGTAAAACCGCGCGTCGTCAACAAGTTGTAGATAAAATATACGGTAGTCATTTAGGAAACTGATTGGCTCAATCCGTTTTCGTGGCTGTGGTTTTCCATTTAAAAAATACTATATAATATTTTCTTACTATTTCAGCTAAAACGTAATAAAATATTTAAAAAAAACTAATCGAGATCTGATTCTACAACTTATTATAAAATGTAAAAATAAAAAAAATATTCCTCCGACTTGAAATACATAAAAACATACACACTAAACTAAAAGGCGAAACATTATGTTCTACCTGCTTGCTGATCAGTTTGAAGGCGGTGGTAACCCGGTGATGTATTAATTCAAGCTATGTATAGAATATCATAAAATTTTAGGTTTTTTAGGCTGTTCTTTCATGTGGCTCATTTAGAAATGACTTAAATTAACCACTGGCAATGGTACTACCTCAGGAGTATACCCTTTTTAAACAAAAAAGATTTATTGAAATCGGTCCAGGCGTCTTTAAGTAATCGCGTAACATTTATAAAAAAAACATACAGACGCATTGAACCTCCTCCTTTTTTAAAGTCGGTTAAAAAGTTTATCATACATACCATCACGCTTTTGTTAGCCTCCAAGAATATTTAGGTTTACAGTGTGTTTTTATAGAATACAGACTAATGAAACTTACCTTTTAGGTACATTCTTAGCGCACTAGTTCAGCGAGGTGATGCTATACTATACGAGTATTTATTTTACGGTAGTGACACCACCTCATTGACTCATAATGTATAACCTATGCATATCATTCGAGCTGGGTGTCAAGTTAATCCGCACGAGCTGTAAGGCATAGGCGTAGCGAACAAAATCACATCACAAGTTCCTTTATGGCATGGCAATGTATTATACATTTTTGTTTGCTGGTAGGTTATATAATAATTACGTCATCAACCCACATTCGACTCACTGCTGAGCTCGAGTCTCCTTTCAGAATGAGAGGGGTTAGGCCAATAGTCCACCACGCTGGCCCAATGCGGATTGGCAGACTTCACACACGCAGAGAATTAAGATAATTCTCTGGTATGCAGGTTTCCTCACGATGTTTTCCTCCACCGATTGAGACACGTGATATTTAATTTCTTAAAATGCACACAACTGAAAAGTAGGAGGTGCATGCCCCGGACCGGATTCGAACCCACACCCTCCGGAATCGGAGGCAAAGGTCATATCCACTGGGCTATCACGGCTATTGGTGCAATAATAATAATAATAATATTAAATCTCACCTTAAATATTGTAATTTATCATTTTAATGTGGCATATAGTATCCAGATTGCAACGTTACTTCGGCTCCAGTAGTTAGCATAATTATTGTATAGCTTTGGATGATTCGGGTTCGAGTCATGGAACCATAAAATATAGCTTTTTCTTTTTCCGAGATATTTTCAATAGCAAGCCAGAATTTTAAAATTTGTGGTACTTGCCACGGAGAGCAGAGAGCACGTTAAGCAATTATTCGTTATTTGTCATTCAAATCTAATATTGATCTTTGATTACTAACTACATCAGTTAAACCCATATTGGAGCAGCGTGGAGAGACGCCTGGCCATATAACACAAGTGGGTTTTTAGATAAAAAATTGTTTTATCTTGATGCGGCAAATCAGTTCAAATTTATCAATTCAGTCTTATAGTCATGATGACATTTGTTTTTTATGGTGATGATTAAGATCTCAAACTGATAAATAAATCAATATTTGGCAATCATAAATAATAAAACGCCAGTATTCTTCAGAAATTCGACAAAGAGTACATAAAATGCGTTTCCAAGACAAAGTTGTGGTAGTGACTGGTGCAAGTTCAGGAATTGGTGCAGCTATTGCACTTTCCTTTGCAAAAGAAGGTGCCGATGTAGTTATAGTTGCAAGAAACAATGAAAATCTAAAAGTGACTGAAGCTAAGTGTGCAGAGGTTGGTAAAACACCATTGAAACTCCTTGCTGATGTTAGCAAAGACGAGCAGGCAAAGGCAATTATTGATCAAACAATCGAAAAGTACGGAAAAATTGATATTTTAATTAACAATGCTGGTATTTTGCGTTTTGGAAATATAACCGATGGAACACTTTTGAGTGCTTATGATGAAACCATGAGAACTAACCTGAGATCAATCATCCATCTTACGACTTTAGCCACACCACACCTAATAAAGACCAAGGGAAATATAATCAATATTTCCAGTTCAGGAGCAAAAGTCAGTCATCCAAGTTTTTTATCATACGGTTTGAGTAAACTTGCTCTCAATTTATTTGGTGAAGGCGCCGCACTAGAACTGGCAGAACATGGTGTCAGAGTGAATACCATCAGTCCTGGACCAGTTACCACTGATATCTGGAAAAATACTAATGTACCAGTAGAATCACTGAAAGGTATGAAATTTAAAATACCTTTAAATAAAATGTCAAAACCAGAAGAGATAGCAAATTTAGCATTATTCCTAGCGGATGACAAAGTGTTGGCCATATCTGGATCGAATTGTAAGGCTGAACGTCTCTAATAAATATGAAATCATCACTATTGTACATTATTTTGGTTAATAAATTTTAATAAACTTAAAACATGAATATTGTTTCTTTTATTTACTACGACAAATAAGCGCTTTGTTTGTTTAGATTTTACAAGAACTTCATCTCGAAGTATTTAAGACGATGAAATTTACAAACTTTAAAATGGTATAGTTTTTGAATTTAATACGCATTATTCCCATACGATATAATATACGGGTGTCAATTATGTATGTCGGTGTACAATTAAAACCGTTTCGTTTATGCGATTATCTGTCTTTTTTCAACGAAATAACATAAATTCAATATTTTACGTATATCAATATACGACTATAATAGCAATAGTATTAAGTAATATTTAAGCATTAATTTTATCGAAAAACCGTTAATTAATGTAATTTTTATTGAGAAAGAATACAATAAGGAACTTAAGCTAACTTATCCTAATAACTATACAAATCATGCCCACGTGGAATGGTGGCAAGAATACTGGCTGCATTTCCGCGCTGGACAGCCAGGCTGATCCTTTGCGCAAAAATTGAGCCAGCCCTTCTGTCACCAGAATTTTGTTGAAATATTTTTTGTAATATTATCTTGAAAACTCAAGATCACTCCCACTTGTTATAGAATGACATCGTATAATCACTTTATTGAAAGGAGCATGCTCTCTTTCTCCAGTCGATCCCTCATGACTGAGATTCATGACCACCTTGGCGAGTGTCTTTCGATAGACAATGCTCCTCCATCGAGTACGGTCGGCCATTTGGACGGTACTGTTAAAGGTGCAGGCTCCTGTATCCTTAAGAAGATCCGACCATCTGGTTGGAGCCACCATCATGGACCATGTTAGATGATCGTAAAACTGAAAATATAATGAAAAATAATGGTTTGAATTCGTCGCCGAGATAAATAATAATTGACTGACAAAAAATTGTGTGCGTTGACTTTGTCCGTGTGGAATTTAGTTTTTCACAAATCCCTGGGGAACCATGGATTTTTCCGAGATAAAGTAACCTATGTGTTAATCCAGCCTATAATACCAAATTTCAGCTAATTCGGTTTAGTAGTCGAGGCGAGAAAGAGTAACAAACATTCATATCTAAATCATTAGTATTCGCAAATCTCGGGGATTACCATGGATTTTTTCGGGATAAAAAGTAAAAAGCCTATGTGTTAATCCAGAGTAAAATCTATTTCCATTCCAAATTTTAGTCAAATCGCTTCAGTAGTAGCAGCGTTAAAGAGTAACAAACATCCAAACATCCATACAAACTTTCACGTTTATAGTATTAGTAGGATTCATCATTATCAGCCTGTTTTTACGACCGACTACTGGGCAAGCCTTCTCATAGAATTAGGCATACGTAGCGGAGTTCCACCACGCTCTAATGCGGGTTGGCGAGAATAAGGTGACAATGTTAAATTATATCAGTCACTATCAGATTTTAACGATAACCGGGACCGGCGACTTAACGTGCTCTCCGGGGCACGAGGGTGTAACACCACCGAATTTCCAACTCCAATAAGATAATGATAAGAATTTAAACTGAAAATATCTTAGGAAAACGAAAAGCTCTGTAGGTATTTCATGACCCGACCCAGGATACAAACCCTTGACCTCGTGTTCTGATGTTAGTAGTTCCTTATTTATTTGCTAGTACGCAAATAAGAATCACATCTTAATCATTACTTTCAACATTTTATAATGTGGCATAATGTATTTAGATTGCCTAGTTTGATTAGTGGTTAGCATATGGCTCATTTTTAGCCATTCAGGTTCGAAACCTGAGTCGAGCCAAAAAAGAAAAAATATATAAACAAAATTTAAATCACAGTTGTTTATAAATCACAGACAGACGTGTGACGTCTGTCTGTCTGTTTTTCAAGTGCATATAAATATTTACGCGGTACTACAACACAATTCAGCACTGTATGTTTGTCTGTATGTTTGTCTCGGAGCTTAAACTTGGAATGGCTTGATCTATTAGAATGTGTCGAGTTATTCCAAGTTTTAGAGACCGAGATTGTGCACCATATAGGCTAAATTTATCCTGGAAAATCCATGGTTCCACGAGATTTAAGGAAAAAGTAAGTTTGAAGCAACCGAAGTCGCGGGCGTACGCTAGTGATGAATAAATGAAATATAAGTAACATTGTTTTATCACTAGATACGGCATGAAATCATACTTATCCGACAAGATGTCACTTGCTTTTGAGGAAGTTCATGATGATGTAATATCTCGAACTGATAAAAATGTCAATATTTAGCAATCATAAATGATAAAATGTCAGTTTTCCTCTGACACTGGATACAAATAGCAATAGCATGAGTTTCCAAAACAAAGTTGTAATAGTGACTGGTGCAAGTTCAGGAATAGGTGCAGCTATTGCACTCTCTTTTGCTAAAGAAGGTGCCGATGTAGTTATAGTTGCAAGAAACAATGAAAAATTAAAGGTCACTGAAGCTAAATGTGAGATGGTCGGTAAAAAACCACTTAAGGTCCTTGCTGATATTAGTAAAGAAGATCGAGCGAAATCAATTATTGATCAAACTATCGATAAATATGGAAAAATTGATATTTTAATTAACAATGCTGGTATTGTGCGATTCGGAAATATAATTGATGGAAAGATTTTAAGCGTATATGATGAAATTATGAGTACAAACCTAAGACCCGTTATCCACCTTACGACTTTAGCAACACCATATCTAAAAAAAACCAAAGGAAATATAATTAACATTTCAAGTGCAGGAGCAAAAGTTAGTCATCCTAGTTTTTTATCATACGCTTTGAGCAAATATGCTCTCAATTTATTTGGCCAAGGCGCCGCTTTAGAACTGGCAGAACACGGCGTAAGAGTGAATACCATAAGTCCTGGACCAGTTATCACTGACATCTGGAAAAACGCCAATTTTTCATTAGAATCAGTGAAAGGTTTAGATTTTAAAATACCTTTAAATAAAATATTAAAACCAGAAGAAATTGCAACTTTGGCTTTATTCCTAGCAGATGACAAAGTATTGAGTATAACTGGATTAAATTATTTGGCTGAACGTCTCTAACGTGAATGAACTTTTAACATTTTACATTTTTTTGAGTAACAAATATTAATAAAATAAATAATGAATATTTGAATATTGTTTTTTTTTTATTTTTTTACGACACTTTTACGACCACTTAACCTTAAAGTCACTTGTTTTTAACAATAAGCAATGATGCAATCTGAACTTTGAAATGGTATAGTTTAGGTACTTATTATGAATAATTCCACTATGAAATCGTGTCAGAAGTCTGATTGCGTTGACTTTATATTGCCAGTAGTAGGTACTCGTAGCTAGGCACGACGAAAGCTGAATCTATGTCAAATTACAAAATATATATTTTTTATATGAATAAAATCTTCCAAGATAAAAACCACGACAAGAATAAATTGAAAACATAATATTTATTTTAATGTTACTTCAAAGATATATTACCTTATGTTAGCTTAATTCACGTGTATCTATGGTATCTATGGTAACTTTAGTATTATTCCTACCACCTAGGTCTACATGCCCCCACGATACCAATTACGTTAGTTATTTAACAAGGCAATTTTTATTTGTTTGCTAGTATATAAATAAAAGAACGCCCCCTAATCATTATTTTAATTATTTTATAATATGGCATAATGATTTTAGATAGCCTATATTATAAGTAGCAGACGCCCGTGACTTCGTTCACGTGTCCACTTACGATTTCCGCAATAACTATAAATTTTCCGGCATAAAAAGCATGTAGCTCAATAGCTTCTTCTATCTTTTTGTAAAAGTCCCATAATGATCGCCCCCAATATAACGTTATTAGCTAAGCCAGTATTGGAGAGAAAGGACTGGTCCACTAGTAGGTCATTAAAGACCCTAATGATGCTAAATATGATAATGATGAATAAGCTACTATTCATATTATCATAACGAATAGGTTTAGACAATGTCAATTTTTATCAATACATGCGGCATCAAATCATACTTAGCCGTCATGATGACATTTGTTTTTTAAGAAAGTTCACGATGATATCTAAGATCTCACGCTGATAAATATGTCAATATTTAGCAATCATAAATGATAAAAGTCCAGTCTTATTCCGAAGATCTACACAAACAGTCATAGAATGGGTTTCCAAAACAAAGTTGTGATAGTAACTGGTGCTAGTTCAGGAATAGGTGCAGCTATTGCTCTCTCCTTTGCTAAAGAAGGTGCCGATGTAGTTATAGTTGCAAGAAACAATGAAAAACTAAAAATTACTGAAGCTCAGTGTGAGGGGGTGGGTAAAAAACCACTGAAGATCCTAGCTGATATTAGTAAAGAAGACCAAGCAAAGTCAATTATTGATCAGACAATTGATAAGTATGGAAAAATTGATATTTTAATTAATAATGCCGGTATTTTGCGTTTTGGAAGCATAACAGATGGAACGATCTTGAGCGTCTATGATGAAATTTTTAGTACAAATCTAAGACCCATTATCCATCTTACAACTTTAGCAGCACCATATCTGATAGAAACCAAAGGAAATATAATAAATATTTCTAGTGAAGCAGCCTTAAAAGTCAAACATCCTAAGTTTTTATCTTACTCTATGAGTAAATCTGCTCTAAATTTATTTAGTCAAGGCGCCGCTCTGGAACTGGCAGAACATGGAGTCAGAGTGAATACCATCAGCCCTGGACCAGTCATCACTGATATATTGGAAAACTCTAATTTACCAGCAGACTCGATGAAAGGCTTAGAATTGAAAATACCTTTAAAAAGAATATCAAACCCAGAAGAGATCGCAACTGTAGCATTATTTCTAGCTGATGACAAAGCCTTGGGTATAACTGGATCGAATTATTTAGTTGACAATGGAACGTCTCTAACGTAAAAAAAATATTATTTTCTACGTATCTTATATACTTATTAAACGGCTTAAATATTGTATGTTGAATTTTTTAAACGACAAATGATTATTGCTTGATAACTTTTGTCACAAGTTTTCGCCAATACCACTTGACCTCGAAACAATCAGACACTAAATGTTGATGCAGTCTAAGATAACTAATAAGATAAGTAAATTATGAATGAAATATCGTTACTACTTGCTATAACCACAACTTGATATAGTAATGACACTATGTAAATTATTTCATTTCGTTGAAAATACAATGTTAGACGATGGATATTTTTGTTTTTGAATGGTTTCAAAAATAAGAATAAAAAATGATGAAAACTGATAAAGTGACCTATTTGAATACTTACTTGAATGCCCTGTAGATCCTTAAACGACCAAAGCTGACCGGTGAAGCTAACAGGTCTGATCATCATTGGTCAATTTAGTAAATAAAAATATCTATATTCACCATCATTAACAGCTGATGGACGTTGACTTCTGGACATAGGCCTCTTGTATAGACTTCCAAACACCACTTATTCGAGCCGCCAGCAATCTGAGGTTCCTTGCATTCCGCTTGAGTCTTCGGTTCACCTAGTGGAAGGTCGACCAACACGGCGCTTTCCGGTGCGGAGTCGTCATTCTAAGAATACCATGTCAGTTAGAAAGTAAAAAACTGGCCAAGTGCATTTCGGGCCACGCCCAGAGTAGGGTTCCGTAGATTAAGTTAGCACTTTAATTCCCTATGTAATGCACAAAACTACCGACAATAATAATACCCCACACCCCATGGGATAGACGATGAAAAATTCATCCTCACTTTAAATGTAAGGAAGGAACCCAAAAAAATCATTATTTTCAAACTTTTTTTTTTCCATTCTATAGACGAAATTAATATACATACCCAAACTAAATTTTATCTTTCTAGGTCTAAACTCTGAGTGACGAAATAACTTAACCGTTCAAATGATAAAGTTTTAGGATTTTTAGACAGTACTTTCTCGTGGTTGTTTCAGAAACGGCTTTAATTAATACGCCACGCGCGCTTTTTTCGCTTTTTAGTTTTTTTTTTGTGATTTTGAAATCAGTTGAATGTTTTTGTTAAAAAGATTTTATGTGTCAATATCATGTCAATTTATAGCTATCTAGTAGTAATGGTCTCTGCGCTAAACTGCGGACGGACAGGCAGACGGATGTGACGAAATTAAAAGGTATACTTGTGGACTACGGAACCCTAAAAATAATGAAAAATAATCTAAATATTTCTTT
The DNA here is from genome assembly GCF_947172395.1 of Bicyclus anynana. Classification (NCBI taxonomy): domain Eukaryota; kingdom Metazoa; phylum Arthropoda; class Insecta; order Lepidoptera; family Nymphalidae; genus Bicyclus; species Bicyclus anynana. The sequence goes on from NC_069090.1 coordinate 6,641,604, forward strand.
TAAACATTGTGTTTCTTCAAAGATTCATTTCATATGATAGTCACATGCACGTGTATAATATCTAGAAAATCTTAGCATTACTTACAGCTTTGTCACAAAAGAAAATAGGTCCGTTCATTAGTGGATGGAGAACACAAAGAACAGGTACGAGTTAAATATGTAACTTCTTCACTTGTTAAGGAACTAGTTTGTTTTTCGTAGGATTCTACATTTTTAGCGCTGTTGTTATTTTCATAATGTGGAGTCACGTGTGGGATTACAGGGATAAATTGTAGCTCATATTACTCGCTGATATTATAGCTTCACTAGCTGAAGCTGCGTAGTTTCACCCGCGTGGTTCCCGTTCCCGTAGGAATACGGAGATAATATATAAACTATAGTCTTCCTTGAAAAATGGGCTATCTAACACTGAAAGAATTTTCAAATCGGACCAGTAGTTCTTGAGATTAGCGCTATCAATCAAACAAACAAACTCTTCAGCTTTATAATATTAGTATAGATATAGAGCAGTGATAGCTCAGTGGATATGACATCTGGCTTCGATTCGGTGGGGGTGAGTTTGAATCCGGTCCGGGGCATGCACCTCCAACTTTTCAGTAGTGTGCATTTTAAGAAATTAAATATCATGTGTCTCAATACGGTGAAGGAAAAACATCGTGAAGAAACTTGCATAACTGAAAATTTTCTTAATCGCACTAAAAGTACTGAAATTATAACATAACTATATCCATCGCGTGGTAGAGATTTTCTCTCTATCACGCGATGGACCCGGCACCCGCACGGTCTATCCATGGAATGCTTAGAAATTTGTCTCATGTTTATAAACTACATATATACATTATATACTTGGGTATATAATGTATAAATACACCCAAACACTGAAAGACATTCATGCTCATCACAAAAAAAATCCAGATGTGGGAATCGAACCCACGACCGTGCATGCAAAAATGCCACTGCGCCACGCGGCCGTCTAGAAAGAAGCCTAGCTGGGCTGATGATGGTTGTTGATTATATGGCAGTACAATGTTGATGGTTGCGATGCTACCAGTATAGACGCTAAAATGCCGCCAACGAAGCGGTCGTTTAAGTTGTTAGATAATTTTCCCCACAAGTTGTATTTACGATGTAGCGGCGCGCGCGATATCTAGACTTTATGGGTGCTCTGCTAGCCGTCCTGGCTGCTATCATTGATAAACAATAATTATTGTTTAACACTCAAAAACAAATAAGAAATTAAAGATCACGTGTCTCAAACGGTGAAGGAAAAACTTTCGTGAGGAACCCATGCATACATGAGTATTTTCTTGATTCTCTATGTGTGTGAAGTCTGCCAATCATCATTGAACCCGCGTGGGGTGTTGGCCTAATCCTTCTAATTCTGAGAGGATTATGACTCAAAAACATTGTTTTTATTTATGAGAAACTGCGATTAGAACATCATTGAGTGTTAAGGTAAAGGAGCAGTGTTGCATTTTCAATTTTGGACGTTGGAAATTATATTTGAACGCTATTTTAATTTCCGTTAAAAAACTCTCGTGCGAATGAGGGTTAAGTGTTTCAAAATCTTTTGAAACTTCACCAACAGTAGATACTAAAGGATGCAATCTCAGGGAAGCGATGAGGTAAATGCACCGGTAACGGGGCACTGGCGGTAATGTCGCGCGTGAATATCGAGCGCGATATTAAAATGGCCAACAATGACTCTACCTTAACGTCTTCACGAGCTTGGTTACATTGGTGCCACTTGTTATATAATAAAACATTTAAAATTATTTTTGAACAAACTTTTGTTTGTAGTATGTACAATATGCAGCACCAAAATATTTCAGGACAAATTAACCCTAGCCTATGGCTGATTCGTTAGATTACATGATTCCATATTGCCATCGATGATATGCAGATTTATCTTTATCTTCAATTGAACATCATGAAGATGTTTTTTTTGGAGCCTGTACACACCACGTTTTTTAAACGCACCGTAGAAACCCGTTGGTAGCGATATACACGCGATACGTACGCGAGTCAGACGCAGCGTGTAAACCTTTGCACATCTGCTTAAATTAAAACAAATTTTTGCATCAATACATGATATGCTCATTCATGCTAACGCCCTTGTGTATCGATACAAACGACAACAAACTGCTGCAGGAGCTGCTCTGTAGGATAAAAGCGCGCCGTTGACGTACGTTACTAAAACGCGCGTCAATGGCGCGTTTAAAAAACTTTAACGTTTGTGTATGTGTGTGTATGTGGTGTGCACAGGCCCTTAGCGTCAAAAATTTCACTTACACATATAGAGTGGTAGAGTATAGGGTTATTAAATTATTATTTGTGATTAATGATTCCGAATATTTATTATTAAAGTTTTGCACATTAAATGTTCTTAGCATTTACATATTTAATACAGTAAGTAGTACCTAGTAGTATTGTAAAAGTTTTGGCATCTGAAATAAAAATTGTATTTTGATTAAACACTTTTAAAATCTACCTACTCGTAGTAATTAAGATTCAACATACATAATCTCAATTAAATTATTATAGCTAATTGTATTGAATATGCCCACAATTGTCATCAACCCATATTCGGCTCACTGCTGAGCTCGAATCTCCTCTCAGAATGGAGGGGTTAGGCCAATAGTCCACCACGCTGGCCCAATGCGGATTGGCAGACTTCACACACGCAGAGAATTAAGATAATTCTCTGGTATGCAGGTTTCCTCACGATGTTTTCCTTCACCGATTGAGACACGTGATATTTAATTTCTTAAAATGCACACAACTGAAAAGTTGGAGGTGCATGCCCCAGATCGGATTCGAACCGACACCCTCCGGAATCGGAGGCAGAGGTCATATCCACTGGGCTATCACGGCACTATGCCCACAATTATACTGTTTGAATTGATAATATTAAGATGACGCTAAAACGCAATGTAATCCAACGCGAAACACGACAAGGTGATACCGAGGTACGCTCGTACGCTCACGAGATAGTGCTCGGGGGTCATCGCAAACAAATGAGGGGTGTAAATCCACCCCACAGCCCCCACCCCCCACAGGTAGCACTTGCTTAACCCTTTCTTGGCTAACATATGTACGTACCGCACACGGCAGCGGTTAAGACACACTTCAAGTGTTTCGGACGTACTCCTGCTTGTGGATTTATGGGCGGGCTGTATTGGTTTTGTTTTGTGAGGGTAGGAGAGGATGATAGTATGTTAAGGAGAAGTTAAGATAACAGATGCTAAGGTTTTTGGCCGTCCTATTGTACTTTGTAAGTAAGTATTGTAAGTTAATTGTTATGTTATACGGTTTTACTAACATAAAAACTAAATTTCACGTGACTTCGTTCGCGTGAAATTTAGTTGTTCACATATCTCACGGGAACCATGGAATATTCCATGACGAAAAATAACTTGTGTTAATCTAGTTAAGTTAATCCAGAGTAAAATCTATTTCTATTCCAAATTTTAGCCAATTCGGTTCAGTAGTTGTGGCGTTAAAGAGTAAGAAACATCAATACAAACTTTCGAGTTTATAATATTAGTAGGAAGTAGGATATTATATAATTTTTCGAAATTTAAGACTAACTAATTGAACTATTTGCGACTAAGAAAAATTTATTATTTTAAGGTAAAATACACAGTTGAAGAGAAACGAATAAAATATATAAATTAAAACTAAGAATAACACAGTAAATTTAATTTGTAATTAATAAAATAATTATAACAAATACACACCATCTAATTGTTCACCCAGAGGTAAGGTACTCAATATACTAACGCTATTACCCCTCTGGAATTAAGAAAAACAATTAAGAAAAACACAATTATCATTTTGAAACAGAACTTTTTGTATTACTTTTATTTATCACAAGTTATTTATATTAACTCGTACTGATAAGTAATACTTTATTACGTAATTTATACAAAATTAAGAAAAACACAATCACCATTTTCAAACAGAACTTTTTGTATTACTTGTATTTATCACAAGTCATTTATATTAACTCATACTGATAAGTAATAAATACTATTCATTATTACGTAGTTTATACTTTTATCTACCAAGGGAGAAAAATTAATACAACGCACGTACTCTTAATATATCGTGTGACGGTCGAATCAATCATCGTAATCAGGCGTTGTCCTCTAAAAGGGACAAAAACTAACTATTTTTTACCATCCTGTCCCAAATTCCCAGACCGGGGAAAAGTAATAGATAGGATACGGTGGAACAATTCTGGCTGTAATTGGGGTAGATGCCTCAGAGGACCTGAGACACGTTGACGTATGACAATATTGTGTAAATTCCATCTCGTTTCTTACGTGTCGTAAATATGTGCTCTTACCCTAGTCCCGATGACACTTTTGTCAGGAAGTAATGGAATAGCAAATAGATATCGTTAGGGCCTCTACTGCTGTTATGTTAGACGTTGATATATTTTTTCTATTTTAATGTATCTTACTTTTGTTTAGTTCTTTAGACATCAATTATCCAATATTTGTCATAGATGTACGTATAAGTCAATGTGGGCTATTTTTATATTATTTGTGTATGTCTCTATATGTATATTACGTATAAGCGGGTGTAAATAAATAAATAAATATTTAGTGTATTTTAACAAATTGATGAATTTATAGAATATGATATTTTAATGCGGACCTAACACCAATTTTTATAACTGAACACTGAGCTAACACCAATTTTTATAACTGAACACTGAGCTGGCACGATGTTTCTAAAGTTAACTTTTTTTATTAAATTAAAACTAGATTTAACTTTCTTTATAAAAATTAACTTTTTGGGATAAAGTTTTCTTTTACATAATAGTTACTCTAAAATTACAAAGTTACATTACAATTATAATAAAAATACTAATTGAATAAGTTACATTTTTAAAAAAAAAAACGCTCATCATTATTATAATTACTTGTCTGAATTTAAAATATTTACATAAAAAATACGCCTCCTTTTTGGAAGTCGGTTAAGAACTTTGATAAGAATTTTGACAGTCGGTTAAAATGCTGTTTTATATCCCAAAGCCATACGGGGGTCTCAGAGCGATTTTTCCGCGAACAACAAGAAATTTCCACGGCTGAGATCGATGTCAAAACATCGTACTCTGAATAAAATATAAGGCGAGACGAGCTCTCAGTTTTCGCGATATAATGCTATTGATAAATTTACCAGCGTCTCTCATATGATATTACGGGGTGGGGGTACACCCCGATCTATTATTATGCCGGGCAGGTCGCGACGTATGATAGCTAGGGCTGTCGCTTCTACCGTCCTTCAATTAAAAAAAATATATGATAATAAATACTAAATTTTATTTACCTAAAAAGTTAAATATAAACTGGTGGGTTTGGATCATTAATCGCTCTGGAAACGCCCTGTGTACTTTAATGATTTCAGCTAGAGTTAGTAAGCCATCTGTGCTGTACCTTTATATAATGTGAACGACCTAAACAAGTTCATTAATACTCGTAAACGGAAGCAGACTGATTCTGAAGGTGACGAGCTGGATCTGAGCACCTGGCTCCTGGAACACGGCACCAGTGGGTTGAAGGAGATCCTCACAAGCACTGTGAGGCAGGTGCTATCGACAGAACTGATACAGATAACAGACTCCTTAAAGAACATCTCGGCGGCAGTTTCTGTCATTGCATCAGATAACAGCACAATTAAAGAAACGTTGGTGGACGTCAACAGCAGACTGGCCGAAATCGACAAATCGTTAAACTACAACGAGGAGCGCCTGAGTGAGTTCGACAGTCGGCTCAAACTAGTGGAAGATAAACAGGCCACGTTGACCCAATACGAAGAGCAAATTCAATTACTTAGTAACACAATAGCATCTATGGAACAACAGGCACGACAGTGCAACATGGAAATTTCAAACATGCCAGAAAAAAAAAACGAAAACCTTCTTGTCTATATGGATCGCTTAAGTACTGAAATTAAATATCCCGTAGCATCATCCAACATTGTGTCTATCCATCGGGTTCCGCATGCAGATCGGCAGAATACGCGCCCTAAAAACATAATTGTCAAGTTTGCTACCAAGATAATAAGAGATAATTTCATCGCAGCTTTCAAAGCGAAAAAAGGAGTGGACTCAAACAAACTTGGAATAAGCGGACAACCGCACACTATCTATTGCAATGAGCATTTAACTTTAGCGAATAAAATTTTATTTCGACAGTGTCGGGAAAAGGCCCTCGATAAAAAACATAAATTTGTATGGATTAAACATGGTACCGTCCTTACACGCAAATCCGAGACATCGCCTATCATTGCAATCAGACACCAAAGGGATCTTGCCAAGATTATATAATGTATATTATTACACTTTAGGAATTTTACATGCCATTTATTCAGAAAACTATATAAAATTATACTATCATATCCTGCTGTTTTTAACTTATCACCACATGTTATTATTGTGGTTTAATACTTTTATATTGTGCGATGCTTTCCTTGAGGTATGCAAATATACTATTAATAGTAATGTAAGTTATACGTGCGTAACGATTATATTTGTTCAATATACCAACTTTTACTTTTTTTGTGCTGATTCGGGTTTGAACTTACAAAGACAATTCTTAAGATTTTTCCTTACATCGTTTATTAATATGTATTTATTTGTACAAATATTCCATTATGAATAAATGTGTCTTATCTATTTATTATCAAAATTGTCGGGGTCTAAACACCAAACTTAACAATATTTATATGAATATTTTACAGCATAACTACGACGTGATAATTTTGACAGAGACATGGTTGCAGGAACGGGTAGCCGATAGTTGCTTTATTGACAATCGGTATCGAGTGTTTCGTTGCGATCGGCGACTCGATCGCTGCGGTAAGCGGGACGGAGGCGGGGTACTTGTGGCTGTGCGCAGGGAGCTGCCTGTGGCCGAGTGCGCACCGCGTACCGCGCCCGCGCCGCCCCTCCCGCCGCCTCTAATAGAATATGTTTTGCTCGAACTGCGCGCTCGTAATTATTGTTGCATTATTAGCGCCGTCTATTTGCCTCCGAATCTCAACTCTGAAATATACGCTAATTACTTCGATTATCTATCCTATGTTATCCAGTCACCCGGTGTAAGTAATTTTATTATTGCAGGGGATTTTAATTTACCAACTCTCGACTGGGTAGTACACAATAATATGTTTGCGCGACCAATTGTACATCCTAATTATTGCTTGGCCAATAAATACCTATTAAATTTTTTATCGATTACGGATGGTAATCAACTTAACGTTTTTAAAAATGACAAGGACAGACTTCTCGACTTGTTTGTGACAAATATTCAAAATTGCAAACCACTTAGAGCACAAATGCCTCTTGTTCCATTAGATAAGTGTCATCCGGCGTTTTACATTCTTACACCGTTAAAAGATAATATTGCACCCCTTCAAACAAAACCTCGTATCGATTATAACTTCAAATTAGCTGACTTCACAATAATTAACAAGGAGCTTTTAAATATCGACTGGAGTGTAATATATAGATGCGAAAATATTGAAGACATGGTGGCCAAGTTTTATGAATTGATTTATAATGTCGTAAGAAAACATGTGCCTACTAAATGTGTAAAATCATCCAAGTATCCTATATGGTTTTCGCGTGCTCTTGTACACATATTTAAAAATAAAAATAAATCCTGGATAAAATGGAAAGTATATGGCAACAGGACTGATGAATGTAATTTTTCTTTGTATCGGGAAAGATTCAAGACTGGATCTCAAATTTGCTATCGTAACTACATGGCCGCGGTGGAAAATAGTATTAAGAATAATGTCAACTTTTTTTGGACCTATATAAACAGTAAAAAGAGTCAAACCATAATACCAGACGTTATGTACTATAAAGATAATAATGCTAGCACTCCAGAAGATATATGTAGTCTCTTTTCAACCTTTTTCAGTTCTGTCTTTGAACCTTCCGACATAAGTGCAAGTTATGATATAAATAACCTTCCAGATAAAAACACTGAATCTGATCTATCAATATGTAAAATTACGTTAACGAAAGAAGAAGTTCTTAACGAACTTCGTTTGTTAGACGTATCAAAAGGCTCAGGCATTGACAATCTGCCGCCTGTCTTCTTAAAAGAGACTGCAAACTCGCTTTTTGAGCCCATTCACCATATTTTTAACCGTTGTCTTTCTGAGGGAATTTTTCCTTCTATTTGGAAATCAGCTCGTATCGTACCCGTGCACAAAAGTGGTTCAAGGAGAGATATTGAGAACTATCGTCCGATCTCAATATTACCGGCTCTGTCAAAGCTTTTCGAGCGTCTCGTGCATAAAAGTATTTATCCCTCGCTACATGGGAAAATAATCGAGCAGCAGCATGGCTTTGTTCAAAAACGGTCTACTACCACCAACCTCTTAATCTATACGACATACCTTTTTGAAGCAATAGACACAAATATTCAGACAGATAGTATATATACAGATTTCCGAAAGGCTTTCGACAGAGTTGATCATAAAATTTTGCTAAATAAACTAGCTTATAATGGAATTCGAGGCAGTCTTTGGCGTTGGTTTAAATCTTATATTTCTAACCGTACACAGAAAGTTGTTGTTAATGGTTTCGAATCGGCTTTCGTTCCTGTAACCTCTGGTGTGCCACAGGGCTCTATATTAGGTCCTCTTTTATTTATTTTTTTTTATAAATGACGTAAATACGTGTTTCCAGCATAGCAACATACTTCTATATGCTGATGACCTAAAAATTTACTACTCAATTCGAAATTTGTACGATCATGTTAAAATCCAAGAAGATCTAGACCGTTTCTCAACGTATTGCAAGGAAAACAAATTAAGTTTAGCATTAAATAAGTGTAAATTAATTCGATTTACAAAAAAAAAAAATTGTTAGTAAATTTCAATACAAACTTTGTGGTACAGAATTAGACTCAGCAGACAGCGTTAAAGATCTTGGTGTAGTTTTGGATTCAAAATTACATTTGGATATTCATATAGATAATATTGTCAACAGAGCTTTTAAAATGTATGGTTTTGTTATGCGAAGTTGTATGGAGTTTACCCGACCATCAACTTTTCTTTACATTTACAAGAGTCTTATACGTTCACAATTGGAATATGCTGTATCGGTATGGAATCCGTACTACCAGAAGTATATTGAAGCCCTTGAATCAGTACAAAAGAAATACTTAAAACGTGTAAACTTCAAATTCTTTAGAAATTATAGCTCGTATGATTATCTTCTTGAAAAATACAATATTCATACACTTAAGACTAGACGCACTCAGCTATTGGCTTTGCTCCTCTATGACATTTGTCATGGAAAGTATGACTGCATACCTATTAATAATAAATTAAATTATAGAGTTCCACGTCTTACACAAATGCGAATTAAAAAACCATTGTTTGCTATAGGTAAATGCCGTACTAACACTGGAAAGCGTTCGCCAATGTATGCGCTAATGCGAAACTATAATGATAATTATACCTACGTTGATTTATATTCTGATACTCGTCCAAGTAAATTCAAAAAACAATTGTCACAAAAAATTTAAAATCTAATGTATAAGTAGCTTAATCTTTCAATATCACTTCACTTTTAATATTTCACTTTTCTTGTATTAATTATATTAATCTGTGGTTAACGGTGTAGGTTAACGATTTAGTCTTAATGTCAGTAATTTTTTGAATTGTAATCTTATCGTTTACTGTTTGTTAACCCAAATAAATTAAAAAAAAAAAAAAAAAAAAAAATGTCTTGGTTTGGGATTATTGACACTAATAAAAATTATGAAAGTCTCAAAACTAGGAAAATGTTCAATTTGCAAGTAAAAGAACTAAAAAAGAAGAGAAAAACCAAAGTAGAAATAATTAAAGTACACTTATATGGGTACCTGGTACACTTATATGTCTACGTTTAGAAGTTTGCTTGCATGTAGTGGCAAAGGCAAACGTTTAAAAGTAGACAGTTACGAACCTTACACACAATTGGTAGATAGGTCATCAAAGTCAACAGATTTCCAGAAATAGATTGACTATTGACTTTCAAAGTACAGGATAAGCTACTTTATAAATCAAGGTACAGAGAGTCGAGTACTCAGAAAACGGATTAATATATTTTTTATAAAATAATTACTTTAATAATTTGTTATAAAGTTTTAAGATTTTGATTTTTTTAATCATAAATTACTGTCATGCCTGGTAGATATAAGAACAGTGAAGTATCGGAATTAGATCAAGTAGTCTGATTATTTGTTTTATTCTGTGGTGGCAGCCCTGAGTCCGCCCGGCGGGACGGCACCGATGACTTGTCATTAATAACGACAGCGGAAATGTATCAAAAGGTGACGCGTGTCCTCCTCGCCGTCTGTCTCAGCCTTGTTTATGATGCCGACAAACAATATTTATTTCCTTTAGATCCATCTCAACATTAGCGCGTATTGTTTTTGGTAATGGACATTGAGTAGGACTGGGGTACTCTAGTCCCGTTTGTTTTTTAGTTAATTTTTTTGACGAAACAAAAATCTCACTTCATATTAATTATTGGTATTACCAACTTGTATAGTAGAGTAGTTGGGAACTAATTACACCCAGGATAATCAATCTTGTTGGCCTATTCAAAAAATTTGGTCTTATAACCATTCTATTAAAATAAACATCAAATCAATAGAGAAATGTCATTCACCTACTGTATGATAATATCCATGAAGGATTGTTAGTAGGCATCGGATATTTGTTACATAGTCTCAATTTCGTATATGTCAACTAACATGCATTAAACTTAGTGAGTCAACCTGCAGTGGTTTATCAAAAAGCCTTGATAAACCAGAGATGTTGTTGTTGTCCTCCTGCCTTCATGAAACTACAACAATTTAACTAATGCACTTATTAATCTTCTAAAGTAATATATAAAGATTTAATTAAACATTTCTTACAGTAACAATAATTGTCGGTATAATAACCCAAAGACCTCATATTGATAAGTAAACATGAACACATGGAATGGAATACACCCTACAATCCTACAACGCGCTGTCTTATGTCCATCAAACAGATGCTACGTCTCATAAATAAATTAATTGATTAATGATGTTTAAGAACCAATAATTTTCATTAATGCAGTGTTGGTCGACCCCCCACCAGGTGGATTGACGACATCAAGCGAGTCCCAAGAATTCGCTAGATGCAGGCGACTCAGGATCGTGATGTTTGGAAGTCCTTACAAAAGGCCTATGTCCGTCTAGGCCTGCAGTGGACGTCCATCGGCTGATATAATAATGATGAAGTTCATTAATAGAATCTTCACCGCAGCTACTTGCCTCGAATGGAGACAGAAGAGCTAATTTTTTGCGCAAAGGATCATTCTGGCTGTCGAACGCGGAAATTCAGCCAATAATCTTATTACCACTCCACGTGGGCATGATTTGTATAATTATTAGGATAAATTAGCTTAAGTTACTTAATATCTAATCTCATTATTCTTTTTTTTACTAAACGGAAGCTTATATAGTGTAAATTACATAGTATAAGAGTATAGTTATAAAAAAACCCTGCATGAGTTTGCTGTGGGCTCTTCTCGGACCAAGACGCGTTTGGAACCCTCGTTACTTTAATATTAAGTTTTCGAATTGTCTTATCACCTGACATGTCAAAATAGCTTGTAATCTAAGTCTACATGAAATAAATGAATTTAGACTTAGACCTTGAATTAATTAATGAAGTCCAAAATAACCGTTAACACGTAAAGGTATGAACGGTTACATCTCTAATGTCCCTACACGCAATCCAACTAACGACCTACATCCATCCTAACAAACCTTTAAAACGGGGAATTTAAATTACAGAGAGCGAGCTTCCTCACAAATCTCGGAAAACGAAATTTATCGCTGCCTATATCTTGGTTTATTTATAAGAAAGCAAGCACGAGATGAAATTACGTGATACCATTTGGAGGCTGAGTGAAATACTGAACAATCCCTCACCCACCTATGTCGGTGTTATATTTTCATTCGCACCTACTTAGCCGATTGCTTGTTGAATGCCTTTTTTTTCAGATACCTGAAGAAATAATAAATGATATCGTGTCTTTTGTATGATGTATGCGTTCTTCGTGATCAAGTAGTAGGTACATAAGTAGAGTTCTTGTGAAAGATCTCTCTGCAGACTAATTCACTATCTTTGACGTATACGAAATTGAGATTCCATGTAACAAATGTCAGCCAGTGCTTACTGGTGGATAACATAAGTACAGTATGTAGATCACATTTTGTCAATTGACTTACCTATTTTAATAGGTTGATCATATAGATCAAACTAGTGAATAGGCCAACTGGTATTAACGCTATCATCAATTTCAACCCGTTTGATGGTCAACTACAGTTTCATGGCCTCCCTCCATATAGGAGAGCGTATATGTAGCTTCGACCCAGCACACTACTTCAACACGGGTTGGCAGGTCTGTGATATCAAGCTGTGTTTTCTCATGTGCTTATAGTTACAAAACAAGCTTCTTGAAATTTTCGTCTTTTTATTTGTCAGGGTTAATCTTTCAAATCGGCTGAACAGATTTCTTAGAACTGAACTTTTACTGGGAGTTAGAGGAGGTTATGGAGCAACATTTATACTTACTACTTATTATGCCGAAAAAGTCGATTGTTCCCACTGGATTTTTGAAAAAATAAATTTCACGTGGACGAAGTCACGGGCGTCCATGAGTCTTATAATAAAACAAGGCAATGAGCTTACAATGAAGATCGGAAAGAGGTCAATTCCTTAGCCCGCTATTAATCTCACTTGGAACGTTACCGCCGAATTAATTACCCCCTGACCATACGATTTAATGGGTTTCCTGAGGGACTCTGAGGTTTCCGATTAAATCACTACTTCTCATAGGGCGATTTATAGTGACCAGTGGAGTGTGCACCGATGTGTAGTCAATACTGGAAGTGTCAATAGCTCAATAAATGTTTTAGTTATTTCGCTAATGTGGCTTCGAATCACGAGATCCTGGGTCAGGCAGTGAAATTTTAAAAGAGTTTGTTTAAAAAATATATGAAATAATTGGGAAGTTGGTGATTTAATGTCCCCGTGTCTTGGCGAGCACATTAACTGGTCCCGGTTATTATTATTAACTAATCGTCGCTCAGCGGTTTCTCGTTTCCGTGAAAGTAGGGGATAAAATATAGCCCATGACACTTACAAATAATCTGGGCCTGTAGCCATGTGGCACGTCGGTTGTCTTTCTACAATCGCAAACGTTTTAAAAATGAAATGGTGTATAATAATGACATTCGGTATCAGGTCACGTGATCAAGTTATCGATCGGATCTGTCGATCCCGTACATTTTTTAGTTTACGGTCCTGGTTTTCTATTGGTAGATTTTCAAAATAAGTTTAGTAGATCCACAGATTACCCCCTACTCTAGAGAATTAAGAAAATTCTCTGGTATGCAGGTTTCCTCACGATGTTTTTCCTTCACCGTTTGAGACACGTGATATTTAATAACAATCTTTATCTGATGTTAATGATATAATGACTGAGACTGTTTGCTTCTAATTAAATATGCATTTAAAGGCACGAGAGAGAATTCTCCGAATAAAAAATCAATGTTGTTGAGGCTATTCCAGTTGAATTTATTGTTGCGTCTTTGCCCTTTGCCCTGCTTATAACCTCTTGCCTGCCCGATTGTTAATCTTGTCTATATCTCCTTGTGATTTCGCAGAGACCTATTAGCAATTTTTGTTTAATAGTATTAAGCACAGATTTAGGTATATCGATCACTTAATGAGTACTGACATAAATATAAAAATATTATATGGAAGATAGTTAACAAACCAGGTAACAGGGTTTTTTTGTCAGATATATACGCAAATCAATATATTATTGATCCCCAGGGGCATCGAAATTAAAAAAAACGCAAATGTATTTCACGTATATAAACGAAATTCTTTCTTGTTTTCTTTCTTTTGTTTTGGTTTCTTTCTTTTGTTACCCACAAGCAGGCAAGCAAGACAAGAGCGTATCACTTTAGGCCGCATCTTCGTTCATCAGTCGTGATAGCTAATAATATAAAAAAAATGTGCATATACACCAAAATGCTTATTTATAAAGCCATACCTGTGTAAATGCCAAGTTTTCTCGAGGCAGGCAATTCCCTTTAAAGACAAATGGGCATATCTCAACGAGCGTGCCATTTAAGCAAATTGCCTCCATCAGATAGCCGATGCTAAACTGAAGTTTAGCATGAATGCCGTCATGGCTCCACAATTTACCTTGCCTCTTAAAAGCCTAAACCAAATATTGTCACAATTATGAGATACCATCAGAGTATAAACATGGACGACAGTGGCCTACGGCGGGTTACATAAGGGCCCATTGTGGATTTGGTGTAATTTTAAAGGTCTCGGCGATTTGGTTAAGGCGCTACCTTTGCGTAATACGACAAAGATAGACTTATTCTTCTTCGTGTATCGAGAAAGTGATAGCAATAATATAAGAAGGTGACGTAAGAAAAAGTGTATTAAATACTAACTTAGTTTACAAGCACTTTTGAAACGTCAGATTTGTCCGTTTGAAGTGACTACTCTCTACCACCGGTTGGGAAGGCAGAATAATTATCCAACTTGTATAAATATGTTAATTATCCAGATAAATCAAAGCCAGCAAATTAAGAAATTACGTATTTTTTAAATGACAGGAGCTTAGAATTCAGCATCTTAAGTGCTTATATTCTGCCATTCAAAAAATTAGACCATTTTTGAAAGTTGGAGGAAATAAAAATCTCATATTTTCAAAAACCATGAAGTTGAAGTTGCAATAATACATACAGACTAAAGAGGCGATACATATAGCCTTTTACACTTACTGATATTTGTTATATTCTTAGATTGTCCTTTATAACAATGAGTCAAACATAACTCTCCTCAACTTCGGTAGTAGGAAGTCAAATATAAGCATCCGCAGCGAACTTCGGCCGAGTTACACAAAGCGTCCTCTATATCAGGCCCAAATAATCCTCAAATAATACCAGCATCTAAACTCTTAACATCATTAGGGAGTTTCACACGCGACGACATTTCCATACGACACAATTGCAATTCTGTATAGTGACTTTTTACTGACAACTTTTGAGTTTATTGTCTGCTCTTCTCAACAAAATTTGCCTAGGTAGTAGAGTCTCTGAAAATAATCAGAATTGTGTTTCAATATTTGCTTATAAACAAAGCCTACTTGAAATAATTGATTGATGATCTTGATTAAGTACACAGTTATAATTGACGGATCAAGTAGAAGGTACGGCCATCACAGGCACACACATCATTTATACAGAGCAACATTTAGCAGGCTTTATGCACCACGTCTCACAGTTCTGCGCTGTGTCCATCAACCTAAGGCGTAGGTGTAAAACCACATATGCCTTTATTACTCCGGCAAGAGGCAAACGTACAACACCAGCACATTATTATGAGCATAACGATAATATTTTACTACTTACTACTAATGCCAAATAAGAGTAGAATAGTACACATAAGTAGACATAAGCTAGCCTATACCCTCATGTATGGCCCAATTCTACGAACCAAATTTCGTACAAAATTTTCAGTGGGCATCAAAACGTTATAAACTACAATACTTTAATATTTATAATATTTAATATAATAATTCATGATGGCCTTTATCCATGTCACAATTAATAAAAACTTTAACAGACTAAGAGAGCTTACAGCGAAAGTTGGGTTGTTTGATTAAAACAATCGCATCGTGTAAAGACTCCAAAACGGAAACGAGTTATCGCCGCCCTCCCTTTACAAAGAGCGCTAAGACGTTTTCCTCCGCGCCTTAAGATCGTTTTATTGCCAGCCCGGATGGACTTCTGGGATAGATGGTCGGGAATGTAAATTTAGTGTACGGAACCGGACGCGAGGAGGTGAGCATCGGATTGTTTTGTTTTCGGTCGGCCCGCATTAAGGCGGCACCCTTGCACACCGAACTGTAATAGTTTTAGGGTAAATAGAAATCGAAAACGAGTATGCATATTTGTATTATAGTTTGAATAAATAAAATGAAGTAGACGCTTAATAAAACTATACTCAATAGTATTTAAAAAATCCAGATAACAAAAGGAACTCAACTCTACAGTTTTTTAATGGTTGGGCTTTATTTATTTTTCATATAGCTTGTTTGTTAAAATGTTATTTGTATTCGAAAGTTTGGGTGAGATGAATATTTTGTTTAGTGATCCTACAAACAAATATCTATTATATTATATATTGATCTATAATTTTAATGTTTGGTTTATGAAATACAAATTACGAGACTATTTTAAAAAATTACAATCGGATCCATTTTAAAGTTACGATCCATTCGTTGTCTTGCATTGCATGAAACGTAGTTTTTACATTTACGCTTTTTAATGATCGTTCTTTTAATTTTCTGCTTACGCACTTCTTGTAGGAGCTTTGACATCTAATATTTTACGTGGTTATAACTGACGAAAACATTTCTAAAGTTCTCTATATATTTTTTTTAGGTTAGATCAAAGTACCTAATCAAAAATAATGACCAATTTCATTGTATGTTACGTCACTGTGTAACCATTATTGTACACAATCCTTTAACAAGAACCTCGATCAAATTCGAACTCACGTGTGGAACTTATTAAGTCGAAATTCGTTTGAAAAAATTCTCGATGAACTTAAGACGATCGCATGTTAGTAAGCATTTCGCCAAGGCCTTTGTACGGACGTGTTAGATCGATGTGCCTAATGTATGGGAATCGAAGTGCAGTAGCTACAACTTTAATTAGCCGGTTGTCCATTTGTTCCGATTGTGGGCTTATTTATTGTGGCGTTTCGAATTGGCGTATTTGGTAGGAGTGAACCAGTTTCGCCCTTTGGGGTGGAAAGATGGATTGATGCTAGTCATTGTAGCATTATTTTATTTTGTATTCATGGATTTAAATATTACTAATACTATTAGCGCAAAATATTCATCATCATCATCATCGACCCATATTCGGCTCACTGCTGAGCTCGAGTCTCCTCTCAGAATGAGAGGGGTTGGACCAATAGTCCACCACGCTGGCCCAATGCGGATTGGCAGACTTTACACACGCAAAGAATTGAGAAAAATTCTCTGGTATGAAGGCCACGATGTTTTTCCTTCACCGTTTGAGACACGTGATATTTAATTTCTTAACATGCACTTAAAAGTTGGAGGTGCATGCCCTGGACCGGATTCAAACCCACACCCTCCGGAATCGGAGGCAGAGGTCATATCACGGCTCTCGCTAAATATTATAAACTGTTAATTCGTACGTTCTAAATCACATGTAAAATAATCAAAGGTTATCATGCAACTTTACTGAAATTCTAGGCAATGTTAATAAATATTTTTATCACAGATAAAGATGTTTGCGACATATTTTATATACTCCGTAAACCTAATGGTGGATCAACCTACATGCGTTTCCCAATATGGAGTCGCCATCCCTACCCTGGGACTCCAATGTCCACCGTAATAATTTCACATAGTTCGAAGAACGAAGAATATAATTAATTATCTATAAGGGAACAATATCTCACATAGCAACGTAGACGTTTATTTAATCAACAAGTTGGGATCACCGAAGCAGGGCACACGTGATACCAATACGAATATATTCCGTGTATCGATATTATGGTCCTTCGAGCCGGATTAGCTACCCTCTCAAGGATTTGTCGGCCCGGGGCGAATCGGTCCGTTCTTTGTCTAAACCGATTGCTTCGCCTTGGGACAGGTGTGGGCTTCCTTGCGGATTTTAATTAATAATGTCTCGATAGTGTATGGTGTGATGTACTTTGGTGATTTAATCAAACTAGGTAATAGTTTCGATAATGCTTGGAAGGTAGGATTTTGTTAGGCCAGTTTTGGGTTTGTATTAATTTTGAATGTTTATTGGACGCGGTCAAGATTTGAATGAATTAAATTAGATAAGTCCAAAAATTGGATCGACAAAAACTATGATCATTTTACAAAGTCCATTTGTGAAACCGTACATAATAATCTGTTTAGTAGTTTTTTAATTATTTTTTTCATTCATGAAATCAAATCAAATAAAAAAATGATTTTATTATAAGTAGTACGTTAGTAGTAGTAGTATTAGCTTAGGTTACAAGCACTTTTGAAACGTCAGTTTTGGCTATTTGTAAAGCCTCTATCTACCACCGGTTCAAAGGGCAGGTTCTGCTGAGAAGAGCCGGCAAGAAACACAACAGTTGATCTTTTAACAATCAAAATCATAGTGGTCTACTCCCCAGACGAACACAAAAGACGCTACTACTGTTATAAAGTGTAGGGTTGAAAAGAGAATGAAATTTCACAAGGATTCTCGCGGACGAAGTCACTGGTATGCGCTAGTTGTACATCATCATCATCATTATCAACCCATATTCGGCCCACTGCTAGGCTCGAGTCTCCTCTCCGAATGAGTAGAGTTAGGCCAATAGTCCTCCACGCTGGCACAATGCGGTTTGGCAGACTTAACACACGCAGAGAATTAAGAAAATTCTCTGGTATGCAGGTTTCCTCACGATGTTTTCTTCACCGTTTGAGAAAGGTTATATTTAATTTCTTAAAATACACACAACTTTTCGTACCCACACCCTCCGGAATCAGAGGAAGAGGTCATATCCACTGGGCTATCACGGGTATTTATATATCGTCATCAACCCATATTCGGCTCACTGCTGAGCTCGAGTCTCCTCTCAGAATGAGAGGGGTTAGACCAATAGTCCACCACGCTGGCCCAATGCGGATTGGCAGACTTCACACACGCAGAGAATTAAGATAATTCTCTGGTATGCAGGTTTCCTCACGATGTTTTCCTTCACCGATTGAGACACGTGATATTTAATTTCTTAAAATGCACACAACTGAAAAGTTAGAGGTGCATGCCCCGGACCGGATTCGAACCCACACCCTCCGGAATCGGAGGCAGAGGTCATATCCACTGGGCTATCACAGCTCAGCTGTATTTATATATAGTTTTACATATTGTATTATTAAATTGCTTCGTAATCGACTGAACCATCAACAGAGATCGTAGTAAATTATTTCCCTACTCGAGATGAATATAGACAGATAAATTACGTAGCCAGTATACTTAACAGGTTTCCCTTAAGGCTCTGAATACATGTTAATAGTGTTCAGAGCTTGCCGAGATTAAGGAACTGGTCTTCCTACACGGGCTGAGTTCATGCAATTGTAAATCGTTCATTTGCTTTATCTCATTATACGGAAGCACCGAACACCTTAGCTCTCTATAGCTACGAAAGATATCTTACAAGAAGTTTTTTATTAATAATTATGTGTTATAATTGCTCATTAATTTATATCTCCTTTTTTTAAAAAATAACAATGTTGTTCATTCAAAATACTATTAAAAATTTAAAAAAAAAATCATGTGTTATATTAATATTATTAGCGGATGCCCGCGACTTCGTCCGCGTGTAATTCGATGGAAACTTACAACTTCTATTTCACCCCCTTATATTTATATTAACTCATGTTTTATGTATTATAATAAATAAACACTAAATAAATGAAGAGATGGCACAATGGAGAGGATAATGAATGCCTTCCAACTAAAATTTTCAAGATATCTTCAATATACAGAATTTGACCTGTTTTATTATAGTTATAGATACTTGCATATTTATAGGTAATAAGTAAAAGATTATCATTTGCCATTTCTTTTAAAATCCGCAAATATTATTATATATGAATGTTTCAATTATTATCAGCCCGTCAAATTGTTTTAGAACAGTTCCATATCCTCTTACTTAAGGAGAGTGAATTGTTATTAGCTGATAATGATGATATGATAAGTGTGGGTAGGTACTGGCACCATCAATACAAATTTCGAATCAACACAAATTTCATAAAATCAATAAAAACTTGAATAATTCTACGTTCTATTTCGGGGTTCTTTATTTGATTCTTAGTAGTTTTAAATCTTATTAATACTTAAAAATAATATGTCATGAAAACAAAGCCATTTTTTATTTTTTAAATACA
The DNA here is from genome assembly GCF_947172395.1 of Bicyclus anynana. Lineage (NCBI taxonomy): Eukaryota > Metazoa > Arthropoda > Insecta > Lepidoptera > Nymphalidae > Bicyclus > Bicyclus anynana. The sequence continues at coordinate 6,661,666 of NC_069090.1, forward strand.
TCTTTTAAATCAATATTAAACAAATAAAGTTAGTCATAAACATTTCACTTTAATTTAAATCCACTTTCGTAAGCGTCGCAATCTCAAAGCATTTTTCTCGAGCAATTTACTTCGATCTATAAATCTAGACGGCGAGTGTGAACCAGCTTAAAGCTAAGACGTAGGGGGGAGTCCCCCCTCCCAGCTATAGCCCCGCAAGGCTAGCGAATATGTAAGCCCACGGGTGTTCATTAACTTGAGCATGTTAAGCCGATGATCGTAGATAGAGCTGGTAACGTTTTCATGAAGCCTTGGATACTGATTGAGAAAGGCGTTAGACGGGACGTCTTAATGAGTATTAGTTGATGAATATAAAGGTATTAATTGTTTAGATATAGCATGGTAAGTTGGTCAAAGATATCTTTGAAACGAGCTCTAAATAAGAACAAAATTCTGTATTGCAAAAGTACTGTTAAAACTTCATAAATTATAAAAAAAACTAGCGGACGCCTGCGACTTCGTCCGCGTGTAATTTAGTTTTACACAAATCGAACGGAAACCATGGATTTTTCCGGGATAAACAGTAGCCTATGTGTTAATACATGCTATAATATATTTCAATACCAAATTTCAGCTAATTCGGTTCAGTAGTCGAGGCGTGAAAGAGTAACAAACATTCATATCATCAAAACCATCTGTTTTTGCAAATTTCGGGAAACCATGGATTTTTTCAGGATAAAAAGTAGCATATGTGTTAATCCAAAGTAAAATCTATTTCCATTCCAAATTTCAGCCAAATCGCCTCAGTAGTAGCAGCGTTAAAGAGTAACAAACGTCAAAACATACATCCAAACATCCATACAAACTTTCGCGTTTTTAATATTAGTAAGGACTATAAGATGTGAATTGTTATATTAGGTGCTGAGTATAATACTATGAGATGGTGAAAACAAAAAAATAATACCGCGTAGAACCCTTGTAGCTTGGACTATCAGTACTTATTTTAATGACACCTTGGTCCACTTAGGAACAGCACCGGATTACAGTTTCCAGGATTCGTGTGTTAAGGTAACGTCAAATAATAGTCAGACGTTCAGGTTTCTCTACATCAAGACATAGTGCTAATTTTTAACATTTCAATTGTTAGCAATAATAAATACCATATTCCTTCCCAGAACATTTCCAACAAACACTGTCACTTACTATTAAGTATGTTTTACTAGTTTTTTTTTTATTCTTTATAAGTTAGCCCTTGACTACAATCTAAGCGGGCTAACTTGTTAGGAGTAGGATGAAATCCACACTCCTTTCGGTTTCTACACGACATCGTAACGCTACGCTAAATCGCTTGGCGCTACGTCTTTTGTCAGTAGGGTGGTAACTAGCCACGGCCGAAGCCTCCCACCAGCCAGACCTGGACCAATTAAGAAAACCTCAATCTGCCCAGCCGGGGATCGAACCCAGGAGCTCCGTCTTGTAAATCCACCGCGCATACCACTGCGTCACCGAGACCATCAAAAACACGAAAATTACACTAGTAGTTAAACACGAAAATTACAAAACCAAAAGACACTCGAAATCATGTTTCATCATTAAAATATCAAAAGTTTCAAGCCTCAATACACATTCAAACAAATCCAGCAATACGTACTCATTAAGAGTTTACACTCATAAATTAATGTCTACAGCGAAACGAAAACAAAATGGCGTCATGTAATACGTACATCGAATACTTGAGACTCGTTCTTTTCCCGCCTCCGAGTGTCGTTGGCGGCATTAAATCTTAATAAAACCCGTCATGCATCACGATGGCGTCCTTTGATTTCTCACTCGGCAAACCGCGTCTCCGCATATCAAAGAAAATCACAACTCTTTTCATTGCGCGCCGATAGAATGTTCACAAAGACCAGCTTAATTGATCCCCACATTCCGCCCACCGCCTTTAAAAATGTAGCCGGTGAGGGAACTAGGGGCGACGCTGCGGGGACCTCGATAGCGTGGACATCGTACCTTCAATTTACTAATACAAATAAGCGAGACTGGTCCTTCAGGCCCCAGCCACTGGCGACGCTTTCAAAAGAAGCCTCCATTGTGTTCTACCCTCAATCAGGGTCTCGATTATCGAAAAGAAAACACTCATCTATATTTTAAATAATGATCAGGGCATGGGTCGGGCGAACAATCGGGAGTGATGGATTGTATAGACACGGCTGTAAGAGCTACTTGTGCGTGTATTGTCACCCTTGCTTCTTGTGGATAATTGGAAAATGTTTCTTGCGTTGTTTTGTGTTGCCACAATAGTTTGCACTTTGGTATAACTTTAACTTTTAAGTTACCTGTAAAAATAACACTTTATAAAATAGTTTTTTGCACCGTACGATATTCCATCGATTTTTGGTTACGTGTAGCATTTTTTAAAAAAAATTGATGTTTTATTTTTTTAATTTTGGTGTAAAAAATGTTTTAGATTTATAAATAAACGAGTTAACGACTAAACAAATCTTTTTCAAGTAAATTAAATTAAAAGATTTATGTGTATGCTTCTTGATTTTGTTGGTCCTTTTATCTTTAGTTCAAATAATATAATCAAAAACATAAACAAGTTACCTTATGAAAGCTATTACTTCTGCAGCGACCGTATTGAAAGGAGGCAAATCGAGTCATTAGCGCCAAAAAAACGAGACTGATAAGCAAGACGGTGCGTAATTAGATTCGCCTGCCCTTCAGGTACACCCGTGCTTACTAATCAACGGCATTCACAGAAAATATATTCTCAGGAGAGAGGCCTGAAATTTAAAAAAAAAATTAAAAAAAGGGCGTCGACAAACAGCATTTAATGAACGCCCCCCTCCCATACATCATTAACTGGTAGGGGTGTCGCGCAAACAATCTCGCTCCAGTTTCGCAGGGACCGGTTGATAGTAGTAGACCGAAAGCCTGCAATGGCTAGACATACCTCATTTTGGGAAGGCTGTCAGCCTTTTGTCCTACTATAGGCAAGTAAGTAAGTAAGTGGTCATTTATGGAGGTTAGACTTAACCTGTTTCAATGAAGATAGCATGACTCCAGATCCTAAAAAATATGCTTTATACTTGGATGATACAGGGACTGGACCCTTGAAACCTGCTACATTTCAAAGCCACCACAGTCAAAACTCCATATTTTGTTACCGTATTTACCTTCAATATTTAGGCATTGTGTAAAAATATTTACTATGTAGAGGTTACTACTTATTACACAAGTGATGAACTCTTTAATGATAAAAATCCTTGGAGGTCATTGCATAAACTTTCACCTTTCATGCAAGAAAAAGTGATTGCAGATTTTAACAATTACAAATTGTAAAAATGTTCATTTTTAGAAGAGTAACTGTTGAGTTTATTGCCGGCTCTTCTCTCCAAAATTTATCTTCTGAACCGGTGATAGAGTCTTTACTAATAGTCAAACTAGATTTGACTTATAAACAATGCCTACCTTGAAATAAATTAATGTTGAATTTGACCGATTAGTCAAGAAAATATAGAACATTTTAGTAACAACTTTTGATAAACTACCCTCCAAACTTGTATCAATAACGAGGTTATTAAAATTTGTTACTACCCAGCTGTTTTTTTTTTTACTGTTGCTAAATTAATAGTTATACAACTTAACAGCCACAATGTCCTTCAAATTGCGGGGTACATTATCTCGTTCTGACGTCCAGATATTTTAATTTTCTGGTAACTCAGTTAGCTGCCAGAATCAAGAATTTTCGTAAATAAATATGTTGATCGTCTCATCGAAGCTATTTACGAAAAATTAACTTGATAGTAATCAGTTGTACAAAATGTTCTACGGATCCTGAATTAATGGTAGTAGCATAGGCTGACAAACTTCAGCCTTCCTAAAATGAGGCAAGTGTGGGTCCTGCAGGCTGCTCGTCCATAGGCAGTAGTGCATTCGTTACAGAAGACGAGTGGTAACCATTGTGAGTCGAGCACGTCTGCGCTGTTGTGTCCGAGATGCAGATAATTGCCCCCGCTGCCTGAAGAAAAAAATATGTTTCATCGGGAGATATCGTCATTGTTTGTCGCAATGTATGCATGCAGTGGGCTTGCTTTGGATGGCGGGACTTTTTTTTTTTAATATGCGCGGATTTTTCGTCACTTTATTATAATGGCGAGTTTTGTTATGTTATTTTTTTTTAGTAGGCACGTCAATGCATTTACACATTTTTGTCATTATCATTATTAACCCATATTCGGCTCACTGCTGAGCTCGAGTCTCCTCTCAGAATGAGAAGGGTTAGGCCAATAGTCCACCACGCTGGCCCAATGCGGATTGGCAGACTTCACACACGCAGAGAATTAAGAAAATTCTCTGGTATGCAGGTTTCCTCACGATGTTTTTCCTTCACCGTTTGAGACACGTGATATTTAATTTCTTAAAATGCACACAATTGAAAAGTTGGAGGTGCATGCCCTGGACCAGATTCAAACCCACGCCCTCTGGAATCGGAGGCAGAAGTCATATCCACTGGGCTATCACGGCTCTATGTGAATAAATGAATATCACTTTTCAGTTTCATCACGTCTTTCGCTATATAGACACTGCTACTCAAGTACCTACAGTTTTTAAGTGTGACAGGTAAATGAAAAATTCATATACTAAGCCTTTATGTTTTGATTGTGTGTGAGAGATACCTATATCTTTAAATGTTTACATAATTATAATAAAACAGAAGAATCTGTGTGGATATCACACTAATATTATAAAGGCGAATGTTTGTGTGTAACTATGTTTGTTCCTCTCTTACGCTACGGCTACGGAAAAATCCCCGCGGGATTTGTGAAAAACTGAATTCCACGCGGACGAAGTCACGGGCGTCCGCTAGTAATATATAATTCATTGAGCAATTAACAAGAGCAATTAATCGTGGTGGACTCATTCTCAGAGGAGACTCCTGCTCATCTGAATATAGGTTTGATAGCCAGTTAGATATATACGGAAAATCGTGACATACGAGTAAATTATAAAAGAGAAGAGACGAATATCTTAGCATTCCCTGGATTCACCGTGCAGGTCCATCGCGTGGTAGAAAGAAAAACTCCGAGCAGAGTCTTGTACTTGTGAATACAGGATGTAGAGTTAAGGCATTCCTTGACGATCAACACTCCCCTTGTTGTTCTCCCTGCCTAGCCAAAATTGGTAAGATCCTATTAGAGCAGCTTTGGATACTCGTTCTAATATAGATCTTGCTGCAGTTCTAGAGAGGCCAAGTGCGGTATATTATACTGCGGTAATATAATGAAAATTACATTTTATATACATAAATTGATTATATTAGTTCTTTCGAATGCATGCATGTGTATAATATTAACAGATAATAAAACAACCTTCACGTCCAAATGTACAGTAATATATCGCTAAACCCACGTAATAAACAGACTTCAATATGTGGTACAGTTTATACGCCTTTAATAGCGTCCCACATTTGCGTATTGTTCCTCAAGATGCTTTACGGTGTCCCTCGAACAGGTAATGGCGTTATTTATTGGCAGTAAACCAAGATTTAGGCTCGAGGACAAAGGGACTAAATGATCCTAGAGGTTACGGGTACCCCATTAATGGCAGGAATTTTAATAGTTTAGGAATTTGATAAGTTGCTCCAGTTCTATTAAAGGTTTGCGCTATTAGTGATGGGTCGCCGTATTACTGTAATGTGCTTAAAGATGTAAACTTAAAGGGTGTCCGTTGGATGGTTATATGGAGCTTAGTTTCTGATGACTTGGAAAATTATTTCTCATGTTACCAAGCAGAAAATATCTATACTAATATTATAAAGCTTAAGAGTTTGTTTGTTTGATTGAACGCGCTAATCTCAGGAACCACTGGTCCGATTTGAAAAATTCTTTCAGTGTTAGATACCATTTATCGAGGAAGGCTATATATTATTCCCGTATTCCTACGGGAACGGGAACCACGCGGGTAAAACCGCGCGGCGTCAGCTAGTAGTAAATAAAGTCGGTTAAATACACTTTATTTGTGGGCAGTTTTTTTAAAGAATATTTGCCATATCTTTTATAATATGACCAATATTCCCATTCCCCTCCAACTAGTCGGGAAAGACTGTATTAGAAGTGGCAAGTGGAAGTGGAAGTAGGTACGATAATAGACCAACGAGGCGGGGATCGAACCACCACCCCTCGGTGATGAGTCCAACCGCTCTTACCGTTGAGCTTTAAAGTTAGAGGCAGTTAGTATTTACATGGTAGCCTTCAGCTTTTTTAAAATTATGTAATGATGATCGACTAACATCAAAAGCAATATCCGACACTAATAAAAACGTAGCGATTAGCAATATTATATACCGATAAAATACCTTAGACGAATTAAAAAGGTCGCTAGACGTTACCCGTCTGTCAAACATCAACAATCGACGATCTAACGCCCTTTGTAAAAACTGTTTTTACAAAATCAATGTTTTATTGTTGTAATCGTTTTCATTCTGTAAAGAGGCTTGTTTTTAAAATGTATTCAAAATCAAATTTATAGTAGTTTGAAGTGTAAGGACAAAAAATATTTATTTGTGTTAAATATTTTCGACGTGTTTATCTCGTCCCCCTCAAAAAATGACAGACAATTTTAATGGCGAATTTTGATGCGATACAAATCCTTTAGTAATTAGTCTGAGTAAAATACGCATCAATATTAGTTATCAATATACGGTATATTTCTTATTGATATAAAATATTGATGCGTATTTATTTAAAATCGATATCTAATATCGCTTTACCCATATTCTGCTTCCTGAATAGCGGAAACTGTAAATTTATTTCCTGTCCAAAGAAAGACTTGTAAAAAAAACTTAATGAATCACGATACCTTCATAACGAAGTCTCCGCTCCTCGCCCGAGGGTCTGATAAAATCAAATTGGAATTATTCAGGGTGAAAACCTTCCATGAGATCTTGAAGTCAACAATGGCTTTCGACTTGTTCTTTGCGTTGCACCGTTATTAAAATCTCGTGAAACAATCGAGTCGAAAGCGCACTTCCGGCCGTAACGTACAGACTTGGGAAACTGGGGAAAAATTATCGGGAAATAACTTATTCTTGGATCCCTTTCAACCTTTGTACCTATTCAATGATGTTTGAATATGATATTTTTAATATGATGTTGATTAGAAAGTTTGCAACGTTTTTGATTGAGAATCTATATCAAATACACATATTACTAGCTGAAGCCGCGCGGTTTTACCCGCGTGGTTCCCGTTCCCGTCGAAAAACGGGGATAATATATATATAATATATACGTGGATATATAGCGTATCTCAAACGGTGAAGGCAAACATCGTGAGGAAACCTGCACACCAGAGAATTTCTTAATTCTTTGCGTGTGTGAAGTCTGCCAATCCGCATTGGGCCAGCGTGGTGGACTATTGGCCTAACCCCTCACACTCTGAGAGAAAACTCGAGCTCGGCAGTGAGCCGCATATGGGTTGATAACGACGATTTATGTCAGTGTATGTATAAGCCGTTACATAAAATCATTTCTGCTCCTGTAACTTCGGTGAGCAAGACTTCAAAATGTGAACGATCATTCAATGCATGGTATTAATACCAGGTCCGCACCGATGGAGGCACCGAACGAATCATTACAGGACAATTATAACGCCACTTCACAGGAAGCTGGAGGGCCCCCCACTCGGAAATCTGATTCCTTTTGTTTTTTGTGACGGAAGTCAAAAATTCTCAAAGCCGCACGCTGCGTTCGAAATAGAGGGTTTCTCAGAGTTTCTTGTGAAAGTTTTTCCCGGCTGTTTCAAGAGGCACAAACGTATTAATACGTTCATTAGAAAATGCTTGCGTACAAAATTATATGCCCAGATGGTTTAATTGGTTAGTTTAAACACTTTAGTAACGAGGGTATTTATTTCCCCGAAGTTTTGTAATTGCTATAATTATTTGTGATTAACGTTTTCTATGATAGACGGAGGTAAGGACGTTATAATTAATTAATTATAAATAATATAATTCCTCGTCGGTCTAGTGGTTAACCTGTTTTATATTTTTATCAGAAAGTCCTGAGTTTGTCTTTCTTCCCAGAATGTTTCAGTGCACATTCTCAACTCGGAATAAGGAAGTTTGTAGCGTTACAACCCCGTGCCCTGGAAGGCACGCTAAGCCCCGGTCATTTTCATTAACATCTGATGGTATCTGCTTCTTTATCAAGTCATATTCGGCTCTCCTCTCAGAATGAAAGGGATTAGGCCAAATAGTCCACCACGCTGGCCCAATGTGGATTGGCAGACTTCACACACGCAGAGAATTAAGAAAATTCTCAGGTATGCAGGTTTCCTCACGAACTTTTCCTTCACCGTTTGAAACACGTGATAAGGTAGGGGTAGTGTAGGGGTAGGGTAGGGTAGGGGCAGGGTAGAGGTAGGGGAAAGATATGGAAGGTATAGGGTAGGATAGTGGTAGGGAAGGGGTAGGATAGGGGTAGAGTAGGGTAGGGCTAGTGTAGGGTAGGGTTAGAGTAGGGGTAAGGTAGGGGTAGGGAAGGTTTAGGGTTAACGGTAGGCTAGGAGTAAGGTAGGGGTAAGGTAGAGTAGATTAGGAATAGAGTAGGATAGGGTAAGGATAGGGTAAGGGTAGGGGTAAGGTGGGGGTAGAGTAGGGTTAGCGTTAGCGGTAGGGTAGGAGTAAGGTAGGGGTAGGGTAGGGTAGGGTTGGGTAGGTTTACGAGCAGGGTAAGGTAGAGGTAAGGAAGTCTACATCAATTTTTACGCGGACGAAGTCGCGGGCGTCCGCTAGTTGTACTATAAAACCAAAATGTAGAATCACTCTCACCCAAACCTGTGACAAAGCTGTTGTCTCAGACTCGAATTTACAATCGAAAACAAAAATCTTTATAATACTTAGAAGTCTGTTCATATTTAACACACAACAAGCACCTTCAGTAAACAGAATACCTACACCCTTGCATTCTTTAACCCCGATGAAATGTACGTATTTTCGCATTTGCCGCCCGATGCCTTAATAATTTACATTAATTACCTCACCGAAGGCATTCGTAGGAACAATAGTTTTATTTGCACTTCTCGAGCAGCGCCGGTACAACAAAGAGTTACCTTATTACTTTACATACATTTTGTAGAATGTAATTTGTTACAGCGAGCGCCATAGCTACAAGTCCATATGTCCAATAATGATAATTACTAATGTTTTTTACTACTGTTTACTATTACTACTGGTTTTTCAAAATATTTACTGAATACGTATGTTACTGCATTCACTAAGTTTGAGTTATGTTGGTTGACATATATCAAATTGAGATTCAATATAACAAATGTCACCCTGGTGGATATCATACAGTAGGTAACATATATGTCCAGCTACACTGTTCACTATATTGGTTAATATCAACCTATTAAAATAAACATCTGCAGGGTTTTGGCAGGCAGTCAATTGAGAAATGTCATCAATCATACAGTAGGTAGATGACATTTCTCAATTGACTGCCTGCCAAAAGCCTGCAGATGTTTATTTTAATAGGTTGATAATAACCAATATAGTGAATAGGCCAGCTGGACATACATGTTTACCAACTAGCTATTGTTAGTAACTAATTCTTAGGTCACGTGATTTCGTAATCACTATTTATTTAATGTTAACTGTTCAAAGCTGAGATTATATTTTAAAAATGTCAGCCGATGATTACCTACTGACAACTCTTCGTATAGATCATATAGTAGGTAAATGACATTGCCCAGTTAGCATTGTTAAAAATGGGCTTTACGGAATACGAAAAATGCAGTTGTCATTGATTTAATCTCATTTTAAAATTTAAACTATCGTGAGTGTTTTCATATTAATCTATTATAAAACAGCTAAAACGTGATATAACGTCGGTATGCCAGACTAATTTCGAACCCATTCGGGGGCCTTAGTCATGAGCTGGTTCTTGCAACGCTGCATGATCCAAACAACGACGCGCCCGGCCGCTCACAGCGCGCGTTGGGAGAAGGACTGAGAGGTGGGGATTGAAGGTTCGGTACACTCTTTCATTCATTGGACCCGTCTTCTTTTAAGCAAACTGAACTTGTTCCAAGTTTGTTATTTGTGTCAATCATTGAAATAATGGTTGGTTTAAATAAATTATTATAGATTTAATCTTAATTATAGGTACATACCTACCAGTATAAACATAGCTCCAGTCCAGTCGCCTTCTCCGTGGCCCACAGTACTCGATCCTCAACAAGCGGTGCTTGTTAAATAGTTCAACAATAGATGTGGCCAGTGGGTCATTAATGATTCATCCCTTCGGTTTCTGACCGTCTTTTGTGTGATCTCCGTATGTTTGCCTTTCGTTAGAAATGTGTTTGATGGTTATTTTACATTCGTCTTTCTACGAGTACCTATGTAGCATTCACGTGCGGTCGGTGCATAGTTAATTACCATCGGGTGGTACTTTTCTTTATTTGTACGTGTTGTTTGTTTTGTCCGAAGGTTCTGCTGTTGAGTGTACGAAATTAGTGGATATTTTCGTATGTTAATACAAAGTTTCAGTTATTTTTAGAATATCAGGGCTATCCAGTAACGATACGATGTCTTTATAACACGTAATAGAATGAATGAGAAATAGAGAATCACTGCTGAGCTCGAGTCTCCTCTCTTATGAGAGAGGTTAGGCCAAATAGTCCACCAAGCTGGCCCAGTGCGGATTGGTAGACTTTACGCACGTAGAGAATTAGAAAAATTCTCAGTTGTGCAGGTTTGCTTACGATATTTTTCTTTCACCGTTTGAGACACGTGGTTTAAATTCTTAAAATGCACATAACTGAAAAGTTGGAGGTGCATGCCCCGGACTGTATTCGAACCACATGAACCTACACCCTCCGGGATCGGAGGCAGAGGTCATATCCACTGAGCTATCATGGCTGTAGTAAACGTTACAGTGGGTGAATTTTCCGATAGTCAGTCAATTTGAATTAAACCCTGATTATATACTTAATTCAGAGTTTAAAATATGTATTTCAGAAACAGTTATTCTTATTTATTTATTTATGATTATTAAGTATAATATATCCATTAAAATACCTGCCGATTTCAGATGTTAACTCAAAGTTATCAATGGAATAATTCAAAATGATTATTTTTATCAATAGCTATCTGAATCGCCAATGGGTAATCTGTATCCTGTATCCTGTTCCAAACAACCAGCATAGGGAATATTAACAAATGGAAATTTCATCCTTAAACATACTACAAATAAAATTTAAAATGGCTCGGAGCCATTCACGAACGCACGAGTCATTTCGTCGCCGAGCCTAACCGGGAACATTGTTTGTTCACAAGCAAAACTCTGACCTTTCACGCGTAAAATTACTATCACCTCCACCTAAGGTAAATATGTCGGCAAGAAATTCGCTTTGAACCCTTGCGGTCCTTTGTTGTTCAACTAAAACTATTCTCAGTTAATCCCTGGATAAACAGTGCTTGCTAATAAATTAGTGTGTTATTAATATATGTTACTGTGACCCTATGGTTGGCAGGTGTCCCCCCGGGCTGTTTCGTATTCAACAAAGGAAACGGCAAGAAGCGGTCTCGCTTCACCGGTAAATATTGTACGGGCAGGTTTTTGTGATGTTAAATAAATGAGTGGCTCACCGTGACCGACGGCCTTTGGATTTTATGCTAATATTGCGTTGAGAATTCTCTTAGGTGCCCCGACTGTAGGTGCTCGTTCGTGTGTGTAATGATATATTGTTCGACCACCTACATTTTTTCAAACCATCTTTAAACACAGAAAATATTTATATATTTTGAAATTATACAACTGATTTAATTAGCAAAACAATAATACACGGATGGTGTAAAAAACGGAATCGCACTCGAATAGAGTTGCAAGAGTCTATATTATCAATAGAAGCAAACTTTAGGTTAGATAAATTTTCTGATAGTCAGAAAACTAGAAATATAAACGACTGAAACAAATCCAACGGGAGTGGATCAAACCTAAACCTTCAGACTTGAGCCTGACCATTAACCGCAGAACTATTTGTGAGTACGATGTAATTAACTGTTTACAGAAGGTACATATCTAAAGTATAATAGTATAGCTTTAGTAAAGAATTGTAATGATCTAAGACAATCCTACTTAATCGCTCTTAATAATTCCGTAAACAAGAAAACTAAAAAGAGCCGTGATAATCGCAGCCCAGTGGATATGACCTCTGCCTCCGATTCCGGAGGGTGTGGGTTCGAATCCGGTCCAGGGCATGCAACTCCAACTTTTCAGTTGTGTGCATTTTAAGAAATTAAATATCACGTGTCTCAAACGGTGAAGGAAAACATCGTGAGGAAACCTGCATACCAGAGAATTATCTTAATTCTCTGCGTATGTGTACTGTGTAGTCTGCCAATCCGCATTGGGCCAGCGTGGTGGACTAATGGCCTTACCCCTCTCATTCTGAGAGGACACTCGAGCTCAGCAGTGAGCCGAATATGGGTTGATTACGTATGACGACGTAATTCCATAAAACAGCAAATGACATAAAAAGTTGAAAACATAATAAATAGTATAAAATTTCGTCCCATAGCAGGGGGAGGCTAAGTGAGTGCTCTACGTCATATCCGAAATCCTGGTAAAGTGAGTCCAGTAAAGCCGCCGCTGTTCGATGGCCGAGCCCGTTGCGATCTCAGTAATAGCAATAGCTTTGTATTAAAGCCGCTCGGAAGACATCTTTGCGTTTGGTACAAGAACTATTGGGAAAAATTTAAAAGATTTTCGTTTTTGAAAAATTCTTGAATCTATGCTAAGATACTAACGCTTTTCACAAATCCAGCAAGAACAATGGCCTTTTCCGAGATGAAAAGTATTTCCATTCCAAATTTCAGCCGAATCGCTTCAGTAGCCGCAGCGTAAAAAAGGAACAAACATATAAGCAGAAGAATTAAAGGCGCGTAGTTCGTAAACCCGATAGACGTTGGGGTCCCAAGATGCTGGAATGGCGACTCCGCACTAGAAAGCGCAGTGTTTGTCGACCCCTCACTATAACCTGTAGTGGATGTCCACCGGCTAATATGATGATGATGATGATGATGATTATAATACGGAAGTTTGTTGAGGATCAATGATGACATGAACATGAGAGCCAACAAAGACAAGAAATCGAATGCCCAAGATCGGCAAAGTAGTGGCTTATACCGGAAAGCGGATTCCACATAGCAGGACTACGAAAGGAGAAAAAGCAGAAATAATCAAAACAAAATTTATATTAACAAAGTAATAGGTTAACCCCTACAAGCTCAAAACTTCACAAACTTTACCTTTTTATAATATAATTTATATTAACAGGTATAGATATAGATATAGATTAAAGAATTTTAAAAACATTTAAATAATATGAAATAATAAATAACGTAGCGATTGATACCTGTCATGGAGCAGAACTTTACATTTCATTTGTTTCATGACAAGATTGTCTTTTAAACTTTTCGCTGTGGATCTCTAATAACCTACATTGCTTCCAGCAAACCGCTTACATCTTGTAACATAGACACGCCTGCTATATCGGCGTGGCTTAGCGCTTTTTCATCAATCCTGCTTTATTACAGCGGATTCGCTTTTGTCTACGTCCGGATGCCGGTCATTTAGCCGAACCGCGCCGGTCTTATTACAGTCATACGATTCCATTCGTATCTGTCGCGGAAGACCGCCCGAATCTGTCTTCGGACGTCATCGACTCAGTTATGCCTTTCCACAGTTCTTCTTTTAGAGCCCCGCTCACTAATTCAATAGGGTAAGTCACTTCATTATCAAATCAGTAGTGTTTTGTCTTGACTTGACTTTAGTCTTGACTTCTGAAAAAAAGATCAATATGGGTACATATTTTCTATGACTTATGTGCATAGTTAATTTTGATTCAACTACAATCATTATATTTTAAAATTTTATTTTGTTATATGTATGGTTTTTATCTGATTCTTATCTTTAAAATTTTTGGTTAATTTTCTTGAAAGTTTCCTTGTTACATTTTATAACTGCAACTTCTTTTGCTCTAACTTCAATCATTTTCATAATTAGCTGTTGAAATAGACAGTGCATGGCGTATATAGAATATTTACCCTTTAGTAACACACAAGCTGTTGATAGTTACCGATTACTTTTTCTCTACATTTATATATTTTGAATTCTATTGCTACTTTATATACTTCTGTTCTAGTATACATTTGCATGAAAATATCTGCAAACATTATTTGTTGTTAATAAGATGTGCGTTGCACTTTAGGTCCGTCATAATCAGCTCCAGGCATTTCCTCGTCGATCATGTAAAAAACTATTTCAAACATTCATAATCATCTATTTTAACCATATTTTAACTGCATTTGATGTAATAAAACTAAACTACGGAGACCTCCGTCTATCCACCGTCACGCGCTTAACCATTTTTTCTTTCTCCTTTTTAAGCCACTTGATGTATAACCGTCCATTGTCCGTTTGTTTTCTCTTTGGCGATTTTTAACAAGATTACACGTTTCTCGCTTGATCACGTCTCGCTGCCCTCTATTTATGGGGCAATATTTTAGGGAATATCGAGTAAAGTAGCCTTTAATCTACTGATATAATGGGGTGTTGGCTGACTATCTCCGCGAGCTCAATTGTGTTCGGTTTCTTATTGCGTAGGGTATACGCTTTTAATGCCCCGTCTTATGATTATTGTATTTATGGATGTGAATCAAGACAGTTGTGTTATTATATTATCGCACAAGTAACGAATGTATAGATACGAGTATAGTATAGAAAGATATGGGAAATAATTTATTTATACATGCTCCATCTGAGGTACAAAATTCAAACTTCATTTATTTAAATTACACTCAATTTACAAGGACTTTTGAAACATCAAGTTATGTCATGATTTAATGGTGGTAATTAAAAGCCGAAAACTTAAAATTAAAGTTACGAAGGTTCCACACGCACCAACGAAGTGATATGAGTTTGGGGCGAGAGGATGTTTGTAAAAACGAATGTCGCCGCATACCTATCTAAAAAACTGCTTGTCCAATTTTGATGCGGTTTTCAGAGTTTTCAGGCTTGATAGGTGCTTGTTCTTAGATAGGTGTTTCGGTGACAACTCATGAGCAAAACTCGGCGCTGGATTTGGCTGGTAATGGAAATAGATTGTAAAAAAAATATCTGGTTAGTAACAACTTTTGATAAACTACCCTCCTCCCAACTTGTATCTATGACGAGATTAAGAAAAGTTGTTACTAACCAGCTGTTTTTTTACTGTTGCTTAATTATTAACAGTTATTCAAGTTAACAGCCACAATGTCCTACAAATTGCGTGGTACATTATCTCGTTCCGACGCTTAGAAATTTTCATTTCCTGGTAACTGAGTTAGCTACCAGAATCAAGAATTTTTGTAAATGAAAAAGTTGATCGTCTTATACTATGAAGCTATTCACGAGAAAAATTAACTTGATAGAAATCAATTGTAAAAAATGTTCTACGGATCTACTAATATTCTACTATTAAACAATTCCTCCAATAACAAAGGCTGTCTGTCTGATTAAAACATGACTGAAAATGATGACGACCATCAAAATCAAATCAAATCAAATCAAAAATCATTTATTTCAAGTAGGCTCAGTTTACAAGCACTTTGACACGTCAGTTGACTATTTGTAAAGATTCGGAAGGCAGGTTCTGCTGAGAAAAAATCGGCAAGAAACTCAACAGTTGCTCTTTTTAAAAAATTATAATGTACAATTGATGATAACAATACAATTTCTTATAGTTTTACTTTTTGTGTGAGGGTGGAAGCTCATCCAATGGCCTTCAAGCGCTTTTATCTTTAAGGAACTCATCAATGTTGTAGTAACCTCGACTGTAAGTAAGTAAACGTTTTCACATTGCTTATGAAGTTATAGAAGAGTACACCCAAACCTGCACCTACACTATCAGTCGATATTATACAATAGATATTTTTCCAACGCTTGCACTCAAATCACCAGTACCACAGCCTTACACGAACGCCTCATAACCACGGTTCCGATATTCGCTGGCACTTGGCAGCGTTCCCAATGTAATGGGATTAAATCATGCGACATTAGCGTCGTTCCGCAACGCCGTCGTAAATAATGCGCCTTTTATTAAACTCGAGATAAATGATTATAGAGTCCGGCCACTGTCCCACTGTCCCTCTCTGTCTCCCCCCTCCTTGCTAGCTTCGGCTATTGTCATCTTTAATTAATTGAAAATGTCTTATGTTCTTACATTGTTAAGTGTCTGGATTACGAATTGTAGGATTACATATACCTCATTTCTAATCGCCTTTTTTTAAAAAAAAAACTAGTGTTACTATTGGTCAAATATTTTTAAAGGTAATTAAGTATTTAACAGTTTCTAGAATACAGATCTTAGTGTGTTTATTGATTACTAGCGGAATGGAATTTAGTTTTTCACAAATCCCACGGGAATCATGGATTTTTCCGGGTTAAAATGTCTTATGTTCTTACATTGTCAAGTGTCTATGGATTATGAATTGTAGGATTACGTATACCTTATTACTAATCGCCCTTTAAAAAAAAAAATAGTGTACCTATTGGTCAAATATTTTTAAAGGTATTTAACAGTTTTTAGATCACAGATCTTAATGTGTTTATTGATTACTAGCGGACGCCCGCGACTTTGTCTGCGTGGAATTTATTTTTCACAATTCCCTTGGGAACCATGGATTTTTCCGGGATAAAAGTAGCCTATGTGTTAATCCATGCTATAATATATCTCAATACCCATTTTCAGCTAATTCGGTTCAGTAGTTGAGGCGTGAAAGAGTAACAAACGTTCATGACATCAAAATCATCAGTTTTCGCAAATCTCGGGAAACCATGTATTTTTTCGGGATAAGAAGTAGCCTATGTGTTAATCTAGAGTAAAATCTATTTCCATTCCAAGTTTCAGCTAAATCGCTTCAGTAGTAGCGGCGTTAAAGAGTAACAAACATCCAAACATCCATACAAACTTTCGCGTTTATAATATTAAGTAGGATTAAAAATATTTTAGACAATGTAACACTGCCATTCTCTGGTAGTATTGTCAATGTATCCATGGATTAAGTACCTATTAATGTCAAATATATCATTCATACTCAAATTAAAACCTGTTTATTTTGATACACTTTCACTATATTATTTACTTTCACTATATTAATATCTATATGTTCGATATGAATATAGTTCCCTCACACATTATGATCGATATGTATCTACTCCCCTGATAGTGTCCCAAGGGAAATACTTTTAACTAATTCTATAGCGACCTGTGGCACGCGCGTAATATCGCGATGTCAAGTGATGATTAGATGACAAGGCGATCCGATACTATTCAACAGAATAACTTAATATTTATTGTATTCAATAGAATAACATAGCTATTCCACTAATAGAATAGCTTAGTAGTTTTCTATTGAATAGAATAACTTAATACTAAGTAAGTGGCCTATGGCTTCAGGAAACTTTTTGGAACCAATAGCCATTGTATTCTTAGCCAAGATGACTCACACATCACTAGGCAAAATGCTTTTGATGCAATTAGCTATCTCTTGCTTTCCGTCCCTTTCTAGGATCAGATAATTAATCAATCAAATAAGGCATTTTTTTTGTGGATTTAGTTAGCTCGCTCACTACCGCCATTTGTCTCCCTGGCGAGGACCTCTGGGTGATAGACACGGGGAATCTGTCACCCGCCGGATGTAAATCCTCGACTTGGTAACGCTTTCAGTATTTCTGATGACCTTTCAACAATACTAGAGAAGAGCTGAAGTTCGGGTGACGCTGACTGGGTTGCGGTCGCTTAAGAACCGTACCCAACGTATAGGTTATACTTAAGTCCGACATAACCTTCATGCAAGAAGGTATCCATGAGGACAAAGACGCAGGAAGGATTTTGTAATAAATACACTACACGTATGGTTAAGATACTAACGTTATTGAATAGATGTCACCTTAAATCCTTTGGATAGATAGATAAAAAACCTCATAATGACATATTTAAATCACTGGCTGAAATAAGCACTAGTCTTAGTTAAGATGAATATGATTCCCATGGTAATACAATTTATATAAACACAAATAATCCTCAGATAATTCCCATGGTTATATAAATATAGGTATAAATATAATCGTCAAAGAATGCAAAACGCAGGAGACACGACACATTCAATTCAATTAATTGAAAGTGCATTAGATCAATTATCGCTAAACGATATGATGAGCCCAAATGACGTCCGCCGGGAATCGTAACGATCGGTCAAGTTAATGGCGGACGATGTTTTTAAACAAATAACCATTTTTTAATTAAGTGAAGACTAGCTTTTGCTAGCAGCTTTGCTTGCCTTAAAGTTTTTATGAGATTGTTGACAAAAAAACCACCAAAAAGTTACTTTTGTAGTTTTCAAGAACATTATTTTTTTCGGGTGTTAACTGTATGGAAAGGCAAAGTGTTTCTAGTATGTTCTACGAAGTGTTACTCTGTTATAGACGATGGATTTCCACTTAAAACCCATGTCCTATTTTGTAGGGACTTCCAAACATCACGATCCTGTGCCGCCTGCATCCAGCAAATCCCTGTGACTCCCTTGATGTCGTCAGTCCACCTGGTGAGGGGTCGACCAACACTGCGCTTTCTACCTGCAGAGTCGTCTTTCCAGCACCTTAGAACCCCAACGTCCATCGACTCTTCGAACTATGTGCGCATTGCCACTTTAGCTTCGCGACACGTTGAGTTATGTCGGTGACTTTGGTTCTTCTGCGGATCTCCTCATTTCTGATTTGATCACGCAAAGATACTCTTAGAATAGCTCGTTCCATCGCCCGCTGTGTGATTTTGAGCTTTTTTTAGATTAGATAATTGTATATTTTTTTCCAAAACGCAATACATAGCTTGTATTGATAGACCAATACTTTGATGTAAAATGTAGATAATTAATCACAGCCATTTCAGAAAGTATTAAATTTGTAACATTAATCACATTTCAAAAAGAATTTTATAACAGAATTAAACGATGTGGTAGTGCTTACCCTAATGAGCTCTCTCACAAATAAATCTACTACTACTAACTACTAAACTTAACCTTTGTAAAAGAATTTCAAGGTCTAAGTCTCTACTAATATTGTAAAAAGGTTAAGTTAGTTAGGTTGTAGAGGTAATACCATGACCATGACCATGAGTACAGATTCGATTTGATTTTTTTTACCCCAACAAACAGCCACGTTATTTGCGAGTGAAAGGCAATATTTTTATCACCATTTTCGTGAACGTGAACTACGTGGGTGGACATCGCGGGACGTCCTATTAGTCTCGTACCTACACAAAAATTTACTTTCTTGGTATACAGTGTGTGACCGTTCTTTTGGTTATTTAAATGGGATATGTGAATGTACTCCTCCAAAACGGCTCTACCAATTTTAATGATTTATTTATGTTATTGGTTTTTTTTTTAGTGTTTAATTACGAATGAAGTTAATTATATTTCCTCCCCAGCCTCACCAATTATTATTTGATTTTAGTATTTTTGCATAAACAAAATGTTGCATTAATTTATATGGCAGAACAACGGTTGTCGGGTGAGCTAGTTGATACTATAAAAGTCCACGTGCCATCGATTGTATCGAGTGCCTAGAGTTATCAATGTTTTCATACTGTTACTATCGCGTTAACGTAAACATTATATGGTATTGAAACAATTGTGCAGTAGTGCCACTAGATGGCGCTGTTTAATTCCTTAGAAATTCGCGTTTACGTAAACGTGATCGTCACAGTACCAAACTGCCACCAGGCCCCCTGAACTCGTTAAAAAGCGAACTGATACGTGCACTAGTATAGCTATAGTCTAGGAGGTAGGGCAATTTCATTAGAACACAAATTACCACGTCAATTAATATCGCCGTTTGACGGGTTTACAGGCGCGACGCGTTATAGATGATAGCTAGTAATTAGTCATGTTTATCGTCGTCGTCGTCATCAACCCATATTCGGCTCACTGCTGAGCTCGAGTCTCCTCTCAGAATGAGAGGGGTTAGGCCAATAGTCCACCACGCTGGCCCAATGCGGATTGGCAGACTTCACACACGCAGAGAATTAAGATAATTCTCTGGTATGCAGGTTTCCTCACGATGTTTTCCTTCACCGATTGAGACACGTGATATTTAGTTTCTTAAAATGCACACAACTGAAAAGTTGGAGGTGCATGCCCCGGACAGGATTCGAACCCACACCCTCCGGAATCGGAGGCAGAGGTCATATCCACTGGGCTATCACTGCTCTGTGATGTTTATACTGACCGGTAAAAGTCTTCACAGTGTTTCATATCTATTAAATAGAGGCAGGCTTTGCAGAACTAATTGTGATCATTGATCTATTTTACTATTATCTGTGTGAAAACTTTATCTTCGAGAAATAAATTATCTACATATCATCATCATTACCAACCCATATTCGGCTCACTGTTGAGCGCGAGTCTCCTCTCTTTCGAGTCTTCTCTTTTGAGTCGAATTAGAAGGGTTAGGCCAATAGTCTACCACGCTGGCAGACTTCACACACGTTAAGAATTAAGAAAATTGTCAAATCACGATGTTTTTCTTTCACCGTTTGAGACTCGTGATATTTAATTTCTTAGAATGCACACAACTAAAAAGTTTGAGGTGCATGCCCCGGATCGGATTCAAACCCACACCTGAAACGGAGGGAGAGGTCATCCACTGGGATATCACGACTCTCGAAATAAATAAATAATCTATACTAATATACAAAGCTGAAGAGTTTGATTGATTGAACGCGCTAATCTGGTCCGATTCAAAAAATTCTTTCAGTGTTAGATAGCCCATTTATCGGGGAAGGCTATAGGCTATATATTATCCCCGTATTCTTACGGGAATGGGAACCACGTGGGTGAAACCGCGCTAGTATTAACGTACGACCGTTCGACCGTGAACGCGTAAACTCATACTAACTAATTTTGCTGTCTCCCGATGCCACTATATGGTGCTGTTTCAACTCCTTAGAATTTCGCGTTTACGTTTACGCGACAGTAACATTATAAAGACTGCCACTAGGCACTCAGATAATAATGAAACGTCGTAAGTTGGATAATAATTAAAGCAGCCCTACAAACTATTCACATACCGGATCGGTCCCCGGACTCCCAGGACGGGGCCACGTCTGTCGATAAATCATCGCATCTCGAATAAGCTTCTTGGCGTCTTGCGCTGTTGTAATTAATACACCTACTCCCATACATACGAAGCGATAAGGCAGTGTTTACACAACACTGATACCTGAAATTCTTCACTGAAACATTATCAGTCGTATTGGATTTATTTTTTATTTTTATTTATTTATTATTCTTCTTCTTCTTCTTAATCGTGCACTCTTGGCAGAGTGGTCGTGGTTGCAGCGATGAGCGACGCCTTCTGTGCAATGCTCCGCCACTTTTGGCGATTGGCTGCATTTTGAGTACACTCCGCCAAAGATGATTGTGTAGCAGCCTTAACCAAATCCGTCCAGCGGGTTGGAGATCGGCCTCTGGATCTTTTATTATTTATTATTCCACAAAATATAAATTACGGAATTATCGCTGGACATACATAAAAAAAATACATACAGCCGAACGTAGAACCTCCTCCTTTTTGGAAGTCGGTTAAAAATTAAGCCTAACCATGATGCAACACAAACCACAGTTGGTTTTACTGTGCACTGATTATTATGACATATACAATATTAACGGACTGACTAAAGGACTAGGCATTTTATTATAGAGGATTAGACTTCGTCAAGCTGCGAGTCAGTTGGCTTAGGTGAAATACTACCAAATTTTTTTTAAGAAAGAAAAATGTAATGGACCTCCACTATAAAATGTGTGTATAAAACTCATCTATTGAGCTTTAGCAATGACAAGAATATTTAGCGGGAATTAGTGCAGCTGTTATCTTTAAACAAAGTATGTTTATGATAACATATGAATAAATAATCGCCTTTTGATAAGTGTCGGTTACTTATTCACAAGATTTGTTTTTGTCATTTGACATTATCATCATTAGGTGCCTTCTTCCAACTGAAGTTTGGCGGTTAGTTTCTGTAGTTAAACAAAAATGAATATGAAATTTTCTAAAGCCGTGTGTATATTAACGTAGCTTAAGCAAAGTTCGTCGGTACAAATGCAGGCCTGCCGTCACTCCCAAGTCCAGACCACAAATCGTCCTCCCGGGGATTTATACGGGGTGTTTTCATCTCAGGAACACGGCAATACCCTTAACATATTAACATGACGTGGCAAGTCACGGATCTCTATTACTGTATATTGTGGAGCTAATTTTATTGAGCCGTTATAGCATAATATAGCATTGGGGATTGAGCAAGTGAATTTTATTCAGAATTTGTATGTGTCTCAATAAACTCATATTCAGGTGATTGGAGGCCATTGGATCAGCTTCCACCTTCACACAGGAAGTAAAACTATTGAAATTAAGAAATTGTCATCTATTGTAAATTATAATACTGTATGTTTTTTTAAAGAGTATCTAACTGTTGAGTTTCTTGCCGATTTTTTCTCAGCGAACCGGTGGTAGAATCTTTACAAAAAGTCAACTGACGTATCAAAAGTGCTTGTAAACTGAGCCTACTTGAAATAAATGGATTTTGAATTTTGAAAAGAGCAACTGTTGAGTTTCTTGCCGGTTTCTTCTCAGCAGAACCTGCCTTCCGAGCCGGTAGTAGAATCTTTACAAATAGTCAACTGACGTGTCAAAAGTGCTTGTTAACTGAGTCTACTTGAAATAAATTAATTTTGAAAAGAACAACTGTTGAGTTTCTTGCCGGTTTCTTCTCAGCAGAACCTGCCTTCCAAACCTGTGGTAGAATCTTTAGAAATAGACAACAACGTTTCAAAAGTGCTTGTTAAATGAGCCTACTTGAAATAAATGAGTTTTGAATTTGAATATAGGTTCAATTATTCGTTAAATTCCAAGATTACATTGTTAGTGAATTAGTTTGCCAGGAGAAGAGATATGATCCATAAAGTATATTGTATTTATCAAGTCTTGATTGAAATAAAGGTAGGAAATATTGGTGTCATTAGAGTTGGCTTCAAGCTTGCCAAGACAAATTGATTAAAGCAGCATGGTAGGACTAAGAGAGAGAAAAGATGCGCATGATATAATATGAAGATTGAGCCTTAAATATCACACTATCACACTAATATTATAAAGGCGAAAGTTTGTGTGTAAGTGTGAAAGTGTGTGAATGTGTAAGTATGTTTGTCCCTCTTTTACGCTGCGGCTACTAAAGCGATTTGGCTGAAATTTGAAATGGAAATAGGTTTTACTCTGGATTAACACATAGGCTACTTTTCATCCCGAATTTCTGAAAGACTGTAATCCACGCGGACGAAGTCGCGGCGTCCGCTAGTTTGTAATAAAATTATTACGAAGCAAATATGAATATTAAATACATATATAAATTCGTAACTTGAACTTATATCGAACAAAATGTATATCAAAATAGCTACCACTAATCCTTACAGTAATCGCTTTCACCAACCCTTACTAACAAACGCCTTTACTATCTATATAGTATTATATCTGACTGTCAATCTATTGTTCCTCCGTTCAAAGAGCCACACAGGATGTTCGATCATCACAGCGCCTCAAGACACGGCTTTCCAATTTGGCGGCCATTAATTTTTAGCCCAAACACTCACGGCAATAACAATTATGATTCCGAACCACGCACCCGTCATTACAACGCTTTATCTACCAGCGCAGTTTCAACCCTTTAATGTCTAATCGTGAATTATACTCCGTAATAAAATTCTTTAATCAAAGAAAACAACCGAGCCACCATTAAGGCGTGCACACGTCGCCACCTCGAGTCGTTACAACGAATATTTACATACATGTGTCATTATACCCCCTTCTCCCCCATAATTAAGGGTATAAGGGAATCTTAGCGTCTTATTACGCGAACGTAACGGTATCCTTTTAGAAAATTGTAACAACAGTGTCGTTACCGGCGTACACTCCTATACCCCCACTTCCCCCTTTCGATGATCACCTCGGAAATTTGCCGCCGAGTTAAAATATTCTAAGGAAGCTAAGAGCACACACGAAACTTAAATGTGAAATATCCTCTAATGAATCAGACAATATTTTAAGGCGTGGGAGGCAATAAAATCTCCCTCCGCCCGCTAATGTGTACAGCCACTGTCTCTGTTTAGGGAAGGGGTGGTCGTGTAAATAAATATCGACGCGGACTCGCGGCTACGGCCACGGTGCTGCGAGCCCAGTGTGTACGCGCCTTTATAATATTTATTGTATACAAATTAATGCTATTATATATTTTGTGTGAATGTGGATACAATTCATAGATCTTATACATTACATCTATCACAATTTAACATTATACATAGATGTACAAAGTTTTAATAAAACATACATAATTATTAAGAGTCGTGTTAGCCCAGTGGATATGACCTCTGCCTCCGATTCCGGAGGGTGTGGGTTCCAATTCGGTCCGGGGCATGCACCTCCAACTTTTCAGTTGTGTGCATTTTAAGAAATTAAATATCACGTGTCTCAAACGGTGAAGTAAAACAATTGTGGGGAAATCTGCATACCTGAGAATTTTCATAATTCTCTGCGTGTGTGAAGTCTGCCAATCCGCATTGGGCCAGCGTGGTGGACTATTGGCCTAACTAATGACCCCTCTCATTCTGAGAGGAGACTCGAACTCAGCAGTGAGCCGAATATGGGTTGTTAACATAATTATATTTATAGTGCTGGCGTAGTACAATTTTCAGGAACCCTGAAATTTGGGAATAACTTGACAAAAACTGTGCAATTCGATTCCTGGTGTATTTATAATGTTCATAAGTACGACTCACACTGGTCTAGTTTTCACTTATTCTTATAATGGTCAAATTCACTCCATATTCCATGACTTAATCACGACAACCTCATTAGTTAATGTAAAAATGTGCTCGTAAAAATAATTTTGATTAATAAATTACATTCTTTACGAGTAACCAAAACATTCACTAGTAAGCTTAAACATTATAATGGTTTTGTGATTTATTTTTTACTTGTCATTTTTATACTTTGGCCCTACTTCTTAATAATATAATGTTGTTGATGATGATAAATAAATTTGAGCATTTTCAATGCAAGAGTAAATAGGTATCTTCTATGCAAGCGCGCTTCATCGCTTCATCTTGACCACATCATAGTTTGCAATGGAAAGAACTGATGAGGTCTAATGACCCTTAATTATGGCATGTGATTGACTACAGTCATGCGTGACGAGGCATCATTGTTGTCAAGCGCAAACCTACAACAACATGAAAATAAAGATAGCAAATATCGTATTGTGAAAAGAAGTAATATTTTGAACTTGATTTCAGCAACTGTAAATGTACTGTCCTGCCCGCTCCTATTTCTTGATTCATCATTATCATTATCAACCCATATTCGGCTCACTGCTGAGCTCCAGTCACCTCTCTGAATAAGAGGGTTTAGGCCAATAGTCCACCATGCTGCTTCAATGCGGATTGGCAGACTTCACACGCGCAGAGAATTAAGACAATTCTCTGGTACGCAAGTTTTCTCACGACGTTTTCCTTCTCCGTTTTAGACACGTGATATTTAATTTCTTAAAATGCAAATAACTGAAAATTTGGAAGTGTATGTCCTTTATTACGCAGTCATATTTTTTTTTTTTGTAAACACAACTTCAAATATAACAAGATACTTCATTCTGATTATAACATTCACAGCGGGCCGTAACATCTAATATGCAAAGGAAACGCAATCCGTCCACGTCCGAATTTCCGAATGAATGTTATTGCAAGTATTCGAATTTACTTTTTAATACATACTTTTACGATTTTCAAATTATTAGCTAAACACACAGCACATAATTATACAATTATAATTACTAAGAATGGAAACTGAAAGTACAAGTTTTCTTAGAGTCACCTTGCATTGTACTCGTAAGCTTCAATTGGGCACTCATTGAATTTGATGAAATATTAATGGTTTTACGATTTTGCAAATGTCAAAAAGTCAATATACTCAATTTGATAGTTTTACACGAAAATATTTTTTTCATGTTCTTGTAAAATTCATTTCAAATTTTCAAAATTCGAATATCATGAACGGAAATAGGAGTTTGTTTAGCCACACATTTTTCCTTTTCGATCCCCAATTCAAACATCCCTGGCAGAAGCTAGCAAATAAATATTACGAAGCAATTAAAAATGTCACTTGAATAAAGTGGCAAATACATTGAAAACCACATTGAAACATGTAATCAAAGATACCAATTACTGCTCGCACTCAACATAGCACAAAGTGACTGGCAACCGATCGACAATAACCACAGTCTACTAAAATACAGCATCAGTAAAGTAACTTATGCCATTTACCATCCATATTATATATAATAGAGTAAATAATAAATGTGTGAAATTTTTATTATAGATGCTTGTAAAGTATGGTACACTTTGTGTTTAATACCGTAAATTTATATCTTAAACATGGTCAAATGACCGTCACCTAACTAACATTCAGCAAAATTAATCGAGCCGCTCGTTACAAGCGTTTTAGTTTTTTTAGCCTCAACCTATTTTTCTGTATGAATGATTAATATTTTTGTTTATTTTTTAAACAATTTCAGATAATAAATCTAAAAGTGTATCTTAACTACGCACTTAAAATAATGGATATATTTAATTGGCTATTGAACAAAAAGTTTAACACCTACTATTATTCATATTATTGTTTCTTTTTTTAATAAAACCGTTTCTATTTACTTATTTAATATCTAGTCTAGTTACTTATTTAATATTTTTAATATCTAGTTTCTTTTTTAATAAAACCGTTTCTACTTACTTATCTAGTTAGTAGTAAGGTGCCGTCATCATTAAATCAGTATGTCATTTTATACCATTCTGATATTAGTCACATTTATATTTTCACATTTATAATAATTTTTAAACTTACCTTCACAACTTTGATTTAATATATTGTTATTGAATATTTTTGAATTAGTATTATTTAAAAAAATGTGTTGGTGGTACATTTATATCATAAAAATAAAATAAAATATATGATATTTTGATAAGCAATATTTTTAAAATTAAATTTCTAAAGATACCTTCACAATAAAGTTTGATTTAAAATTGCTATTGACTTTTTTTAATTACTCGTGTCTTTATAAATTGTTGTACGCCAGATATGGTCGAATGCATAGTTATAATGTTAGTCTGTTTAATCTCAACAAATAAATGAATATGAATTTGAAGTTACTGTTTCTATTACGCTGTGGTGATCTATCCACAACATTTTTACTGCGCGTTTACCGCAGATCGCGATCGTAAACCGTCGGTAAGTGTCGCTCCCGCTCAGGTGCCTCATTAGACCCCGCGAGTGCGTCAAAGGCTCGTACAACGTGGCCGTTTGATTACTTCGGGAGGTTTGAATATTTCAAATATTTTTTTTTATTGTTAAAAAACGTTTAAAAGTTGAGAAATTTGAAGTTCAGGTGCTCAAAATTGAAAATTTTAACTTCTCAGCAGACGTTCAAAGTTGACGTTCCAAACTTGCTTGTAAACTTGAAATAAATGAAAATTAAGTCAGATACAATCAACAGTATGCACCTACCAGAAGCTCAAGAGGCCTATGTCTAGAAGTGGACGTCAATCAGTTGAAAATGATGATGATGAAGAAAGACAGAACATATACTCGTATTTTTTTTTATTCTTTACAAGTTAGCCCTTGACTACAATCTCACCTGATGGTAGGTGATGATGCAATCTAAGATAGAATCGGGCTAACTTGTTAGGAGGATGAAATCCACGCCCTTTCGGTTTCTACACGACGTCGTACCGGAACGCTAAATCGCTTGGTGGTACGTATTTGTGGTAACTAGCCACAGCCAAAGCCTCCCAAACCAGCCAGACCGGGGATTGACCCCAGGACCTCCGTCTTGCAAGTCCACTGCGCATACCACTGCGCCACGGATTCGGTCGGATCATATAGTATCATCAATTAACTGACGACCATGGCGAGATGGATCTCGCTACCAGTAAACGCTTAAATAACACCTGAGCAAAGTCAACCGCCAAATTCTCCACTCAAAAGTCTCCCAACATCAAACAGGTACTCGACACCCCCGGGGGGACATTATTAGCGACACGGAATTTATCGAGCAGTATCAGCTCGGTAACGGCGCACAAAATGCCCAATTAAAATATTAATTACTCCGAGTTTGTGACACGACCGCGCCTCCTTATAGACGGGGCGACGGTTGGCGGCTTACCTAAGTGCGTTTGTTTAAACTTAATAATATAGGCATAACCATATACAATAGAATATCATTGAGATCAAATAAAGATCATCATTATCGGCCTTTTTTAGTTTAGCTTAAATTTACTGTGCCAGACATAAAACAACCCCTAACACTCTGGTAAAGACATCCCTGTAGGTAAAAAAAATGTCAAAAATCATCAATTTTTAAAGCAGAACCCTCGCTACTAAATGCTCATCTTCATCATCATCTCATCAGCTTATATGTCCACTACAGAATTCCTTTGAAGAAAACCTTTAAAGGAAATTATTAAGTGTTAATAATTTAGTATGACTTAACCTGCCTCTCCTACTATTTATCTACCTCGCTTATACAATCCAAGTAAGCAGATAAAAAATTAACGTAACTCTTCGATCAACAGAGGAAATCGTAAAGCAAACACATTGCTACTAATATTAAGTGTTAATAATTCAGTACGGCTCTACCTATCTAGCTAATTCACATATAAGTGCCGTGTCAAAGAACAGACTTAACATCACAAAACAGATTAAAAATGAGTCAAACTCCTTGATCAACACAAGAAATCGTTAAGCAAACACATCGCTGCTAATATAATATCGGCTCTACATAATGCTTATCTAGCTACCTCGCGTACGTATAATTGTCGTGTCAAAGAACAGGCTTAACACCTGTTCGGTGTTAGGTCTGTTCTTAATAAAATGAGTCAAACTCCTCGATCGAGAGAGGAAATCGTTAAACAAACACATCGCTGTCAATTATTCAATACGGCACTATTTATCTAGGTACCTCGCGTATAATTGCCGTGTCAAAGAACAGACTTAACACCGAACAGGTAAAAAAATGAGTCAAACTCCTCGATCAACAGAGGAAATCGTTAAGCAAACACATCGCACCCCCGGCACTAAATATTAAGTGTTAATAATGTCGCCGACACCCGGCCCGGCCCCGCTTCCACGGGATCAAAAATTCAACAATCGTTCCGCCCAAGTTGGCAGAAGGGTTGCGGCGTCGATTTTCAAACTCGTTACCCATTCATCCGATATCGGGACTCTAATAACTTTATCTTGGATAACGGAGTTGTTTCAACTTTTACTAATTCTATTCTGTTATTGGATATCCAATAATATCAAAATGAGTTATACCGTTGATTTACATGTATTTTTGCGTGAATTGATAAACAAGGGTAACATGTTTGGTCGATGTTTTTAGTAAGGTTGTGCATTTTTGCATTCTTCATTTATCTGCCTTGGTGTCTTATGTAAAAAACGTGATAAATACCCTACTTGTAACATAATCTCAATCTTCGTCGTTATCAACCCATATACGGCTCACTGCTGAGCTCGAGTCTCCTCTAAGAATGAGAGGGGTTAGGCCAATAGTCCACCACGCTGGCCCAATGCGGATTGCTAGACTTCACACACGCAGAGAATTAAGAAATTCTCTAGTATGCAGGTTTCCTCACGATGTTTTCCTTTACCGATTGGACACGTGATATTTAATTTCTTAAAATGCACACAACTGACAAGTTGGAGGTGCATGCCCCGGACCGGATTCGAACCCACACCCTCCGAAATCGGAGGCAGAGGTCATATCCACTGGGCTATCACGGCTCTTTAATCTCAATCTTAGAGGTAGGAATTTAATATCTATTGTCTAGTTCGTCTCTCTTTCTTCTTCTAATATCACGCAAAAAGTAAGAAGTTGCAGATTGAAACATGCATCTTCACAAGAATTGGTGATCAAAAAATGTCTGGCTGTCGCAGGGCCACACACATCATTATATAAACGCTGACAGTTTATCAGTTTCTACCATGGGTAAGCTGATTTCAAAGACCTTCAATCGTTCCTTTTATAAAGCGTAATACTTAATATTATAAAGAGCTAAAGTTTGCGGTATTGTAGGGGGTAATCACTGGATCTACTGAACCAAATGTGAAAACTCTTACCACTATAAAACCGCATTATTTGTGAGTGCCATAGGCTATATTTTATCCCCATATTCTCACGGGAATGAGAACTACGTGGGTGAAACCGCGGAACCTCTGCATTTTATTTTAATAAAATGAATGTCTCTCTGTCGTTAGCTCTCCGTCTATCCGATCTTCTTTAAAAACTAACCAATAAAACAAACTAAACAATAAAAAAAAAATATAACATAATAATATATCTCGTTTTGATAATCTTCAAAACGTAAAATTCAAATCACACAGAATATTACAAACATAACACACGCACACACGTGCATCGTTTTGCAAAACTTTCTAATCAAACCTTATGAATTATACATCACATATCATCCCCGTACCGGCTCACATAATGAACCTAATCAATATATAACGCAATCAAAATACCTAATTAAAATTGCTCCCGCGGTATTTGCATATGAAAACCTTTGTAATTGATCGAGATCCCGTCAAGACAAAGAGATGGGGAGAGGGGGAGGTGCACTAAACAAATTAGGCCTCAGAAACAACAGACAGAAACGAATGTACCGAACGATATGGGGAAGTTGTGTTTCATATTTCGTTGTAATCATTTGTTTAGAAAAGTTTTTAATTTCATTCAGTAGTGATTTAAACAATACACATCACTATCTAGCCCCAAAATAAGCATACAGAGTAGCTTTTGTTATGGGTACTAAGACAGTTGATATTTTAATATTCATATGCATTTATATATTACATATAAATTCTTTGATAGCTTGAAATTTAAGTTATAGAAAGATTCGCAATTTCTATTTAACTAGCAGACCCCCTGCGATTTTATTCAAGTAATTTCCAATGTCGTAGGAATACAGTGAGGAAATATAGCATTTATCTCACTCGCACATAATGTAGGTTTCCATTGACAACAGAATTTTAAAATAGAACCTATTTTCGAAGCCTATTCGAAACAAATATACAAAAATTTTAATGTTACTGTGAACTACATTAAATGAGTTTAGATTAAAATATTGGACTATTGTCGTACGTAGCACTGGCTTTTTAAATGAAAACAAATCGCTGTTTCAAGTAAATACTTGAAGGGAAAGGAGAATATTAGTCATGTTGAAATATATAAAATTATTTTATTAAAAATATTATTAATCCTTCCGATTCGCACTTATTTTAAATTTTGATAAGATTTTGTTTTTTAAATACAATTAAATCTATTTACTGGTGATAGAGAGGGTTCTTCTTGAAACCGTGTTTTTACTACTCAAAAGCATTATTTTACCTCTTAGCAACCATGTTAGGTGAGACCAAATCACAGCTAACATTTCCCACAATTTTTTATTATTCTTAGCAGGGCAAAATGAACTCTCAAACAATATGAACCTGGAGATAAAATGACAGGATAGTTCGCCAAGCTACGAACACATCAATATTCGGCATGTACGACTGCACATAGCGTTAATATCATAATTGCTAGAGCCTAGACCCGCGAGACTAAAAGCATTTCCGAAAATAAGTTACATTTCAGATGTGCAATAAAGCCTCCGGCTGGTTTTAATTTAAACGCAAATTAAGCCCTATAGCCCGAGTAATAAGAATGTCACGAGCATAATATACAACGAATCATTAAAAATATTACCGTTTGATAATCTGAAATATCATGCGAACTCCATATTTTACCCGCCGCGATATCATGTCTGTGCATTGCTGGATGGCGGGCCAGGAGTTTCGCGGGTGACGAAAATTAAAAACTATCAACAATATTTATGTTATTGACTAGACGATTAAGTAATCACAATGTTAAATATTGATTTTATTGATAAGAGACTGGTATTCTATTTAGAGATTAATTATCAGTATAAAATTAGATAATCATACAGCACTAGTTGATACATTGATGAAAAATTGCGAAACAATTTTTAAATTAAAAATAACCATGCAAAAATATCCAACTTAACATAAACTAACACTCCATTTCTGTGCCTTATATATGTCTCTCAGTAAACATCTACAAACTTCAATACATCAAGCGTATATTTGAATTTTGGACAGAATCATAGATCACAATATATCTTTCGCGTAATGTAATAAAAGGTAAATTTAGAGAAAATTTTAAAGATGTATTTTAAGAGATGAGTGAGTACTCTTATATTATATTTTTATAGTATAATTGCAAATCGTTAAACCGTGAGAGATTGAGCAATAAAAAATCACCTTTTAGACTTAAAATGTACATTATGCTGTTGTTATAACAACTGAAAAACTTGAAAAATGTTTTGACCATCGGCTTAAAGTTTGTAATACTATAACTACTTTGACTATCGTAATAAATATTTAATTAATCTCCCATACACATAATGAATATCTAGAAGTAAGTAAGTTTCGTAGCCACACTCGGGTAGCGCGTCTACCACACTCGCGACTGTCTGCTGCCCGCGGCGACGTTTCAAGAGCTACATACAGCGCTCTGAAAAATTAATATATACTGAGTTTTATGTGAGCGCCGAGCATGCTGCGAATGGATTAAATGTTTGGCAGGTATGCACTTTGGATAATGCGAGCTTGTCTTGTCATTTGTTCCAAACTGTCCTAATGGATTTCTTGAACTTCTAGTTTTGGGTTTAAAACGAGATACCTATAAGCAACAAATATAAACCATTTTCTTTATCATTATTAGTCTATTTTAAGGGCCCCGCACTAGTAAGCGCAGTGTTGGTCGACCCCCTACCAGGTGGACTGACGACATCAAGCGAGTCGCAGGGATTTGCTGGATGCTGGCGACTCAGTATTGTGATGTTTGGAAGTCCCTACAAAAGGCCTATGTCCTGCAGTGGACGTCCATCGGCTGATATGAATTATGATGATGATGAAGATGATGATGAACGGCCCACTATAGGGCCAGACCTTCTTCTTTATTGAAGAGGGAACATAGGGAGCGTAGATCTACGCTAATCCAACCATTGGGGTTGTCATTTTCTTACTACAAATAGAAAAACAAGTTGTAGTTTTTATCAGTCTGACTGTTCAGTGTTCACGCTATTCTTACGGATTTTAATCCGTGTTTAATAAGATTAACTAATCCTAGATTAACATATTTTAGTTGTTCGTTTATTGAAACCGCAAGTAGATAATAATAGCGGAAAACGAGACAAATCCTTATGTTCTTGTAGCGTTGGTCAATAAAAAAATTTCGCTTCGAACATATTCATAAACAATCGTATGTTTAGAATTCATACACCAATACGCGATTATCGTTCTCTATCTATAGCGTTTAATCGTTTTAAAACCATGATGTGTTTGGAGCCGGAGATTAAAATGATACGTCCATTATATTAAGAAGATACTTTAATAAGATACATGTACTTAAATAATTCTGAGCCGTGATAGCCCAGTGGATATGACCTCTGCCTCCGATTCCGGAGGGTGTGGGTTCGAATCCGGTCCGGGGCATGCACCTCCAACTTTTCGGTTGTGTGCATTTTAAGAAATTAAATATCACGTGTCTCAATCGGTGAAGGAAAACATCGTGAGGAAACCTGCATACCAGAGAATTATCTTAATTCTCTGCGTGTATGAAGTCTGCCAATCCGCATTGGGCCACCGTGGTGGACTATTGGCCTAACCCCTCTTATTCTGAGAGGAGACTGGAGCTCTGCAGTGAGCCGAATATGGGTTGATGACGACGACTTAAATAATTACTTAGGCATAGCTATGGTATTAGTTATAGTCTGCGGCGTTAGTTATAGGACTTAACCACAGATATGACAGAGTCTTAGAGTCATTAAAATATTGAAAACGATGTCGCCTAATGAAAATCCGTTTTATCAAGACGATTACGGCGGGTTCATTGAAGGGTAACTATTAACTCGCCATAAATTGCTCTGAGGTCTCCCGATAACACCTTATCGAGTTGTTAAGGGCCAATATCGGGCCTATAATTGTATCCGGCGGGTGCGCGCTTCATCAAGCCTATTATCATATCAGCCACCGCTACAGTGCACTTTCTCTAATGTTTTGATACATTGTTCAAACTATTGCCTAAGTTTCATATCGTAATTGTAGTTATGTTGGAGTTGGATGGTTAACTATTCAATTCTTTCAGACTTAGCATTGTACTGCTGAGACATTTTGAATCGTCAATATGTTATCTTTACATTATTATAAAGTTACATTTAAAATCGTAAACTAAAAATAAAAAGCTGTAAGGATTTTAAACGCTTGCCCGTTTGAGAAGAATATGTAATAGTTAATGAGCTATTATATTAAGTTTAAGGGCCGTAATAGTCCAGTGCCTACGATGTTGGAGGGTGTAGGTTCCGGTCCGAGGCATGCACCTCCAACTTTTCAGTTGTGTGCATTTTAAGAAATTATATATCACGTGTCTCAAACGGTGAAGGAAAAACATTGTGTCATCTGCGTATGTAAAGTCTGCCAATCCGCATTGACTATTTGGCCTCTCTCAATCTGAGAGAAGACTCGAGCTCAGCAGTGAGTCTAATATGGTTTGATAATGATGATTGATCTTTTTGTGACTGATATCAGGGAAACAGGTACTATCAGCATACTCATTTTTTTCACTAATCATCATTACATGTAACTTAGATTTCCCATGATCATGTCACGTATGAGTGTCGGGTCAAAAAGTAGTGTGTGCTATTCCAGACTATAATCTATCTCTGTGCTAAAGTTTATCCTGATCCGTTTAGCAGTTGGAGGAGTTATAAAATGTTGTACTAACTAACCCGTATTATGTTTATATATCTAGATAGATTAGCCAACGCTCCGCGGTTTCAGCCTTGTAAATCTCGTTCCCGTGAGAATACGGGAATAAAATATAGCCTATGACGCTCACAAATAACGTGGCTTTCTAGTGGTAAAAGAATTTTCACAATCTGTACTGAGATCACCCCCTACTGCACCACAAACTTTACCTCTTTATAATATCAGTTGAGATAAATCAAGGTAATCGTGATTAACTAAAACATAATCACTTTTAAATACAATCGGATCTTATTAAAAGTTATAACTATTCAAATAGCTCCAATCACTGTTACTAGTATCATATTTCACATTTAAAGTGATTTTAATCATATTTCACATCCGTGACGTTACATAAAACCAGTTTGTTTCCAAACGCACCAAAATAATATAATATTCATAAATAACTCCGTAAGTTATACAAACTAATTTTGGTTTAGGCGTTTCATCTTCATCATTACAACACAAAACTGTAATCAACTCGTGTCAATTAAACAAGATAACCAAGAGCAATATCCGAAAGAGGAATAACAAACAAACATCATCTATCACGTTCAATATAACACACAGTTCGAGCCCGCCGTACAACCCTTATCCAAACTTATCGCCAACCGTGACCAATAAACTTGAAACAGAATTTAATTCACACCGCAACAAACGTACACAAATACATACATATTTTCGTCGAAATAATACGACAGTAGTAATTGAATCGGCCTCGGGCAAACTCGGGGTATGTCGTTAACGTTCCTGAGGGTTCTTGCTATGGCTGTACCCTAGATATGCACTAGAATGCTCCTACAAAACAAAGTGGAAACGCGAGGGCGACATACGCTATTGTGTGCAACGGAAAGAGATGGAGCGAATGGAAAGTGTTTATTATAAACAAAGGATGTAGTCTTATTGGTACTGCCGTTTTAATAGTCTATTGGACACCCGTCGGCGAAAATTTCACCTTAGGAAGACGACACACAAATTGTTAGGGTTGGGTAACGCC
Source organism: Bicyclus anynana (assembly GCF_947172395.1). Classification (NCBI taxonomy): domain Eukaryota; kingdom Metazoa; phylum Arthropoda; class Insecta; order Lepidoptera; family Nymphalidae; genus Bicyclus; species Bicyclus anynana. Next base: position 6,697,708 of record NC_069090.1, read on the forward strand.
GATGTTTAGTCAGAGGCGATTTCGCTCTGAGCGTATTAAGATGTCCTTTGATGTTTTGCGGTCCGAACGTTGGGTTTGACCGGTTAATTAAATGTAGATACTATCGCTACAGACGTGTGCCTTGATCGTTTTGTAGGATTAAGTGCCTCTGTTTTTGGCATATTGCTTCATTCGACCGCTGAAATTGATATTAAAATATTTTGATTGTAGATTACAATTAAACAGCATCTTTCCGAAAAGTTAACTTTGCAATAACCATTTTATTTTACTGTATTTTGTGTAACACAAGCTATTAGTCAGGGTTCCGTAGAACATTTTTCACAACTGATTACTAACAAGTTAATTTTTTGGTGAGTAGCTAGCTTCATCTCGCTGAGACGATCAACTTGATACAAGTTGGGATGAGAGTAGTGTATCAAAAGTTGTTACTGACCAGATATTTTTGTTACTGTTGATTAATTAATAGTTATATAACTTAACAGCAACAATGTTCTACAAATTGCGGTACATTATTAACTTTAGCTACCAGAATCAAGAATGTTTGTAAATAAAAAAGTTGATCGTCTCATCGAGATAAAGCTACTCACGAAAAATGAACTTGTTAGTAATCAGTTGTAAAAAATATTCTACGGATCCCTGACTATATATTAATAAGGGAAGATATGAGCTAGAAAATTCGCCTGTCATCAATAAACAGCAAAGACATATATCGTGAAAGGTCTCCGCGCGGCGCTTAATATTGTTTTCTGACAGGTGAAGAATAATGGACTCAATCCAAAGGCACTCCGCCGTCGAACGACGATTGTCGAATTGAGCGATGGTGGTGCCAAAAGCCCATCCAGTGGACGCCCGATCCATCATAACAGCTATTTCGTCTCACCGACGCCACTTTACACAGACCCGTCTGTACATCGAAGTGTTCACTAAAAGGAGTACCGCAAGGGAGTGCACTGAGGCCGGTAGAGTTCAATTTACATTGGACTAGTTCCGGTGCAAATTATTTTCAGTACAAGTCCGACCTGACGTTTCGATCTGTTTCCAGATGGATTAATTTGATTTGCGCCGAACAGATGTTTCTAAGCTCTGTTTATCGGACGTGAGAAATTAATATTTTGTAGCCGTTTCCAGCTCGCTATGCTAGCATGTTTACGTGGACATGTGTAAATCAAATAAGTAATATATGCAATGCTTTATGCATAGCAGTAGTACCGTTAGTAACTTTAATTATGTGTATTATTTAAATAATGTATATTTTATTACCACCTTTTTATTAGCCTCATTAGTTAGGCGTCTTAAGTCAGTTATGTTTGAGTTGCTTCATAACTGGGTTTGATTCGTACCCTAAATCAAGTTTAGAATGTATCCTTAGATAATCATCATCATCATCATCATATCAGTCGGTGGACGTCCATTGCAGGACATAGGCCTTTTGTAGGGACTTCCAAACATCACGATACTGCGCCGCTTGCATCCAGCGAATCCCTGCGACTCGCGTGATGTCGTCAGTCCATCTGGTGCAAGGTCGACCAACACTGCACTTACTAGTCCGGGGTCGCCATTCCAGCACATTGGGACCTCAACGTCCTTCGGCTCTTCGAACTATGTGCCCCGCCCATTACCACTTCAGCTTCGCAACTCGTTGAGCTATGTCGGTGACTATGGTTCTTCTGCGGATCTCCTCATTTCTGATTCGATCACGCAGAGATACTCCTAACATAGCTCGTTCCATCGCCCGCTGTGATAATAATCTACAAATATTTATTTATAGATAATATTCTATAAATATTTATTTATGTGAAACATTGTGACGCAGTATACTTAGTCTTTCATACAGAAACTACTATACTGATAATAAACTGATTTTGTTTAAATTTTGTTCTTCTTAGTAGATTCTGCCTTACCTACATACCTATCGGAAATCGTAGTAGATTTAATAGTGACACAACGTCGAAGTATGCCCGATTAGTTTCGAACCCATACAGGGCCATTAGTCATGAGTCGGTTCATGCAACGTGGTGTGACTCAAACATAAAAAAGGGCAGTGATAGTGTGAGGGTGTGGGGTTCGAATCCGGTCCGGGGCATACACCTCCAACTTTTCAGTTTTTTTTTTAAATCAATTATTTTTGTTTGCATTTTAAGAAATTAAATATCACGTGTCTCAAACGATGAAGGAAAACATCGTGAGGAAACCTGCATACCAGAGAATTTTCTTAATTCTCTGCGTGTGTGAAGTCTGCCAATCCGCATTGGGCCTGCGTGGTGGACTAAGGCCTGACACTTCTCATTCTTAGAGGAGACTCGAGCTCAGTAGTGAGCCAAATATGGGTGGATAACGAAACAAATTTTATTTAAAAGACTTTAATTTAAAATTAATATTTTAAAGACGTATGCGAAGTTCGTATGTAAGTAAACAGTCATCAAGGCCACTAATCCTCAAAGACAATAATAATAAATTGTAGCCGGCGGCGTCGCTGCATTCTTCCCTAAATCAATTAGGTTTTACGCGATTTCGCCGCGATATCTCCGTACATTCAATTTTCTAGCCCATTTCCGAATACTATAATTAAATTTGTCCGATCCGAGCTCCGTCGGACGGCCATTAAATTTTCCAACTGCCTTTGACCGAGCGCATTATCGAATGTTGACGGTATCTTAGTAGGTAGATATATCGTAGTTTGTTTATGCTCAATTCTATTTGTACAATCGTGTCTAACCTTGATTTGTATGAATGTAGTATCATTCATTCATTCATTCTTTTAATTGATTATGGAACACGGCTAAAACTCACGTTTGCGATTACTGATGAATTTGTATCTTACTGCTTGCACTAATACTAATTGACTGCCTGATAGTAGATCAACTAACAACAACATCAACTTCATAAAAGAAATCAATTTCATTTGATTTCATCCAAAAATGTAAAAGATCACAAATATTTAACAGCTATATTTCAATCTAGTTAGCAAAACGCGGTCAGCGTCGGACTGCGCGCGATGCATTTGATTGCAATTCTGAGGCGCGGCATCGAATTACTTCAAATTCCCCAGCCCAGCTGAGATAGGCTATATTTTATGCAGTTAGTTAATCTTAAGTCCAATTTGGATGCCTAAGATATTTGAAAAAACCAAATCTTTCGTGGTATATTTTTATATTAGGTTTTTTTTGAATGGGTCAAACTATTTGGATAAAGTTTTATCTAGAAAGAATACAATAAGGAACTTAGGCTAACTTATCCTAATAACTATACAAATCATGCCCACGTGGAATGGTGGCAAGAATACTGGCTGCATTTCCGCGCTGGACAGCCAGGCTGATCCTTTGCGCAAAAAATGAGCCAGCCCTTCTGTTTAGTTTTATCTTATATTAAATTACCTCCTTTTTCCCGAAAACGTCGTGACCAAATAAAAAAGTGTGTGTGAGTTTTGTAAAAACACTAAAAATTCACACACATGATATCCAAGTGAAAGACGCAAGGTAGTAGAACGTTGAATTACGTAACATTTTTAGGGTTCCAAACGTACGTAGTACAAAAACGGAACCCTTATCTGGTAAAGTTTGAACTAATTTAAACCTCATAACATTTTCGGGAATAGTGGGGCCACCGGGAACTATAGGCTATTGTTATATTGTACTATTCATTGCAAGGTAATGCCCATAAAGGAGCGAGCTATGCTTGGAGTTTCTCTGGGTGATCGAATCAAGAATGAGGAGATCTGCAGACGAACCAAAGTCACTGACATAGCTCAGCGAGTCGCGAAGCTGAAGTGACAATGGGCAGGCCACATAGTTCGAAGAGCCTGGGTGCCAAGGTGCTGGAATGGCGACCCCGCACCGGAAAGCGCAGTGACCCCGCACTAGGTGGACCGAGGATATCAAGCGGGTTGCAGGGAGCCGCTGGATGCTGGCGGCTCGAGACCGTTGTGCTTGGAGGTCCATGCAAGAGGCCTTTGTTCAGCAATGGACATCTATAAGCTGATAAGGTAAGGTAAGGTAACATTTTCGAACAGGTCGGGCTTATATGAAAATCGTTTTTTAAAGAGAAAAATTTAAATTTAAAGCCTCAGTAGCTCTAAGGTAAGAGCGGTTGGACTCATCTCCGAGGGGTGGTGATTAGATCCCGGCCTCGTTGGACTATTGTCGTACCCACTCCTAGCACAGTCTATCCCGACTAGTGGGAGGTAAACGGGAAAAAAAAAGTTAAAAAAAAAACCTAATATGATAAGCCAGCCACATATATCAAATGAAACCGCATCCAAGCAATTAAAAAGTGAAATAATCGATGAATATAATGAACATGAAAAAAGCTCCTTCTATAATATAAGAATGGAGTAAATTCTAATCAACTTCAACCATCAAAATCCTTTGGAACGAAAATAAGATCCTTTAAAGTTTTATTGCCCTTATCATAATAAAGCTCCTTTGCTATTGAAAATATGGCTCCAGTCTCAAGGAAGCCCTCCCCCGGAGAAAAAACAATAAATCACAAACATGCAAATCCCGCTAATAACTTGCACAAAACCGAAAACCATTTCACGGCTGCCGAAGCTTCCGCTGAATAAAATGTCATTTACACTACTGGGCAACGGATACGACACGATATGACTAACGACAAGATTTCACATTACGACATTAAATATTACGAGAATAAAAAAAAATTATAAACCCTGCAAACGTAAAATCATTTACAATTAACATTAATGTTGTGTGTTTATTAATTTTTCTGAAAAAAAAAAGCGACACGCGAAGCTGAAGTGGCAATGGGCAGGCCACGTAGTTCGAAGAGCTTAACATGATACGATAGACGTTGGGGTCCCAAGGTGCTGGAATTGCGACCCCGCACAGGAAAGCGCAGTGTTAGTCGACCCTCCACTAGATGGACCGAGGATATCAAGCGGGTTGCAGGGTGCCGCTGGACGCTGGCGGCTCGAGATCGTTGTGCTTGGAGGTCCATGCAAGAGGCCTATGTCCAGCAGGTTTATTAGTTTTTCTACTATTTTTAAATTTATCTCAGGATTGAAAACTTTAACCATAAAGCATATTCATAAACATGGCTTAAGAATTAAACGATGATTTTTCAAAGTAAAATGTACCTAATCACTATTGTTTCCGTTGAAGAAATTTGAATTTTTACTCCTAATCCACGATTATAAATAGTTAGTGTACAATTGCAAGAAAAAGATTACGAGAAAACGTCGGTAATGACTTGCACTTCATTCTTTCATTCATTTCGTTTCTTACCCGATAAAGACTGTGTTGCGAGTCGGTGCGACAATACGATTCCATAACTGGGACTTATGGGATTGAACCGCATTCAAATCCTGCTCGTTACCTGAGAAATTGTTGTCTATTGGATTAGTTGAAAGTAGAGTTTAGCTTCTGAAACTAGAGAAAATATCAACTACCTGTATAAAAATGCGTGTAAAAAAGTGAGTTATTCCAATATTTGCACTATAATTTTGGAAATGTACTCCGATATTTTTTTAATTTGCCAGCCGATTTCATTCTACTATACTACCTATCATTTAGTCGTAGTCGTGCTGTCGTGTCGTGAAGGCGCAAAAGTTCCTAATCCAGGAATATTTAATACAAGTACGCAATATACACGGGGGCGGCTGCTCGCGGACTCCGGGGTGCTATTTCCATGCTGATGTTTAATAATTGATAATACCCCGCGAAAAACGCGGTGGGGGACAGCCACGTGTAGCGAGATGATAAAACCACCGATTGGCTACAGAAATAATACCATTTGTTGAAAAGGTAATCCAGAGACAAATCTCATATTTTTACCAAAGAAGAAAGTTTGTTACTTTATGCTCCTACCATAAGTAACTACGGTAGCTAATTATAGTGTTTGGACCTTGGTGACTTTGGAAGGTAGCAGGTTTCGATGCACTAGATCCTCAAATGACCAAGTATGAAACGCAATTATTCCTACGAGATATCATCTATACTAATATTATAAAGCTGACGAGTTTGTTTGTTTGTTTGATTGAAAATGCATCTTTTGAGGAAAGTTTTAGGGTATATATTATTCTTTATTCTTTATTTTTATTTAAGGTATATTTATTCTTACGAAAACGCAAACCACGAGGGTGAAACCTTGCGATGTCTGCTACTGTTCCATAAAATCGAAGGTTATCAGGCTTTAATACCTTTAGGGTACACTAAACTAATTGTTTAATTTACCGTTTATCAGGTATAGGTTATCAATTATTAGTTATCAGTTTATCAGGTTTTCTGAAGTTGCATTGAAGAGACACACGTAAATAAAAATAACGCTTTTTATTAAAGATGCAATTCATAGCAAAAAAATACGCGTTTTAATTTAGGTATAATTCCACTGTTCGTCATCAACCCATATTCGGCTCACTGCTGAGCTCCAGTCTCCTCTCAGAATGAGAGGGGTTAGGCCAATAGTCCACCACGCTGGCCCAATGCGTATTGGCAGACTTCACACACGCAGAGAATTAATATAATTCTCTGGTATGCAGGTTTCCTCACGATGTTTTCCTTCACCCATCCACTGTATTTCACTAATTAACTACTAATGTAATTCCACTGTACATGCTAGCAACTCTATATAGTTCCACACATACCTGATTCGTAGAATCGTATTATCAGGCTCCTCGACTTGTAAACTGAGCATCTCAATCGATAACCATCTCAAACAAAGTCGGGGAAGACGCTGTTGTTTATATTTAACCTCACCAAACGCCATGTTTAGTATGATTGCAATAGAAAAGTTATCGTAAGGGCAAAGATGCCTTAGCTTCGATATGAGTGAGGATATAGAGTAGTATATATTATTATCTGACTTTAATGTATACTAATATTATAAAGCTAAAGAGTTTGTTTGTTTGTTTGATTGAACCCGTTAATCTCAGAAACTACTGATCCGATTTGAAAAATTCTTTCAGTGTTAGATAGCCGATTTATCGAGGAAGGCTACAGGCTATATATTATCCCCGTATTCTTACGGGCGGGTGAAACTGCGCGGCTCAGCTAGTTAATAATAATTTGACTAAATTAAGTTTTAGAGCCTCAATAGCTCAACGGTAACAACTCAACGATCCCCGCCCCGTTGGTCTATTGTCGTAGCCACTTCTAATACAGTCTTTCCCGACTAGTTGGCGAGGAATGGGAAGATTGATTATATTTAAAAGCTATGAATGTACAAATGTTCTTTTAAAAAAAATAATCATCGTCTTTCAACATCAGGAAAATGTTATTATGTAATAAAGGCATTTTTCTTTATTTCCATGCCGTCAGGCCGTTGGACCCGTTCATTGTCATTATCACGAGATATTTTCAAACATTGGAGCCCCCCCGACACAATTTGGAGCCGATTCGTACGTCGCAACTCCAAGTTCAAACTCTTATAAGTAAAGAGATCTGACAATGTAGTAGATACTAGGCTCACCGTTGAGCACAGGTCTCCTCTCAGAATAAGAAGGGTTAGGCTAATAGTAAACCAAGCTGGCCCAATGCGGGTTGGCAGACTTCCACGTGTAGAAAAAGGTTTCGTCGCGATGATTTTCTTTCACTGACACGTGAACAAATTACCACGAATATTAATGACACGTTATAATTTCTTAAAATGCACATAAGCTTATGTGAAACGTTGAAAGTGCCTGCCTTATTCGAAGGCAGAGGTCTTATCCACCGGGCTATCACGGCTCTTGTAACTGTAGTAGCTATTTCAAATAGGCTAATAATGGTACCTGGTAAATATCACTATATTTTTCAAAATTGTAGATAAACAGGGCAAAATGTCTGCGATGTACATACTCGCAAATGAAGTCTTACCGTTGCAAATAAGACGCGCGCATTACGGCTTTGCGGGGCACTCCGTATCCCGGAAAAATAAATTAAACACGCCGGCGGTGGGGAATTGATCCCGGGGCGTTACTGTATCTATAAACATTTCAATTGCGAAACCCGATTATCCCGGGATGGAGATGAAGAGATCAGAGATCGGCGGTTACCTACTTTGTTACAGGTAATATTTCGCATTGGGTCATGGAGTCGCAGGTAACTGCGACTCCATGACCCATGTCTCCACGGTAAAAAGTACAAATATGTAACTCTCTGTCAGAGAGGCATACTTGAGCCACTTACCGGTTTCAGCTTTTTCTGCTGCGGCTCCCGGTCTTGATTCTGTCTACCTGATATGACACGATGCTAATGTGTCGACACATGTAGCGTCCCACAGGTTCCTTTTAAAACTAGGGAGAAAAGCACCTTGTGTGGTCAAACCTTCAGCGCCCCACGCGAATCAGGGGCTGATCAGCTGATCATGGTGGGGTTCCGGGCGCTCAAAAGACGGCGCTGCACCGTGAAACGAGAGCCTTCAAAGAATTGGTCATATCGGTATGACAATGAAAGACTTACGGTCAAAAAGTCGAGTTTATCTTCATAGAAAAGTATATCATTATTTTAGCAGAAAAGTTTTATTGATGACTGATAAAGGTACAATTTCTAATGTGTCTTAAATCGTTCCTTAGTTCACAATGATAAAAAAGTTACTGAAAGAAGATTCGTTGGTTACAAGAAGAAATCTTCGCTACAAATCATCTAAAAATCAACTGAAAACGTCACTACTCTGCACAATTATTTCACCACACGAAAACTAAAGAAGGTTACGAAGCTGAGCTAACCTTAGTAAGTTAGTGAGGCGCCTAAATAAAAAAAGAGCGTATATATATTATCAGACGATAGACGACCTGGACATAGACCTCCAAGCACAACTGTTAAAATATACAGCCCCTTAGCTAAGTGGCACGTCCATTCTCTTTCTACGATTGCTAACGCTTCGAAAACTAGAAATATCTAAGTATGGAAATTTGCTATCGACAGGTCACGTGATCAAGATCTGTCATTCCCATACATTTTTCTAGTTTTCGAAGCGTTAGCGATCGCAACCCAATATTTGCTTGATACATACAGCACAATGCTGAGCTTGTAACCTTTTTTTCAAGGTTGTGCCAAATATGACGTAGTGGTGTTCTGATACTTATACTACTTTAGGTATCAGGCACTACAATAGTGTAGGTGTTATTTGTGGCACAATTTTAAAACAAACATTTGTTTTTTTTTTCTTTCCTAATTAGTTATCTAACTTAGAATGCATCGTCTAAACTTCAGAAATCGGATGGATAAATAATAACTTTAAATAGTTAAAAAATCTAACAAACACGCTCTTAGCACGCACTAAAAATTACAAATATTGAAGCTAAGTCACGTGACTATTTTTTTTCGTATTCCTGACTGCAAACCCTTTTATTTGATATCCATATCATGGGGGTGGATTTCAAACAGCCAGTCCGCCATCTTGGGGAGGCCGGCATGTTGGATTTGTAATAACGTTTCTAAGCTAGTCATGTACTGTCATCAAAACTCAGAGCATGTGCAAAATTTCAACCTAAACGAAGACCGGGAAGTGGGTCAAATTAAGATTCCAAGATTTGTCTTTCCTACATAGTTAAAGTCATTGGCGAGGCCGCCATATAGAATTTGTAATGACGTTTCTAAGCTAGTCATGTATTGTCACCAGAACTGCGTGTGCAAAATTTCATAGATGGTAGATTTTTTTACATACTTAGTTATAAGTAAAACTAATAAGAACAAGCGTCGTCTATCTCAATGCAAGTCCACGATGCTACGCTACGCTACGCTGATATAGAAAAATTTTCAACCCCTGGAAAATAAATATACACATGGACACATCACGAGTCCTCGGCAAATAGACGCGAGACACTGGATTATGCGGGTGAATCATTTATTTTATTATCTGTATAATAAGCGTCACGCGGTATAGCGTTCATTACGTTTGGAATCCATACAAATGTCTGAATTTTGTGATGGCAGTCGGTTGTTTGTTTGTATTGGTTTACTTTTTCGACACTAGGGAAGAAAGTGGGCACTTTCCTTGAGATATACGAGTAAATGAAAATGATTTGTAAACTAAAGTAATTTTTTTAAACAAAAACTTAAGATCTAACTTTAACTAATTTAAAATGTGTATTAATTAAATTATTACCTATATTATAACAAGTGTCACGCGTTATAGCATCCATTACGTTTGGAATCCATACAAATGTCTGAATTTCGTGATGGCCGTCGGTTATTTGTTTGTATTTATTTACTTTTTCGACACTAGGGAAGAAAGTGGGCACTTTCCTTGAGATATACGAGTAAAAGAAAATGATTTGTAAACTAAAGTATTTTTTTTAAACAAAAACTTAAGATCTAACTTTAACTAGTTTAAATCAATCAATCAATCAATCAATCAATTTTATTTCGCCAGAATATGGTACATTTACATAGGTCTTATATTATATTTTAACACATATCCTGCCATAGTTGGCGTGCAAAAGTTAACAGATCAAAGAATATGTATTAATTCAACTATTACGTTATAATATAGCATTTATTACGTTTGGAATCCATACAAATGTCTGAAATTCGTGTTGGGAGTTGGTTGTTTGTTTTTATTGGTTTCCTTTTTCGACACTAGAGAATAAAATGGGCATTTCCTTGAGCTATAGATGGAAATGATTTTTAAACTAAATTAAATAAAATAGTCCTTAAAGTAAACCTAATAAGTAACCTATCAAACTGCTAAAATAAAATTAATAGTCATACTTATTTAAGCATTTGTATATTAGAAAAATGTACAAAGATTACAGTACTTTTACATTTGTATGTAGGTTACAAAACATTCAAGTAAGACCAGTCCTCTACAATGTTGAAATACATGTTGAAAATAAAAAAAAAACATCCTTAAAAAAAACATTTGTATATTAGAAAAATGTTCAAAGACTACAGTACTTTTACATTTGTATGTAGGTTACAAAATATTGAAGTAAGTCCAAGTCTACAATGTTGAAATACATGTTGGAAATAAAAAAACATCGTCCAATTTATATGGCAAATATTATAAAACTCATGCCATTCATAAAAATAAAAATAAAGTCACTTTTTAACTATTCAAGAAAATCTTTAGCCCAACACGATTAATAACACGTCCCAGTGCGTTTCAAAATGTGCCATGTAATGAACACTTACAACATAAAAAGGCTTTACACGGCGCGAATAAAATAAAAAGCGAATTTTACATACTCGTGTAAAAAGAAAATGGTTGTAGAAGTACATCGGGAAAGTTTCTGCAGACTCTTATAATAGCCTCGTTACAGTTGGCATATTTTAGTTTTAAATACTTGATTGTGGACCAATGGAGCATTTATTTATTTATCTATATTATTAGTTTAAGAAATTAAATATCACGTGTCTGAAACGGTGAAGGAAAACGTCGTGAAGAAACCTGCACACCAGAGAACTTTCTCAATTATCTGCGTGTGTGAAGTCTGCCAATCCGCATTGGGCCAGCGCGGTGTCCGTGAGGCTATTAGGCCAACAGCCTCACGGACACCGCGCTGGTCTTCCGTGGAGCCATTAAGGTGACGTTTATACGTTATCGAGACGTGCGGAGCGCCTCTAGACAAACATCAACAAATATTAGAAAGAGACAGGAGCGTAATCCTATACAATAATATACAACAAATAGAGAGGTGTATACAAATAAGCCCATAAATAAATGATGACATAATAATTTTGTAAATAAATATTATATTAAATTAAACAAAGAACCCAATACTTACATGTTTTGAATTAAAAATGTCTTCTAATTTTGGTTTTAAAAATGTCTTGGATATTGCCAAATTACAAATTCTCATTACTAAAACATTACAAGTGGCTTATTAGGAGGCAACACAAAAATGCACTCAACTGAAAGTTGGAGACATGCCCCGGACCGGACTTTAACCCACACCCTCCGGAATCAGAGGCAGAGATCATATCCACTGGGTTATCACAGCTGTACGGCCCTGTTTTTATAATACGTAAATGTATCTACATTGTAATATGAATGCGTTATTTTTACTGCTAAAAATTAAGCACGTAAAAACGTAATAAACAGTGGTTGGTTAGGGGGATGATAGGTACGCCGTTTGTATAGCATTTAATGTTTTTTTTAAACAGAAGTGTCTGTCGCGACACGTAACAGTGAAGTGACGAGTGCCGCCTCTCCTGCTTAGCCGCCATTTTGAAAACTAAAGGGTTCGCGGTGCGCTTAAAGAATTTTTCTATTCCACTTTTTTCTCCTGCCCACTTCACTATTAGTGGTTGTGAGGTGAGCTTTATGTACAAAACGGTTCGACTTATTTAATACAGTAATATTAGAATCAAATTATTTATATACTTTAGTTTGAACTATTCATTCATTTAAGCAATTAAATATCACGTGTCTCAAACGGTGAAGGGAAAACATCGTGAGGAAACCTGCGTACCTGAGAACTTTCTTAATTGTCTACGTGTGTGAAGTCTGCCTATCCGCATTGGGCTAGCGTGGTGGACTAAGGCCTTCTGAGAGGAGACTCGTGCACAACAGTGAATCAAATATAGGTAGTTAATGATGATGATAAGTTTGAACCAAAAGAATGCGAGACTTACCCCATGATTTGAATGCTAGAACTTTGTCTGCCTTACCTCTGTCTGGTAGGAGTACCTACTGGACTTACTTATGGTTAAGAAGACCATAATATGGAAATTCGGACCATTATGGCTTTGGAAGACAGCAGGTTTCTAGCATTTCGGCATAATATGAGAAATCATGTCTTCAGATATCACACTTACACAATTGGCTTTGCGGCAACTTTTCGAGAAACACTGAAATATAAAATTAAGATAATTTTATGGCTTTAGTGAAAGGTTCCCTCAAAGCTGACGGCCTGGCTAAACTATATAGAGACACGATTCTTCATGAGATCTTGTCAAAAACATCAAAAAATTACGTTTTATATTTAGACGATTGAAGATTTGGATCCTTGAAATCAGCTATAGAAACCTATTACGCTGGTATAAGTACATACTTCAATCACATGCTATACAAGCTCTCACCATTTCTCAAAAAGTCATAAATAAAATATACCGAAACGGCTTTAACAATTTACGAACCGTAGAAAAAAATAACCAAGCATTTCTCTTATAAAATTCTTATGTGTACATGTTCATGATCCAATTTAAAAGTGATACAAGCAACGATACAAGAGACCTCGAAAATAACCTCATTCTATAATGAATCACGTTCCCCACCTGCCGATATTTTAATGATATCTCTAAAAACATTCGCATTATTAAAACATTACAAGTGGCTTATTAGTAGCAACATGTACGTCAACACAGTTCGTGCCCTCGTCTCTTAAATCAATTATGCCATTTTATGTAATTTTTATATCTCCTCTATGTGTAATAAAGGTTATTCTTGCGTGGCGTGTCGTAATAATCATTGGGAAAAATTAAAATTTTCCATTACATTCGAGATGTGATGCTCAGCCATTAGTCGGCAACAAGATACGTCTCATTTTGATGTGTAGACGTGGTTCTTATTAAGTATACTCATTTTCATTGTTTTCGTTATTCGAATATATGGTTATTACTTCGCTTATTTCTCGGAATGAATGTATATCAAAAAAATATTACTAACTGTTATAATAATTTCAGTCTGTCTTTCTACAACAACTTTAGCAGTAAAATTTCATTAATTTAATACTAAATGAACACAGTAGGCAACATCCTTTCGTCCAAAATTCCTTGGACGAAAAGATGTTGCCTTCCTTCCTTCAAAACAGTACTTGTAGCGCTCGGTAAATCCCAGTGTATGAAGCCAGTGACGACTTTAAACCTCATAGGAAGGTTAAAAATTCTCTCAGCGTTCGATGAAACCATGCTTGAAGTATCTCTTCGTGATCGAATCTTAAATGAGGAGATCCACATAAGATCCAAGGTCACCGATATAGTTCAGCGAGTCGCGAAGTTGTGGCAATAGGCTGGGCTCATAGTTCGAAGAGTATCGAGGTGTTGAAATGACGACCCTGCACTGAAAGTTCAGTATTGGTTGACCTTCCAGTAGGTGGACTGACAACGTCAATCGAATCGCAGGAAGCCGTTGAACTTGACTAGAAAAATGTATTGCTAACGACAGGTCACGGGGTTATTCCCACACATTTTTCCAGTTTTCGAAGCGTCTGCGATCGTAGAAAGAGAATCGTCGTGCCACTTGGCAACAGGGGCAGACTAGTCACCTTTCGTTCCCCCCCACCCGCTGCCGTACCCACTCCTAACACAATATTTTCCAAACTAATTGGAGAAGAACGTTAAAAAGATATGGCAAATATTCTTATAAAACAACCTGCGGTGTTTTATAAGAATATTTGTGGTGTACAAATAAAATATATCATCATCATCTAAATCAAAGTATATCATCATTTCAGATTCAGAATCAAATCAGAATCGTCATCATATCAGCCGATGGACGCCCGCTGCAAGACATAGGCCTTTTGTAGGGACTTCCAAACATCACGATACTGAGCCACCTGCATCCAGCGAATCCCTGCAACAATAAAATAAACTTTGTATGGACAGCACAAACAATAAAGTGTATATAAATAAATAAAACTATTGATAAGTATAGCTACCTACTCGTATTTCTTATTTTCTTCGAATGTTGTATTTTAATTTCAAGATGAATGTCATTCTGACTACGCAACAAATCTAATTGCAATCATCCCTTATCTCCACCAATACGCATTATAACGCCGCGCTATAAAACCGTATCGCGTATTTGCGTAACAAGCATTCTAAATTATGACAATTATTCAATGTTGCGCTGTTATCGGCAGTTATAAAATCGGGAGACAGAGGGGGGACCTCATTAAGGTGCAACAAGAGGGGGGACACCTCGTATTTTCACGATGTAGTTAAAAAATTCCGAGAGCACGAAAATTGGGACCATCGTGGAAAGCCAGGCCTATTATGCGATACTTGAATACGCTACTGACTTTTTTTTGTTGTTATAAAATTGGTCCAGTTGTTGAGTAGTTGTTCATTTGATTATATCGCCGTTATTTTTTTTTTATTAGCCCTTGAATACAATCTCACCTGTTGGTAAGTGGTGAGATCATGCGACAGCCTCCGTGGCGCAGTGGTATGCGCGGTGGATTTACAAGACGGAGGTCCTGGGTGCGATTGAGGTTTTCTTAATTGGTCCAGGTCTGGCTGGTGGGAGGCTTCGACCGTGGCGAGTTACCACCCTACCGGCAAATACGTACCGCCAAGCGATTTAGCGTTTCGGTACAATGCCATGTAGAAACCGAAAAAAGTGTGTATTTTCATCCTCCTCCTAACAAGTTAGACCGCTTCCATCTTAGATTGTATCATCACTTACCATCAGGTGAGATTGTAGTCAAGGGCTAACTTGTAAAGAATAAAAAAAACAATTAAAATGAAACGGGCTTCTACACGGCATCGTACCAGAATGCTAAATCGCTTGGCGATACGTCTTTGCCGGTATGGTGGTAACTCGCCACGGCTGATGCCTCCCACCAGCCAGACCTGGACCAATTAAGAAAACCTCAATCAGCCCACCCGGGGATCGTACCCAGGACCTCCTTGTAAATTCACCGCGCATACCATTACGCCACGGAGGCTGTCAAAAACGCTTCCATACGCTTTCCATACCAAAACGCTTCATCATTATCAACCCATATTCGGCTCACTGCTGAGCTCGAGTCTCCTCTGAGAATGAGAGGGGTTAGGCCAATAGTCCACCACGCTGGCGCAATGCGGATTGACTGACTTCACACACGCAGAGAATTATGAAATTTCTCTGGTAACTGTTTCCGGTAACTGGTTTCCTCACGATGTTTTTCCTTCACCGTTTCGAGACACGTGATATTTAATTTCTTAAAATGCACACAAATGAAAAAGTTGGAGGTTCATGCCCCCGACCAATGTCGAACCCACACCCTCCGGAATCGGAGGCAGAGGTCATAACCACTGGGCTATCACAGCTCATACATGATTTGCTTGAAAACGCTTCACCTATCACTAACTCCATAATCATAATTCATAGAGCATGAATCATTGAACCATCAAGCGATCCGGGATAGATGTAAAAGCGAATCTCTGAAGTCTGTTCGAAACGTGGCTTGGGCAGCGGCGCGTGATGAATTTAGTCAATTAGTCGTAACTCTTTGAAGTATAGTTGCGGATGCTGATATGGGTCCGCTGTCAGAGATCGGATTTGCGGAGCTGTGTGTACGTCAGTAGGTCAGATTACATCTCTGTACGTATGCTATATATGTGTATACGTAGGTAAAGTTTCATAGTTGCGTTAGGTAACCTGATTGGTTATGGGAACAAATCTTGATTGGTCTAAAAAAAGTTGACCCTATATCTGTATACAGCTGAAGAGTTTGGCTTAGTCAAGGTCTAACTTAGCTCCTGTTAAATAAGTTACTAACATTCGTTTTATCAAGCATTTCATCATCAACAAATATTCGGTCTCCTCTCAGAATGAGAGGGGTTAGGCTAATAGTCCACTTCGTTGGCCCTATGCAGATTGGTAGTCTTCACACACTTAGAGAATTCAGAAAATTCTCATGCAGGTTTTCTCACGATGACTTTCTTCACCTTTTGAGATAAGGTTTATATTTAATAGGTTTAAATTAAATAAAAAGAATCATAGAATAAAAAACGAGCGAAAATTAAAGGTTTAAAATCATTTAACAAAAAAGTAAATGTATTATGTTTAGTCCACTAAACTACTCGTAATCAAAATGTTCACCTAATTAACTAATACTTACAAAGTTTTGAATTTGTAACAACTCAAAACGTTTTATCAAATAATCAAGCGATCCGTTCAAAAGTAGTTTTTTTCTACTAACACTCATTTTGTAAAACAGAAAGTCAAGTTAATTTGTTTTTAGGGACTGTACTACCGGTTAGGGAGCCATGTTCTACTGCGAAAGGACGCAGAAACTTAGCAGTATCTACAAGCTTAAAAGTATTTTTTTTTATATTAATTACTACACAAAAATTAATACAATAAATTACTAAATAAAAATTAATATTTAAAAAAATACTAAAGTCTAAGTCTAAGAATACCTATATCACATTCTATAATATTTTGTTGCTGTGGGGAGGCTTCGGCAGTGGCTAGTTACCACCCTACCGACAAAGACGTACCGTCAAGCGATTTAGCGTTCCGGTATGATGTCGTATAGAAACACAAACCAAAATAAAAAAAAAAATAAAAAAAAAGAAACAACAACTCGCAACAGTTATCCACGTATAGATAGATGATTACACCTAACTAAAAACTACTTTTCTAACGTAACTATATATAATCATTCAATGAAACGTACATTTTCATATTATGAATAGATGTTTCGAGAAGGGCATCAATAACATAATTCCTTTAACACTATAATTTTTCAACCCCCACCTACCCCCGTGGGCTTAATAAGGCGTCGGCCGATTGACGCGAGTTTTTACTTGGTCCTTCGAGCAGGATTCGCCCCCGGCTTTATGGTTTTCATTAATGAAGGCTTTAGGGCTGATCATTCGAGCCTGTATCGAGGCTTGATCATGGGGTGACTCGCAGATTGAATAGTCTATAATATTTTTTTAAAGATAAGGGTGAACGCCTTCGTAATTATCCCGCTCGTAACACGGTCGAATAAATTCTATATTGATGACTTTCCATAAATTGAGCGAGCGTCGTTTTGCCGGTTTTTTTTTTGGTTCATTATTTTAGCACAAAATATTGGTACCTACTAGAATCGTGTTTATGTTTATCTGATGGTATAAGTAAATGTACAAATACATAAATAGGTAACTACTTTCGTATAATTTACAAAGTTATTAAATTCTTTTTAAGCATACCTAATCTTTATAACTTTTTTGGTGGCACATTTTATTAAATTGTGATTATTTAGTAATAAATATTGCATTTGTATGTAGTATTATTAGATATTTTATATAATGTTTATGATTTTAATCATCTCGGTATCCAACCGTTGTCCCATCGAGTCATGACGCCACCTAAGGTTGCGCCAGAATACCAGCGCTGCAGCAAACACTGTAGCATTATGCTGAGGCAGCAACCTTTTTAGCTAATGTAATATTGTATCTAGTAGTATATAAGTTAGATTATTTTTTTTTTATAAATAAATTTTTTTTATAAATTTTTAATAATGTTTTGTATTTTATACTTATATTGTTAAAAATTAAAAAAAAAAGAAGTAATAAATAAATGAGAGACTTAATAAGAAGAAACCGCACACCAGAGAACCAAGCTTTGCAAATTCACCATCCAAGGTGTGTGGTCTCTTTCTAAAAATCTTTGTTTAATTTTAATCTAGTCTTATGTTTTTGTGTTTTTTTTCCCTTTTTTATATTGAGGTAAACTCAGCTAAATTAATCATTTATTATTATTATTATTATTAAATTGTGACTAACAAATAAATTTAAGCGACGCCGACACTCAGTAAAAATATTCTAAATTATTCATAGTTAAAGGTATTCTAATCTTTTTTTAAAGAGTCGAATCTTCTATGTTTCAATTAATATGCGAAGGGGCTTCAACTCGATCCCAACGGTCCATCGTTCCTGATTCTTTATTTAAATCGGATATCGCGCCATTTTCTTGCACGTTTGAATTACAAATCGGAAGGCAGTTTCTTTCGAATTCCGAATTTAAATTCGGGTACTTCTCCCCAAATTGCCAGTTTGATTACCGCTTTTAATGCCACCTCCGAGTTTTCTCTTCGGGATTATGGAAAATTATTAGCGATGCGATGGGCAAAAAGTATTATCCAATTTTTATGGCGAGCGAAACAAAAGACGGTCTCAGGGACGGTCCGGGTGATGAGTTCGGAGTTCGGACGCAATTGTTGTTTCCGTTTGATCTTGATTAATTAGCTATTGCAAACGGAATAGATTATTAGGCAGCTGATGGGTGCTTACGCCCAGTAATTATACGTCAAACCACCCGAATAATTAGTCATGTTAACATCGATTCTGACGGCGCATTTTAGATACCGGGAAGCAATTTGGACACCCACACAATTGTTGCAAACATTTTTCGATCCTCTAATTCTAGCAGTACGGTAGCAGATAATTCAATTACATTTTGTTTTTTAATGAACACAATCTTACCCGATGGTGAGTCTAGACAACCTTGACGTTTCAAAAGTGCTTGTAAACTAAGCCGGCTTGATATAAATGAAATTTGATATTTATATTTGATTATGCCGGGCTTACTTGAAAAGAGTACAAGACAACTCTACCCATTCCTCTGACGGTTTCTACGCGGCGTTAAGAATGCTAAATTACTTAGCGATATAACAATGTTGAGCTGTGATCTCACCTGATGGTAAGTGATGATGCAATCTAAGATACGGTCTTGGTCGGTAGGGTGGTAACATTCCATGGTCAAAGCCTCCTAGACCTGGACCAATTAAAAAATCCAGTCAGTCTCAATCGGCCCAGCTGGGGGTCTTGTAAATCCACCGCGCATGCCACTGCGCCACGGAGGCCGCGGTCTACCACCAGACCAGACCTGAGCAATTTTAGAAAAGATTTAATTCTAAATTGATACGACCTAGGATACCTATTTGTTAAAACCCATTACCAATAGCGCCAGAGAGACTAAGATTGTAGTCAAGGGCTAACTTCTAAAGAATAAAAAAATATATATTATCATTTCGATAGGTGTTATAAATTAGAGCGCTTAAAACTGATACATTAAAAGAGTCCCGCGGCAAGCTATTACTGTCTCCAAGACGTGCGGGCGCTGGAGGGGGTCCAGGGGGACGGTTTTTTCTCCAAGTCGTCAGATAGATTGGATGACACTCGATCTCCCCAAGAGAACAAAATTAAAACGCCGGCGATGAGCCAAGCCAAACGAGCGGCGAATTATTTTCCGTTGAGTGATTCTCGGCCATAAAATTTCTGATTGATCAATTCATCCCGTGTTTCCATTTCTCTTTAATGAAGAGCACGTTCTTGGTGGACATTTTTTCGCTCCCCCGGCTCTATTTTTCCGCCTGTTTTCGCTTTAGTGGATGTTTTATTAATTGCTCCCGCTGCATACTCGATGAGTTTGGTAATCGAGAACAGATTTGCGTTAATTATATTGGATTCAATAAAGTATGTATTGTTACGGGCTCAAATATTTGGAATAAATGACCCGTATAAGACTTTATTCCACTTCTTAATCCAAGTATCAATACACATTTCCACACATAGGCAATCGTTATCCTAAATCGTAGCTTACTTCTCTTCGTTCCGAAGATAAACAGCTACGAGTATCTCGTCAGTCGCGTATTTTACCTGTGATAATGATTCTAAACTATTCTGGGAACTACTTCACGCCACGAAATTCGACAAAAAAACAAAAATAAAAAATTGTAAACAACTCAAATTATAAACAACTCGATAAGGGCCAGTGGTTATGAACATTATGGCTCTAGTAATATTGTTGTCCGTAACAGTACATGTTACGATACTATCAAATCTTCTATCTACTGAGATAGATAGATAACATTACTTTGTAGAACATGCTACAAACACAATGCTCAATTTTCCCAATTTCCAGTGATAAATATCATCCTAGTACATATACTAGGATGATATTTATCACTGGGAGTTCTGTTACCTAAAACTACAAACTATAATTACAGCCAAGCCATCAAGTGAATTAGAACAAAACTTAGCACCTTAGAAAATAATACATTAAGATACCTACCTACTAGTATCAGTTTGTGGTATTTTTACACACATTCTAGCGAAAGTAGGTTGCGGGTTGCTTTGCACGTTGTCACTCGATCGGGTGCGGGAATTTTATAGCGGTCCTTCAGGATATTAAGAGGGAACGGGGGGATAATGGCACGATCCGTTGGACAATGTCGCCGGCCATCATTGGCCCGCGTCTCATTAAAAACAACAATAAGCAAGATAATGGTTGTTCGACCGTGCTTCGCGTGATTTGGATCGTTGCTTGTACTGGTTTGTTATTAGTTGGAATGTGTTACGATTATTGTCATAATATGTTTTTTTTTATAAACATATCATTGTAATGTGTGTTATCGCCGCGTTGCAACGACTTGCGGTACGGACGGCTTCAGTGTTCTCGTGGCGTTCGAGCCCTCCACATCTCTTGTTGTGTAATTCTTTTTGGGTTACTTGGGATAGGCGGGGAGAGTGACTTGAGTGGAAAAGATATCTGTCAAAGGTGCTTTTAACCCTACACAAAACGTTCACAAGTGCGTGACTTCACTCAAAGTCATTCTCTGCCATTCTAGGTTTAAGACCCTAGAATGGCAACAAAACTGTTACCAAAATAAATTTTGGTAACAGTTTTATTTGTTAATTAAGTTGTCCTGACAAATGTTGTGAATCATGATCTTTGTTTGACATTAGTTTTCTTATTTCTGTAATCACTTCTGAGTCTGCTAAAATCTATACGAATATTATAAAGAGGTAAAGTTTGTAAGGTTGTAGGAGTATTTTCTACATATACCTAGAACATATTTTGCCTCTTGGAAACAACGTTATTTGGGAGTGTTATAAGCTATGTTTTATCTCCGTATTCTCACGAGAACGGGATCTACGTGGGTGGATCCGCGGGGCATCTGCTAGTAAAGTATATACTATACAGTTCATCACTGCCTGCTTATTTCAACGACTCCGTACAATTCAATCAAACAAACAAACAAACAAACTCTTCAGCTTTATAATATTAGTATAGATTGGCTTACTTTCTTTAAATCTAAAAGAGTTGTCAGTATAGTAAGAGACAGCAGTCAGATCTAATTGAATCTCAATCTATCCTTTAGCGAACAAATTAAATGACGCGATTTTTTTAAAAAAGCCAAACATTTAATTTAACGTCACTTCTACCTGATGTTAATCTTAGAACTTCCGATCTCCCGATAAATAGAGATTAAACAAACAAAATGGGAGCGTAAAAGAAAAGAAATGCCAACCGATCCTGCTTACCCTCGCCTCCCCTCGCATAATTTCATTATTTATCGTGTCTATACCAGAACATAAACTTTATCGATGTTATTGCAAAACGGTGTTTTATTCTTAAGTAGATCGTCTTTATAAACGCATGCAAACTCGCATTTGAGAACCACTATGCCTAAACTTACAGTTTTTCATCATTATTATTATCAACCCATATTCGGCTCACTGCTGAACGCGAGTCTCCTCTCAGAATGAGAATGGACTCGAGGGGCAGACATCACATACGCTGAGAATTAAGAAAATTCTCTGGTATACATGTTTCCTCTCGTTTTTCCTTCATCGTTTAAGACACAACTGAAAAGTTGGAGATGTATGCTCCAGACCGGATTTGAACTCACACCCTCCAGAATCGGAGGCAGATGTCATATCCACTGGGCTATCACGGCTCTTCAGTTGCGGGGTTTTAGATACAAGCAAATCCAACTAACTTTGTCTTGTTTGAGCTTTCGTTTACAATTATTATTATTTCTTTTATTTTAACATTTAATAAATTAACTAAGCAGTCAAACGCTTACAAGCACTAAGAAGATTTTGTTTTAGGAAATAAAAAATAAGATAATATTAAAATACTTGAATCTGACTCACGAGATTACAGCCTCTAACAATCTGATAGCAAAAATTTCGACCAAAAAATCCTAGTACGGGTAGCCTCTGTTTTGATAATATATCGAAAACGATTAGTGACTCGGTCTAGACGCTGAGCCAGCGACAGTCAGACCTTCGTCATTTAAAAACTGTAAGTTTGATAGCTCATGCTCCTACTATAGATGAGTACCATAGCCAACCAACGTATGGAGTTAGGACCGTGGTGGCTTTGAGAGATAGTAGGTTTCAAGGATCCAGGCCCTCAACCATTTAAGTATAAAGTATATTTTTTTATATTTTTATCAGCATATTAAGAGAAATGATACTCCCATTCGCCAGACACTTAGCTCCATGGAAACTCTTCGCAAGAGACCCTTGAAGTTTCAAATTAAATAGTGTTTTTCGAAGGGATGCCGTGAAGCTAAGTGATTGGCGACTGGGAAAAAATAATCTCATATTATACCGAGGAAAACATAAAAAAAATTACGCTTAATAATCAGATGGTTGAGAATCTGGATCCTTAAAACCTGAATTTTTTTCAGAATTGGTTATCGTACTTACTTATGGTATAAGCTGAAAAAGTTTCAGCTCTTATAAAATGAGGAAGGTCTGGTGTTTACGGGCTTTTAGTATATTCTAATTGGTGATAAATCCCATGTGAAGACGCCCTTGTGAGGTAACATGTAATAAAAGTTCCGAACTACCTCATCGAAGTCCCCGAGTTAATAATGCATAAAACACCTGAAAGTCGGGCACGCAAACAATTTAATTTACTACAAGACGAGAACACGCCCGATATTGTACATTCCGCCCCTCGTTAATACGAATTTCAGGGGCCATCTCACGCCTTGCACACCTAAGAAAACAAATTAAAAAATTGGACCAACGTGAACTTTCTTATGTTGTTAGTGTTCCGTATAATATCATATGGAAAACAAGCAGATGCCCTACGGTTTCTTCTACGCAGTTCCCGTTGCTAGAATACGGAGATAAAATATAGCCTATGACACTCACAAATACCGTGGCTTTCTATTAATAAAAGAATTTTCAGAATCTGTTCAATAAATCCAGAGATTACCCCCCTAAAACACCACAAAACTTTACCTCTTTATAATATTAGTATAGAGTTTCGTTAAAGGAAAATTTTAAAGTTTCATTTTATTTATACATATATTATAAGAAGGTTAGGTTTGTGGTGTTGTAGGTAATCTCTGGATCTACTGAATCGAATTTAAAAGTTCTTTTACTAATTAAAAGCCACTTTATTAGCGATTGTCATGCTATGTTATACACCCCTTTTTCCATAGGAACGGGAACTACGTGAGTAGTTGGGAACTGGGTGACCGCGGCTAGTTTACCATTTTTGACCATTTACAAAAAAAGCTAGTTTACTACATAAACAAAAAAAAAGTAAAAATATACAAAAAACTATTTTAAAATTAATTTATTTTTCACAGAACCCTAAATCGACGGAAGGACAACAAAGAGAGGCGACTAATAAACGCGGCGTTCGGTAATTCATCATTGTTTTTCACAAATAAAAACATGACAAAGACACGTCTTCCCCTCCAAGGGGATGCGAACCGATACGCATATCTATCTCGAACAACAAATCTCTTTATAATCTGTTTATCATATAGCGGACTTATTAAGATATTGATTTTAAATCAACATTTATATAACACTACTATATAAAAAAGTACTAAACGCCGAAACTACTAAACCGATTTGGTTGGAGTGGTATTTAAACATCAGCCTATTTTAACGACCTACTGTTAAGGTCAAAGGATAGTTTTAATCCATCACGCCGCTCCAAAGTATGTTGGCGAGCTTAAGTTCATAATTAAATAAATTTTAACGACCACTATCAGATGTTACCGATAATAATCTGGAGAGGCTTAACATACTTTCCATGACAATATGAAAAAATAATGTTCCCAAAGTCAATTTTATCTCTCTCTTTCTATACTATCATGTAAGTCAGAGATAGATAGATAAGTAACACAATCGAATTACAAAAAATCTTATAGGTAATCGTAGCTTGGCAAGTCTTGGCGTAGAATAGCTACGATAGGCTACGCGGCTACAGGTGCTACGAATGATTGCGACGCCGATCAAAGTTACAAAAATCAATGCACTTTATCTACATTTTTATTGTAAGTAACTTGCACAAGTTATATTTCCAAAGAGTGTACCTCGTTGACATTCTAAGGCATTTAACAAAATTATTAAGTATTATCATCCATATTTTTATTATACTTATAATGATATTTTTTCATTCGTTGTTAAGTTAACAGTTCACTACATTCTCATTTATGATAGTTAGTGAAAAAGAAAGAAAGAAAAGATCTTTATTTTTAAGTAGTGATGATACAATGTAGTATAGAATATGATACAGTCTAATATATTACCACACTAACGGGCTTGAGTTGGTACGCTTATTTACAGAAGATATAATATACTCCGGCCTGTATTTAAGCCATATGGAAAAAATAAAAAAAAACTTAAATACAGGAGTATTCGTGTGTGCTGATACTGAGTTATTCTTTCTTCTAAAAAACTTTAAGTTAAAGTTATCAACCCCGAGTTGGGAATTAGGGCCGTCGTTCCCGGTCTGATCGATAACGACCAATTGATATATAAAATTTGATAGCTTAACAAGTTCGTTGATGATACTCCCATGATATGCGGGCGACGGGGGGAAAAACTGCGAGGGTGTGAAACTGAGCGTGCGGGGAAGTGAGATGCATCGCGCGGACCATCGGGAGTGTTATGAACGAACTTGCCAAGCTATAAAAACATAATTAGCCCGCCAACCATAAAAAGAACAGCGTAGTGGTTCCAAGCTCCATATCACCTCCTATAAAGAGGGAGCCCTGGCCTTATAGTGGGCCATAGGCTCATAATGATGATCAAAGTCGCTTAAGACGTTTCAACTCAACTCGCCCGACGAATACGGATGCGGCGCGCTTTGAGATACTAGATGGAATTTTTAATGCAATAATTCCGATAATTTATCGCTAGATAGCGCTCCTTTGTGTCTGGGGGAGCTGGGGCGAAATGCGTTTACTTTTTACTTAGCTTTAAATTGGCAGGCTTGGTAATGTGTATGAAGGAAAAAACGATAATTTTGTATAATCACTAATATTTAGCATGTTGCTAGAGGACCTGCCTCGCTAACCGTTACCCCTCTGGCAAAGATCAAAAATCTATGATCTACTGCGTTTATAAAAACTGTTGCTATAGAAACGATGTTTCATTGTTGTAATCGTTTTCGTCGTGTGTGTATTGCGAGTCAAAATTATAGTTGTGTGTAGTGTATGGACATAGAATATTTTTAATGGTGTTAAATATTTTCGATGTGTGTTTACCTCGTCCCCCTCAAAAAACGACCACCGAAGACCGCCCTGCAATATAATGGCATAACCTAGAAAAAGGCTTTAGCTAATCACAAGTTAGGTGAATTACGAACTTAAATAAATACTATATTTTTTATGATTAAATTACATTTACTATTATAATAGTTTCAGATGTTTCCCTATACTTGTATTAGACGGCATTACTTGCAATATTTTATCGTTTAAGGTCAACGAAAAATACCCTATAAATTTTGATTCTTAAGAGGGTATACGTTTTTTGCGCCATAAAAGGCATATTTTTACTTTTCCCTGGAAGTTTTATTTTTTCACATCTTCAAGGGATTTATACTCAGACCTATGCATATGGTTTTAGTTTCAACTCAATAAACTCAAGCGTTCCCGAGATAAAGGATCTTGCAACAAACAACATACTGATTCCATAATGGTTCGGTATTTTTCCATTAAAGATGCGGAATCCTAAAAAAACACAAAATTGCTTGTATACCTTATTTTAACTAATCCCATGTCCTTTAAAACGGACGGCAAACAATCACGTCCTAGTAGTTAATAATAAAAAAGCAAGGATCTCGGACGTTATCTCCGGCAGCGTTTTTTCCATTTTCACTAAATTAGCGGAATACTGTCGTTGTGACGTCACGTATTTAATTATGTCGCCCGCGCATCTCGACACTTCGGAATTGAATCTAAGCCCTTATTCGCACGAGAGCTTTTTTAACGGACGTTTAAAAAGCGTTCAAATACAATAATTACATTTCCAAGTATATGTTCACACAACAGAAGTAGATATATGATGTTCACAGGACAGTGTTTTTCAAACACAACGCTTTTTTCGAGCAGTGTTGCATTTTAATTTAACTTCATACTGTATTTGGACCACTTTTTTGACGTCCGATAAATAACTCTCGTACGTATGAAGGTTAATGGTTGATAGTAGGTCGAATAAGATTTATATTTAAAGATACATTTTACCTAAAAAATGCCTGTAGGCTGCATCGTTGGTAAATTTTATTTGTTCAACGGTTAACTTGTTCAGCTGCGGAGGTCCTGATTTCGAGTTCTAGATCAGGCTTTGAAAATATTGAGATTGAGAGGTAATTGGGCCTACTTTCATCTTCACACGACTAGTAGAGTTAATTATGTTATTACCTACTTGTAATTTTAAGCTAGAGCATAGCTTTTAGTAGGTTTTGAGATCGGCGACCGAACCTAAAAATTCCGTAACGAAAATAAACCCAAGCCGTGCATCAAGTTAACACATTTCGACGATGATATATCGATATTTCAATTTTAAATTTTAAGTTTTCGAATAATTATTATCACCATTATCTTAAGTTTAATATTATTACCTGACGTTTCGAAAGAGCTTGTAAACTAGGCCTATTTGAAATAAATGAATTTTGACTTTGACTTTGACTTTGATTCAACTGTCCCAAGTAGTGTGCAACTAAGGGACAAACTTATTAAACCAGAGTTCGATTCCAGCTCAACGTACAGACATTTTCTATTTATTTATTATTTTATTTTTTATTATTTTCTAAAGAAAAAAAAACTGCATAAATAAAATAAATAAATAATTATAATTGCATAAGTTGTTAAAAAATGATAATAAATTTATCACGACAGTGCCCAAGTGCCACACGTATTTTTTTTTGCTCTACTTGCGGGGGCACTGCCGTGCACCCAGGTAAATATTGCAAAGAACTTTGCAAAAAAGGAACTGTTGAGTATATTGCTAACTCTTCTCAGCAAAACCTACCTTCTGAATCAATAGCAAAGACTCTTAGTCAGGCTTGACATTTCAAAGATGAGTTCCTTAATGATAAAGATGCTTGGAGGCCGTTGGATCAGCGTCCACCTTCACACAGGAAGTAAAACTGTAAGAAATTATAATGTTGTCATCAATTGTAAATTATAATATTGTATGATTTTTTCTAAAAGAGCAACTGTTGAGTTTCTTGCCGGTTTCTTCTCAGCAGAACCTGCCTTCCGAATCGATGGTAGAATCTTTACAAATAGTCAACTGACGTATCAAAAGTGCGTGTAAACTGAGCCTACTTGAAATAAATGAATTTTGATTTTTTTTTTCATTTTCAAATGCTTTTCTTAAGCTTTTTGGAAATTATTGATTTGAAAAAAGTATATATGATTACCAAAACTCCTATCGGATTTATTTACAGCTTAGGGCCAATGAATAAAAAGCAGTGTCAACTATTCGGTGCCAAGTCGGAGCGAGTCATGCTCAAGCGGGCGTAGAGCCAACTTGCTATCGTATCGGCACAAGCAGCTGGAATCGCTTATTTGTAACGGCTTAACAGAGAATTAGCATATTTGCGGGGATTTCTTTCATACTATACCTCCTTGTTGCTTCATGAGCTAAAATTATGGTTAGTTAACGTAATTAAAGTTTATTTATTTGTCTCAGAGGCGAATTTGAAATGACCTTGATCAACCTGTTTATTTAATAAAATGTGTTTTTTTTTCAACAGCAAATATGTTGCTCTAAATATTCCTGGCCAAAATATTACGTTAGGATTAATATATTAGGTTCGCCTATTCACTAGCTTCGGTATACTAGATATTACCTGAATTAAACATGAAATCAATAAGAACTTAATATATTCCATTTCGTAAAGTCCATTGTTAACGAAAATCCCAATGTGAAATACACTGATTAGTAATTATTTCGATCACTTAATAGTAAATACGAAATCACGTGACTTAAGGCTAGTTGGAGTTAAGGCTACTTGCGATTGATTGATTGATTTAAAACAATTTTCATCTAATAAACAGAAAGATTTCCAATTTTCTATTAAGTAGACAGTTTCAGAAAACTGATTAAAAAAACAGTCACAGTACACCTACTAATCTAACCTTGTCAACCGCTTTTACGGAGACTACTTTTATTACTTTAGACTGACTTTTATTATCAGCCTATTAAAATAAACATCGAATCAATTGACAAAGTTTCATCTACCCACTTAAGATATCCACCAGTAGGCACCGGATGACATTATTTTGTTACATATAATCTCAATTTTGTATGTGTTAAATAGCATATGTCAAAGATAGTGAATTAGCCTGCAGAATTCAGTCATTTATTTGCCACTATTCAGTCATTCATTTAAATCATCCAGAAAAAAAGTATAGTCTCATAGAAAAACTCATCCAGATTCGAGTAAAGCCTGATTAAATAAGCCCTAAAATCCGATCACCTACACGTATAAACCAAACCAAAGATATCTATCAAACCATTCTTCTACACAGCACGCCTTAACAAAGTCGCGAGTCGATTACGCTAAAACGTTCAGACCCGCCTAGCACCTGTCCGCGAAACACCTAAGACGACATCAAAGCGCGAATAGTTGGGCAAACTCCTCACATAAATCAACGGCAAGAGAACTACGTACTCTCTCTCGGGCCATTAGCATTTTTTATGCATAGAAATCGATCCACCAACCGTCTAATGCCTCCCGCGATACATTAATATCTTACTTTTTATGACTCTTCTGTAACAATTCGTCTCAACTTTGACGACGTAACCACCAAACAATGATCATACAAAAATACACCATAAAACTTATAACATAAAGTTGAAATTACTTTGGGATGGAATATTGGATTGTGGAAGTCGGTACAGAAATTATTCGAGTTGCAGGAGTTGATAATAGGTGGCGCTGGCGATTTCCTTAACGCCTCCATTTTTCTTTCACGGGCACTTTGAGATTAAAAGTTTGGATAATGAAATGAAAAGTTAGTCAGCCAACGCTTCTGGTTCGGTCGTATCGGACTTATTGGGGGATAAGGCTTCGAGGCGACGAGAGAGTTTTCTTGGAAAATCTTAGACATTTTCATATTAAACTTCTTAGATATTTAAATGTATCCACTTGAGTTTACTATGAATTTTTATAACTTTATAGGAATGTTCGTGGAAATATTTTACATTAGCATCTGCTACTTACGAGTACTTGTAAATGTTAGCTTTTAATAATGGCGACCCCGCACTAGTAAGCGCAGTGTTGGTCGACCCCCCACCAGGTGGACTGACGACATCAAGCGAGTGGCAGGCATTCGCTGGATGCAGGTGGCTCAGTATCGTGATGTTTGGAAGTCCCTACAAAAGGCCTATGTCCTGCAGTGGACGTCCATCGGCTGATGTGATGAAGATGGTGATGATGAAATAGTTATTGACCCTTGTTCAAAACATAATCTGTATTTACATCTACGTAATTTTAATTATAATTTACGCTACCTTATTCCTTATCCTATACTTCTATACTAATATTATAAAGAGGTAAAGTTTGTAAGTTTGTAAGTTTGTCACATTTTTTAAATGGGGTAATCTTCGGAACTACTGGTCCGATTTTAAAAATTCTTTCACCAGTAGAATGCTACATTATCGGGGAGTGCTATAGGCTATATTTTATAGTGGTATCATATATATTAGCCGAGTTATCACAGTTTTTGTCATACAGGTCGGACCGAAAATCCTCTTAGGCAGACTTATTCGCATGCGCTGCCTTAACCATTGTGTAAAATTGAAATTAATGTATGGAGACTTTATGTATCTTTAAAAGTTCTACAAAAAAGTCCGCGACACCATATATCTATCTTCTATATATTAGCAGATATAGTACCTTTTGTGTTTTAAAAATTATTAATTTTATATACTTAGGTTTACGTCATTATTTATACAACTAAACTTTAATCCTTATTAAAATAAATTATTTAATAATCACAAGGATATTATGGAGATAAGATTTGCCCTTTACAGTATGTTAATTACTTAAATAGTTTCGGAGATAATACAAAATTTCTAAAAGACGCAGAAATTCCGCTATATGACGCCCGGCTCTTTCATTTACGTAGTTCCCGTTCCCGTCTGAATATGGGGATTAAACATAGCCTGTGACACTCGCAAATAACGTAGCTTTCTATTGGTAAAACAATTTTCCAAATCGGTCCAGTAGATCCAGAGATTACCTCCTACAACCACACGAACTTTACCTCTTTATATTATTAGCATAGAAGTCTCTATTTCTCTTGGTCATACCACTACTCTCGAAGGACTGGACCGATTTTGCTAAGGGTAGGAGTAAGATAGAGAAGTTACAGGGTAGGGTAGGGTACGGGTAGGGAAGCGTAGGGGTAGGGTAGGTTTAGGGCCGAGTTTAGGGTAGTGGTAGGGTAGGGGTAGAGGTAGGCTAATGGTAGGGTAGAGGTACGGGTAGGATAGGCGTGAGATAGGGGTACGGGTGCGATAGGGGTAGGAAAGGGATAGGGTACGGGGAGGGTAGGGGTAGGATGGGGGTAGGGTGTAGGTAAGGTAGGGGTTGGGTAGGGGTAAGTTCAGGGTAGGGTAAGGGTAGGGTGGGGGTAGGGGTAGGATAGGGTAGATTAGGGGTAGGGTAGATGTAGGGGTTGGGTAGGGTAGGGTTAGGGTAGTGGTACGGTAGGGGTAGGGTAGGGTAGGGGTAGGGTAGGGTAGGGTAGGGTAGGGGTAGTAGTAAAGTTGACATCGAAATTTACGCGGACGAAGTCGCGGGCGTCCGCTAGTGCCTTATAAGATTATAAAACGCAAAATTCGCATGAAATTTTGTTTTTAAAACGAAAAAAATTGGTATAATGTTCTACTACAAGTAATAGTAGTAGTAAGTAGTAACCCAAGTTCTACTCCAAGGTCCAAATTAACCTTTATACCACGTTTTACCTAAATCTATTCAGCGGTTTAGGTTTAGTTAGGTGACAGATAGACAGATCGACATACTTTTGCATTTATGAAATTAATATTGATTAAATTTTCTCAAATGGGTATTAGAAAGTCATTAAATTGTTGAATACTCATATTCAATTTTAATATCAATATTTAAAAATAAATATCTTAATTAACGGTGTCGGTATTTACTGACATTCTGAATTCCGACAACAACATATGATCTACAACCTGCCGCGCAGTTGATAATGTGTGGTTCTCAAAAAAGAGGTCCAGGTTCGATTTCCAGCTCGGGCTAGTTAAAGGAGGTTCATGGCCAACAGGCATTTTAGCTCGATTTGTCAAAATCATATTTAAAAACTAAAATTTTCATGTAATCACGTCTCAAAAAAATATGAAAAAAGAAATTAAATCTAGTAGAGCGATAATGACTTCTAAATTGCCATTGACGGTCAATTATTCAAACGTTTCTGTAGCGCAAACGGCTGCGAAGACGTTTCATAAGTCGAGCCGTCATGCACGCAGTGACCAATACACGATCAGTTACGATCTGCAGAAACGTGATAATAATTGACCGTCAATGGCGTGCACTAGACTGCATCATCCAATAACATCAGGTGATATCACAGTCAAAGGCTAACTTGTCAAAGAATAAAAAAAAATCGTCAGACTAGTTCAGTTAAGTCACGCTCAACTTGATCCTTATTACACTCATAAGAATGAAAAATATTTCCGAAAACAAAGTGTTATACGAGTAGGTACTTGGTTACAAAAACTATTATCAACCTTGTAATTTCTAAGCCATAGCTAGGTGATACAGCATAAATTCCACATATTCCGGGAGTGACCGTTCCGAAGCGTATCAGAGCTTGGAAGCTGGCCAACCAAGCACAAGTTATATCGCTTTTCATTTTGTGAGGATAATATCGTGATGTAGAGATATTCCGTAATTAATAGGTAGCTTTTAATGTGCGCTGTAAATGACTTGGTTTTTACGGAAAAGCGGAAAACGGAAAAGCTACTTGGTAAGTTTGAGTATCTATATTTTGTTTGTTTTATTTTTAATTAGCGACTCGCCCCGATTTCGCACGGGTACTATGAAAACCCGATACTAATATGGGGCAGTGTAGTGTGATTGATAATAGGTAATTATTATGACGAAACGGTACTAGCCTCTATCTATCTATTTTATTTAATCTCTGATATATTTTTGTACTGTAAGGTGTATTGACCTTTTATACATTCAAAATTCATTTATTTCAAGTAGGCTCAGTCTACAATCACTTTTGAAACGTCAGACTACTCGTAAAGATTCTACCACCGGTTCGGAAGGCAGGTAAATCTAATCCTTTCTCTTGAATCACTCAAACTATTATAATAAAAATGTAGTCTATGTGTTAATCCATTCTATAATATATTTCAATACCAAATTTTAGCTAACTCGGTTCAGTTTAGTCGAGGCGTGAAAGAATAACAAACATTCATATCATCAATATCATCAGTTTTCGCAAATCTCGGGAAACCATGGGTTTTCAGTAGTAACGGTGTTAAAGAGTAACAAACATCCATACAAACTTTCGCGTTTATTATATTAAGTAGCCGGCCGACGCCTCCCACTAGACAGACCTGAACCAATTAAGAAAACCTCAGTCAGCCGGGGATCGAACCCAAAAACTCCGTCTTGTAAATCCACCGCACATACGACTGGGCCACGCAAAATCATTTACTACATATAAACACATATTTACTGTAAAAACAAAAGATACTGGAGAACACCAGCAGCGAAGAGTCCGATTCCTGCCGGGTTACCGTTTAAAAATCCTTACTATATATTCAATATTGAATAAAGTATGTATGGATATATGACAAACCATATCACGCTGCATGAATTCCCTTTTCTTTGGGTTACCTTCGATAATATTCCAACCTTCGCCACTGGATAACACCCATGTTTTCACAAATATTTTCGAGTTGTAAGAATAAAACCCACAACCGTGGATACAGAGAGCAGAGTCACTACCCACTATGCACTGCGTTTTGCGATAACTTGTGTTTGTCATTTGTGTAAACGTAACGTCGAGCGCCATCTAGTATCGGATAGCTAAAGTATAAATTATTTTATTTGTTGCTTTGTATTTTGAGAGACATGCCTTGTGAATACCTCTGCCTTCGATTCGAAGTGCGTTGCTTTGTATTTTTATGTATTTTGACGTGATTGCCCAGTGGATACCTCTTCGATTCGAAGTGCGTAGGTTCAAATCCAGTCCGAGGCATGTACCTCCAACGTTTCAGTTACATGCATTTTAGGACATTAAATATCACATGTCTCAAATGGTAAAAGAAAACATCGTGAGGAAACCTGCATAACTGACAATTTTCTTGATTCTCTACATGTGTGAAGTCTGCTAATCCGCATTGGGCCAGCGTGGTGGACTATTGGCCTAACCCCTCTCATTCTGAGACGAGACAGTGTATAACAGAGCCGAATATGGATTGTTAATGATGATGATGATGATGTTGATTTTCATGTTAAATGGTAATTACTAGCTGCCGCCTGAGGATTTGTTCGCGTTTCCGTTTTTAGTGAGAAATCCGAGTAAGTATATTATGTTGCAGCAGAAAAGGTAGCCGAATAATTGCAATATTGTTTATTTCGTGTTACGACGGTGTCTTAATAATTAATATCTGCGTCGTTGACCCTGTGGTTAGTAATTAGGTCCAGAATTCGAGTTCCGAGTCAGGCCAAGATTAAAAACACGTATTGGGCTATGAAATACTATACGTACCAAGCTTTTCTTTCTTAAAATATGTTATCAATAAAAACTCTCAGCTCGGAGTTGAAAACCGCTGTGCATTGAAAGCAAGTTAAACCATCGGTACCGGTCACCATCATCAGTGGCGTGCACCTCATAGATGCAAAAATACACTGCTTACCCTAAAAGACTCCATACAAACTTATGTTAAACCACTGGATACATAGTTGAACTAGGAATTTTCCAAACCTTATGCACGCCAGTGCTGTAGTTAGAAGTCTTTCAATTAAAAAACTCAAATTGTTAATACCTACTCGTGAGTACTTTAATGATGATTTCCAGTTTGAAAAGACAATTTACGACTTTGAATAAGTCCAGATCATTATCATTAACATCTGATAGTGGTCGTTAATTAATTATCACCGCAATCCCGCTAACCCGCACTCGAGCAGCAAGGTGGGTCTAATCTACAAATCCCCTCTCCTAAAAAGAGGGAGGCCTGGTCATTTAAATAGGCTGATAATGATGAAGTTATTCGTAAGACCATGTCACTTACTAACACGAGCACGTTACCTCCGTAGAAGTACCTAGGCATGGAAGAAAAACAAAAAGAATTAAAAATATTCGTCAGAATATTTAAAAATATAATTAACAAAATTAAAAATTAATTAAAACGAATACATAACTACGTACAAACAGAAACTCTAAATTATTTAAACACGAGCGGTCGTATAATCTTCGCAAACCGCATCTCCGGTCACGTAAAACAAAATGGCGAAAAAAAAATATATCTGTCCGGGGCACCGATAGCGATACACGCTGACGCGGGTTGAATATTTTATTTTTTTTATTATTTTATTAAATATGGAAAAATAACCCGCCCGCCGCCGTGGGGGGTGAGATGGACCCACCTTGGTTTAATTGTGGACGGCTTAGCGATGTACGTGCATCTCGAATTTTAATACCCCTACCCCGCAAATCCCCGGCCTTTATTTTTACTGTACCTACTTATGGTGGGAAATTTACATTTAAAATTCTGTTTTACCGCTCGATGGCCGTTCATACCGTTTTTGAAGGATCAATTGCCAATAATTTTTATCTTTCTTTTTTGGCTTTGCAATTATATGGCGTTTATACTTGTATTTTGCGTAATATTTTTTCTTTTCATTACATTATATTACAAATACACAGTCTTGTAAGACATGGGAATTAATTAACTTTGATTTCCTTGTGATGTTGTAGCTTACAATATGTTATTAACATTGTCATTCAATATTTAGCTTGAAGTTTTATATTTATTTAGTGTCTAACTTAGTTAATTATGTATTATGTAACTTAACAAAACTTTTCAGACACAACCCTCTTCTTTCCAGAATACTTACAAAATTAACAAAAATCATAATAACAGGTAAAATAAAGGAACATTATATGATGCAAATAGTCATGCTACTTCAAATGCAAATGTATTTAAAACAAATGGACTGTTTGTTCTATTTATAAAGTTATCTTGTCTATAAATTGTCTCGTTACAATAATATTTATACCTAACACAAATAATATTTAACAAAATAAATTAATTTATGGATCAATTAATTGTAAACCCACCCCGCTCTCGCTTGAACCCCTACCGCGGGTTTTAACGACCACACCGAATTTAAAAGGGTTAACTTTGGTTCTTATCAATAATTACTGACTAATGCACCTCTAGTAATCCAGAAGCAAAAATATCTGTTCAGTATCATCAAAAGTAACCAAATACAGCTGTGACTAGTTTTTCTACATATTTTGTGCTATTTTCCAATTTGCTTTCACGAATTCCTATATTCGATCATTCCACTTTTCCTGTGTGTTCCTTGCATGCCCTGTGAAGTTTTACTTATAGGCAATGGGTCTTATCATCAGGTGGATCATGAACTTTTCCATCAGCTATTACTATAAAAAAAAATTAAACAAATATTATTTTAATTATCTAACATTATTTGAAACTCGCAAGCACAATACAGCTCCAAAGCTATGGCTAGGATCTCACACTTGACGATCAGGATAACTTTTTCAATTTTCCACTGAAATAAGCGGACCGCGGGCATCAAACGATAAACGATTATAAGTATGACGTAAGAGGAAACGAGGCAAGGCGGCGGTGTAATGAGAAATAAGGCGAAAAGATCGCAAGCTTTTGAATACGTTGACGATTTTTTGTTCTCAAAACATTTTGTCTGATGACTCAAGTTAACCCTAACTAATAATTTGAGTCTTAACAATACAATCGTATTATATTTACCTACAAAGCCTACAAAAGATGTATGATAGACCATCTATAGTAGATAGTAGATTGGCGGAGTACTCATGTAAATAAGGCAAAAGATTCCTTCTTGTCAATATTAAAGGTAGCAGTGCAATCTTTCAGCTGAAGTTATTATTATTTTTGATTGAAGCATCTCATTATAAAAACTTTTAAAATAATAGTAATTGTAGTAAGCGTGTATTTCAATTATAATATTCATATGACGTTTTAAATACAACAATATACAAATAAACTTAATGAGGCCGTATTATTGAAGCTAGCTGCTGGATGCAAACAGCTCGAAACTGTATTATTTTGAAGTCCTCAAGGGAGGTCCATGATGATGGTGAATGATAATGATTATAGAAGGTACATTTTAGTATAACACAGAAATGTATGATAGATGCATGTAGTACAACATTTTGTCGCGCAACAAATCGCTAGTGTGTCTTCGTCGTACGCTAAAAAAGCATAAAAAGCGATGCAGAAGCGAGGAAACTCTCCGCCTTGTTCTTTTTATTGATTAAAAAAGTTTCTTAATCACATTATTCCTTCGGCGCCGGGATAGTTCCCTGTCTATCAGCGTTGGAGTTATTATTGTATTGCTGTTCCAATTGATCTTGAGAAATATATAACTTAAGCAATATTTAGACCACCAGTAAATAATATGAAAAATGACTTTTAGTTACAAATAGTATAAAAAGCCGATGAAAATTAGGTGTTGGAATAACGCACCATGTCGATCCCATGGTCCCCACTAGGTGGACCAACGACCATAAATCGAGTAACAGTGAGCCAGAGGGAGATTTTTAGAAAACCTTACACAAGGCCTATATGTCCGGCAATAAACGTCCATCGGCTGACACTGATGCTGGTGTTAGTTTAAAATTAAAAATGTACTAATTAATTTTATTTAACCATTTAACCGTTTAACCGTTAGAGAGCCGTGATAGCCCAGTGGATATGAACTCTGCCCGCGATTCCGGAGGGTGTGAGTTCGAATCCACTCAGGAGCATGCACTTCCAACTTTTCAGTTGTGTGCATTTTAAGATATTAAATGTCACGTGTCTCAAACGGTGAAGGAAAACCATCGTGAATTTTCTTAATTATCTGCGTGTGTAAAGTCTGCTAATCCGCATTGGCCTAACCCCTCTCATTTTGAGCGGAGACTCCAGCTCAGCAGTGAGCCGAATATGGGTTATAAAATATGAACCATATAACTTCTCGTCTATTCCCCTTTATTTCCTAATTTTTACAGAAAATATAATTAACATCCTAGATTAATAGAGACCTGACTTAAAAAAACATTATTATTAAGCACGAAATTATATTCAATACATAGGTCGGTAGCATTTACTGTTAAGGATCTTAGTAGAGCCTTGGTTCTACTCGTTGTATTTTGATTTTGATAGTCGCTCAGAATATGAAATATGGATATTCTTCTAAGCGTCTTTTACCCCACGTTAACTAAATACTGAGCAATGGTTTCATATTAATAGATAATAGCTGGAGTCTAATTTTCTAAATTCCTTCTTTCGATACTTATCTAATTCGATTACCATCCGTCGGACTGTCTGAGGAAAAGAAAAGATGTCATGTCCGCTTGATATCATCAGTCCACCAGTTGGGTGGTCGGCTAATATTATAGACTAGCGGACGCCCGCGACTTCGTCCGCGTGAAAGTCGTTGTAAACTTTCAACTACCCCTATCCTACCCTACCCTAATCTACCTCTACCCTACCCCTACCCTACCCTATCCCAACCCTACCCCTACCCTACCCCTGCCCTACCCCTACCCTACACTACCCCTACCCTACCCCTACCCTACCCCTACCCTACCCTACCCTACCCCTACCCTACTCATTAAGGCTGCACTTCTTTATTTATTCCTCCCACCGCGAGTCGCGTCGAGCGCGGCAACCGTTACACAAAAATAATAATCCATATAGCAAGAATTAGTATTCACGCGCGATGACTTAGCATATTTCTTGTATAACTTTGGTGTTTCTTTACCGATTAATTTAATGAAAAGTATACTATAACCTGCCCAGGTGTATGTAGAATAATTGTACCAAGTTTCTTTAAAATCCGTCCAGTAGCTTTTGTTTCTATAAAGAACATACAGACAGACAGACAGACAGACAAAAATTTTACTGAATGCATTTTTGCCATC
The DNA here is from genome assembly GCF_947172395.1 of Bicyclus anynana. NCBI lineage: Eukaryota > Metazoa > Arthropoda > Insecta > Lepidoptera > Nymphalidae > Bicyclus > Bicyclus anynana. The sequence continues at coordinate 6,736,529 of NC_069090.1, forward strand.
AGTATCGATCGATCACTAATCACCCCCTGATAGTTATTTTGGAAATATATTTCATGTACAGAATTGACCTCTCTACAGATTTATTATAAGTATAGATTGCTGGCGCTGCGCCGTTTCACCCGTGTGGTTCCCGTTCCCGTAGGAATACGGGGATAATATATAGCCTATAGCCTTCCTCGATGAATGGGCTAACTAACATTGAAAGAATTTTTCAAATCGGTCCAGTAGTTCCTGAGATTAGCGAGTTCAATCAAACAAACAAACTCTTCAGCTTTATAATATTAGTATAGATAAAATAACAGTCACAAAATAAAATTAACTATAAAAATCTTAATAACGATATTTACCACATCGACTTAAGAGAAGACGTAGACATAAGTATTTTACAGTCTAATTAGCTCGTGATTAACAATATTAACACAGTAAACTATAACGAGAATAATTAAAAGTTCCGTCCTACATACGAGCGGTAAGGTTGGAAGGTGCTCTTAACTGCGTTCACTAAACTAAACCAAACATCTGGAATCTAATAACCTCTGATAAGTTCCCGTGGAAGCCGGCACGTAAGCATCGTGTATTTTCTACTATCACGGTAAATTTTGAAACCTATTAAGCTCCTCGAAGCGGCTATAATGTTAGCCTGAAGTAACGATTATGTCAAAGATTATAAAACAAGAGCCACTTTGTAGATGATACAATGCTTTCATTTAGAATTTCCTTATGCAGATAGTTTTACATTCACTTTTCATGTTATGAAATTTTGCACAAGGTGTTTTCCGTTTAAAAAAAATACGATTTTGCTTACAAGCTATAACTATATTAGTATTCAATTGTAGTTGAATCGCTATTTAGTAATACTTTACGATAAACATTGTAGGTGAATATTATTTATTTAGATTTCCGTTTTTATTTATAATATTTTTTTGCATTAATTTTGAGGAAATAGTGAAATATATTGAAATAATATATTTTAAAAGAGAAAAGTTAAGTAAGTATACACCAATAAATTTCAACCAAGTCATCAAATTCGTTTCTAAATATACAAAAAATATACGTTGAACACGTGTTTTAATAACCTACATTAAACATTCAGAAATATTTTTATACTAACAGTTTGCCGACCAAGCAGTCTACATGATTTTAAGTTGAAATACTTAGCCTATTTATAACAAAACAACTCTCTAGAAAAACATCTTACTATGTATTGCTTATTTATGGGAATAAAAATGTTAAGCCTCTGTGTGTTCATAATTACACCGATAACCACGCCCTTTTTTTTATTCTTTACAAGGTAGCCCTTGACTACAATCTCACCTGATGGTAAGTGATGATGCAGTCTAAGATGGAAGCGGGCTAACTTGTTAGGAGGAGGATGAAAATCCACACCCCTTTCGGTTTCTACACGGCATCGTACTGGAACGCTAAATCGCTTGGCGGTACGTCTTTGCCGGTAGGGTGGTAACTAGCCACGGCCGAAGCCTCCCACCAGCCAGACCTGGACAAATTAAGAAAATCTCAATCTGCCCAGCCGGGGATCGAACCCAAGACCTCCGTCTTATAAATCCACCGCGCATACCACTGCGCCACGGAGGGCGCCCTTTATTAAAGTTAGCATCAATCTATTCCTGTTCCTGCTTTCTGGCAATAGTTATAATAATAAGCTTAGATTGGTATCTAAGATGATTAGTGGCAGAAACAGATATGGACGTACTTCCATGGACAAGCAATGTCACAAAGATCTCTAAGTTGGTACTACTACTAAGTAAAGCAATTTTGAATTAATTTATTGAACAAATATCACTTTGACCTCCCAGAGTGTATAGGTACAAACTAATACCTATTTGGAGGTTCTGCAAAATAACAATCTACTGTTTTGCGCGCCCGAGTCACCACTCTTTTGTACATGTTATTAGGCGGCTATATCTTGAAATTTGCATATTTCGGCAGTAAAATTAATTCGAAGATTTGCCCGCATCCACCACTTAGACGGGCGCAGGGTGGATCTGGGGTGGCGGTTTTTGGATTTGTGCATTTGAATTGAGTTTTACCAATAAACCTACTCAGCAGATATTATATACTTGTAGACACGTCAAACGTATCTTGACCGAACTCTTGATTGGTAATTATAAAATGTTGCTTGATTTTTTCATTTTGAAAAAAAAATGGGTTTGTTTGGTATTTTTGAGCTACAATTTATTATGTTTTGGTGCATACACAATAATTACTACAAAATGCAAAAATAACAAAAAACTTCTTCGAAGCAACAAGCCTTGATTAGGTAATACATCACACGAGTCCCTACATCAAAAATACTATACTAATATTGTAATGGCAGGCAGTCAAGAAACAGTTGACGAAATATGGAAGAAGTGGGATCACCAAAAAGACAAACCTAATTCCTGAATACTCAGAATGGTGATGTTATTGCAGACATGGTATATCGATATAGACACAGGTAGCAGTGGCGAAGAATAGAATTTTGACGGAGGTAAGCAGGCCCAAGAAGAAGAAAATTCATACCGCTTGATACATACTCCGGTTTCTCATAAATCCATACATATTATATATTCATTACAATAATGTATGTATGGATTTTTAAAAGATAACCCGACGAGAATCAGCTCGTATGGACTCTTCGCCGCTGATAGGTAGATCATTGTCCAGTAACAATTGAACATTAAGTTAAACCGCACGCATATTCTTTAAATGTACATTATCGTATACTCAGGTAGCTTTATGCAATAAAAGATGATCACAGAACGCCTGTAGTAGGAACATCTCAAAGTTTAAATGCATCAAAAATGTAAGTCAGATGATCCCAAGCTGCGCTTAAGACAAGGGTGGCTTAAGATAATCTAGACGGAGGAAATTAGCATATGATCCGTTCGACTAATATAAGCTATAAACGTTAAATCAAAACGTTAATTTAAACTACATTTAGATTGTGCGATTATGACACGATTTTCTATTTTTGATCGATGGTGGAGAGATTATGACACGATTTTCTATTTTATATCGATGGTGTGGCGAATATGACACGATTTTCTATTTCATATCGGTGGTGGGGCGAATATGACACGATTTTCTATTTTATATCGATGGTGCAGCGATTATGACACGATTTTCTATTTTATATCGATGGTGGAGCGATTATAACACGATTTTCGATTTTATATCGATGGTGGAGCGATTATGACACGATTTTCTATTTTACATCGATGGTGGAGCGATTATAACACGATTTTCTATTTTATATGGAAGGTGGAAATACAAAATTATTTATGAACAAAATTAGAACAGATCCAAAGGTTTTTTTAGGTCAGAACAAATTCAAAAAAGGAAGAGGTCATTCGACGCGTATGTTTTTTTTAAATGTTTGTTACCTCATAACTTCGTCATTTATTAACCAATTTTGAAAATTCTTTTTTCTTTGAAAGAGTATACTTTCAGATTGGTACCATTTAATATTCATGAAAATCAATCTAGTAATTTTGTGTTAAATAACGTTTCTGAAGTCGGTTCGTTTTTATGTTCAAAAGATTATTTCGCTTTTTAGTTTATGGTAAGTTCATTTTTGTGTTGGAAGTCGGTTGAACTTTTTAAAATAAAATATTTATTTTTCACTTTTAGTGTTAGTATTTATACCAGATACCTACTATGATTAATTAACGCTATTTCCATATGAGACGATTTCTGTCAAAAACTCTCTAATGTAAGCCGCCTAAACAAACTTTATGATAGCTTCTTATGGAAAGGTAAACCGCTTCGTAACGTAACGCGTTACGGCGCCACTTTGTCTGGTTTCCATTTCTCTCACACATACAGCAGGTTCAAGTTACCACTTCTGTCGGGACAAGACGTCTTTTTTTTAAATATCGTATCCCTTGTCGTATCGTATAACTCGTATAGCGTGCGATACATCGTACCGTGTAAACTACCAGACAGACTTATGATAATAGCCGTTAAAAGGCGCACTACAGCGCTTCGCCGTTCGAAATAATCCTTACAACTAATATTAGCAATAAACAGCCCCTTTCCCACTAATTATGCTAAGATGTTTCGGCTAAGTTGTCGTCTGCGCGGATTTGGTGCCGCTTGACAGCACCAGTTTATGGACGTGTCGCGTAACCGGGGAGCTAAGTTTTTATTGGACTTGGAACTTCAAGGTGAGATGCCGTTAACCAAATTATCTATAGTTATTTTTTTTTTTTAGTGACAAGTTAACCTTTGACTTTAATTTCACGTGATGTGAAATGACCAGTTTATGTCTCGAGTAACCGGGGAGCTAAGTTTTTATTGGACTTGGAACTTCAAAGTGAGATGCCGTTAACCAAAATATATCAATAGTTATTTTTTTTATTTAGTAACAAGTTAGTAGCCAAGGATCCGTGGAGCATTTTTAGATCACGTTAATTTACTATCAAGTTATTTTTCTGTGAGTAGCTTCATCTTGATGCTCAACGTTTATATTTACGACTTGTCTTGATTCTGGTAGCTAACTAGGTTACCAGGTATTAACATTTCTGAGCGTCATAACGAGATAATGTAGCTAAGTGGCACATCGATTCGAAGTAAGCTAGTTTTCGAAGCGTTTGCGATTGTAGAAAGAGAATCGACGTTCTACTTGGCTACAGGGGTTGTTCACTGTTATGCAGCAGTGTACCTACTGAGTATATGTATTTATTTTTATTTACACCTCAACAACATCATATTTAATATAATAAAGGATTTTGAAGTATCTATGAGTTTTTTGTATTTATATTTGACGGATCAAGCATGATGGTAAGCGAAAAAGTCTTGCGCACTAGCAGAGCGTCATTATTGAATTCACTAGTAGACGCCGCGTGGTTCCCTTTCCCGTAGGAATACGGGGATAAACTATAGCCTATAGCCTTCCTCGATAAAAAGGCTATATAACACTGAAAGAATTTTTCAAATCGGACCATTAATTCTTGAGATTAGCGCGTTCAAGCAAACAAACAAACAAACAAACTCTTCAGCTTTATAATATTAGTAGGTATAGATTTATTTGAAGTAGTTTACAAGCACTTTTGAAACATCAAGACTATTTTTAAAGTCTCTACGACACGTTCGGAACTCGGAAGACAAGTTCTGCCAAGTTCTGCTGAGAAGAGCTAACAAGAAAGTAATTTCTTACCGGCTCTTCTCATCAGAACAGACATTATTTAAAATTGTATTATAGGAGTAATCCCACAACACTATTCTCACGTTCCATCTCATCTCACTTTCCATTGTTCACCCATAGAATGGATTACTGCCTTCTGTATCTGTTGAGGTGAGGTAAGCTTCACAAGGTATTGGTCGAAGTTCTTTGCTATAAGACCAATGACTGATACGAATAAACACATAAATATATTTACATTTATTAATGTTACACCTTAATTAGCAGCAAAGCTTGCGTTTGTTGGAGCACTTTAAACTTTACGTACATTAAGCTCCGTCGCGAGTCGCCATATTTCTTTGATAACTCCTTATCGCCGGCCGCTGCAGCGATCCGAAGCAAATATGCCTTTCGCCTTAAATACCAAACGGTTTAACATCGCTATCGCGACGGGAACATATTAACGAGCTTAAATATTTACATCGCGGAAGCTGTATGATGAAAATTTCGAACGTAAATTATATTTAAAAAAAAAAACGAGTAAAGAGCTATTAATCGAGCTACAAGTTTAGGTATACAGACAAACATACATATCAAAACAACCCCCTTTTTTAATTATGTATAATTAAAATATTATAATAAGGTAAAATTTGTGGGGTTGCAGAGAGTAAACTCTGGATCTGTTAAACCAATTTTAAAAATTCTTTTACCATTATAAAGCCACATTATTTACGAGTGTCATAGGCTACATTTTATTCCCATATTCCACCAGGAACGAAAACCACGCGGGCAAAGCCGCTCGGCGTCTGCTAGTCAAACATATAATACTTAATTTGTGGAATCGATCCTCCATAGTACAAATTATTTCCCTTACGTTGTTTATATTTCTTAGAACACAAGCAAGTAATTAAACGTTCACATTGACGCAGACGGACGCCAAACAGTATCCGATCCTGTTCAAACAAACGCCTCACGCGGGAATAGAACCCGCGTCGGTTCCGCCAACTTTATTTCCTATTGACTCCCGATTCTAAAGGCTTTATTGTTTTACAAAATAATGCCCTATTGTTCAGTCTCCCGGGTTTGTTGTGTTGATTTTTTTTTTTCAGTTTCCATTCGCTCGATGAATGGTGAAGAGGTCGCTTAACTTAATCAAACAGTTAAGAAATTCAAAGTCCAATAAAAGTCAGTACTCTCAGTAAGTTTTGACGGCCTCTGTGGCGCAGTGGTATGCGCGGTGGATTTACAAAACGGAGGTCCTGGGTCGATCCCCGGCTGGGCAGATTGAGATTTTCTTAATTTGTCCAGGTCTGGCTGGTGAGAGGCTTCGGCCGTGGCTAGTTACCACCCTAACGGCAAAGACGTACCGCAGACCACCATATTGTAGATACTGCAAAATCAATTCGAATCAAAAGAAATAGAAAACACGTGTAAATTTTGGATGACTGATTGGTTGAGCTTTTCTCAGTTTTTTTATAAAATCATATCTCAAATTTATTTTGACATGCATCGTAGTAACATGGTAACAACTTTTCAAAGAACGAAGCAACTTTACGAACAGCTTTCTAGTGTTCCCATAATGCAGCCAATTGCCAAAAGTGAAGGAGCATTGCACAGAAAGCGCCACTCATGGCTGCAACCACGAGCACTCTGCCAAGAGTGAACGAGTGAAGAAGAAGAAGAAGAATAAAGCTGTCGACTGCTTCTACGAATGAATTTAAACAGAAGATTTAGACAGAATAAAAATAGTACAAGCTGTAAATACATTACAGCTTGTACTATTTTTATTCTGACTAAATCAAATTTAATCTAGTGTGTAATTTAAGCCTTGAGGAGGACCACCGGGAAATAGATAGGGGGAATTTGTGGCCCACTGGAGATAAGTCCTTAAGTTGGTTAACACTCTGTTTCCCATGCGCCTTCAAAAACCCTGGAGGAGAAGACCCTGGGGGTTTGTGAAACGTAGCCGTGGTCAATATCGTCTTCATCATAAGGGCACACGGGGCCCGTGGATCAAGGGATCAATCGAAACACCGTGAGAACACAATCAGTTAGAGTTGACACAACCTTATTGCCTCCTCTTAAGGAGGTTCCCAAGAGGATTTCCCCACGGAAAAAAATGTAAAACACATCGAAATTGAAAACCTAATTTTGACTCATTTAGAAATGCCGTCCTGTTTTAAATGTGTGAGTAGTTCTTCCGCTTACGGTTATTTAATCACATTTGAAATCAAAGACAAGGCTTTAGTAAAATATATTTGAATATTATTATTTACTTTACCAAACAGTTGACCCCAAATTCCACCGCACAACCCGCAAACCATATCAAAAGGGAACACGACAGAACAAACACTTGTTCCCTGATCAATAGATAGATTCCCGTAATCCTTTGACCGCCTCCGCTACATCGTAAACCGAATGATCCTGTAAGACTCAATTACGGCTAACCCTGATTTACCCACGACCGATCCAATTTGTAAACGGCGCCCGATCGGAGAAAACTATCCGCGAAAAACACCAAACCAATTTAAACCCTATTCGCCTAATATATAGTTTAAAATCCTGTTCGTTGTAACAAACGTCACCTTCGGAGTCGATATTGCCTAGTCATGCGAGTGATGACCACACTTGTATTGATGCTGAACAAAAATAAACTCTATTGTATTGTAATTAAGTATAATTTTCGGTATCCAATGGAGGTGGCAGACCAATGAGACCTGAACCCCAATTATAGGCCAGAAACTGTTTTATCTAACGCCATCCGACAACGTTAATCTTATTAGGATCTATTGGAATTGAATACGTGGTTTTCTTATTGGACGGGGAGCCATTTCTCTTCTAAAGGAGGTTCATGAGTTTTAAAGGACGTGCTGAAACTCGTTTGTTAAACATAGAATACAACAGAACATTCATGTTCTTTATTTTCCTCTTCTATGAGAGACTGTTCACTCGATCATGAATTTTTTGCGCAGACGGCAAGAAAATGCAAGAAAAAGACGGCAATGCTTGTGACCGCGCATCGCTTATACCTACCTACATACTATACCAACTAGTATAAAGCAATTGTAGTTTTAAAAAATGAAGACTTTTATTCGTTATACCCATATTCTACTCACTGCTGAACTCGAGTCTCCTCTCAGAATGAGAGGGGTTAGGCCAATAGTCCACCACGCTGGCCCAATGCAGATTGGCAGACTTCACACACGCAGATGATTTAGAAAATTCTCTGGTTTGCAGGTTTCCTCACGATGTTTTCCTTCACCGTTTGAGACACGTGATATTTAATTCCTTAAAATGCACACAACTGTTATTATGTACATGTAATTTATTTAGTTTAAGTATGCCCTTGCAAAATTTTAATCCGATTAGACCAACTAAACGTTTTGTTAGAAAAACTTTTAGTTGGTCTAATTTTTTTTTTTTTAACACATATAGGAGGAATTTTCAAAAATCCTCTCAGACCACATGCCTGTCAGTAAAACAGGACGTAGCTTTTTATAGGTTACAAGCTATGCCTAACCAGTGTTTTTTTTTTAATTGTGATCGTTAATTAGGATAATATGTCAGCCCCATCAATCCTAATTAACAATTAAAAGTAAAATCAATGAAATCTAATGAAAATTTATACGTAACTGGATTTATTAACACACACGTACCTATACATCTAGATCACAATTGATAGGTGAGCGTGATTCGGCTTAACCAATTTACCGGCTAATCCCACTCGGAAAGATCAGACGCCTTCGGATCACCCCGTATGGATACAGATAAATTGACTTGTGGATTTCATGCATTAAGGGTCGGAACAACCTTGATTTTACAACTATTTAACTTTAGAGGAAGAAGTTGAAGAAATAATTTATTGAACACAAAAATCCTACTAATATTATAAACGCGAAAGTTTGTATGGATGTTTGGATGTTTGTTACTCTTTAACGCCGCTACTACTGAAGCGATTTTGCTAAAATTTGAAATGGAAATGGATTTTACTCCAGATTAACACATGGGCTACTTTTTATCCCGAAAAAATCCATGGTTTCCCGAGATTTGCGAAAACTGATGATTTTAATGATATGAATGTTTGTTACTCTTTCACGCCTCGACTTTGCTGAACTGAATTAGCTGAAATTTGGTATTGAGATATATTATAGCATGGATTAACACATGGCTACTTTTATCCCGGAAAAATCCATGGTTCCCGACGGATTTGTGAAAAACTAAATTCCACGCGGACGCAGGCGTCCGCTAGTACAGTAATAAATAAAATCAATAAAACAATTTTAATTCGAGATAGTGATTGATTATCTATACTAATATTATAAATGCGAAAATAAGTCTGTCTGTCTGTCTGTCTGTTACCTTTTCACTGCTTAACGGCTGAATCGATCAAGATGAATTTTGGTATAATGGTAAATAGGATCTTGAAGCAAAACAAAGGGTACTTTTTGACCCTAAAATAATAAAAACAGAAGGGGGTGAAATAGGGATTGAAATTTTGTATGGAAAGTCCTTTTTTTTTAGAGTTACATTTTTAAAGTTTGTTTATAAATCATAAAAAATACGAAATATAAAGTGATTAAAGAATTTTTGCCTTAATGAAAGCCGTGATAGAAGAAGTGGATATGACCTCTGCCTCCGATTCCGGAGGGTGTGGGTTCGAATCCGGTCCGGGGCATGCACCTCCAACTTTTCAGTTGTGTGCATTTTAAGAAATTAAATATCACGTGTCTAAATCGGTGAAGGAAAACATCGTGAGGAAACCTGCATACCAGAGAATTATCTTAATTCTTTGCGTGTGTGAAGTCTGCCAATCCGCATTGGGCCAGCGTGGTGGACTATTGGCCTAACCCCTCTCATCCTGAGAGGAGACTCGAGCTCAGCAGTGAGCCGAATACGGGTTGATGACGAAAGAATTTTTAAAATTTAACCCCTAAGAGGAGAAATAGGGCTTGAAAGTTTACATTGATTTCCACTTGCGTGAAGTCGCGGGCGTCCGCTAGTTTAGATATACCTACGAGTAAATTAAACATTCGACTATATTGGAAGTGTTTTAAAAAGTTTATAATTTGTTTGTTTTTTTTTTCGTACCGATGGTACTGGTGCGATTTTAGAATTTCTTCCACACATGAATTGTATTGGCGTGACAGTGTCTACGCTGCCTAACAAACAACTGAGCTCAAGTCATCAAATTCCCTCTTATTTATACCAACACTCCCTGTACAATAACTTAAATAATGAATGTTAATACCACCTGTAATCGAGGAAATTGTTGTATCAATGGTTTTTGAAGGATTTTTAAAAAACGGTATTTTAAGCGAACGGCGACTCCTCTATAATAGAGACCACAGTAATGTGTGCCATCATTAAATCCAAATTACAAGATTATGGTTTATGAGTGGTGTTTACAAACCCTTAGCAAACTAGCCGGTGGCCATCTTGTAGAGACATGTGCAAAGATGTCCGATGTCCACTCAAACATGTCCTGAACAAACACACGCTGTTTGCATATCGGCCACTTGGATATTTGTAATGGTGTCTATGAGATTAGCTTGTTATAATTTGAAATAGATTGGGGTAAACGCGAAAGTTTGTACGGATGTTTGGCTGTTTGTTACTCTTTAACGCCGCTACTACTGAAGCGATTTGGCTGAAATTTGGAATGGAAATAGATTTTACTCTGGAATAACACAAAGGCTACTTTTTATCCCGAAAAAAATCCATGGTTTCCCGAGATTTGCGAAAAGTAATGGTTTTGATGATATGAATGTTTGTTACTCTTTCACGCCTCGACTAGTGAACCGAATTAGCTGAAATTTTCTATCAAGATATATTATAGCCTGGTTTTACACAAAGGTTGCTTTTTATCCCGGAAAAATCCATGGTTCCCGAGGGATTTGGGAAAAACTGAATTCCACGCGGACGAATTCACGGGCGTCCGCTAGTAGTTTATGTTAAGAACTATTGGACGCTTGCAACGTTGACTGCGTAAAAATCTCGCAAGAGCCATGGATTTTTCTGGGCTAAAAGTAGGTTATATTGGTCAATAATTTCCTCTATTTTTATTTATTTATTTAGCATTCATGCACTTAGGTACTAATACATTTGTTGGCATAATGTTACTAGTAGTAAAAATTAAATGTTTTCAATATTAAGTCAAGAATGGTAATGTCAATAATTTATTCATTTTTTAATAACATTCTATAAATTGTAGGCTGTCGTGATGTTGCGGTAATGAGTACCTAAATAATTTTATTCAGTTTTAATATCTATCCCATAGAAGTATAATACGAGATATCTTCCAGTGAAAGTCCTATTAACATGCTTTATTGGAACTTTCACTAGAATTTAGAAAAGATTATTGAGCAACATAAAGTCTATTTTTTATCCCTAAAAATTCATAGGTCCCGTGGAATATGTGAAAAATAGAATTACATATAGACGAAGTCGCGGGCGTCCGCTTTTTATAAATATTGAAAAGTTAATTGATTTCTAGTGAATTTCGTTACGAATTGGTAATTTTTAAGGCATTATTTACACATAAAATATTTTATTACTAAATAAAATACACCTATTTTCGAATTTAGTGAGTTTTAACCGTGTTTTATAAAAATACAGAACACACCTTTCAATTCTGATAAATATCAATTCATTTATACAAGGAGGAAGTTTCCCACGATTCTCAAGTATTCCAAACACCCCGATTTGTGGGTAGATCACACAAAAAGTCGTCCTTTTATCCCTTTACCTTGGGGAGGAACCCTTGCACCGGACTATGTTACCAGTATCGATGGCAAATTGGGGTTAACATTTCTTATAAGCCTTAAGAGGGCTTTTGAGATACTTGTAAGGGGCTTTTTATTGGTTTCCGATTTTTCGTAGATTTTATTTTCTGTTGTAATTGCTTCTTAGGGCTGTCTTTTTACGGTTATAAGAATGATTTTCATTAAGTAAAATTTATTATGTATTTTTTGTAAAACGTGACAAAGTAATATAACAAAGCCGTGATAGCCCATTGGATAAAAGCTATGCCTCCGATTTCAGAGAGTTCGAGTCCGGGGCATGCACCTCCAACTTTTCAGTTGTGTGCATTTTAAGAAATTAAGTATCACGTGTCTCAAACGGTGAAGGAAAAACATCGTGAGGAAACCTGCATACCAGAGAATTTTTTAATTTTTTGCGTGTGTGAAGTCGTTGGGCCAGCGTGGTGGACTATTGGCCTGACCACTCTCATTCTGAGAGTAGACTCGAGCTCAGCAGTGAGCTGAATATGGGTTAATAAAATACATATAACAAAGATTTTTTAATATTCCATAATATGTAGCAGTAGTAAGTTCTAGTAAGCGTTATGAAAATTTCCGACAACTGCTTACATACAAAGTGCAATAAGTCATGCACAGTACAACGCTAAACTTTAATAACATTCCATCTTGCATTACTAGTGGGGCGGTACAAAGCGTCGAAAACAAAAGATAATATGATTAGAAACGAATTACACATACGCGATAAGTCCGGCTCGCAGGACCAACTAACCGCAGCCCCACGTCGGGCGCCACTCACCCTTTGTGTCCACTTTCTTTGTATTTTGTTTCATTTCATGCAAAATTTAATTTCGTTTTCAAGACTCGCGTGGAATGATATTACCACAGGCCGCGACCGCTCGTAATTTCATTGCTACTCCTCAAGTGTGTGTGGATTGTGGACATCGGGGCCTTTTTCATCACATTCCCTTTCGGTCGGTGCGTATGTTTTTCGTTTGCAGCGGACGTTTGGAATTAAACCGAATTGCGGGATCGTTAATTGCTCAACGAAACCACCTGTGAAATTTCATTGGTGAAGTTTTAATTTTAAACTTGTACGTTGTTTTATTCGCTGTTTATGTTGCAATTAAATGTTCGCATTCGGGTGTTGATTAAAGCGATTATCGTGCGGAATTACTATTGCGTGTGTAATTATTGTGAGCTTTTTATTTACACTAGCTGAGTGACCATGTTTTGCTGATGAACTTAATAATATATTTAAGTACATCTACTTAGGTATCCTTAGGTCCATATATCGAACTTGAATTTCAAACAACTTGAGATCATATTTGTGATCTTTGTTTATATGGTAAGGAACATTACTGGACTTTGGAACGTGTTCTTGAGTTTTTTTTAATCATTACAAGTTAGCCCTTGACTACAATTCACCTGGTAAGTGATGAAATCGGGCAAAGAGGAAGGATGAAAATCAACACCCCTTTTCGTTTCTACACGACATCGTACAGGAACGCTAATTCGCTTGGCAGTACGTCTTTGACGGTTAAGTAACGTCTATTAATACGAGCCCTAAACAGAATCTAATAAGTTGCACCTATCTAAGTATCTAGTTGTACTTTTTTATCAGTTGAATAAAATTGTGTAATAATTATATACCTAAAAAATAAAAAAAATTGTATTCGACCAGTCTGTTGTTTAGTAGTGTAGTAGTTTATTATGTAAAGAATTATGTTTGTGACTTAGCGAGCTCGTCCGGCGAAGTCCGTCATGTTTATGATTGCTTCCCAGACTCACTTATAGAAGAAATATGGGCTAACAAACTCTATAACATTCATAATTGACAGGGGCTTCAAAAAAACATGAAAGTCTGGCATTAATAGACTCTCGATCTACTATTTCCCTAATTTCCACTGGAGGTAAATTAGTTATCATTTAACGTACCCATCTACGAGATACACAGCACGCCGTGCTAATGCGCACATCATTAATGCAATCTACATTATTTCGCGGAGCAATTGCGGAGTCTACGAGCTAAGAACATCCGAAAGCCCAGCCCGTATTAATATTATCACATATCCGGCCGACCAGAGCTCACTGGGAGAATTTTTAATGGCACGCTTTAATTATTTTGCTGCGGGCTCTTGTACTCTATAACACATCGATATGTGAATCAAAGATACGCCAAAACGTCGTTGATATCCCCATAAAGCGACACTTTCAATAACGTCTGAAGAAAATGTCCTTATTAGGCTTTGCTATCCAGACAATGACTTGGTTGCTAACTATGGGCCACATAAGAAGGCTCAGAGTCACACAGCGAGCGATGGAACGAGCTATGCTCGGAGTATCGAATCGGAAATGAGAAGATCCTCAGAAGAATCAAAGTCACCGACATAGCTCAACTGATGATGATTCAGACAAAATATTGTCACACAAAAATTTGTTTTTAAAGTTATTCTGCTTTTGTCATCAGGTAAATTGATTCAACCACCATATGCGATATGATACCATAATTTCAAATTTATGCTTTCTTTTGTTTAAATGAAATACATAAAGATAATAAAAATGTAAATTAGGTAATTTTTGATAAGCATTTGGCATCATTTTGATATTTTTTATTAAAATTTTGATATGACTTCAAAAAGGACCTTACATATTTGACTCGTATGTATCTTAGCATGTTCTTATTTACTCTAAAACTTTTGAGTAAACGTACATTTTTAACGTACATATAAAACGTAATTATAATAAAACATCTTGGACATCATATACCAATGTATAGCCACTAAGTTCCATTCACATTAGAGATTTCATTTTTGCTGACGGAGGCACCTGACGTGTGCATTATTAACGGGCGTGCCGAAAACTGAAAATTGCCCGAGATCACTGTACGGCACATATTTATAACTGTTTGGGAGGGATTCCGAAACCGTCGGTACATTATGAAGGGACCTAATTAACCGGCCGACGCGCTAACATTAATAATTTACCGTCTGCCGACAACGTACCTATTACTTCTTTGGAGTCTATGGTTTTATATTGAACACTTTTATCTATGGAAAATAACTACTCGTAGATCATTATCATCATCATTTCAGGGCTCAAAGACAAAGAATTAAATAGACACTAGTAGAAAGCATCCAATCGCATTGCCTCGAAAAAAAATACGTGTTGCTGTAATGGACTGCCGCGGTAAATCTATTGCATAGCATTTTTTATCAACTTATGCAGTTATAATTATTTATTTGTTTTATTTATGCAGTATATTTTTTTCCTTTGAAAAGAATAATTTAATTAAAAAAAATGTCTTTACTTATAACTACTACAATTTTATAACTGTGAATCAGTAACGAGCTTCAATGTTTTTATTAAAAAACTAGCCAACACTCTGCGGTTTTACTCGCGTGTATCCCGTTCCCGTGAGAATAAGGGGAGATTCAGAGATTACCCCATAGCTCCTACAATACCACAAACTTCACCTCTTTATAATATTAGTATAGATTATAATAAACTGTTTATTGGGCCCGACATTCTTGCATATAACTCTTAAAACAGTAATGTCATTCGAATTCAGGAATTTATTACAACAAGCAGACGCCATTAGACCTCTTTAATCCGGCCCTGTCGCAAAATCCGTTCTTAGCGGAAGTCTACCCCTCTGCTAAACTTCATCTTTATGCGTCAAGCGGTTTTCGATATTTTGTGATAACCTTTCGCTTTTATATATTTAGATTAGTCCTCAACAATATTTAATTCATCCAACTTTCCGCGTAATAACGAAATCGTAATAATTCCAATCCGTTTTTCAATATGAATGATATCCAACTCTTCGTGCTCACCAGAACGTTAGTTTTCACAGCGCCCATACATATTCATTGCGCGCCGTCGCATCTGCTACTAAATTGAGGGTAGATTTAGAACTATCCAAATACCTATAGGAGAATCATTTTATTAAATTGTAAAATGAAATTTGAAACAGTTATTCACATAAAATTAAAAGTACTTTTACACATGAAGAAAAACTGTCTTTAATGAGAAATCATTTTTTGATGCGAAACATTAGGGAGTTGGCAACAAGACTTATTACATATAGTATGCGGTAGTATGTACGGTGTGGCGACGCGTCGCCATGCGCAATCGACTGTGCGATTCTCTCCCACTCGATCCGGCGTTAAGCCATCTCGCTCGCTACACTGAGCTCGGATACCTATAGTGTATATATCCCATAAAGCCGTGATAGCCCTGATAGTGGATATGACCTCTGCCTCCGACTGCTGAGAGTGTGGGTTCTTATCCAGTCCGGGGCATGCACCTTCAACTTTTCAGTTGTGTGCATTTTAAGAAATTAAATATCACGTGTCTCAAACGGTGAAGGAAAACATCGTGAGGAACCCTGCATACCAGAGAATTTTCTTGATTCTCTGCTGTGTAAAGTCTGCCAATCCGCATTGGGCCAGCGTGGTGGACTATTGGCCTAACCCCTCACATTCTGAGAGGAGACTCGAGCTCAGCAGTGAGCCGAATATGGGTTGATAACGACTATAAGCACCTCGTTTTCAGTAAGTAACTTGATATTGAATTATACTTGTTTAATTTTATATGTATAAATAATTTTACATATAAACCTTCCTCTTTAATCACTCTATCTACAAAAAAAACCAAATCAAATTCCGTTGCATAGTTTTAAAGATTTAAGCATATATAGGGATAGGTACAGAGAAAGTGACTTTGTTTTATTCTGTGATGTGATATAAAATTATCATTATGATCACACATACAGCATACAAAATCAATTTAATCACATCACCGTACAACGTAGGTGTCATTAACATATTTTCATATTTTCACGATGCCCTCGCACTGTACCAAAGGGCTGGAGTTTCAAAAATACGTCGACACGGGCTCTCATTAACTTTGGATCATATAAGGAGTTACACTGAATACTAATTCGTGGCAAAGATGTGAAACGTAGACATGTCAACTCGCAAATCTAATAGAATACCTACCTATAAAGAGTGAATCATCATTGTAAGGGCGAGTCTTAATAAAATTAATAACACACGATTTAATTTCTAAGAAGACGACTTACAGCGGAATATGCGTGTTGACTCTAGCGGATAACGGAAAAGCCGTTGATATATAAAAACGGTTATCAAATGTGATATTTAGTGTCACCACATACGTTCCGTTTCTACCCTTGATAATCTTAATTAAAAAAATAATCTGTGATAGGCTATTAAACATTTTCTAGGTGTAAACAGAAGAGGCATCTTATATTATTACAGCTTTTCATCATGCGTGATTGTAGTCAACCAGCCTATTTCTATATATATATGCCGGTATCAAATGGTCTAGTCAAAGATAAATAACACATTCTATCCAGTCCGTATTCCATTTTTGTATCGATAGTTCCACGGTAAGTCAAAGTTCCACAATCAAAATATCACTAGACGCATCTATGATTTTACTTTATCTCTGAAACCTGAAACCAAGGGTGGCGAAGGGATACGATGGTGTTAATTATACAATTTTCTTTGAAATAAGTTAATAAATATTGAATAAGGGACCTCCGGTAACCTGTTAATAATACAGAACATGCATCACAGTTACCCTTCCCTTAACATATGAAGTATTATTGCAGTAAAAGTATCTTTTACGACTATAATCCAACTTATATTATACTAATAAATGCGAACGTTTTTAATGATATTTGTTACTCTTTCACGCAAAAACTACTAAATTAATTTGGCTGAAATATTTATAATATACTATATATTATCACTCGTCACGAAATATCGAAAACCGCTTGGAAAAATTCTAATTTGGCAGGGAGTTAGTTTATAGTTAGTAGACGTCCGGTAAGAACAGATTTTGCGACAAGGCAGGAATAAAGATGTGTAAGGGCGGACGTAGTCGCAGCCGTCCGCTAATCTGAAATAGAGATAGAATTAGCCATGGTTTAATACATAGACATACTTTACGGCGCAAAATCGTTCCCTTGGGATTAGTGAATATCACACTAATCGACGAATATCATTAGCACTGTTGAGCACGAGTCTCCACGAGTCGAGTTTAGGCCAATAGTCCATGACGCTGGCCCAATGCGGATTGGCAGACTTCACACACCTAGAGAATTAAGAAAATTCTCAGGTATGCAGGCTTCCTCACGATGTTTTCCTTCACCGTTTGAGACATTAATTTCTTAAAATGCACTTAACTGAAAAGTTGGTGCATGCCCCGGATTCAAACCTATGGCCTCTCCACTGGGCTATCACTACTGGGCTCTACTATTTTACTTTCTATGATTTCCACCAAATAACAACACTATAGATAATAATACGAGTAATTATATCTGTCATATACATTGATGGTAATAGATATTCGGAGGGTTTAAAAATATAAACAAAGAGTCCACAATACAAATTCACATGCCCCCGGGCTCGGAAGTGGGGTAGCTACCCCCTGGCCCTATTAAGGTGAAAATTAAGATGTTGATTGCAGCCCCGCTCTGCGCGCGATTGATTGGAATTATTTATTTGCCCCCGGCCCTACTGATGGTGCTTTGCATCTTTTATCTATACGTACAAAGTTATTCGATGTATATCTATAGTATGCGCGTTATCATCTGAGTCGTCCGGTCATAAAAGTCAAAAAAGATAGGAATGTGCAGCGCGCCTACCTGCGCACCCTAATTATCGATAAACGGCTACCTGCGCACGTGCTAATGATGAGTCAATAATGATTTGGACGATTCTGATTGGTCGGTTTCTAATGTAATTGCATTGCGTATTTTTTTTGCTATAAATGTGTTTACTGCAATTAAATAAATACATTCATGTGTTACTCGTTGCGCACTATGGATACTTTATTTTCTAACGTTGATCTGAAGAAATTACATGGCGATATTAGCCCTCAAGCTCGAACACTGATTCACAACGTATTCCTGTTTCTCAATGAATTGAAAAGTTTATTTAGTTAATAATTATATAATATGAAATATGTATTATATTAAATCAAATATTGTTAATTTTTTTAATTTTGTGAACAAGATACGATAATAAACTTTACTTATCGATAATATGTCTTTCATTGTTACACCCTTCACTAGACGGCTCCATAAGACCCATAAGTGCAAGCGAGATAGATATAGAGAAATGATTTATGGCCCTAAGACTCAGTTGTTAACGATAGTAGTATAGCAGATAAACATAGTATATTATAATTTTTTTCTTCTGCAACTTTAATGATAAATAATACTACATAATTATACAATACACACATCACTTCTTAGCCCCAAAGTACAAGTATAACATACTGTTTTATGGGTACTCAGATAGCAAACTAAGTACATACAAATACTTGTATAATCTATACTAATATTATAAAGCTGAAGAGTTGGTTTGTTTGATTGAACGCGCTAATCTCAGGAACTACTGGTCCGATTTGAAAAATTCTTTCAGTGTTAGATAGCCCATTTATCTAGGAAGGCTATAGTATCCCCGTATTCCTACGGGAAAGGGAACCACGCGGGTAAAACCGCGTGGCGTCTGCTAGTGTATAAATACACCCAGATACTGGAAAACATCTATGATCATAACAAAAAAAATCCAGTTGTGGGAATCGAACCCACGTCCGTGGATGTAGAAAGCAGGGTCGCTACCCACTTAGCGCAAAGATACCTTGTACGATAGTCCACACGCATTGTTAATACTGTGTTAGGTACCAGCCAAATAAAAATAAAATACTACTATCCATGATTTTAAATAGCCTATACGTGAGGTAAAGTTATCTTGAGTAATATTATAAATAGGAAATATTTGATTGTTTGTTTTGTTTGTATTGTAAAAGCTAAAAAACTACGAGACCAATTTGAAAAGTTCTTTCACCACTATCCCTGATGAACATGGGCTATATTTTTAGAATATTAGCTCTCAAACTACGTTGCAATATGCATCGAATCACCAAAAAAGAAACCAACAGCCATTTGCATCGCAAATCCCGGTAGACACGTGTCTCGTCCCGATACAGTGACACGGCGCGTTATTAGCCCGTATCTCCGTCTTGTCAACCCCGCTTTACGATCACTCATTGCTTAGGGTCCTCGCACACTATACGGCCAGTTTGTTCATGTAAAGTTAAAGTAACAGTAAAAGTAGTAAGTAGTAAAGAAGACTATTTTTCCGTGATTAAGCCCGTCACTTTTGCTTTATGACGTTATTTTGACTGTTACTTACGATGAAGAAACTGGCCGTATAAGGCCAGAATTGCGGCTGCGTCCACAACTGGTCATAATGTAAATTAACACAGGTTATAAGCCTACTTTGGGGCTATATAGTAATGTGTGTATTGTTTAAGTATTTTTATTTTTATTTATAATGCAGCCAATTGTCAGTTGTTATTTGCCCGTGCATAACAGGCTGACCGGGTGACATTCGCTATCGCTATTAATGGGCGAACGCTCATAGCAAACGTTCGCTCGCCCAAACGCCCCCCCCCCCCCTGGCACCGCTGAAGTCCCATTAAGGATCCTACGGCACTTACACAATCAGAAGAAATATCATAGCAAACTATACCTACGTAGCTATGTAGCAACCAATCGTGCCTGTGCGGTTTGCAGCCAATAGGGTGTTTGACTTTTTTTTTTTAGTATAGTGTATCTGCGATGAGTACTTACGGAAATACAGGAACGTCTTTGCGGCTTAGCCGTGGACTGCTCAAAAACGCTCCATACACACCACTTACTAAATATTGTAAATACGTTATGTCAATGATGAAATGAATCGAAAACTTACAAAGAAAATTACAGATATATTTGTTATGTGCGAGTTAATATTTACACATCAGGTAACTCTGGCATCGGCAAACATACTCGATTCACTGCAGTACAGTTACTCTGTTTCATCAGAATGTGGTATGCATTATTATACCCACCCCACTTTTGATGCAGTAATATAGCTGCAGACCAGTTAAGCTGGTCGTTGCAGCCACTGGCCGTGCTCGTAGCGGCATAGTGAGCTAGGTCCTTTACGATCACTCATTGTTTAGCGAGCACGTCACGACAAGGGAGCGAATTCGAATCGACATTTCACGTAAGAGCTTGTAAAAACTCCATACGGCTGTACAAAGTTATTCTACACTCCCAAAAATATGTGCTTTAAGAATATAAACTCTATTAAAATAGGAATAAGGTTGATAATAACAAAATAAATAAAATTTCGTAGTAAAAAAGTAGATATGGATTATGCCTGAATTATTTAGATGGTAATCGTGCGTCCGTATTCTGATCGTTTGTCTCATCGAAATGTTATGCATGTCTTTTGTCCCTCAATTATAGGTTGGATGTGAAAGGGATGGGGTTAGACGTGTTTGGTGAAAACGTGAATGCTTGGGGTCGCAATGTTTCAGTTATTACCTTACGTATAACGCTGTTATTGTATGAAATTATCTTTTTGAATAACAAAGATACTGTTTTTGCTTGTACCTACCTATATGTACCTACGAGAATTGAGATACTGATGGATCCACCACCGCAGCGCTGCCTTACCAGCCCCCCTAGCCAAGTGGCACGTCGATTCTCTATCTACGATCGCTAACGCTTCGGAAACTAGAAAGATGTATGGGAATGACATTTGCTATCTACAGGTCACGTGATCAAGATCTGTCATACCCATACATTTATCTAGTTTTCGAAGCGTTAGCGATCGTCAAAAGAGAATCGACGTGCTACTTGGCTAGGGGGGTCGCCTCGCGCTCTTGTGCCTGCAACCTTTCCTTGCACCAAAAGAAGATCTATAGACGAGTCGTCTTGTCTTGTGATAAGTCTGAAGAATGTGAGAATACGACATTTATAGTCTGGCAAGTTCGTTGATGACACTCCCGTGATATGCGGACGACGTGGGGAAAGACTGCGTGGGTGTGAAATCGTGCGTGCGGGGAACTGAGGTGCATCAGTCGTGGGTTTTCAATCATCGCTACACGCCCCACGGCCCGCGCGGACTATTGGGAGTGTTACGAACGAAGTTGCCTAGCTATAATTAATGCTTGTAAACATTACCATTATATTCAAAACCGTGGATATGAGAGAGTCGTGATAGCCCAGTGGATATGACCTCTGCTTAAAATTCCGGAGGGTGTCGGTTCAAATCCGGTCCGGGGCATGCACCTCCAACTTTTCAGTTTTATGAAATTTTATGAAATTAAATATCACGTGTCTCAAACTGTAAAGGAAAACATCGTGAGGAAACCTGCATACAAGATAATTTTCTTAATTGTCTGCGTGTGTAAAGTCTGCCAATCCGCATTGGGCCAGCGCAGCGTGGTGGACTATTGGCCTAACCAATCTCATTCGGAGACTCGAGCTCAGCATGATGATGATGATATACAAAACCAAACAGTAGTAGACAAACTTCAAAACGATTTGAAAACTACAGGATGTACAGAAAACCACACATAGGTACACCACGAAAACTAGAAATGAACAAAAAAATAAACAAACAAGTTAGTTAAAATCTAGAAACATAAAAAAAATCTTTAACAAATTACCTTTCTTTCATAGGTGTCCGTCGATTTGCAAGACATTTTTCCAAGCTCTGGCCAGGGGCCGCTCCGTAAATTAAAATGTGAATAATTAACACCACCCCCCCTCCCCCCTGCCCCCTCCACCCTGGCACGGCTTCCTCCGCTCTCCCAAATGTATTAGTTTTAAGCTCTCCGTGTGAACGAGATTTAGTGGCGCAAGCTTTGAAATAGTTGATGGTTGGATTATTGGTGTATGTTTTTAATTTTCTGAAAAAAAAATATTAATAATAATTATAATAAAATAATATAAGGCAGTGATTCTTGAGACGGTGCGTATTGTGAGAGGGTTCCTCACTCTGGAGCCCTAACCACCGGTTGCTTGGGCACTCAAATGTCCCGCAGCGGAGAGGGTTGATTTTTTTATAAATTTTTAATAGTGTTTTTTATATTTATATTGACATTGTTAAAAAATTTAAAAAAAAAGGAGAAATAAATAAATGAGAGTAAATAAAATAATAATGATAAATATAAAAATAAATAAATTGTACAATCAATATATACTTAACTAGCTGACGCAGCGCGGTTTCACCCGCGTGGTTCCCGTGCCCGTACGAATACGGGAATAATATATAGCTTATAGCCTTCCTCGATAAATGGGCTATCTAACAATGAAATAATTTTTCAAATCGAACAAGCAAACAAACTAACAAACTCTTCAGCTTTATAATATTAGTTACAAAAATATATACTTATAGTAAGTATTACCTACGAAAATTTACTAAGAATTCCTTATCTACTTGATTTGGTAACCATAAACGACTCAAGAACTCAAAGATAATTCGCTCCCAGGTTTATTGAGTTAGGTGTTGTAGTTTACTGTAAATAATATTTTTTTTTAATAATACTCATGGTACAATTAAATTTCATTAAAGGGATTTTGTATTTTGCAGAAAAATCAATAAACCTTAAAAATCGTAAAATTTAGGCTAACACATATTTTATTATTTTAGTAAGCCTTGATATAAGCTACTCGTATCAGCATGTAGTATCGTGGTATTAAAGGGACACCCTGTATATGTCGTATAAGTTTCTTTGAAATCAAGCGTAAGCCTATTTTAAAAATTTGTAACTTTCCTTGATGTTTTCCACTAGCCTCAGACGGGGATAAAAATAGCCTATACAGCTAACTAACGTGGCTTTCTAGTGGTACAAGAATTTACAAAATCGCTTTAGTAGATCTAGAGATTACCCCTACAGTACTACTAACTTTACCTCTTTAAAATATTAGTATCTAGTATCTATACGTACTAATATTATAAAACTGAAGAGTTTGTTTGTTTGATTGAACTCGCTAATTTCAGGAACTACTGGTCCGATTTAAAAAATTCTTTCAGTGTTAGATAGTCCATTTATCGAGGAAGGCTATAGGCTGTATATTATCCCCGTATTCCTACGGGAACTGGAACCACGCGGGTGAAACCGCATGACGTCGGCTAGTAAAAGTATAAACAAACAATGTTCCGCTTACTTCATTTATTATAATGTAGCTGAACGGAATTTATTTACGACCGAAATAAAGGCAAAAGCTCCCCACGGAGTGGAATATAATATTGATCCCAATTCCAGGATTGTCGATTTAAACGGAAAAACTGGGGCTTCCCACATTGGGATAACGTTAATTATTAATTGCGAAGTACCTACATGAAGACGTATGTTGACTGGAAGGGACTATTATATTTAGATTCCTCGTTTTTCATCTTATACAACAAATGTTCTTCCAAATGATGAGCAGTTTTCGCTTGGCTGTTTATTAGAAAAGAAATTCTAGAGAAAGCGCATCCGCAAATCTCCTCTAGAGACGACCACAGACGGCATAGTACGTATTTTTTTTTGTTTAGGAAATCATCCTCCTCCTAACAAGTTAGCCCGCTTCCATCTTATGTTGCATCATCACTTACCATCAGGTGAGATTGTAGTCAAGGGCTAACTTGTGAAGAATAAAAAAAAACACATATTTTTATGTGCGATCCACTTATCATCAAGAGGGCAAGAGCAAGCCTCTTGATTCGTCAATTATCTTAATATATTAAAAGCCAATAATATATCATAGGTCATCACCAAGGAATCATCAGGATATCTCTAAATCTGTTTGACTAGATAGTTGAAATTTATCAGGTAGTTCATAGTTATAGACGGTCGCTAAATGGGAATTTTTTGAATGGGCCAGACTAGACGCCCGCTAGTTAGGTACTTCTAATATATAAAATTCTCGTGTCGCCGTGTTCGACATTGAACTCCTCCGAAACGGCTCGACCGATTTTGATGAAATTTTTTGTGCATATTTAGTAGGTCTGAGAATCGGCCAACATCTATTTTTCAAACCCCTAAATGTTAAGGGTAGTCCACCCCTAAATTTTTTTTTTTATTTTTTAGGCAAAATTTTTTGTTTTTATTTTTTTATGACACAGCATACAAAAATACATACAAACCTAAATTTTCACCCCTCTACGATCAACCCTTATATTTTATTTGTTAATTAAAAACTATACATACAAATGATTTGTAACTAATACGTAGTCAATTTGAGCTTTATTGTTATTGTATAAAGTTCATATTAATAATAATTAGAAAACGGGGTAGGGGTAGGGTAGGGGTAGGGTAGGGGTAGGGTAGGGTAGGGGTAGGGTTGGGGTAGGGTAGGGTAGGAGTAGGGTAGAGGTAGGGTAGGGGTAGGGTAGGGGTAGGGTAGGGGTAGGGTAGGGGTAGGGTAGGGGTAGGGGTAGGGTAGGGGTAGGGTAGGGGTAGGGTAGGGGTAGGGGTAGGGTAGGGGTAGGGTAGGGGTAGGGTAGGGGTAGGGTAGGGGTAGGGTAGGGGTAGGGTAGGGGTAGGGTAGGGGTAGGGTAGGGGTAGGGTAGGGGTAGGGTAGGGGTAGGGTAGAGGTAGGGTAGGGGTATGGTAGGGGTAGGGTAGGGGTAGGGTAGGGGTAGGGTAGAGGTAGGGTAGGGGTAGGGTAGCGGTAGTTGAAAGTTTACATCGAGTTTCACGCGGACGAAGTCGCGGGCATCCGCTAGTATTAGTATAATAACATAAATAGTTTGAAAAACTAAAAAACACGCGTGATACCCATATCATGGGAGTGCATTTCAAATAGCCTGTCCGCCATCTTGGACGTCCGCCATATTTGATTTAAGTCAGGTGACTATTTTTTCGTATTCCTGACATTAAACCCTTAATTTGATATCATTAAACCCTTAATTTGATATCCATATCATGGGGGTGGATTACAAAAAGCCAGTCCACCATCTTTTTGACGGCCTCCGTGGCGCAATGGTATGAGCGGTGGATTTACAAGACGGAGGTCCTGGGTTCGATCCCCGGCTGGGCAGATTGAGATTTTCTTAATTTTCTAAAAAATCTTGGGAAGGTCGCCATATTGGATTTGTAACAACGTTTCTTTTTCAGCGTAAGCTAGTCATGTATTGGCATCAAACCTCAGAGCGTGTGCAAAATTTCATCCCAATCGAAGACCGGGAAGTGGGTCAAATTAAGATTCCAGGATTTTCTTACATACGTAATTAGTTACAGGTGAAGCTAATATAAGCGTGTTAAAAATTATGCTGCACTGTTATAGTCGATGTTTTGATTTTAAAGACTTTTCACATTTAAAAAAGAAAATTCCAGGCGCTTCCATATCCAGAGTTCTGTGTTAGGTTAGGAAAAATATGTTGTTACCGACAGAAGTCGTAAAGTTGGCCCTGCTGAAGTCAATTTGCAAACAGATATTTTATTCGGTTCCGGCAGAGTTTTCTCTCGTCGTTGCCACCAGGTCTATTTTGAACATAATAATACAATTTATGTAGATATGTATTATTTTATGACTTCCTACATACATTTCCTTCATACATAAAATCAAGCCGTGATAGCCTAAAATTGTTTGTCCAGTATTAACAACAGAACACTCGTAAATTACTCTCCATTGTCTTGGGAAAAGAACTTACTACAGATATGTGGATACATAATATATTAATTATCTATTTTAAATTTGAAACCAATATAGGAAACGACGCAACGCTTTCCCGATCAGTCCGTGAGCTCACCGGGGTCATGCCTGAAAATCAGCGCTACAAGCTGTAGCATAGAGCTGAGGCAGCGCCCATTCAGCCGAAGTCTTACTATTCAGTCTCATATTTTCTCCTAAATATTTTTATGTTTTTTGGCTGAATAAATGATTTTATTATTATTAATATTTATGGATATATT
This sequence comes from Bicyclus anynana, assembly GCF_947172395.1. Classification (NCBI taxonomy): domain Eukaryota; kingdom Metazoa; phylum Arthropoda; class Insecta; order Lepidoptera; family Nymphalidae; genus Bicyclus; species Bicyclus anynana. Next base: position 6,763,184 of record NC_069090.1, read on the forward strand.
TTGTAGTACATACTACATATCTTCTTAGTGCATGCTGTGACAACCAGTAGGTAAGGGGTCTGCAATAATTGCCATAAGTTTTATATTTATACAGGATGTCCCGTAAATAGTACGACATATTTTACAAGGCAATAGCATCAAGACCTACTAAAGTAACGCAATATATGTTAGCCGAAGTTTTACAGTTTTTAAGTTATATTGTTTTTTGTACAAAATACAAAAATCCCTAATTCAGCGGGCTGAGGATACTTTTATATCAATGGTATAATCTATCTATCTATCTAACCTAGTTAATTGTTGAATTAAAATTCATTATCGTTTCACTTATCATCATTATCATATCAGCCGATGGACGTCCACTGCCTGGAGGATTATTCTGTAACGATGGTTTGTATAACTCGCAAGTGCGAGTTTCTAATTCACCTATATTACTCTTTCTATAGTATCGTGTTAGACATAGAGAGATAGAGGTGAATTCAAACTCGCACTTGCGAGTTATACGAAACATAATACAGAATAGTCCTCCTGCAGTGGACGCAACGGCTGATATGATGATGAGTGAAACGATAATGAAGTTCTATTCAACAATTAACTAGGTTAGATAGAAAGATAAATAGATAGATTATATCATTGATATAAAAGTATCACCCAGCCCCAGTGCGGGGTCACGCTCAGCACGCATATTAATCACACGCTATAATAGAATAAATTAATAATATTCCATCGTTAATCCTCCCTCGTAATTGACCGGGTGAAACGTGCTCTAGGAGTTTTTACTTCGATGCATTTCCATTTTGTCCGTCCGTCTGTCATAGAGGGGGTTAGGAACTCAGGGCTCCCAGTTAGCGATTTAGCGTTCCGGTACGATGCCGTCGGAAGTACGGTTACAATAAACTTATAACTTATAACTTAACTCGTCCAAGAAAGCACGCTTCCATCTTAGACTGAATCATTACTTAACATCAATTTATTCAAATATCAAAATTTTAGTTACCTAATCATTAAATAGAGACTTGATAACCCAGTGGACGTCTCTATTTAATGAAATACACTTTATCATTAACTCATATTTGGCTCACTGCTGAGCTCGACTCTCCTATCAGAATGAGAGGGGTTAGGCCAATAGTCCACCACGCTGGCCCAATGCAGATTGGCAGACTTCACACACGCAGAGAATTAACAAAATTCTCTGGTTTCTTTACGATGTTTGTGACACGTGATATTTAATTTCTTAAAATGCACACAACTGAAAAGTTGGAGGTGCATGCCCTGACCGGATTCGAACCCACACCCTCCGGGATCCGGAGGCAGAAGTTATATCCACTGGGCTATCACGGCTCATCTTATACTCTTAGTACCTGATAATTAAGGCTTTGAATATAAAATTACACTTCGATGAAAAGCTATCATCAACAAAAGGGTTCGAAATTTTTTACCCAATTTTTCATTTTTTATTAAACACCGTCCGAATATTATCACCACTTCACAATTCATATTATTTGATTGCACACCGTCCATCATAGCCTTTTATTGGCGTTAGAAAAAAAAACCTACCACCCAATCGGCCATTGTCCCGTTCAAATAATCGTAAATTCCGAACGGACAAAATATAATAAATTGCCGATGAGATCTGTGCTAACACTTCAGCAAGAAATAATTTAAAGCTCACAAAAACTCCATCCAGCTCTTAATTCTAAAGTAATAAAGCCTAAAATGCAGTGTTGGAATACTGTGCCGAGCGCAAAATACTAAAATTCAGTCTATATTTGCGCTGTGTACCCTCTGTTGTCGGCTTTTTTTCGGTTGTTTCCGCGTAGAGGCTGATAGAACACGTTTTCAAATCATTAAACAGTTTCGACCGCGGCCGCCGGTTGAAAAAGGAAAGGATTAAAAAGAGAATAGAAAAAAATCGCTGGCTGCGACCGGCCCGAGGTGATCATTGTAGCGCCACGATAATGTTCTACTGCGCTTGAGACCTCTTGAACTTTGACATTGTGCAATTAATTTTCACAACTAAACCTCTGACTAAACTAAATGTCACGCTGTTATTTTTGTGTTTCGTAGACTGATATTTAACATCTTGAGATGTAGTCAGCAACAACAATACACAAAAAAAGATGTTCTTTGTTTGTGTTGTTGTTAGTAAAAATAATAAACTTTATAAGTAAAAAATTTTGAACATTACTAGTAAGTACGTGACTTGGCAGAGTTTAATTAAATTACATTACATTATCAACCCCTATTCGGCTCACTGCTAAGCTCGAATCTCCACTTAGAATGAGAGGGCTGAGGGCAATAGTCCACCACGCTAGCCCAAAGCGGATTGGCAGACTTCACTCACGCAGAGAATTAAGAAAATTCTCTGGTATGCAGGTTTCCTCACGATAATTTTTCACACACAACCCTTCGAAATCGGGGACAAAGGTTCATATCCACTCTATAAATAACTTGCTACTAATTACAACTAAACTCATAATTGCTTTAATTAATTGAATCTAATTGATTATTCAATTTAATCAATTAAGAATCCTCTATTGTCGGAGAGGTGTATAGAACATTTTGAAAGTATAACAACATAGAAACTTTTAAAATAGTCTATGGTAATAAAATCAGTCTAAAGTTCGCTCTATCAAGTGCAAATGTCAAACGTGCCAACTTCAACTGTTACGCGTTGCCAAGCGTTTTACTGGTTTTACCCTCCCTTATGAAGTTATCACGTCAAAAAGATGTGACATGAAAATTATAATCTTTACTAAAAAAGGTATCGCAAGTATCAAAACTGTTTAGCTACACAGTACCGATATCTGCAGCGCTTCAGCTATCGACACCCGTCACACATTTTCCCACTCGCTAATATGGACTGAGTCAGCGAATTCACTGTTTGCACTTTGTACGGGCGCAGCTTTAAATTACACTGGTCAAGGGCAAATCATATGTGGAAAATTTTACGGGAAAATGTCCAGTCATAATCATTATTAACAGTCTATATAAATAGCCTACTACAGTGTTAGTTAGCCCCTGTAGCCAAGTAGCCGATTCTATTTCTATACGATTGCAAACGCTTGGAAAGTAGAAAAATGAGTGGGAATGACATTTGCTATCGACAGGTCACGTGATCAAGATCTGTCATTCCCATACATTTTTCTAGTTTTCAAAGCGTTTGCGATCGTAGAAATAGAATCGATGTGCCACTTGGTTACAGGTGCTGGGCCTCCTTATAGAAAAGGGGATAGACTATTAGATGAATAATTTAAATAATAATAGAAATCTGTTTGTGGTAGAGTTTTGGATCTGAACATAGGTCCTAGGTTTGATTTCCAGCGAGGGTCAGTTTTGCATTTTTTATTTCTAAATTGGCAAAGGTCTTGTTTGGTGATAGGTATAAGCATGGGATAGTTACCACCCTACCGTTAAAGATGTACTACCAAGCGATTCCCGTACGATATCCGATGATCTTGACTGCATCGTCCCTTAACATCAGATGAGATCGCAGTCAAGGTCTAACTCGTCATTGAATAAAACAAGTAAAAAATTATAAAATTTAAGCCTTATCAGGTCAAGAAGCATTTATACATTTTAATAAAATTCGTTGACAGAATCCAGATCCAAGCGCGCAATGCTGCAAACTAAGAAGGTCTAACTTGTCATTTAATAAAACAAACAAAAACTTGTCTTGTTCAAACTAAATCAGGTCAAGTAGCATTTATACATTGTAATAAAATTGGTTAAGAGAATCCAAATCCAAGCGCGCAAAGCTGCACACTAAGAAGGTCTAACTTGTCATTAATAAAACAAACAAAAACTTGTAAAATCTAAGCTAAATCACATCGAGTAGCATTTATACATTTTAATAAAATTGGTTGACAGAATCCAAGTCCAAGCCCGCAAAGCTGCCTACTAAGTATCTATTTTAGGTACATTGCCTTCGATCTCTTGATGATGAGACATAAAAGCAAAATCAGGTCAAGCAGGCAAGCTTATCCGTTGCAGTGGCCGGCAGAAGCAAGCTCCGAAGCGCGAAGCGTGCACCCACATAAATTGCCCGCTTCGCGACGCCCGCAAAACTTTCGCACCATTAATTCTTACCCGCCACCTACTGCATTTTTACCATCGTTTTTCATACAAAATGAATCGCTTTCCTATATGCAAAGTGGTCCCGAAAATATCCCCGGATCTATACGGATCCGAATCATATAAAATATTGGGGGTTATTTTTTAACGTTTTATCGGTCTGCGGGATTTCGGTTCCATTAAACTTTTTTCGAATTTTATGTTACGGAAGATATTGTTCTTCTTGTTCGGATGTTTAATGGGGGATGTATTGGCGTTGTTTTGTCTCCCCTCCGCACGATATAGATGGAAATGCTAATTGGACCCGACGTGCCTCTCGGATGATATGCAAAATTGTACACTACAATACAAAGATTTCCTATTGAACAGTTCAGAAGATTTCCTAACTTACAAAAAGTTTAAAGATTAACTTTAAACTTTTTGTAAGAATCGGAACTTCCATTATCTTTTGCGAATATCCGCCGCCAATCAAGAACAGACGGGACGTGTCAAGGAATTCAATAAAGCACTTCCCTGCATCAAACGATCGCGGATTGCGACAATCAATTCTCATTTGCGGCGAATGGCAAAAAATTCCGCGGGCGGCCATTTTTAATCGTCGAAGAACCGGAAAGAAGAAGAATGCGCCGCAGTCGTCCGCAGACAAATCGAGGATAATTAATGACGTGCGTTTTTCACTCCGATACCGATAGAAATAAAGGAAGGGACAAAACAAAACAGGGCCGAGTGTCGAACGAAAGAAGAATTTATCATCGAGACGGCAGCGGACCGCCAATGTCCATTTGGATAATGCCCAACGCGATTAAAAATATAAAAATACCCACCACCCCAGGGAGAAGGGGGTTTGACGGAGGATGCCGCACTGAGGACACAAAAGGATTATAAATGAGAAGGAATTTTAGATAATATTTGTACGCTGGATGTGGATTGTAATGCTGGCAGAGATCGGCCGGCGGGCCCCCCGCCCCGCGCCACCGCGAGCCCGCCTTGCGCGATCCGCGCCTAATGAGTGTTTGTATCAATTTGTTAGTATTGTATTTGAATATTTTTGTATGTTCGTTACGATTTTAATCCCCTGTGGTCGTGCGCGGTCGGATCGATGCTTTTTGTTTTAATATTTCACGGCTCACTTGTATATTATTTTTATTTTTTTAATTCCGTGCTCGTTTGATCGCGCGCCCGCCCGTTTGCGTTGATTAAAGGCGTCGTAGGTGTTTCCGCGATATCACCGCAGGCGGTTTGCTCTTTTTAGTTTTGTGTTTGGCAACCGCCCGATCAAAATATAAAATGAATTAGGAATAAAACGGATGAGTGTATTTTTATAAATCTGATTTGGAAGGTTTGGAATCTTTAATTTTGTAACAGGGTCTATTAGATCTATATCTAATGATCGTTGTAAAGATACAATTTAGACTATTTGGGGCGATTTTTGAAGTTAAATAATGTTTGCTTTATCAAACAATTATTATAAAGGTGAAAGTTTGTGTGTAAGTGTGTATGTTTGTTCCTCTTTTACGCTGCGGCTACTAAAGCGATTTGTCTGAAATTTGGGATGGAAATAGATTATACTCTGGATTAACACATAGGCTACTTTTCATCCCGGAAAAATCCATGGTTCCCGCGGGATTTGTGAAAAACTGAATTCCACTCGGACGGGCGTCCGCTAGTAATGTACCTATATAATTAAAGTAGAACCATTCTAAGGAGAGTATTTTTACGTGCCGTGATGCTCCAGTTATATTATAATGCAGCTTTGGCTTGTGGGGTTCTGTGTTCGATTTCTGAATATAACTTTAAACTATTGAGTTTTTCTTTCTTCTAAGAGTCGCAGTACCAACCCAAAATAAGGATGTTTGTGCTGTTAAACCATGCTTCTGATGAAAGCACGTTAAGCGGTTTCAGTCAGTTAGGTGTTGACGATTGCCTATACATAGTCAAACATTGCCATTTGAGTAAGTGATGGCTCCAAGTTCCTTCTCCCATAACAAGCTCGTGATGATGAAGCAGTCATCACTAACAGTGTATTTTTTCCTTCTTAAAAAGACATCATCATCATGTCAGCAGATGGATGTCCACTGCAGGACATAGGCCTTTTGTAGGGACTTCCAAACATCACGATCCTGAGCCGTCTGCATCCAGCGAATCCCTGCGACTCGCTTGCAATCGTCAATCCATCTGGTGAGGGGTCGATTAACATTGTGCGGGGTCGCCATTCCGGCGCTTTGGGACTCTATCGTCCATCGGCTTTTCGAACTATGTGCCCGCCCATTGCCACTTTAGCTTCTCAATTCGTTGAGGTATGTCAGTGACTTTGGTTATTCTGCGGGTTTCCTCATTTCTGATTCGATCACGCATACTCGTACTCCGAGAATATCTCGTCTAAGGGACATACAGATAAATAATTGTGCAAGTAAGGTAAGATATTTGATATAGGTTAGTGTATTAGTAGATTAGTGGTAGGTACCCCAATACACTACAAGATGGCATTACAAATAATGTTAAGATCCATATGTTAATTATTATTTTATTACTAGCAGACGACACTCAGTTTCACACGCGCAGTTCCCGTTCCCGTTTCCGTAGGAATATAGGGATATAATATAGCCTATAGCACCCGGGGATATTGTTGCTTCCAAACAGCGAAAGAAGTTTTCAAATCGGTTCAGTAGTTTCGAAGCCTATTGAAATATACAAACAATCTAATCATTCCTGTTTATAATATTAGTACAAACAAACAGGTAATTATATTTAAAAAAAAAAGTTCCATATTTTGGATTCAGATTGTACCTACACAAGCAGTGAGTCAAAAAGAAAACGCAGAAACAAAACCGTAATGAAATAAAAATGTTTCAGTTATTGTGGAACGTGGAACGTTTGTACATGTGCGTCGACGATAGCAAGTAAGATAAGCGTGAAAAAATATAATTCAACGTCATAATTACCTAATACACACATTAAAATTAATTATTTTTTGGCTTTTTTGCGCGCCGCGTCCAGAATCCGTGCGAGAAAAGAATAACAGAAACGCGACGGACGCGACGTGTTTTCAATTCATTATCTCAAAAACAAAAATTTCATTAGCCCCCGAGATTTCCTTTTTAAATTTAATTATTCATATTTAAATTAAACAAAATATAATAGAGGTCCGCGCGGCGTAAAAAAGCGGCTTTATCGTATCATATTTTATTAACCGAAATTTATAATTCTCCGCCGATTCGGCGCGCGGGGGGAAGGTTCCAGCCGAAATATTTATGAATGCGGAGCAGAAAAATCCACAATAATATTTTAGGGTGGACGTCCGACGGTCTTTACTTACCCTCTCTGATCTATTTAAAAAAGAGGCCCGGAAGGACAAAGGGCTGTGGCTCGTAAAAATACTGGACACGTATAGAGGTCGGCGAGCGAGCCGCCGCACGGCATTGTCTGATTCTTATTTTTTACCGAATCGGAACCTTTTCCCCGAGTTTTTATCGGTTTTTGTTCCGGAGACACCGGACCCCTATTTGTACGGCGTTTGTTCTAATGTGAGGTCGTTTGTAATTCTATTTTTTCGACGGTAAAAAGTAGTGACCCTTTGGTATGCAAAAATTCTGTGATTTACGTTCGCAGACGGACTGAAGGCTTTTTCTTGGCGGCCCTTTATGTGGGCCTGGATGTACGCTTCTTTTAGCGATTGCTAATTTTAATTAAGATTAACATATTATTTGAGTTTCAAACTATATGTTATTCATACATAGTTTAACGTAGGTACCTACCTACTGTTGAATTATTTGGTACATTCCTAGATATTACGCTAAACTATATATAAATCTGCAAGTCATCAGCGAATCCATTCAGTAGTTGATTAATAGATTGATTTATTCATGGTTGATCAGTCAGCAGCGATTGCCTTTTAATTCTTTCGCGAATTCCTTCACCCGCGTGGTTCCCGTTCCCGTAGGAAAACGGAGATAAAATTTAACTGATAGCTTCCAAACAATTAAAAAATTTTTCAAATCGATTCAGTAGTTTTAGAACATTATCAAAACAATACAAACAGTAAAATTTTTCCTCTTTATAATATTACATTTCTATACTAATATTATAAAGCTGAAGAGTTTGTTTGTTTGTTTGATTGAACGCGCTAATCTCAGGAACTACTGGTCCGATTTGAAAAGTTCTTTCAGTGTTAGATAGTCCATTTATTGAGGAAGGCTATATATTATCCCCGTACTCTTACGGGAACGGGAACCACGCGGGTGAAACCGCGCGGCGGCTGCTAGTAATTTAATAAAAAGAGGAAAATTTTAAATAAATATGAATAAACACTTTATTGATAACTTCAAACTAAATGACTCTCTCGGTTATTGTTATTCTATGACATTGAAAATATTGTTTTTAGTTATTTGTTTTGGAACTTTTACATAGAACCTTATTAAGGAAAATATATATTACTGATAATTTCTTAGTAAATTTTGCGTCATTTCCGTTGTACATATAGCTCGAAGCAATCAAGAACTATGAAACTGTAAACTATATTCTCTTAAATTCAAAGATTCGTAAGACTTTTCTACGCGTACGAAGCCGTGGTCGTCTGCAAGTATAAGTACATATAAGTGCTAGAAAATAGCATCGCAAGTTCCGCATGATAACCGCGGTAAATCGACGTAACCAGGTGGTTTTAACGTCGGCCATTATCAGGAAAAAACCGGGCTTCATTCATTATTCCCGGTGATAAATACGCGCCAGCATCCGCGGTCTCGCCCTTAGGTCGCTGCGATAATGTGATTGCGGCTACCCCGCCCATTTTGTTTTTCACTTTTTACAATTTTTTAATCGAGCGCTAAGAAAAATTAGATTAAAGTTTCGACCTAAATGTTGCTTGCGTTTAAGCACGATTGATCCAATTCTTGGCACACGAAGGTGACTGACCTAATTCGCTGATGATCCACAATCCATGCGATATTTATGGATAATTATCATAGCCATCATCATTATCAGCCTGTTAAGACATCGTCAGGACCCTAAAAGACGTCTTTCCGAAGACTTTTTCTACAATTGGCGTTGGAGTCGATGGTATAATTGCAATACTCAAGCAAGTAGGTAACCAACATTAAATAAAATGTTAAATGTTTAAATAAAATGTAAAATGCGTCATTCACAACCTACTGTTTTTTATCGGTATTATAATAAGTATTAAAGAAACTCTAAATCCATCATATTTAACTGCTCCTATGAGTATGGGATTATAATACATTTAGGATTAATAATATATTAACACTCGTTAATCTTTTCATAGATAACAAACGCTATTTGTAATGCGTAAAGAAGTATGCAATGCAATTATTTGCTTAACAACATTGCCAGTATTTACAAAAGATCCGGTATAAGCAAGTTATAATTCAAGGGCAGGTCGACATTTTTGGGTAGGTGTTTGAAGAAAGCTATGAAAAGTTGTCCTGTGCCTAGCTCTCCTGTAGATATTATTCTCCTATTTATTGCATAAATAAATAAGTGTATCTTTAAACAAAAAAAAATATTTTTTTTACTCTTGAAATATTAAATTCAAAGGTATAAGTTTATTAGTTCGCCTCAAGGATATTTCTTGCAAAATAATAATAAAGTCCTAACACCCCATGATTACTTAAATAATTGGTTCAGAGTACCATTTGAAAGTACGCCCTAAAATCGGATTTACAGATCATAATGATTTAGTAAAAGGATATGGTAATCTCCAGGTCTCCAGTTCTGTATAAGGGTAATAAAGGAAAGGTACAGGACAAATCAGCATGCCTCAAAGTCAAACCTATCTAAAAATATCGACCAGCTCACGTACTACTATGATCGATGCGTTTTTTAATTGTTGTTAATACCCTGATTATAATATAATTGATAATAACGTTGATATAATAAGCAGGTATATAAAAAGACCAAAATGTGGTATGAGTTTGACTGTGCCGTGGTAAAATGAAGTTCCTTGTTCTATTCTCTCTAGTCGCGGTGGCTTTAAGCCAACCACTCGAGGACTTTGTGGCCCCTACATATAATTACCACGAGCACACTGGTATCCCTGAAGCCGAAAGAATCAAGGCCATTGAGCACGCAATCGATTTTGATGGCAGCAGAATAGTTGGTGGAAGTCCAGCCAATTTGGGAGATTGGCCTTTCTTGGTAACGTATTTTTCATCTTACTTGCTCGAAAAATTAACTTTGCTTATGTTGCTTTTGGCTTGGCCAAATCAGCGTGCAATATTGGTTTTTGCTACCCAAACAGAAAAATTAATTAGAATTGTAATTAAATCGTAAAAAATATATTATGCTGAAAATTTGGCAGTCTATGCTTCGACTATAGACAAGTACGTTATACAATCATGGAGTTTGGGATATTGGCTTAGACAGATATGTAGCAGGTTTCAAGGGTCCAGATCCTCAACCGCCCAAGTATAAAGTGTATTTTTTATATATTTTCCTTGTCATAATATGTGAAACCTGAGAATCCACATCCACATCGTGAGGAAACCAGCATACCTCAAAATTTTCTTAATTCTCTACGTGTGTGAAGTGTGCCAATCTGCATTGGGCCAGCGTGGTTGACTATTTGACCTAACACCTCTCATTCTGAGAGGAGATTCCATCTTAGCAATGAACGAATCCTAAAAAGATGTGCCGGCTACCACAATTGAAATTCATTCAATTCACAGGGCGGTCTGGTTATCACCCTCGTTGATGGCCGTACCTCCGTATGCGGCTCCTCGCTCGTGAGCAACACCCGCCTGGTGACGGCAGCCCACTGCTGGAACGACGGCAGGAACCAGGCCAGAAGCTTCATGGTGGTCCTCGGCTCCATCCGCCTGTTCCATGGAGGCACTCGGATCCAAACCAGCAATGTTGTGATGCACCCCAACTGGAACCATAGGAATGCCAACAATGACGTCGCCAGGATTACTATACCATTTGTTGGTTATACCAGTGCGTACTAACTTGATTATCTCAATCCCACTCCTATGGCAAATGGAGATTCTGCTTCAATTTAAGTATGGTGATAATATTACGAGTCTGTTTGACTCTATTAATGAGTTATATTGTGTAGATCAACATATATTTTTTCCACATTTGTTGGATTAAGTTTACAGAGAAAAATGCGAACGATGTATCCATATTGACGTCGACGCCAGTGGCGTAGCGTGCCTTAGAGAGGCCTTGTATCGAAATTTTTATTGTTAAAAAAAAGTTGGGGGGCCCAATAATAGACAAGCGGCAAATCCCGAAAAATCTCTTTAATTTTTGACTTACTCTACCATTTACTTTTGTCATTTCTGCAGTATTTTGTATGTTTTTCCCCGACAAGCATCACCCAGATTAGGTAATATTGTAGATTACTTTTACAAATTTTGCTTTTAATCCGGGGGCCCGTATCATTGATACGGCTAATACGGCGGTAGCTACGACCTCCACCTTAACAGTAAACTTTGTTTTTCAGACCACATCAGAAATGTTAATCTGAACACAGGCAACAACCAACACGTTGGCGCGAACGCTCGGGCCGCTGGATTTGGTCTTCAGAGAGACGGTACGGAAACATTTGACATTGTTAGGTATAAGGTTGTAAGGGAGATACCTTGGCTGAGTTTGTTGTGGGCTCTTCTCGGCACATTCGGAACCCTCGTAACTTTAATTTTAAGTGTTCGATTTTACTTACCACCATAAAATAGTGCTTGTAAACTAAGCCTAATTGAAATAAATGAATTTTGAATTTGAATTTGATAAGCTCAGCTCGAACGAGGCTCTGGCATCCGAATGAAAGCGGAATCACCATTTCTCTAGTACATTGTTCGAAGAGCCGCTGGACGTTGGGGTCCGAAAGTGCTGGAATGGCGACCCCGCACTAGTAAGCGCAGTGTTGGCCAACCTCCCACCAGGTGGACTGACGACATCAAGCGAGTCGCAGGGATTCGCAGGCAGGCGGCTCAGTATCGTGATGTTTGGAAGTCCCTACAAAAGGCCTATGTCCTGCAGTAGACGCCCATCGGCTAATGTCATGATGATAGTACTATACAATTCTTTAATAGATGACACAGACCGGTGTTGGGTAGCAGCGACACCGGTGCGATCAAGTCTTGCTCTGCGATCGCCAAACCAGGCATTATCATTATTAAGGCATAAATCCTAATCAGTGGCACACCAAAAAGAACTAGGTGGAGCGACGACCTCCGGAAGAACACCGTTTTTGGATTCTATTGGATGCAAAAAGCCAAAATAGATAGGGCGCTGCTTTAAAAAGGCGTATGTCCAGCTGTGGATGCATAATGACTGATGATGATGATGATGAAATATAGGTTCTACGTAAAAAGGAAGCACATCACGAAATATCGAAAACCATTTGACGTACAAAGATGAAATTTGGAAGTGTGTTGTTAAAGTTATTAGAATTTCGCACCATTTTAAAGGTTGTGCCAAACATGACAACTTGGTGTTTAATGCTTATATTAGGTACTTGGCTTTTGTTCTCGATATGCCCAAGTGGTCTATTTATCAGTTGTGATGTGTAGCACAAGTTTAAAATAAACGTCTTTACTTTGTTTCTATCTAAAGTGTTCTTATTCTCTAATCTATTTTTTTTAACACGCCTAGATTAGCTTCACTTATAACTATGTGTAACACTTGTATGTATGTAAGAAAATCTAGAAATCTTAATTTGACCAATTTCCCGGTCTTCGACTAGGATGAAATTTTGCACACGCTCTGAGTTCTGATGACAATACATGACTAGCTAATAAACGTCAATACAAATCCAATATGGCAGCCTCCCCTAGATGGCGGACTGGCTGTTTGAAGTCCAGCCCCATGATATGGATTTAAAATTCAAGGGAATACGAAAAAAATAGTGACGTGACTTAAATCCAATATGGCGTACGTCCGAGACAGGCTATTTGAAATGCACCCCCATGATAAGGGTATCAAGCGTGTTTTTTTAGTTTTATGAACTATTTATGTTATTTAACAGGTGGTCAAATCACCAATGACCAGCGAAAGCACCACGTATCGCTTCAAGTTATCAGCAACGCGGAATGCCGGAGAACATTCATGAACATCAACAACAATCACATATGCACAAGCGGTGTTGGCGGCAGAAGCGTATGCAGTGGCGACTCTGGCGGGCCCCTCGTCATCGGATACGGAGGAAACACCTTCCTGGTAAGAAATCTTCTATGTCTAAATATTATTTAATACTAGCGGACGCCCGCGACTTCATCCGCGTGGAATTTAGTTTTTCACGAATCCCTCGGGAACCATGGATTTTTTTCCGGGATAAAAAGTAGTATATGTGTTAATCCAGGTTATAATATCTTCTTAATACCAATTTTCAGCTAATTCGGTTCAGTACTTGAGGCGTGAAAGAGTAACAAACATTCATATCATCAAAATCATCAGTTTTTGCAAATCTCGGGAAACCGTGGATTTTATCGGGACAAAAAGTAGTCTGTTAATCCAGAGTAAAATCTATTTCCATTCCAAATTTCAGCTAAATCGCTTCAGTAGTAGCGGCGATATAGAGTAACAAGCGTCCAAACATCCAAACATACATCCAAACATCCATACAAACTTTCGCGTTGATAATATTAGTAGGAAGTAGGACTAGCGGACGCCCTGCAGTTTTACTCGCGTAATAGGATAGTCGACTCTTATAAAATTTAATAAAAACTATATTAATTTCGTATACTTGTAGTACATTTAATAAGTTTGCGAAATATGTCGTTATCAATAATAAAAGTTAAGGATTTCTTGTAAAACTTAATTTAAAAATCATATATTTTTTCAAATTTTCCAAACGTCTAAAATGCTGTCTTAATAATAAGTATCTTCATTTTACGTAAAGTGGCAGTAATAATGAAGTGTTAGTAACGAGAAGTAAGGTTTTTTTTCACGAATAACCGTTATTACGTAGATAATTTCGTTGAAATAATCAATATGTTATACGATCGTAAAATGAAAATATCTCTGCCATTTGATGTAAAATGACGTAGTCATGATCATTTCGTTGAAATAACTGTGTTAGATGATGATAACTACGAAAATAAGATGAAAAACGATCTTATTATTTGAATTTACATAATAACCCCGCTTATCTGTGATAGACATCGTAAGCAGCACCGTGATAGCCCAGTGGATATAACCTCTACCTACAATTCGTGTGCCAACCTCCAACTTATGTGCATCTTATGAAATTAAGTATCACAAACGGTGAAGGAAAAACATCGTAAGGAAACCTGCATACCTGATTATTTTCTAAATTCACTACGTGTCTGTCAATCTGCATTGGGCCATTTTTTTTCTCTGATTGTGTAAATACCGTAGGCTCCTTAATGCGACCTCAACAGAAGAAGAGATAAGCGGAACGACCTCTAATAGGACCTCGGCTTAGAGGGTCATTCTAGGAGGGTGTTTTGGCCTGAGTATATCAGCGTGGTGGACTATTACCCCATCTCTTATTCTGAGCCGTAAATAGCGTCACCGGCATCGCCTGATAAAGCCTGAAGGCAGAACCAGAATAAGAGATGGGCGGAACGACCTCTAAGGGCGTCTCCACTGAGACTCGGACCTTGGCTTAGAGGGCCGTTCTGAGTGGGTGTTTTGGCCTGAGCGAGAGCGTATCAGCGTGGTGGACTATTAACCCTAACATCTCTTATTCTGAGAGGAGATTAATCGTGACTTATCTTACAGATCGGAATTGTATCCTTCGGATCCGCCCGCGGTTGCGAGCGTGGAGAGCCCGCAGCTTACGCCCGCGTCACCTCGTTTGCCAGCTGGATCACGGGATAAACACTACAACCAATCAATGCTATTTGATGTATATCTACGATAAAAATATATATTTTTTATTTAAGTTTAACATGTTTTATTATTCACCACATCTTATCCCGTTAAAATTTTTTCAATGCTATTTCGTTAGAACGAGATTTGTGTCCAGTTGACCATTAGTCAATACACAAATCTTACATCATCGTGCTACCCGATGCAACAAAGACGTGTTGTCTAAGTTATTCATGTGTTAAAATATGTATAGGTTCTAGTGATTTCGTGCTTCCGGTGGTTCAATTTTGTCTCACAGTGTTCCCCCATCAAACCTTCTTGTAGCCGTTCTGAACCTAACAATAAACCCTACGGCAAGGTTCGTCAGGTTATTCAGAGCGATTCTCCAACCAGAATAGCAAAACATCGATCAAGTAATTGAATATTCTGTGCAAGGCGTTGTTTTTGTTAGTCCGTCTAAAAATTACACGTGTGTGTAGTTGTTTAAACAGTAAAAATATAAAATACCTATGTATGGGGTCCAATATTTTGAAGTTTACTTCGGCGTCATAGTCCCCCTCAAAAACTACAAATAATTTTTTTTGGTGAATTTGGGTCCGAATTGCGATACAAGTCTATAGGTATTTGGTCTAAGAGTTCAACAGAGTTCAACAGTCATTGCTAGCAACACCGCCATGCAACTTGGCGACAAAAGCAAAAGGCAAAAGCACTCAAATATTCCTAGTTAGAAAATCAAATGAGTTCAAATTGTACTTTTTTGTTTTTTTTTTATTAAAAAATGCGACGGATGACGATGCGTCTATTTACTTCCCTGTCTAAGTTGAGTACTGATTAGCAATCTGTGGGCCTGACTCTGAGGCACTGAGGGCAATACAAATTAAAAAAAATATATATGTCAAACTGAATCTGTGACTGAATCTGAAATAAATCAACTTGCGAATTTCATGAATTATTTTCGTTTGATTATGTTTCACAAATTACGAAGCTAAAACGTATTTTGAACTAGAATTATACTGCTTCTATTAAAGACAGAGGACCGAAGTGAGTACACATGCAATGTTTACCTTTTTGTGTTATTAAATTTTGTGGCGTATTATTTATGTGTCGAATTGATAATGCTGAGTAATTTTGGTCAGGGCGCTTTATTCCTGTTTTGTTGCGATCTTGTCACGATGCCAAGACTGTTGCTGAGTGCCAAACAGGCTGCCTGATCCAAGACCTGTCTCAGAAACTTCTATCACGTACTCAAATAGATAATTTTCCATTTTCATATAAGATTTTCTGCTAGGTTATTATCATGGACTTCTAGTACTGAATATTGTTAGTTCTAGGTGTTAAGACCCAGTGGCTCTTCACAATTTAGTAATAATAACACAAACAATGAATAATTTCTAGTTCAAGGTTATCACTTACCTTGTTAATGACTTGACAGTAAATAAGAGAGACAAGTAGCAATTATTTGATAGTTATATAAAGTATTTCAGATACAACTCTGGATGTAAGTGTTGTCTGTGTAGTATTGAAAGCAATATTTTGGATTTTGTGAAAGAGTTAACCTAATAATTTTAAAATTTTATTATTGTGATACTGCATGAAATGTATGAAATGTGTACTACAGGCTTATAATAATGATGAAGAAAGTTTACAGACAAGTATTTAGCATTTAACAGGTGCATGTGTGACTGGTATGTAAAAGGTAAAGGAGCATCAGCTGTGAAAAAACATTATTAATTATTATCATTGGCCTGTTTGTGGTTGCTAAGCAAAGGTTCCATGATAATAACCAAGTTTAAATGTAGTCTTCCTCTATAATGCTTCAAATAATTGAACAATGCAATGTATGTTGTGTTGTCTTTCTTTTATATTAACACACAAATCCATTAGTACTTCAACTTACTACTTTTTTACTATGTTTATGTTGAGATGTATATCTTAGCAATCCATGGATTCACTGTGCAGGTGCCGGGTCCATTGCAAGGCAGAGAGAAAAACTCTGAGCAATATGCAGGACTTGTGACCAATGGATGTAGGGTTCTTCTTTCCTGGGCATTTTCCACACTTGGCCACTAAATATGTAGGGTTAAGGAATTCCTTGACAATCGATTAACACTTCCCTTCTCCGTTTGTGTTGTTCTCCCTGCCTAGCCTAATTTGTTAAGATCCTATTTGAACAGCTTTGAACACCCATTTTAATATAGGACTTGCTGCAGTTTTAGAGAGGCCAAGGTTTTTAAGCAAGTTATAAATTTTGTGCAAATAATTCTGAGAGGAGACTCGAGCTCAGCAGTGAGACGAATATGGATTGATAATGATGATGAAACAATTATTATGATTATTATTAAGTACTTCTTCCGAAAGCAAACTTCAGTTTTAAAGGAATAGAAGAACTACAATTTTACAGCATTATCAATTCTTTATTGATGTGATCTAAAATAAGATTGTCTCATATGAAGAGTGTTTTTTTTTTATATGAAACAGTCTTTATTGAATGTCATTCTTAATAGCCGGTCAGTCAACTGACATTTTTGGCACAGCCTTACAGCAGACAAATTGTATATATTTTTTTAAATTATCAATGCCATTATAAAAATCATCTTTATTTGAAACACATGGTATCCTCTGTGATTGTTGCATTTTTTTTGGATTTGGATGTTTGCCATTTTGACTGCAGTTCCTAACTTTTATCAAACTAATGTAGCAATCAATGGAGTCTTACAAATGGATATTAACCTGGACCATCTCTACCTATTTTATTTAACTAATAATTTAATAATAAATAAAATAGCTATTTTTTTCAAACAGCGTTTAGTTACATAGGTTTTAGGTTTGATCTGTTTACAAGTATAAACTGACTGAGAGTCTCCTGACATAGGCCTCCTCCAGCTGCTTCCACTGCACCCTTGTTTTTACTAATGCACATTTAAAATACTTGAAGATTAAGTAAATCACTCTTATACATTATAATCATCAGACTTTTGGTTAAAGGTTTCCCCATTACACCTAATACCTATACCTCATGAAATATTTTTTCTTATATATTATTACAGGTACATGAACTGAGATGCAAGTGATGTCTCTTAAGCCAAGGAATGTGGACTTCCAGGAGATGTGGGCTAGCCTCAAAGAGACTGTAAGTAGATAAACTACTTCTGCCATATAATTCTATTTGAATTTGTTTGTCTCACTAGAGTAAATAAATATGCTTTAAAAACAGTGTATCTAACAAAGAGTTGCCACAAATGTATCTGGTAATTTAGGACATAAGTTCTCATGATATGTTTCTAATATATAATATTTGGTTTAATTATTAAAAAATGCACTTCAAAGCTTGACAATTTAAGGTTATATGCTGCTCCTGAAACACACCATGGTCCAGATATTTTTGGTGTAGCTTTAATGAAATACCAAAGGTAAAGTTTGGTGGTCACCCAAACTTTTCTGACCCTGTGGCCAAGACTGGATCTAAAGTTGTGGCGGTCTTTTATCTTTGTCAAACTTACAGTTTTCTGGGGAATTTGACATTAATTTGATTTGACATATCTATACTATAATATTATTAAGAGACTGCAGGGCGTCAGGTACTTTTTATATAATTACCCACCATGTGTCAGTAATAAATATCTTAAAATAATAATCCAAGTATTTACAACATTCAACAACACACTCCAAATCTAAAAAAATTAATGACTGTCTTTGAAAACATTTGTCTGGTGCAATTGGGTGTGCTGTGGATCTCAACAGAGACATTCTTTGTCCAATTTCCAGCTCAAGTCAGTTCAGGAGCTTTTATTTTCGAAATTAAACAAAATCTCCTGAACTCACTCAGGTTGTTATCAACCTACCAGCAAAGATATACCACAAGCAAACATCCAAGCAATTTAGTGTTCCGGTATGATACTGTATAGAAACCGATCAGACGCATGGGTAGTAACTTGTTCCTCTTCCAAGTAAGCCTGCTTCCATGTTAGACTACATGGTCACTTAGCATCAGGTAGATAGCAGTCAGACGCAAACAAAGAACTGACAAATGAACTTTGATACTCTTCCAGGTGGCCGGGGTAGTGGCATTACAGGCAGTTGAGCGCGGCGTTTGGAACACCAGGTTCTCGGACGTGTATGCGCTGTGTGTGGCGCATCCCGAGCCGCTCGCCGATCGTCTCTACGACGAGACCAGGTTTTTATACTGCCATTATTTTTTTTTTTAAGTAAATCTTTATGCACTGTTGTCTTGTAGAGTAAGTTTGTTGGCATTACGAAAAGGTTTTAAGATGCATGCTGCCATCTATAGGCATAATGAAACCGGGTATCAAATTCCCTACTTGGGATGAAAGAGATGAGGATAACTATTCCAGCCGTTAGACATTTCTCTTTAATATGTCTTCAAGAGAAATGTGTTTGGTCGCATGCTAGGCCTACAGGCATCCCATAATTTAGATACTAAAATAGCACAATTTGTTGACAGGAACTTTCTAGAAGAGCATGTGGGGGGTTTGCTTCAAAGAGTACAACGTTCAGCACCGTTGGAAAGTAGTGACTATAACGATGGTCTTCTTAGCAGGTAAGATAAAACTTGTTTTGTCATTTCATCGTCATCATCATCATTAAAAGTGATGGACGTCCAGTACTGGAAATATTTATCTTGCATGGACCGTACAAACAAAACGGTCTCGAGCCGCCAGCATTCAGCAGCTTCTTGGTCCACTTAGTAGGGGTCGACCAACTCTGCGCTTTTTGGTGCGGGGTCGCCATTCCAGCACTTTGGTACCCCAATATGTATTCGCTCCTTGTCATTTACTTTTATAATAATGTATGTAATCTTGCCAATGCCCCAACTTAGTTACAACTTGTAGTTTGATTATAATTCATATATTTTTGAACAGATATGTGTCAGCCTGGCACGAGTACAGCCAGGGCGTGGCCTACCTCAACTCCCTGTATTCCTACCTCAACCTACAGCATGTCAAACGACAGAAGGTTAGTTTAAAGCTTTCCATACACATTATACTATTGTTAATAAAGTAGGGTAAAGTTGTTGTTACTAAAATAGGACTAGAAAAAAACTTTATTATAATATCTTAGGTCTGTCTTCCTTAGGCAATCTTACCCTACTTTATTATGAAGTATTTTTTTTTATTCAGTGACAAGTTAGCTCCAAGTCACTAGAGGCCTTCAAACAGAGGCTTGAGCGCCGTAAAAACAACCTGGCTGTCAAATTGTTAGAAGTTAGGAACTGCAAATTCCGCCTGAAAAGTTTACAACTTGCCAATATAGTATATACATATATACTATATTGGCAAGTTGTGACCTTTTCAGGCGGAATTTGTAGTTAATAATTAACTTAATATATTTAATTTTAATATATAGTTGTGATATTAATACATATATACTCATTCCTGGAGGGACGCTACATCAATGTAAGCAGTCATTTGATCGGATTAAGGTCCAGAGACTGATCTCCGATAGATAAAGGAACAAGAGAAAAAAGATGTTAGCCCTCGACTGCAATCTCATCTAATGTTAACTAAGATAAAAGCGGGCTTACAAAGAAGATATATACTTGAGCGGAATATTTATTCAGGTTTCAGATGCGGAAATAATTTACGGCTCTTCTGCGACTGTCAGCTGTCCTGAACACGATTCGAGACAGTTGGAGGTGTGTATTAAACAACTGAATTTTTAGTTTAGTCATTAATTAAGTAATTTACATCATGCATATTTTGGATTTCTCAGTAAAATTATTATTTGTATATATAAAAGTGAAAGGTAAACATGAAATATCGATAACCGCTAGAAATATTGTGGAGTGGTGGTTTATAGTTATTAGCAGTCCGCTAAAAACTGATTTTGCGACAGGGCTGGATTAAGGAAGTCTCAGGGCGGACTAAGTTGTCGTTGTTCTCTATTTAATTACAAATGTCATCATTAAATCAGGGTTCTGTTACGTAAGTCCACTGCAGCATTCTGTGGAGCGTAGAAGTGGAGTGTTAATCGATTATCAAGGAATTCCTTAACCCTACATCCATTGACCACAAGTCCAGGACTCTACTCGGAGTTTTTCTCTCTGCCACGCGATGGACCCGGCACCCGCACCGTGAAATGTGAATCCATGGATTGCTAAGATTGATCTCAATTAGTAAGATTGTTTGGCAGACCCCTTTTCTATTTTTAATACGCTTATTTTAGCTTCACTTGTAACTATGTGTGTATGTAAAAAAATCTTGGAATCTTAATTTGACCCACTTCCCGGTCTTCGATTAGTATAAAATTTTGCACACGCTCTGAGTTCTGATGACAATGCACGACTAGCTAAGAAACAAATCCAATATGGTGACCTCCCCAAGATGGCGGACTAGCTGTTTGAAATCCACCCCCATGATATGGATATCAAATGGAAGAGTCTGCTGTCAGGAATACGAAAAAAATAGTCACGTGACTTATATCCAATATGGCGAACAGGCTATTTGAAATGCACCCCCATGATATGGGTATCGTGTTTTTTTAAACTATTCATGTTATTCGTCAGGTGGGCGAGCTAGGTCTGGTGACGTGGGAGCGCGTGCTAGTGCGTCCGCTCGCCACGGCGCTCAGCTCGCGACTGGTGGCGGCGCTGAACGCGGCGCGAGACTCCTCCCCCGACCCCTCCACCGCCGACACTCTGCGCAGCGCCATACACAGCACCGTGCACGTACAGGTAACGTTATAATATTGTCACCAGTACTTCCCTAAGAGGTATCACGTGATCGCTTCTGATCTGTTATGATCGGCACTGTATAGATTTCCCCTCCAATACTGGTTGCCGCCAGGTACAGCAGTACCTTGTGAAGAGACATTTTCACAAGATACGTTTTACACTTACGGGGCCCCCGGACTACAGGGGCCCCGTAAGTGTGAAAGCAAAAATTTAATCAACAATGCTTCTCAGAGAAAAAAAAACATAAAAAGCTAAAGAGATTTTTGAGTTTTGCCGCTCGCTTTTGGGCACCCCAACTATTTTGATACAGGGCCCCTCCAAGACAAACTACGCCACTGCTACTGATGATGCCTATTGACTCTTGCACTCTCAGACCAATTATTGTATAGGACCTGCCTCGTTTGATGTTACTTTTCTGTCAAAGTATATGATCAACGATCTAATGCGATTATAAAAACTGTCTCTATAGTATCGATGTTAAATAGTTGTAATCGTGTTCGTCGGTTAAAGAGCTCCGTAGAAATATCTTTCTGTGTAATTGAATGGTGTAAAAAACGGACAAAAACTTCTAGTTTAGTATAAGACATACACGAAATCTAAGTTCGTTTTCCTCTGAAAATGACAGACAATTTTGTTCGTGACTATGAGTGCGATACAGGTCCTTGTGTAATTGGTCTGAGCTTGCACTGAAGTACACAGCAATGCTTCGGCAGGCGTTCCGCGTGCGCGCGCCGCTGTCGCTGTACGTGGAGCTGGTGCTGGAGCCGTTCCTGGCGGCGGCGAGCGCGCACCACTCGCGCCGCGCCGCGCACTTGCTGGCCGAGGGGGACGTGTCGCACTTCATGAAATATGTACTCGATGGTAAGCTTTTGGTGTAAAACTTCTCTACGCACGCTTCACTAGGGGAGTAAATTAACGAGTTACGAAAAGTGTGATTGGGTGATTGGTCTGCTGCCATCTACAGGCACGACGTGTGGGTCTTCTCCGACCAGTGCGTCGCGGGGGATCTTGCTTCCCTGGTACTCTATTCCAACTCCTCCCGGGGTTTAGGCTTTTCAGCCCAAGGGTATAGGTTGGCTAAATCCGTTGGCCCCGCGCGGTACGTGACGTCATCGCTATCCTACAGGCATAGTGAAACAGTGTTTGTTATTTTAAACCACCAGTAGATGGCGTTTTTAGAGAACTTTGAAACAATCCCTTTTTGTACTTCCTGTTGCATCCCGTGGGAACCGTAGATTTTTCCGTGATGAAAAGTAGCCTATGTGTTACCCAGATTAAAATATATTTCCATTCCAAATTTCAGCCAAATCTGTAAAAATCGCTGCAGTAGCCGCAGCGTAAAGAATTAACATACTTATACACTTACACACACAGACTTTCGCCATTATAATAATAGTGTGATTTCATAACCAAAGTCATTTATTAAAACTTTAATGGAATATATTTAATGTCGATACTCATAATATAATAGAAAGGAACAAACTGGCTTGGAGGGGATGTAACAATTTTCCCTATGTAATAATTTCTGTCAGTTTATTAGCGTAAAGTGATTTTCAATCTATGTAGGTCTCGAACGCGAGCTTTCGTTGGCGCGCCGTTTCCTCCACTCGTCCTCAATAGAGGCAGTCAGAGCATGTTACGAGCAAGCGTGCGTGGAGGCGCACTTGCCCGCGCTGCATGCGGACATCGAGCGCCTTCTGAAGGAGGCCAGCGCCGGCAGCATCGAGAGACAGGACGACTTGCGGCGCATGTACGCCTTGCTCAAACCGCTGGGAGCCAACGCTATGCGGCCCTTGGTGGATGCGGCTCACCAGCAGGCCGTGAGGGATGGCATCGCGCTGCTGGACGCGGAGCATCCTAAGGACGAGGTTGGTATTTAAAAATGCGCGTATTAGAAATCCTTGTAGGTCTCGAATGACAGCTATCGCAACGCTCCTTCTCCTTAATAAGACCTCAGCTGCGTTACCGGGGTTTTTGGGCCAGCGCAGAATCATTTGAAGGGCAAGTTAACTCGACATGTCCTTAATAAAGGCAATTAGCGCATGTTACGAGCAAGGATAGCATCGCTTTGTTGGACGCGGAACATCCTAAGGACGAGGTTGGTATTTAAAAATACGCGTATAGAAATCCTTGTAGGTCTCGAACGCCAGCTATTGCAACGCTCCTCCTCCTTAATGGGAACTCAGTTGGGTTACCGAGGTTTTTGGGCCAGCGCAGAATCATTTCAAGGGCAACTTTACCTAACATGTCCTCAATAGAGGCAGTTAGTGCATGTTACGAGCAAGGCTAGCATCGCTCTGTTGGACGCGGAACATCCTAAGGACGAGGTTGGTATTTAAAAATGCGCGTATTAGAAATCCTTGTAGGTCTCGAATGCCAGCTACCGCAACGCTCCTCCTTCTTAATGAGATTATGAGACCTCAGCTGCGTTTTGGGGTTTTTGGGTCAGCGCAGAATCATTTCAAGGGCAAGTTTCCTCCACATGTCCTCAATAGAGGCAGTTAGCGCATATTACGAGCAAGCGTGCGCGCACTTTCCCGCGCTGCATGCGGACATCGAGCGCCTGCTGAAGAAGGCCAGCGCTGGCAGCATAGAGAGACAGGACGACTTGCGGCGCATGTACGCCTTGCTCAAACCGCTGGGAGCCAACGCTATGCGGCTATTTCTAATAGAAGTGTATACTTATTTACAGGCTCATTCACACTTCGTGCAAGCGATGCTGTCGCTCCATCACAAGTACAGCGAGCTGTTCTCTGACGTGTTCGGTGGGGCGCAACCCTTTGTCGGAGCTTTGGACAAAGTAAGCAGTTCACGTCACATGCTATTAAATTATCTCATACTAGCTGACGCCGCGCGGTTTTACCCGCGTGGCAGGAAGGAAACTTATAGGCTATATATTATCCCCATATTCCTACGGGAACGGGAACCAGCGGGCATCAGCTAGTATTCAATAAAATCCCAAATTCAGAGCAAATTCATCCTTAACACCACCGGGTTCCACTCGCTGGCTAGTTTGAAACCATCTTCCTGATTGATTAATTAATTATTAAGAAATTATTTGTGGCTTTTGAATCTAGTAGACTCTTCACCTTTCTTGTATATTAATTATTCTGTGGGTTTTTTTTTATTCTTTACAAGTTAGCTCTTGACTACAATCTCACCTGATGGTAAGTGATGATGCAGTCTAAGATGAAAGCGGGGCTAACTTGTTAGGAGGAGGATGAAAATCCACACCCCAAAAATTTCAATTCTGTGGGTGTAGGTTGACGATTAAGTTTCTATGTAAGTAATTGATTTTGTTTTTAATTGTAATCTTATCGTATCGTATCTTATTTATTTGTTGTACCAAAAAAAAAAAAAAAATCAGTATAATGGCAAATGTCGTTGGGCAGGCGTGCAGCGCTGTGGTGAACCGGCGCTGGTCGGGCGAGTCGTGCGCGCGCGCGCCCGAGCTGGTGGCGCGCTACTGCGACGCGCTGCTGCGGCGGCGCGCGGCCGACGCGGAGGCGGACGACAAGCTCGCCGCCGCCATCGTCGTCTTCAAATACGTGGACGACAAGGACGTCTTCCAGAAGCACTATGCGCGCGCGCTGGCCAGAAGGCTCATACACCAGCTGTCTGCATCCATGGAGCAGGTATCTTCTTAATCTCATGGTCTATAATACTCGTAAATAACGTGCCTTTCTGTTAGTGAAACGATTATGAAAATCCGTTCAGTAGATTCAGAGATACACAAGCTTTACCTCGTTATAATATTAGTATAGATATAGATTACTAACTTTAGTCTATTAGCCATCTAATATAATTATTAAACATCAAATTCATTGATAACGAAATAAATAGTTGTTAATACAAATTAAAATTTAAAAGTTTGTAGAATCCAACTGTTATTTAACTTCAGATTGACACACGATCTTTGACATGGAATTTAGTTTTTCACAAATCCAAAAACGAATAACAAACAAACAATCATATCATCAAAATCATCAGTTATCGCAAATCTCGGGAAACCTTGGATTTTTTTGGGATAAAAAGTAGCCGGCAAAGACGTACCGTTCCAATTTAACGTTCCGGTACGATGCCGTTTAGAAACCGAAAGGGGTGTGGATTTTCATCCTCCTCCTAAGAAGTTAGCCCGCTTCCATCGTAGACTGCATCATCACTTACCATCAGGTGAAATTGTAGTCAAGGGCTAAGGGGTTTATAATATTAGTAGGATAGGAAGTAGGATATATGTTCCTTGTTGTTACCAGGAAGAGGCAATGATCAACCGTCTAAAGGCAGCGTGCGGTTACGAGTTCACCAACAAACTGCACCGCATGTTCACTGACGTGGCCGTCTCCGCCGACCTCAACGCCAAGTTCCAGCAGCATCTGAGGGACAACAACCTGACTACCAACAGCGGCTTCTTTATACAGGTAATTTATGCTAAGTATCCTGCATGCTTGGAGTTTCTCTGCGTGATCAGAAATGAGATCTGTAGAATTCAAATTCAAATTCAAAATTAATTTATTTTAATGAGGCTTATTTTTCAAGCACTTTTGAAACGTCAAGTTATGTCATAATTTAATTTAATGGTGGTAATTATAGTCGGAAACTTAAAATTTAAGTTACGAGGATTTTAAAGGCGCCTTGGTCCGAGAATAGCCCATAACAAACACAGCAAAGGTTTATTTTTATTTTGTTTAGAAACTAGAACTAAGTATGTACACAAGTCGTATAATGCAGTTAATTATCATTTATATAATCATTATAATAAGACTTTCCTAGAAGCCTGCATTTAATAAACAACAACTAGCTTTTTGAGAGACATGTAATAGAATTGAGGAGATCCGCAGAAGAACCAAAGTCACTGACATAGCTCTGTGAGTCGCAAACCTGAAGTGACATAGTTCGAAGAGCCGGTGGATGTTGGGTCCCAAGGTGCTGGAATGGCGACCCTGCATCGGAAAGAGCAGTGTTGGTCGGGCTGCAAAGAGCCGCTGATGCTGGTGGTTATATGACCTATTTCCAGCAATGGACACCTTTCGGCTGATCATGATGATAATCCACTATAATCAGCAAATGAATAAATATTTTTTCAAGTAAAATTTCTTTATGCACGCTTGACTTGGGAAGAAAGTTGCTTCGTTCGTTACGAAAAGTATATTCGAGCGAGGCTTTTAAGATGCGTGCTGCCATCTACAGATGCAGTGAAACAGTGGTTGTTATTTTAAACTACCAGTAGATGGCGTTCTTATGGCACTTTGAAACAATCCCTTTTTGTTCAAGAACCTATTGCCATGCAGTTACGCCTGTGGCTCATAGATGGCGTTTTTATTTTTGAAAGAAGCTTTACTTCAGTCGTGTGATTTAACCACACTCTTGTTTTTGGATATTTATTCAAATCGGTTGCGCCGTTTATGAAGACTGCTACCACAAATATTGTGACACTAGATTTTTATTTATTATATCATTTTTATAATAGGTTTAGGTAGTTAATTTAGTTAAATATTATTGTTTTAGTTAGTGTAAATAATTGTACATGTCTGCTTATGAATTAATTTTTGATCATAAATTTAATTTTTTTGAATTGAAATTAAATACAAAATTGCACACTTAATATATATCTATACTCCGCGACATCCTTTCGTCCAAAATTCCTCAGTGCCTGAAGACGAAACTCTTCGAACAGTGCGTGTTGCCAGTGATGACTTACGGATCCGAGACCTGGTCGCTAACTGTGGCCCACATAAAAAGGCTCAAAGTCACTCAGCGGGCGATGGAGCGAGCTATGCTTGGGGTTTCTCAGCGTGATCGAACCAGAAATGAGGAGATCCGCAAACCAGTCACTGATATAGCTCAGCGAGTCGCGAAGCTGAAGTGGCAATGGGTAGGCCACATAGTTCGAAGAGCCGATGGACGTTGGGGTCCCAAGGTGCTGGAATGGCGACCCCGCACCGGAAAGCGCAGTGTTGGTCGATCCCCCACTAGATATGCTCGCGGCTCGAGATCGGCTGTTAATGATGATGATGAATATATATACATAAAAAAAATGACAAATGCTGAATTTGCGAGTAGGTACTACAAGCGGGCGCGTGGCCGCTGGGCGGAGCGATGGCGCCGCTAGCGCCGCCCGCGCAGCTGGAGCGGCCGGCGAGACTGTTCGAGGCCTTCTACCGCGCCTCGTTCAGCGGCCGCCGCCTCGCCTGGCTGCACCACTTGTGCACCGGCGAGCTGAGGACGAAATACACGCAGCGGATGTACCACCTTAGCGGGACCACGCCTCAGGTGAGAATAGATTAAATTATAGAATAGAGGGTTACAAACGCCTTAGGGCCGGCCGGCTTTGACTGACACGTCAGTTGACTATTTGTAAAGATTCTACCACCGGTTCGGAAGGCAGGCTCTGCTGAGAAGATACCGGCAAGAAACTCAAAAGTTGCTCTTTTGAAAAAGTCGTACGGTATTGTAATTTACAATTGATATCAATTACAATTTCTTATAGTTTTATTTCCTGTGTGAAGGTGGAAGCTGATCCAATGGCCTCCAAGCACCTTTATCGTTACGGAACTCATCAATAGTGTAGGAAGCTCGACTAAGTAAATGTTTTAAACACATTGCTTAAAGTTGTGCATTGGCAAGTCCATCACAGTCTTGGGGATCTTGTTATAGAAGAGTACACCCAAACCTACAAAAGATTTTTTAACTGTTTGGAGACAATATGCAGAAATAACTGACTTATGCCCGTGTCTAGTAAGACGTGGGTTTAAATCTCCTTTTCGTTTGTACAAATTAGTATTCAGTCTTCGTGAATTTAAAGTTAGTAGTTATGACCTAACAAATGAACTAACTAAAAATGACTATGTAGTTAGTCTGTACGCCGTAGAAGTAAGTGCGAAAGGATTACCAGCAAAATCTCTCTATAACTTGCTTACAATCTTGACCTCTCTAGAAGTGCAGTTAGTTCTATATTAGATCGAGTATCCAAAGCTGCTCTAATAGGATCTTACCAAATTTGGCTAGGCAGGGAGAACAACACTTCCTTAACCCTACATCCCGTAGTCACAAGTTCAGGACTCTACTCGGAGTTTTTCTCTCTACCACGCGATGGACCCGGCGCCCGCAAGGTGAATCCATGGAATGCTAAGATATACGTCTCTCTATTTCGTAAGAAATTAAAAAAAATATAATCCTACAGTGCGCACTACTCCTAATGTTCGAGAACGCAGACGTCGTGTCGGCGAGGGAGGCCCGTGAGACCTTGCAGGTCTCAGAGGAGGCCTGGTCCAGACACGTGAAGCCTTTGCTAGACGCGGGCCTCCTGACCGCAAAGGGGGACCTCCGTTTGGAGTCCCCGGAAAATGACGAAGGCGAATTGGCGTTGAATTTAAGTTTCACCTGCAAAAGGACTAGGATAAAACTGACATGCGCGGCCGCACCTCCTAATCAAGGTAAATAACTTTTTTGCAAACATGCCTGGAAAGGAGATGGTCCATTTCAGGTCCACTCTTGTACCCCGTATCATTAAAATTTTAAAAATACAAGGA
This sequence comes from Bicyclus anynana, assembly GCF_947172395.1. NCBI lineage: Eukaryota > Metazoa > Arthropoda > Insecta > Lepidoptera > Nymphalidae > Bicyclus > Bicyclus anynana. The sequence continues at coordinate 6,792,266 of NC_069090.1, forward strand.
TTTTAATAAAATTTATTAAAGTGAATAAATCTAACTAAATAAAATGAAAACACAAGTTTTTGAGCTATATCAAGATGGCGCCCATAGAGCAACTATGACATGACAATTGACAGCAAACGTCAAATCGATTACTGCATTGAATAAGTCATCTATCCGCCTTAATGTTGCATTTCTTGGGAGATAATGAATATTATTTCGAAAGAATCAAAGTAAATTCGTAGATTTGTATAATCAAAAATATAAAAAAAAAAATATCTTCTTTTATTTCCGTTAGGGTACGATGACTGATCCTGGGCTCCGTAGAATTTTGGACCATTTCCTTTGAGTATTATTTTGACAACCTTCTTCGAGATAAATCGAACTTGCTGTAATGTCGAGCAGCGGCCGGCAATAGTTTTATGAAAATCCACACATGTTGTGTTTAGCGGCCAAATAAATCTAATATATAAAATTCTCGTGTCACAGTTTTCGTTGCCATACTCCTCCGAAACGGCTTGACCGATTTGATGAAATTTTTTGTGCTTATCCGGTATCTATGAGAATAGGCCAATATCTGTTTTTTATACCCCTAAGGGTAGGGGTAGGGTAGAGGTAGTTGAATGTTTACATCGAGTTTCACGCGGACGAAGTCGCGGGCGTCCGCTAGTTAATATATAAAAACATATTTTTCGTGTAATTTAAAAATGGAACGATCTTTTACTCCGTAAAAGACATGACAACAATGGCGACCAAAGAGGTAACTTATCAAAGGTTTAATTTAAATTTCGAACTGGCTTGCACATCGAAAGCAGTTTAGTGAAAAAAAATTACTTTGCGCGTAAAAAACTATTGTTGTAAATGACCCGTGCCTTTATGTGGATCATGATAGATAGATAATATGGATGATGATGATGATGATTATAATATTGATGATGATGATGATGATATTTCAGGCACCGGCACAAACAGCGGCACAAGCAGCGGCGAGACGGCGCACTGTGATGACGACAGGAAAATGTACCTACAGGCGGCGCTCGTTCGCATCATGAAACAGAGAAAGGTGAGTATATCAACTTCATAGGAGACTAGCTGACGCCGCGCGGTTTCACCCGCGTGGTTCCCGTTCCCGTAGGAGTACGGGGATAATAAATGAAAGGGATGGCGATATTCCCAGTCGCGCCGCTATTGGTCGAAATTTTATCTATTTCTCTTCATGAGATACGTCCTTGTTCGCATGATACAACATAGTTTAAACTATCATGATGATGATGCATAAAGTTATTATTCACTAGCAGACGTTCCGCGGTTTCATCTGCATAGTTCCTGTTTCCTTGGGATATAATACAATCTACGTTACTTAGTGAAAATGTAGCTTTTAAATGGTGAAAGAATATTTTAAATCTGTCGAATTATTTTTTGAGTCAAATCGAAATAAATGAAAGAGCAAAAAATGAAATCAACTCAAATCTTACCTCTTTATAATATCAGTTTGAATTATACATTCAAAACGTTGACCTCTTATAATAAAAAAACGCACAATCATGTAGAAAATTTCACTTAAAAACTGACCAATTTTGCTTTGACCGTTTTAGAATTATTGGTAAAGAAAATTATACCTAAAGGCCTTTAAATATAGTTCAACATTTAGTAGAATCCCAAATTCAGAGCAAAATCAACCTTAAGTATTATGTTTAAGGTAGAATTTGCAAGTGCGACTACTTGAATTGAGTTCCAAGAAGTTATGTTTCACACTCATTGAGTGGGGATTGTGCGTCCACTTTTAAATAGGAGGTCGATGATTCAAAACGATGTTTCCAGGTACTCCGTCACACGGAACTAATACAAGAGGTGGTGTCACAGGCGCGCGGCTCGTTCGCGCCATCTGTCGCCATGATCAAGAAATGTATCGAAGCGCTCATAGACAAGCAATACCTGGAGCGAGCGCCCGGCACGCTCGACACCTACTCGTACCTCGCGTAGAACGTATACCGCCACCGTCTTGACATTACTCGAGTCTTGATACTTGGAACTGAGATAGGATTATAATAGGTTCTATGTAGTATGGTGCGGGTGACAGTTGTTATGCAACTAGAGATTTTTTTGAACTAAACCCTTTTACGCACGCTGGTGAATGCTCAGACTGATTACATAAAGACTAGCCTTGCCTTACCTTATCAGTCGATTGACGTCCTCTGCTGGACATAGGCCTCTTGCATGGAGGCTAGCGGCTCCCTGCAACCCGCTTGATATCCTCGGTCTACCTAGTAGGGGTCGACCAACACTGCGTTTTCCGGTGCGGAGTCCAGCACCTTGGGACCCCAACGTCCATCGGCTCTTCGAACTATGTGGCCTGCCCATTGCCACTTCAGCTTCGCGACTCGCTGAGCTATTTCAGTGACTTTGGTTCGTCTGCGGATCTCCTCATTCCTGATTCGATCGCGCAGAGAAACTCCAAGCATAGCTCGCTCCATCGCCCGCTGAGTGATTTTGAGTTTTCTAATAAGGCATAGTCAACGACCAAAGAAAAGACTAGCATAGAACCCAAATTCATGAACAAAATTGTCTTGTTGTTTTCTCGAGAGATGGCGCTTCTAACTGCTAATATTTTTCAAATTTCTCTTTTATGTATTGATTTATTTTTGAAAGAAGTTTTCTTTAGGGTCCGTACTTTTACGAGGAATTCTTATAGTTTTGGCCATGTCCGCCTGTCTGTCCGTCCGCGGTTTAGCTCAGTGACTATTACTACTAGAAATCTGTAATATACAATGAGTGTGTTACAAATGGCAACAGTCATAAAATGAAATATTTTATTTGGGTATCTGATGCCGTGCTGGTTTTTTATAATAAATTAATTTAAATAACACTCACGCTAGTTAAAATTGTAAAATGGGGTACCTGAATTTATTTTTCTCGTTTTTCTCACAATGTGGGGTATTGATGGATAGGTAAGGGGTCTGTGAAATACTATTTTTGATTTAGGGATCCGTTTGTGAAATACTAAGGTTCAAAGTGCAAATTTTTGTTACAAGTCAAGTGTCCCCCCAATTAATCGGTGGTTTATAGATACGTGAAAAAAATCACAGAAAGTTGGATTTATAATTAAATGAGAAGGAAAACTATAACATTTAAGTAGCAATTGTCAGTTAAAGAGTTAGCCAACTTAACTATAGGTTGTCAATTTGATTGCCTCCCATGATATGCGGGCGACGGGCAGGGACGGGAATCGTACGCGCGGGACAGAGGGAAAGGCTGCGCGGTTATGAAATCGTGCGCTTGGGGCATCGTCACCCGCCTCCCGGCCCGCACGGATCATCGGGAGTGTTGCCAAGCTATAAGCATTGATATGTCAGCCACACCATCCTATATTAAACGAACAATAGGTTGCCTATACACAACTTTCGCATGCTTTAGACTTGCACAGGTATACTGTAAAAGTGAATTTAAAGATGTTTGTGCAACTTTTTTGCTATCGCTACAATAGCGGGCATACGAGTCACCTGGGCCCTTAGCCATGCGGCACGTCGATTCTCTGTCTACAAACGCTAACGCTTCGTAACTAACAGAACTGGGAATGACATACGATCGACAACTATACTATAACTATACTGTCTATACTGAATGTCATTCCGATAATATTTTTTATTTTCGAAGCGTTAGCGTTTGTAGAAATAGAATCGACATGCTTGTCACGCTTGAAAAATAGCATTAAAATCACAAATCCTGGAGCAATAATAAGTATGAAATAAATTAAAAAAGATTTATAAATATTTTAATCATGTCATAAAAATCTCATATTATCTAATAACATGGTTTAAACATGCCTCTATCATAATATTTTGAATCACTATTTTTTTTTAATTGTGGCAATCCATAAGAAGACGTAAAATTATTAGATATATTATATTTGTGAAAATAAATAAATTGTTTTTATTATTTCTATGTCTTTTTATATAGGGGCACCTATACAAGCAAATTATATCAAAAAAACCTCAATTAATTAGGATCTAGAAAAAGAGATTGCTCTATAAACTGAATATAATCGACTTATTTCTTTGTCTTAGGCAATGCATTATACTAATGCAATATAGTATTCTATAAACGCAGCAGTTGGAATTGTTAAAAATACTATTACTATTTCTCTTTGACTTGGGCAATGCAAAATTCAAATGAAGAATGTGCTTATACTTTCGAAAACAGATTTGGCTCAACGTACTTTTGGTAAACGGGTTTCGATGTCACACGCCCTCCACCTGTGTCACTTTGAGTAATTTAACAATTGTGTTTTTGGTGCTTTACACACACAGGCATATGTGATGTTACTTTACTATTAAATCCTAAACAAAACTGTCTTGATAATAAAACAATTATATCATACATACGTTGATTGTTGTATTTTAACTGATTTCAAAAAAGGAAGGTTATTAATTTGACTATGTTTTTTTTAATCTGATATTTATTTTAACCAATAAATTAAACGAAAATTAAAAATCATTTGACACGAGTATTGAATATGACGGTGGGGTACTATTTATTATAAATACATATTAGACTTAATTAGACATCGTAAGAATGGATAAATAATTATTATTAATACTATATCAGAGGATCATGGATCTCTATGGATGAAGATCACCAAATTTTAAATTTATATCCTTTGGTACAAAAACCTATTACACTAAATTGACAGGTGTAAAAATATTACTTAAAGGTACTGCTTATCTTTACTGCAGAGTACTTTTTAACCGACTTCAAAAAGGAGGAGGTTCTCAATTCGGTCGGTATTTTTTTTTTAATTTTTTTTTATGTATGTACACCGATGACTGTGTCACCGATGATGATGAATGTTACGTATACCGTGGACTGCCAAACGTACAAATGTATCAATTCTTTCACAGCTTCAAATTAAAACACGTCTCTCAACCATCTGTCTACAGCGCATCCTCAGTTATTTTGGGCATATCACACGCCGTGGTAACGATAACTTGGAGAAAATTATTATGGTGGGAAATGTGGAAGGCAAACGGCCACGAGGTAGATCTCCAACCCGATGGTCGGATCTTCTCAAGGAAACAGGAGCCCGCACCTTTTACAGTGCCGTCCAAATGGCCAGCGACCGTACTCGATGGAGGAACATTGTATACCAAAAGATGACTCGCCATGGTGGTCACGATCCTCAGTCATGAGGGACCGACTGTAGAGAGAGACACCGATGACTCAAAGACAAATAATTATATAACTGTTATGTGCGCCTATTGTTTATATGCATATCAGAATTCTTTAATATGTGTATTGTTGGCGTGCTTTATATAAATAAATAAATAAATAAGACTCCTGGACCGATTTCAAAAATTCTTTTTTGTTTGAAACGGTATAGTCCCCATTTGGTCCCATTGCCATCATGTCAAGATCTGATGATAGAATCCTGGAGAAATTTCGAATTAAGACAACACTGGCTAAGCACCGCCTTCATACTGATCAGCAGGTAGAACATATTGTGGTGTTATTTTTCGCTTTTTAGTTTAGTGGGTACGTTTTTAGGTTTTGAAGTCGGTTGTATTTTATTTATTAAATTTTTTATTGATCTGTCAATTTTGTGTAATTTATAAAATAGGCTGCAGCTGAATTGACTATTTATCAAATTAAAATTAAAGGTCTTCTTGTTTCAATAAGTAATAAATCGAAAAGTGTAGAAGTTAAAACTGTCAATTTAGTGTATTTCAAAACTGGGATCGATAAGCAAATGGGCGTTACATTAAATATTGTGCATTGTGAATTCGAAAAGTTAAAATACCTAACTTTAGACTATTTGTACCCAAATACAGACTATAGAAATGACTCTATAAATTATGAATGCTTTTCTGAAATGATCTCAATGGGCTAATTCACTATTATGTCACTGTCATGTAACAAATGTCATCCGGTGACAAAGTAGAGTCCTTTTCATGAAAGAAGTCCCGCGGCTAAAACCTGAACTAAAATTACAACGCCTTACAGAAATAACAATATGACCGCCATTACCAAACAATGAACGCCAGACATTAACATCGCGTCTGGGGGACTTCTTTCATGAAAAGGACTTCATGACATTTATGGATGACATTTCTTAATTGATTTTATGTTTATTTTAGTTGATAATAAAGACCAAAATAGTGAATAGCAACAGATCATTTAAAAGACAGATTGATTTATATGCTAAACAAAGAAAATTAATTTTGTAGTAGAAGTACCCTTCGTGCGGATTTTAACAAAATAAGTGCCACAACTTTTCTCAGATCTTTGCCTTTTGACGTGACAACGTCTTATAAATTGGTTTGCCGGGTGACACTTCAAGAAACTGCGTTACGCTCCGCTCACGTTATGCGCTCACAATGAGAGCGAGTGAGAGGCACGCGTCCCTTCCACTCGGGCATGGTTAGCCCGCCTAAGAGCGAGAGAGACAGACATAAAAAGTGAAAGGCACGCGTCCCTTCCACTCGAGCACAGTTAGCCCGCCTAAGAGCGAGAGAGAGAGAGTGAGAGAGATAGGCATACACACCGGTTGAAATTATGAATATTCACATTAAAATTATTTTACCACTCAAAGTCGTTGTCACGTAAAACTTTCGCCCGTATACCGACTTTACAGGCAACCAATTTTTTTTTTCAAGATTTTTCCTAATCTTGAAATTATTACAGAGAGACCTAACACTTGTACCTACAATGTAAAAAATACATGCTATAGAAAGTATTTTAAGAGCTGTTGTATATTGTAGTTTAACCTAGTTGTAATCGTTATTGGCTTTCGACTATGTCAAACATTTTCTGTTAAACTTATACTGAATAAACAAACTATGTCTCAGAGGCCTGCTTCCTACTAAGCATTTGCGTCATAATTTTTGCAGATAATGATAAAAACATATTGTAGAGTCCTTTTCATGAAAGAAGTCCCACGGCTAAAACCTGAACTAAAATTAATAGCGCATTACACAGACAATAAGACCGTCATTACCACATGTCAATGAGCCGCTTTAAATAATCTATCTATCCGCCATTTCGCTTACTAAAATTAAGAAAATCTATCTTTCTGTTCTTATGTACTTTTCATTAACCTACTGACAGATAGTTTGACTCTTGCTTGACTGTTACTGATAATCGAGGATAGCTATCTATCCGTAATTTTGGGTAGGTTATTGAAAACGGCCGTAAGATTAGCGCCGCGTTTGGAGGACTTTTTTCATGAAAAGGACTATAACATCGGAATCTACGTCAATTAACTTAGAGTCAAAATCAAGCGTTGCCTACAACACTAGTTTGACTATACGTTGATTAAATGATCGACTCGTCGACATAGATTGTGACAAATATTCACCAGAATCCGATGCTGTGACCTTGGGTTTAGAAACAATGCTATTTGCTGCGTACATTTCCCTCCCTCACTCACTTCAAATTAAGGCTTACCTGAAAAATTCACGTACATTTTTACCGTCGACACGTAAACTGAAATTATTGATTACCTGATGATTTTGTTGCATACTAATATGTATTGTACCATAAATTAAATTGCATTTCATTTCTAGATATATCTATATTGATTAATAAATAGCATTTTCTTAGACTACTTAAAACTTCTGCTTTTATTTTAAGTAGTCTTCAAATGTAGTGAAAATATAAAAATGGTTTGTTTAGTATCTTTTTATATATGTATTAAACATAACACTAATAAAATGTGTAAAACTTTGTGTCGCCGGTAGAAAAGGTCTCTTATTTACTCGATAAGTGGTGAGTTTATACCTAATACATAAATAAATTAATAAACATTGTACGGATGCCGTTAATTTGAGTTTTATTTGCCAACCACAATCAAAATGAAAAAAAGTAGGTAGTAAACTATAGAATAAGCAGCGTTTACAAATCTATACCTATAATAAATCTGTAGAAGTCAATTCTGTAGGTACCTACCTAAAATATATTTCCAAAAAAACTATTAGGCGTGATTATTAATACTACGATACGATACTGATGCCAAAAATGCAATCAGTAATATTTTTGTCTGTCTGTCTGTATGTTCGTTATAGAAACAAAAACTACTTGACGTATTTTAACGAAACTTGGTACAACTGTTATTTACACTCCTGGGCATGTTATAGTATACTTTTCATCGCGCTACGATTAATAGGAGCACAGCAGTGAGGAGAAATGTTGGGAAACGGGAGAAATTACTCCATTTTTTAAGCTTCCGTCGCGTGTGCAGCCTTTATAGGTAGGGACGGGGTAGGGTAGGCTAGGGGTAGTACTAGTTGAAAATTTACATCGACTTTCTCGCGGAAGAAGTCGCGGGCGTCCGCTAGTATTAAAATAATTGTGTAAAATTGATATTACATTTACCTACTTATTACACAATGATAGTGATAGGCGTTTATAAATGCTTATATTAATGTTTAGTATTTTTAAAATATTTTATTTCTAACAATAGTTTGTAAGATATTTTACAATAGATTACCTAATTGAATCGGAATTTAGTATATATTTGTACCACTATGTCGTAACTACACATTTACGACATAGGATATAGCACCTACTACATAATAGGACAGCGCAGAGCCTGTGCCCTACATACTCGCCTCGAAATGAACGGTTTGCTTGTGATATCCATATTTTGTGTGCTGCAGGTAAGACTTATTATAAATTGTTTTATTTATTACTAAAATAACATTTCATAAAAGATGTTTCATGGTTGTTGTGTGCTGTGTTTGTGGCGGCATCTGGTCAACAGCTCCAACTGAAAACCAGCGCTGCATGCTCTTTTCATTTAAAGAGTATGTAACATTATGCTGAGTTGGCTCCCTACTGGGTTATGCCACACATCGCAGAATATTGTCCTGACGATTAATAGAACAAATTGTGTTGTGTGGCATAATTCATTAATAAAGTTTTTTTCTTTCATATTTGTAACGCCATCTGGTAGGTACTAAGGTATTTTTTTGTTGTTGAGATGCATGCATGCCAATGCACAAATGCAATCGGAAATTACGCAAACAGACAGTCTCACAAAAAGATACTTACAACGTTTGACAACAATTACCACTAGCATTAATTTGAACTTACCACTAGCAGACGTCCTGTGGTTTCACACGCGTAGTTCCCGCTCCCGTGGGAATGCTGGAATAAAATATAGCCTACGACACTTACAAATAACGTGGCTTTCCATTGGTAAAAAAGATTCAAAATCGGTGCAATAGATTACGAGGTATAGTACCAAGATTCACGAGACGTTACAAGAATGTTGAGTGCCTTTTTTGAAATTCCTTTTTTTATGAGGAAAGACAATCAAAAAAAATTGGTGGATATTTCTAATAAGTAGTACTCCAGGCTTTCTTGATAAGTACTGTTTCCAACAAAGAAATTATAAATGAAGGTAGAAAATGTATGTCATTTCTTAACTTATTTATTTTAAATTATGTATGGTTTTTGTATAAATTGTTATATAAAATATATTAACCATATGTAATTGTTCTAAGCTTATTAATCAAATTTATTTTCATTAATTTAAGAAATTAAATATCGCGTGTCTAAATCGGTGAAGGAAAACATCGTGAGGAAACCTGCATACCTACCAGAGAATTATCTTAATTCTCTGCGTGTGTGAAGTCTGCCATTCCGCATTGGGCCAGCGTGGTGGAATATTGGCCTTAACCCTCTCATTCTGAGAGGAGACTCGAGCTCAGCAGTGAGCCGAATATGGGTTGATGACGAAGACGAATTTAAGAAGAAATTAATTATAATTATTATTGGGTGTGATTTATACCCTCTTTTTAATTTGTTTGTTGGTAAACAGTACTCATCAAGAAAGGCTGTAGTATAAATAATATGTTTATTTATAAAACGGTTATTTTTTTCCCACAGCAAGCATTGTCCCAATGCCTGCCAGCATGCCTTCCCCCCGCCCCGCTCCCCGCGTGCTCCCCCGCAGCGAGCCTCCCCGCGCTGACTCCTGTACTAGCCTCAACACTATCTTCATCAATCGCTGCTTCGCTACCACCGCTTCTAGAAGCAGCACTACCAACTGTATTGACATCAGCTTTGACAGCCGCAGCGCCTTTGTTAGATGCACCTTGTGCGCCGTTAGTGTTGCCAGCAACTCCCTGTGCGTTACCAGCGATTCCTTGTCCCGCACCAGCACCAGCCGCCTTTGTCTGTGCCGCTCCAGCCCCACCTCCTTGTGTGTGTGCCGCCCCAGCACCGGCCGTTTGTGCGTGCGCCGCCCCAGCACCGACCGTTTGTGCTTGCGCCGCCCCAGCACCAGCCCCGTTGGTTTATGCAGCTCCTGCCCCCGCACCGTGCGCTTGCGCCTGCGCTCCTCCAGCTACTTACTATGCAGCACCCGCGCCAGCGTGCCTGCCTCTGTGCTTCTAAACTGTATGCGTTTTGTTTTTAATTAAACGTTCCCATTCTATGAAATGAAGTTTTACTCTATTACTCTTTTGATATTCCCTCAAAAAAAAACAAAATTCATTTATTTCAGTTAGGCTTAGTTTACAAGCACTTATAGTAGGAGAGCTGGCAAGAATTTTTGGGTAGGTATTTGAGGCAAGCTGAAAACTTGTCCTGTACCTCTCCTATTATATCCCAATACGAAACTGCAGACCTGGCTGGTGAGTAGCGGGGCTAAATCAACCCCCAAATTTTTAAAAATATTTTTTTTTTTTATCCAAAAATATACTTGAGGCAATTTGCAATTTTTATATGTTGTAGTTTAATATTTATAGAATATAAAAAAAAATAAGCCAGACGATTCAGTCGGGGTTTTAACATTGCCAGGCGCGTTCAAAAATATTTTGCAAAAAAATATAAAAAATGTATTTGAGGCAACTTGAAATTTTAATAGAGTATTATTTATAACTAAAAAATAAGACTCTCAAAAAGACAGATCATTTCGGTGGGACTTTTTACCTGCCAGGTGATCTAACAAATTTTGTATGGGTGCGATTGTAATCCATCATTTTAACACACTTGCTTGAACAGGATGCGATTATAATCCATCATTTTTCCAAAAAGGAAAAATAAGGCCATATAAAATATTGATAAAATTTTTGAAAAAATTATCAAAAAGCTTTAACAGATCTTGGAGTTGCACATATTACCGGATCACGTGAAGAAATTTTGCCAATTTTGGAAGCATTTATTTGTAAAATTTATGGATATAAAAATATATCAAATATAAATGCAGCACGGTTTCAAAAATTTTGTGTAACTTACAAAGCTAACACTGAAGATGAACCTTTCATAAAAACTTTAAAAAATTGTGATCCCTCTACTTTACCTCCGTGCAAAGCTGAATTACAACAACATCTTTTAAGAACGCAATATATAACGAGTATTTGGAGAAATGCATATTTGCGATTCCCCAGCAGTTTGCCACCGAATAGAAACGGATGGACACTTTATGAGGATACGCTACATTTCCACTGGTTCGACGGAGATTGTATGCCGCAATCAGTATTCGACGCTATTGTTCATGAAAACAATAAACAAAATAATATTGGAAATGATACTACAGGTGCGTATACATAGTTTCTTTTTTAACTGCTGTATTTTAATTACTATGATTTATTTAATCAATCCATATATATTACTTTTCGCAGATAATGCAGGGGTATCCGAATTAGACACAGATGAATCTGAAGTTGATTCTGATAGCTCTGATGAAGGAGCATCTACAGAAGAAGAATGACAATTTCTTTCTGATATGACAGGGAACTAATTACATTGATATTTGTATACTCATAATAATTCTGCAGCTGTATTATTAGTATATAATTTTTCTATTTCAATAAATCTGATTTTGTAATTTTATATTTTTGTAATCATTACTTTATAAGATCACCTGGCAGGTAAAAAGTCCCACCGAAATGATCTGTCTTTTTGAGAGTCTTATTTTTTAGTTATAAATAATACTCTATTAAAATTTCAAGTTGCCTCAAATACATTTTTTATATTTTTTTGCAAAATATTTTTGAACGCGCCTGGCAATGTTAAAACCCCGACTGAATCGTCTGGCTTATTTTTTTTTATATTCTATAAATATTAAACTACAACATATAAAAATTGCAAATTGCCTCAAGTATATTTTTGGATAAAAAAAAAAAATATTTTTAAAAATTTGGGGGTTGATTTAGCCCCGCTACTCACCAGCCAGGTCTGCAGTTTCGTATTGGGATATAATAGGAGAGGTACAGGACAAGTTTTCAGCTTGCCTCAAATACCTACCCAAAAATTCTTACCAGCTCTTGGACTATTATGAAATGTCAGGATTATGTCACAATTTAATTTAATCCAATGGTGGTAATAATAGTTGAAAACTTAAAATTAAAGTTACGAGGGTTCCATTTTTACATTTTATAGCTAATTTACTAGGAGGATTTCTTTCTAGGATAATATGTAAATAAAACAAAATAAATAAATTCTTAATAACAATTATTATTCAATCAAATAGTTACAGAGTTTAATTATTCATTAAATTCTGAACAAAATAAAATGACGAGCGACTATTCTGTACATTTTTTCTTGCAATAAAAAAAAGTAAGAATTACGCCTACATCACGCCATGTTAATCCCATAACCGTCATTAAAAATACATAAATGAATTCCTACTTAATATTTTATTTGATTTAGAAACACAAAATGCAATTCTCACTGAAACTAAGAAATCAAATCAAAATATTTTGATTAGATTGTTAGGTCGCTTTTTTACCAAAAAATAATATTTTTAATACATTACTAGCAGACGCCGCGCGGTTTTACCCGCGTGGTTCCCGTACCCGTAGGAATACGGGGATAAAATATAGCCTATAGCACTTGGGAATAGTGTAGCTTCCCAACAGTGAAATAATTTTTCAAATTGGTTACTTTCAAAAGTCTATTCAAACATACAAACAAACAATCGAATGTTTCCTCTATATAATATTAGTATAGAAGTATAGATAATCACTTGGATATTTATTTAAAACACTAAATTGGGAAATCAAAACTAAAACGTTACTTAAACAAAAATTAAATATAAAACTTAATTGTAATTATTAATACTAAATACAAAAATTAAAAATACCATAGTTTGTGACCAGAAGATATGGCTTAATTAAACAGTGGCTAATTTTGGGTGATATTGTCGCTAATAATGGTAAGTTTAAGTATTAAATTTTTAAATAACCAATTTCACAGCCCTAATGCCTAGTTCGGACTACTTTAGTTTTTAAGTCGAGTACAAACTATTTTTGAGCGGTAATTCCAAAAATCGTTCATACTCGACTAAAATAATAAAAAAATCCGAACTAGGCATAAAAATGGCTAAACACATGACGCAAAAATATGCATCACCTGTAAAATTAGTGCAATAAAATTAGTATTTGATAAAACCACAGAATATCTTTAATACTATTCGTATTAAATGTAGGTAGTTCTAGTTGATGCTAGAACAGTCTTTGTTTATTATCTACACTGTTATTGAAAACATGTTTTAAAAATTTCAAATTTTGAATAACCCCCAAAAGTCATTAAATTATTATTAATTACATTTTCGATCAATTCTCTTTCAGACTTCACTCGAGTATATTTGCCATTCGGTTATTCTTCCCCACTTCAATCCCCAGAACTTCTAAACGGCTCAACCGATTTTCATCAAACATGTCTAAGAACACTCGCAGATAAATCACCTTTCAGACAAAACAAACTATATTGAAATCGCTTCATCCGTTCGGGAGAATTCATGCCAAAGACAGACAGACACGTCAAACTTATAACACCCCCCTTTTGCGTCGGAGGTTAATAACGTCACAGTAAAATGTTGCTGTACCGGCAGATATGTTGGTACTATTAGATATTCTGTGGTACATCGCCATATTCAGCATTATTGATAAAAAAACTAATTAATATGTGACTAGATGAATTCGTTAAAACTATGATTCATCAGACTATTTGAGATTCTATTTCAGATAATATAAAAGAGATTATCAACAATTGTAAACAACTTTTTCTATACATTTATTTGTACATTGAATTTTTTATGTTTAAATTGAAACAATACCTATCATTAGAGTTTGGCTAATGAAAGTAAAAACTGGAATTGCCCGCCAAATTAAAAAATCATTTAAACAAATTGAAAAACCATTTCATAATTTGTTTAAATTATTTTTTTTGTTTGTGAATACATTACTATCAGTACCTATACTATAAGTATTAAACTCAGTTATTCCAATATTTGCACTAAAATGTTGAGAATATACTGAGACTTTTTGACTGATTTCAGTTTCTACTTTTAATAGCCAAACTCTAATCTGTGATATATGATTAATATTTTTAATATTCACTGATTGAATAGGAAGAGGTAGTTTAGGTAATTTTAGCTTACAAAATTATTAACGAACATATTAAAATACTGTACTTACAAATGTATTGAATAAATAATGAATAGTTATTACAATTTATAGTTTAATATTTGGTCTAAGCCACTAGTTTAATAAAGCATACTATTGGATTCAAACTTTGGCGTTAGTTTTGTCAAAATGACACTTTTACACAAAATCCTCTTAATCTAATTTGGCCCAATATTGCACTAACCATTGCACAATAGGGATGATGACAGTTTTTTAAAATTGTATATAAATTAAGAGTATACTAATAGTAAAGCAATTTTGTAAAAGGAACAGGGTATCTGCGATCATTACTTTCGGAGCTACAAGGATTTAAAGAGTCAGATTTGCGGCGCTGCCGCGGTTCCCTGAAAAACGCGGAACGCCCCATACAAAATGGCACGAACTAATGACGTCGTAGGCAATGTAATGATCGTTAGATTTCTATGTGCGTTTAAACAAAATTACTAATATCTTTGATATTTGCACGTTTATGTTTATAGTTCACATATTAAAAAATGTCACATTTAATGTAAGGAAGCTAAAACTGTATGAATTTTCATCTAATTACGATAAAATATTTTTAATAGATTTTGAGATTTTATAATCTCATTTATTTTGCAAATATCCAGACAATATTTGCTTTTTATGTATAAATTAGTTAACATTGACCCTATTTACCCGAATGTATCATAAAAATCAATATATTCAAACCTTGTCATCATCCCCATTAATAAGACAAATTTCTAAATCTTAAAAACAAGTAGGTATGGCAATTTTATGACACGTTTTCTTTGATTGTTATTAAGCTTGTAATTCTTCAAAACTGTTTATATTATAATAAGTGATTAAACAGTAGGTATTGTAAAAAAAACATCTGTCTAAATAAAAGAGCTGCCAAACAATTGCAAATCTAAATACCAGTATTGAATATTTTCAAATGCTTATACCTATATACTAACGGCCAGTTTCTTCATCGCAATTAACAGTCAAAGTAACGTCATAAATCAAAAGTGACGGTCTTATTCACTGAAAAATAAAGTCTTCTTTACTACTTTTACTGTTACTTTAGTTTTACATGAAGAAAGTGGCTGTAAGAATTTATATATTTACTTACATCCACAATCTCATTTTTTATGCATATTTAACATAATTTTTGTACAACTTATTTACTTTCTTTCACAACACTATACAACACTATAGTGATAAAAAAATATAAGTTTCGTTATCCTATGTCGGTAATAATTAGGACAGACTCAATAATCAAAATAATTTACATAGAATATTGGCATATTATGACAACATTTCTGTAAATATTATAATTTTTATAGTGACACAACTTTATTATCATATAGAGTTGACACTCATCATTTCATCATCATTATAAACCCATATTCCGCTCACTGCTGAGCTCGAGTCTCCTCTCCGAATGAGAGGGGTTAGGCCAATAGTCCACCACACTGGCCCAATGCGGATTGGCAGACTTCACACACACAGAGAATTCTCCTGGTATGCAAGTTTCCTCACGATATTTTCCTTCACCGTTTGAGACACGTTATATTTAATTTCATTAAATGCACACAACTGAAAAGTTGAAGGTGCATGCCTCAGACAGGATTTGAACCTACACCCTCCGGAATCGGAGACAGAGGTCATATACACTGGGCTATCACAGCTCAGTTGAGAATACTACTATTGTATTTATGCTTTTTGATTTCTATGTTGTGTTTGTGTTTACCAAATAAATCATTCCCCTTCTTCTTTCACTTTATCAGATAATCCAAACAAACAATAATAAAGAATTCACAGGAAGTAAGTTGATTAAAGTCTGATTAAAGTTACCATAATCATGACCTATCAAAGATTAAAAAATCATTGCCCCAACATGCCAAACAATTTAATAATTTGAAACAATTAGTGAATTCAATAATCCACTGTGCATATTATGTTGTATTGTAACACATTTATGTCAATGAGGAAAGAGAAAAACTAAAACCAAAAAGTGATAGATATTATTTCTGATACATAATCATCATATACTTTATGTATGTAAAAGTTCATAAAGTATATGATGTTTGGTCTTGCTAAAACTTGAAAATAACTTGAACTATGTGAATAAAATAATGTAAACATTTTCATTAAATTTGTTTCCTCTGATTAATGTTAGTTTAATAAACTACAAACCAAAAAATATAATCAAAATTGGTAATTTTGTATAACAATTCTTGCTTGGTTTTTTATGTCCTACAAAATTCATCTAATTAAGCGAAATATAATGAACGGCATATCATCACTGACTTACAACAATTAAGTATATCTGTATGATGATGATCTTATTCTCTCCCTACCCAAGCTATTAATTGATAAATTTGTGTGATATCCTATAGTTTATACATTGGGTAGTAGGAAAATAAGTTACAGTTTTATTTAGCAATTCAAAATCACCTAACCCGGTGGCCATTTCATCTGTCTGCCTCCCAACACATGCAGGTGTAGATGGTAAACGCTCTGAGCCCCATGGACACCATTGTTGACCACCAAACGCCAGCCTTGAGGAGCACGTGCTGTGCCGAGAGAACGAGCAACCAGCATTAAGTGACCCAGGAGCTGTAAATAACAGGACTTTTTTTTATTTATATATATTAATAGGTTAATGAATACTATAGCTAGCAGGTTAAGTTTGAACACAATAAGTACTCTGTATATTAAAACAGTAAGTTACTTTGCATCAACTCTTTGCTAATGGGGTGGTAACGAGTCACCAATATAAATCTCTTAAATAGGTACTCAAAACTTTAAATGATTTTTTTTTGTCTAACATTTTTTTAAATTTTTTTTACAAAAATCATTTAAAAGAAAGAAGTTGGTGTGTGCTTACCAAAAATTAACTTTTTTTTTATTCTTTACAAGTTAGCCCTTGACTACAATCTCTCCTGATGTTAAGTGATGATGCAATCTAAGATGGAAGCGGGCTAACTTGTTAGGAGGAGGATGAAAATCCACACCCCTTTCGGTTTTTTCACAACATCGTACCCAAACGTTAAATCACTTGGTCGTACATCTTTGTTGTTAGGGTGGTAACTAGCCACGGCCGAAGCCTCCCACCAGCCAAAAACTACTAACTAACTAACTTTAGCATCTGGAGAATCTTAATATCATATGCCAGCCATTTGCATTATCCTAAGATTCTTGTTTCAAGGACAAAAGAGAGCCAAGTGAAATATTAACATGGTCTAAACTAGCAATAATAAGTAGTGGATATAAATATTGAATTATTTATTATGAAACTACTTTGCCTCAGTGCAAGTCGTCAAGGTCAACATTCTACATGTTGCTTAAAATAAGGGCTTCTATACACTTATTATTTTTTCAAAAACAGATTCAAAATTTACAAATGAACTATGTAAATTTTAATTGTCGCCACATATCTGCTTCTCAATAATAATATAAAACTAACTCAACAAATGTTATTCTGCCATATAAATTTCTTTCATACAAAAATATACATTAAAATATGTGGGGTGAAAAATACTTTTTAACCTATTCTCATACCCATCAAATGTAAAGAAAAAGTTTTATTAAAATTTATAGAGTCAATTCAGAAAAGTGAGACCACAAACACTGACTTGGAGATTTTTATATTCAATTTTATTAAGTGCAGGTGTGAAAAATCACAAAAAAGGCAGCTATTAAATACATGTACAATACAGTCCAATAATTTTTGAGTATCATTATGTGTATAGGTAAGTTTATTTTATATAATAACTTAACATAATTGTGAACTCGCCGTCCTCACAAAAACGTCAAGTTTATGAGGATGGCTATTTATGTACCTAATTATATAACACTTTTTGTATTTTGTAAAATAAAATAAAAAAAGTATCATTACAACATTTTTATGTATCACAAATATTAATAAAATAATGATAAAGTGCACAAGCACCCTAAGTCGTACCTTTTCACAATCAAACCTGATTTTAATTTCACAAACACCTGATAACATTCCAAAAGCAAACCAATTGCTAGTTGAATAATCATTATATGACTAAGTTGCTCAGGAATGTCCTTTGATAAACTGATCTGATCAAGTATGTACTATGTACACATTCTGTAGTAATTATATGATTTCACACCAGTATGATTCCTATTCTTAATGACATACAGATGAAAATTGCTTGCAAACTTTTATCTTGTTTGTCAGAGACTAAGATAAAAGTTTATTTTAATTGGTTGTACTTGAAGTTAATATTGAATACTAAATTTCTAACATGTAAAACTAGATTTCTCTTATTTATTAAAATCCATACCAATCCAAAGCAAAGGTGTTATTATGTTTGTTTATCATGCTTATTTTACTATATCAGATCTGAATAAAAATTGGCACTAAGATAACTAATGTTTTAGGCACATTCCCCAAATTCCCGAGATGAACAGGCTGTCGGAAACTATTACCTGAGCTATTTAATAATAATGATTAAGTTTATCATATAAGACAACAAATATTCAGCCACCTTTTTTATGTTCCAGTATTAAAATATCAGTTAAATACCAAACACATTGTAATTACCATTGACAATGACTAGAAACTTGGGGACTATGTATTAAACCATGTTTGTATAAAATACTTAAACAAACCTCCTTATCACTGGTTTCGCTGTCTTGCAACGTTGTGATTTTCCTCTTCGGTATAACAAGAAAATGCACCGGTGCCTGTGGGGCAATGTCGTTGAACGCGAGGCAAAGGTCGTCCTCGTATATTATGTCGGCTTTCAGCTCCTTGGATATAATTTTGTCGAATATTGTACCAGTAGAAGAGTCGGCTGACTGCGCGCGTTTCACTTCGTCACTATACGGCCTTCTTACTGCTACAGCAGCACCTCTAGACAAGTCATAGACATTTGTAGGATAACTCTTTCTTATCCGGAATTTTAGGGCACGCCGAAACACTTTATCGAACATTTTTCTATGTAAAAATCAAATACACTATCCAACCGCAATCACATTCACAACGCGTTATGAAATTTTTCCTTTTCCGTGCCGCTGCCGTGCTGTTTTGAATTTCAAATTTGACGTAAATGACAGTGACACTTGACAGTGACGTTAGCACGCATTTTAAACTTTATTTTTTTTTAATTACCAAGAATCTTGCTTTTTCACAAACATTTTTACCGTGGCAAGAATCATGACATGATCTATAGTATTCCCTATAAATTAATTAACTCTTTGATAGTATTAAAAAGGCTGACCGCATGGTGACACTTTATACAAAATAAGTTACAGATTTTTAGTTTCTGTTCTGTTTTTGACTATGAAAAAAAGTGAAAGTGTAGCATTTTTCTTCAGGAATGTGGGTTGGATTTCAATTCCTAGAACAAGTTATTAAATTAAGTCCAAACACATTTGTACCTTTGTCTGAGTCTGAGGTAATACTTGCGGCACAAAAGAAAAATTAAATGTCGTTCCTTGTGTACTCCTCAGATGAATTATTGGTATACTCTAACCAGAACTACCTTGATACTTGATATTTTGCAATTGAATGCTATTTAATTTACTTTTTTTTCCTTAAGTCTTTCATATCACATCGTACTACTATAATGTACTGAATTCAACCTAGTTAAATAAAACGACTACATAAATTCATTAACTTTTATTTCAAAATTAAAGCTATTAAGTATAAGTATTTGTGTTCATAAATTATTATTTACAATTAAATATTATCTTATATACCTAAACACTACCACCAAAGTTCAAATATGGATACTTATTATTTTATTTTTCTTAAGATAATAGGCACATAACTTATATTTAATTATAAAATTATAATTTAAACTATCTGCAGGTAAAGTACAGTTTTATGAAACAGTTATAGAACATTCAAATATTTTGTAAAAGTTACAAAAGAGATTGAATGAAGCACAATCACCAATCTCGCTTCTTATTTATTCATTCTTTGAGCAACATAGGTATGTTTATGTTACAATCTTACAAATTATTGATTCATAAAAGCACCTAATAATTAAAAACAACACCGAAATAATTATTTTACGATTAGTTGTACTTTGAATTTAATGATTTACATTAAACTAAAACTTACAAGTACATAGACTAGGTATAAAATCTACCTCTTTCATGCAATACCTATTACATTACCGAAAGTGGCAAATAAAAGAGAGAACAGCAGTCGCAGCGTGCCGTAGATAACATCTCTTATAGACTTGTTCTGTATCATAAGCCTAAAGAGCAAAACCATCACGAAGAACTGCATCGCTTTGTGTAAATAATACATTCTGTGAATGAAAAACAATATTGTTAAAGACAGAGTGACCCAGGTATAAACTGTTAATTACTTAGTTTTATAAATTACCTACCTACTTAAAGCATGAATTTTAAAAGCGAGTAATTCGCTTGATATAATTCTTTGGGACTTTACAATGCTTTTATATTTAAGCTTTATTACACTATCAAAACATTATTAAAGCACTATTAACCTGTCAGTGTGTCGCTTCGCCTCCGCTATATCTTGATCCTTTTCTTTCAGCAAATATTTTCTTGTGCCTTTTACGAAGTTTTTGTACTGTTCGTTCCAGCTGTAAAAATACATATAAGAATTGATTTTACAAAAGTCAATTAAAAATTGAGCAAATATTAATAACATTTAATAACAATCTTCTGTTGATAAATCAAAACAGAAGGTTTACTTCTTTACTTTCCATAAGACCGAACGAGCATAAGTGTAGTATATATTGAAATATGTATAGTACCTAAATATGCTTTAAAAACGATTTCGATTAACAATTTTCTACCTACTGACCAGTTTGAAGCCGTTGATGTATTAATTGAAGGCGTATCTTAAATTAGGTTTCTCGAACAGTGTTCTTTCATGTGGTTTTGTCAGAAACAACTTAAATTGACATGACACTGCTAAACCACCGATTTCATACTGAGCAGTAGAAAGAAAATATTATGCTTTTTTTCGCTTTTTAGATTCATGGGTATCTGGGTAAGACGAATATCCTAGCATTCCACGGATTCACCGTGCAGGTGCCGGGTCCATCGTGTGGTAGAGAGAAAAACACCAAGCAAAGTCCAGGACTTGTGACTACTAGATGTAGGGTTAAGGAATTCCTTGACAATCGATCAACACTCCCCTTCTCAGGTCGTGTTATTCTCCCTGCATATATTAAAAAAATGTATGTAATAGTGTAAACATAGCTAACTGTGTAAAAAAATTACATACATATAAAATTTACCATTTAACTTACTCAATACTTTTAGTATCCAAATTGTAAATGGCAGCATCACTGGCCGAGAGCCTGTCCCGAAGCTTCGCTACGTTATCTGTCTTGAACTGCCACTCTCTCAGAGCAAAGAACGCGAGCACGTCATCCATTGCGCGCATTTTCTGTTCGGCTAATATTAGACTAACTCTGCAATAAATAATCAAAATAATATTAACAATTAGAACGCCCGCGACTTCATCTGATCTTAGTTTATAGCAGACGTCTACTAGTACTAACTATAAACTACCACCCTGCCTCTCATTTGTACGTCAAGCGCTTTTTTATCAGCCGTGATAGTCCAGTGGATATGACCTCTGCCTCCAGTTCCAGTTCCAATTTTTAATTGTGCATTTTAAAGTCTGCCAATCCGCATTGAGCCAGAGTGGCGTCTCGCATTCTGAGAGGAGACTTAAGCTCAGCAGTGAGCCGAATATGGGTTGATAACGACGATGATGACGTCAAGCGCTTTTCGATATTTTGTGATGAGTGACCTTTCGCTTTAATACCTATAGATAAGTATGACCAAAATGTGTAATACCTAGGTATTACAGAATACTGAATTTATAATGTTCATCTGTAATATTCCTAAGACCTAAACCATTTTGACGGCCTCCGTGGCGCAGTGGTATGCGCGGTGGATTTACAAAACGGAGTCCTGGGTTCGATCCCCGGCGGGGCAGATTGAGATTTTCTTTATTTGTCCAGGTCTGGCTGGTGGGAGGCTTCGGCCGTAGCTAGTTACCACCCTACCGGCAAAGACGTACCGCCAAGCGATTTAGCGTTCCGGTACGATGCCGTGCAGAAACCGAAAGGGGTGTGGATTTTCATCCTCCTCCTAACAAGCTAGCCCGCTTCCATCTTAGACTGCATCATCACTTACCATCAGGTGAGATTGTAGTCAAGGGCTCAACTTGTAAAGAATAAAATTAAAAATAAAAAAAAAACATATTTTATAGGTTTTGATGGTAGAAATGGTTATTATTAGACGACACGTATAGGTACCTACATTTTGGCAGGATTATTAATTAGTTGGATCATCGTTTTACACTCATTAGGTGGTGTTTTAATGTAAACTGCCTCGTCGGTCCAGTGGTAGCCTATGTGGATTCGATCATGAAGTCGTAAGTTCGAGTCGTGGGTCAGGCTATGAAATATTAAGGTTTCTCTTTAATTGTTATAACTGAAATAAGTGGTGTTACACCTCGTGCTTCAGAGTTCAGCTAGATACTCAATGACCTAATAATAGGTAAAGGTTGACTAATTTTGTTTAATTGAAAGTACTTATTCAATTCAGAAATTTACAATCTACTAAAGATGAGCTCGATAGTAGGTAAATGACGTCATAATTACTTCATTTTAATTCCGCAAGTTCGCATGATGTACTCAGCCACGTGAAGCGGGACAGTCTGTAGAAGAAACTGCAATAGCTTATGTACATATCTGAAACGAAACGAAACGAAACATTAAGACCTAAGAAGAGATAAAGAGGTAGGAGGGGAGAGAGAGAAAGGAATATAAATTAGAAGAAAGAAAAAATATAAACTTTGATCTAGTACGTCGGCCGTATTTTATATTGCTATTCTTAATGATGTCTAGGTTTAAATATATTGATTTTTATAAGACATTCGGGTAAATGAGGTCAATATTAACTAATTAATATGTAAAAAACAAAAACTGTCTGGATGTTTGCAAAATAAATAACGCCCACACAAATCTAACGATAATTATGATCAACGACGTCATTAATTCGTGCCATTATGTATGGGGCGTTTTTCAGGGATCCGTGGCAGTGCCGCAAATATGATCCTTTAAATCCCTGTAGCTCCGAAAGTAATTTTAGAAAATTGCTTTACTATTAGCTTACTCATAATTTATATACAATTTAAAAAACTGTTATCTTCCATATTCTTATTTAATACTTTTGTTAGATTAATGACTAAAAACTTTTGTTAAAAAAAACGCATATTATGATTGTGTGAAAATATTAACACCTAATGAAAAAATTCCAAGTATCAAACTGAGTTATTCTAATATTTGCACTATAATTTAGGGAATTCCCTCCGATTTTTTATTAATTTGCAGGGTGAATTCATTCTTCAATAGCAACTAACATTAACACTAGAAGAGATTCTTTAAAAACAAAGCCATGCTTATTTTATTTCCGATTCCTAGGTAAAAGCAATCTGATTGTAAAATAGTTAATAAGATTTTTTTGTAGATAGTTGTTTCTCTGTAAGTGAATGTAAATTCTTTAAGAGAAATAAAGATTTTTTGACCACATTAACAATTTACCGATTCTCCACTCCTGACCCGCTGGGATACCAGATGCAGTTGTCTAGTGGGAAGCGAGGGAGATATTGCTGAAGCGCCTGCTCGAACTCCAGCCACGTTGTCGGGTTTTCGTATGTACTGCAGTTGTAGACACGCACTTCGGGAAGCCTGTGATTTAATGACAATATATTTTTTTTATTCTGTACAAGTTAGCCCTTGACCACAATCTCACCTCATGATAAGGCCTAGTTCGGACTATTTTAGTATTTTAGTCGAGTACGAACGATTCTTGGGCGATCAATTCAAAAATTGTTCGTATTTGACTAAAATAATAGTGAAGTTCGAACTAGGCCTAATTGATGATGTAATCGGGCTAACTTGTTAGGAGTAGGAAGAAAATCCACACCCGTTTCGATTTCTAAACGGCATTGTACCGGATCGTATAAATATAATCTGAATTGTTAACGCAGGAGTTTAAGTAAGTGCGTTATGTAGGTACTTTATTGCAATGTGCATCGTCATCTTAAATTATTGCCGATGTGTATATGACCTGCATTAATTTATATTTGACGAACGCCTACTGTGGACAGTTAAGCAGACAATAAAGGCTCTGACATTGCTGGACTGAAGAGCTAGTACTTTATAAGTAGTTACAATTTAACTAAATCTATAGTAATATTACACATCGTAAAGTCTTTTTGATGCGTTTTCACGGCTAAACCAGTAAAACGATCTGAATAAATTTCAATAAATTGTACCTTGGAGCCGAACAGCTAGTTTTAACCCGGAAAAATTCATGGTTGCAGCGGAAATTGTAAAAAAAGAGAATTTTACGCAAACGAAGTAAGACAGGGGAAGCATGGGCCACATACTCGTATCTGTAACTTTTTCAAAATGCAACATAGCAATACGTCGCGGTTACAAGAATAAAAGAGAGAGACCCGGGCAGTCAGCTAATGCCATGCGATCGTGTAGTAATTTTTTTGATTTAGAATTTATATCGTGAATCTTATTCATATTAATTTACTATGAAAAACGGATAAAACTCAAGTGATATTACGTCGGCGTAGGCCCGACTAGTTGCGACCCATACGGAGCCCTTAGTCATAAGCTGGTTCTTGCAACGCGTCACAATCCATACTGCCCCGGTTCGAAATTAGCCCAGCATACTCAGACGTTAAATTACGTTCTTTTTAACCGTGTTTCATCTTCTATCTATACCTACTTATAATAAATCTGTAGAGAGGTCAATTCTGTACATGAAATATATTTCCAAAATAACTATCAGAGGGTGATAAGTGATCGATACTGATGCCAAAAATACAATCAGGAAAAATTTGTCTGTATGTTCGTTATACAAACGGAAACTACTCAACGGATTTTAACGAAACTTGGTACAATTATTCTTCATACTCCTGGGCAGGTTAAAGCATACCTTTTCATCACGCTACGATCAATAGGAGCAGAGCAGTGAAGGGAAATGTTGGAAAAACAGGAGAAGTTAGTCCATTTTTACAGTGATACTACTATAAGTGCTGGATTAAAGAGGTCTAAGGGCGGACAAAATCGCGGGCGTTGGCTAGTTATAAATATTTTGCTTGTTGTTGGCTGTGCTGATCCAATTTTCGCCAACTACTGAAAGCCCCTGCTTACCCTATTTGTGTAAAAACCAGTTGCAATACTGACTTGTCCACAGCAGTCTCCCACGCCACGGCCAGCAGAGTATCAATGGCGATGTCAACCGGCAGAAGGTCGGCCCTCACGTGTGGTTTCCTGCAGAAGACGTGCAGCAGACCCTTGCCTGCTGCAGCGATGACGCCGCTTGGACCGTTCAGGTTCTCTATCCAGCCAGGATATGGGTTGCGCTGAGAAGATATAACTGCAGACATATCGAATTTAAAATAATTAAATATCTGAGTACTGGCCGATCGAAATGCTTTTTATAGTATTCAGCACAGAATAAAGATGATCCAGAATGAGTCTTTACAAGCAGCGTATTGAAGCCGGTGAACCCTTAAAAAAACAAACGTCAGGCGTTCCCATATACAAACATCCGCATAAACAAACTTTTTTCATAATTTGTATTTAAAAATTTAACACTAACAACAATTACTTAAATTAATATAACAATCAATAATTACCAATAAATGTAATACCTACTCCATCTTATTGCTTTAGTTTTTGTAAACAGTTTTTAAAATATTTAAAAACATAGGTAAGACGCCAATTTTCTTGAATAATATTGAAAATTACTGATGCGACTCTTCGTGTCGTACTGACTCGAGAACGTATTCGTTTATGAATCTAGTATTTGAAGCGGCTACGACACCGTCGTGTTCCGTGCGCTCCATCTGCCTATTATTGATTAATCTGTGATCCATACTAATACCTAGTTGAATGTATGGAGAGTGACATAGACTACTTTATGTCTCTTTCTAACTACCCACTTCCCTAAAATGGGGGGTGGAAGTTTATATGGAGCATTCCGCAATTTCGTTAAAAATTGGTATGCAGACTATTGTAAGTAAAAGAAACCGTGCATATTTTTTTTTAAATCCGCCCCCAATCCCTTAAAAGAGGGGGTCAAATTTTACATGAGACTCGCAGTTTTCAAGGTAGGAAACTAAAGAACGAAGTCGCGGGCGTCCGCTAGTTAAAAATATTTTCTTCTGTCCAATTGAGAATCAGTGGCTGTTGAAATCGTCTGAAAAAAAAACAAATCAAAATATAAGTTACCTATGGTAGGTCTGAAGATGGCGACGGGATAACTCCTATTGGTCCTGCTCCGCACCGCTTCCTCTGCCATCGCCTTAGTGAACGTATACGTGTTGGGTTTAGGCTTTATATACCTGAAAATAAATTACATTATGTTACACTAGCACACGTCACGCGGTTTCACCCGCGTAGTTACCGTTTCATGATGATGATGATGATGATGATGATGATGATAATGATGATGATGATGATGATGATGATGATGATGATGAAACAAACAAACAATCAAATTTTTCCTAATTATATCAGTATAGATAGGTAAGAAAGCCTCAATAGCGCAACGCTAAAAACGGACTCATCACCGAGAACGCCGAGAAGTCGTGGTTAGATCCAAGCCCGTTGGGTTATAGAACATAGGCGATACGAGTAGGTCACACTAAATCCAAATCGTACCCTAATCCTCTTATGCAGGGTTTCTCAAACTTTCGGCTCCCTGTTAAAATTTCCAAGTGACAGCGAACTAATGAAACCCCCTAAACAAAAAAATATTTACTGTTGAAGAAAATGAGCTTTTTATTTGAATAAAAGGTAGAACATATAATACCACAAGAAATGTCTTTGTAATATTAATGTTATGGGTGTGCTTGTTTCTCGTCGCAAATGTTATCAATGATAGGAGTAATTTTGGACAATTTTAACCTTAACTCACACTTGGTATCAGTTATCAAGCCACCATTACGTAAATTTTATCGCGAACCCCCTACCGTCGAATGGCGAACCCCTAGGGGTTCCCCCCCACTTTAAGAAACCTTGCTCTTAAGGAATAATTGTAATAAATCTGCAGTAGGTAATACTTAAGGGACCCCTAACTCAAGATTCGTTTATTTCAATTAGTTTAAGTTTACAAGCACTTTTGAAACATCAAGTAATGTCAATGGTAATAATTAAACTCGAAAACTTAAAATTTAAGTTTCGAGTTTCTAAGTTTGTTGTAGGCTCTTCTCGAAACAAAGCACTGCCACTGGCAAACTCAACCATGACACAGTAAATGGCGATAATACTTCTCCAGATGTCACATCTGTCACACTTCTAATAATAGATAATATGGAATAATTGCCAATTGCTTAATCTATAATAGTGTAGTAATTACATACTTACAAGTAAAAACAGTTTGTCTTTAACAAAAGAATTACCTACATACATAAGAAAAAATGTAATTTTAAATGAGCTAAGTAGAGACTAATTACAGCATATATTTATACCAAGAAAAATTGTGAAAGAGTTACACGTGGGAACACAATAGGGACGATGACAATGTTTCTAATTATAATTTCTTCACACAAAAAGTAAAACTATAAGAAATTGTGATGTTATCATCAATTGTAAATTATAATACTGTATGAATTTTTTAAAAGAGCAACTGTTGAGTTTCTTGCCGGTTTCTTCTCAGCAGAACCTGCCTTCCGAACCGGTGGTAGAATCTTTACAAATAGTCAACTGACATGTCAAAAGCCTACTTGAAATAAATGATTTTTGATTTAATTTTTATGAGACATTGGGGTAGGTATGTATAGTCATATTTATTTATGAATACATAAAAAACTAAGATTGTCTGGATGTTTATAAAACAAATAATTTTATAAAATTTTAAACAAAAATCTTTTATCGTAATTGAAAAATTTATACATTTTTAGGTTCTTTACATTATATGTGACATTTTACCTTTTTTGAAGTATAACATAAACGTTTTGCGTTTATGTTTTGTTACTTAACAAAGATATTAGTAATTTTGTTTGAACACCCATACAAAAACGACTCTCTCTGCGACAACGTCATTCTTTTGTGCCATTTAGTATGGGGCAATGATGCAGTGATGTTTAACGATATCTTAATTACGTAAATCCGTTCAGCGGCTTGGTATGATATGAGGTAATACAGAATATTACATATATAGAAAACATCCATACATACAAACGTACATACAAACATACATACATTCATACAAACAAGATACGCGCGAAAAACATTCTTGCAGTCGGGTTTTTTTTTATTGTTTAGTTAAATCCATCAGCGATCAGTCAGTCGACTATAAACTGATTTTTTGATAGAAGAGGATGTTTTTAAGGTTGGAGGTCGCTACATTAAGCGCCTCTTCGTGTTATAGTCATACATTGGTTGGTCCACCACACACTTTTCCACGGTGGATCGCTTTAGCCTTTTCGTCTTACCAGGCGTTATTAGCAATTTGGCAAGACTGTTTGTGTGCTCTAGTAGTCTGCTTTTGTGTTTTATTGAGTTTTTTGTTATTTCTTCCTTGACTGTCGCATTTCGATATATTCATGCAAGTCCGCTGTTTTAGAAATAAAGATCTTTCTTTTTCTTTTAACTTGGTGCAACTTAAATTTGGTGTGAGTTATACATTATTGTCTGGCAATTTCGTTGATGACACCCCCGTGATATGCGGGCGACGAGGGGAAAGACTGCGCGGGTGTGAAGTCACCCCCGGCCCGCTGATTGAGAGTGTTACGAACGAAGTTGCCAAGGTATAATATCCGGATAAAACTTACTCTGGCGTGATATTGGCAAGAAGTGGTGTGGGTACAGCCTCGACCAGCGCTAGAAGACGCGGGAGAGAGGCCGGGGCGTCGTACACTTTTTCCTCGACGACGTTGAGCTCTGGGTTGCTGTAGGCTGTTGACACGTGCACCAAGGCCTAGGAGGTACACGAAATCATCATCAAGAATATGTCAATTCTATGTTTGACAAATTGATCCATGCGTCAGGTGACCCAAGGTTTCAATTTATTTTAATAATAATTATTAATATGCATTTGTTGTTGGCTAAAAAAATAAAATCTTAGTCGTTGCAATGATCGATGAGAGATGTGTTATATTTATAAAATGAAAAAAAAACAGTAAAAAATTGCAAACATACAGTAAACTAGCAGTAGCAGACAGCCCGCGGTTTCACGTGGGATAAAAGTTTAATATTAGTATACGTACTCTTAATTTATATACAATTTAAAATACTGTCATCATCTCTATTAACGTGCCTTCAAAGTCGATTCAGTAAATACAGAGATTACCCCTTACAAACTCATAAATATTACCAGTTTATATTTAACAATAGATTAATAGTATAACAGTCAATAAGTCATTGCTATTTATTGCTTTAGTACGTCTCTTGGAGGTCTGTCTACGCCTTTTAACTCTTTAGCAAATCCTCTGGAGTCCTAGACACTTCTTGGACTCTATATAAGTCCTAAACACTTCTAAATAACATTTTAGACTTTACCTGTATATTGGGAAGGGTGTCACAAAGATCCATGACGCGTATAATGGACAACACGTTTTGTTCCACGGCTGTTGACAACAGCTCGTCGAACTTCAGCGTCGCTGCCGAGTGGAAGACGATAGACACCTGAAAATTTATCCAAAAACTGAAAAAGGACAATAAACAGTAAGTAACTCGTTGAACTGGGTCGTGTTTGGTTCTTCTGCGGATCTCCTCATTTCTGATTCGCGCAGAGATACCTACTCCTAACATAGCTCGTTCCTTCGTCCGCTGTGTGACTCTGAGCCTTCTTATGAGGCCCATAGTTAGCGTCCAAGTCTCGGAACCATAGGCCACTGGCAACACGCACTGTTCGAAGACTTTTGTGTTCAGGCACTGAGGAATTTCGGACGAAAAGAAGTCGCGAAGTTTCCTGAATGCAGCCCAGACAAGTTGGTATCGGCGATTCACCTCTCTCTTTAAATTGGACCTACCTGACTGGATCATATGTCCTGGTTATATGTATTCGTCTACAATTTCGAGTGCAGCGTTCTTAACTGTAACTGGGTGGATATGAGCGATACATGAGCATTACACATTATTTTCTAACTGTCTACTGCTTTTGATGCTGTAACCATATCACCTTAACCAGCTTCGTATTACCTTAACATAATTGGAATCTCAATCTTCTGCACTGTGTTCGAATGAGTAGAACTTATAAATGTACAATTAATTAATAGAAATAGAACTTTTTCTTTCGATAAATTGTAATCTACAATACCTCTTGTAGTTGACGTAGACACTGTAAAGGAATGCCAAGTTCTGGTTGTGATACATCTCCCGGGATCATGCATAACTTGTCTAACTGTGAAGGATTCGTTTGGCGGATTACATCGAAAACCTGGAAATTTAAATGTTCACACGTTTTTAAACAATAGTGGAAGGACGGACGTGAAAGGTGAGGAAAGAACTAAGATTTGATAGGAGTGTATCAAAGAACATAGTTACGTGTCTAAAGTGGAAGAGGTAATGGTAGACATACCAACTAAATTTGATAATGAAACATTTCTTTTTACAGATGTTAGTATGTATTACAGACCATTAATAAATAAGTTATTAATGGTCTAAGATTACGGCACATGTGCATTTTACTTTACATTACGGCACATGAGATACATTACGATATTGAAATTGCTGAAATAAGCGATACTTTACGAGCAAATGTGTTATAAAAATGTTTATTCTAATATTTATTGGTTTATTACCTGTGACTGTATAAGTTGTTGCAATCGTTTTTCTGGAGTGACGCCTTTCTTTTGTCTCATGAGGAGATGCAGACGACCGATGTCTGGACATGTTGCTAGCAGCCTCTCTATCAATACCTGCATACAACGAAGCCTCAATTTAACATACAAAATAGGATTTGCTGTGTGTACAATCATACTAATGTTATAAAGGTAAACTTTCACTGTCATAATAACTGACTTGATATAAATATGTGAGACACATTTATTGATAGTGTTGGGTGTTAATGGAGATGGATTGTTTCCTGGATTAAATACTTTTTATATTTATTTATGCCTATCGTGACAACAAAGCGACAAGGTATCTTTACACGAATCATTTAAGGTCACTTTTGTCTCTTTAATAACTTAATACATATTCCTACAAATACAACTCAATACATATTTTAATTTTTAATATATATATCAAGGAATTCCTTAACCCTACATCCTGTAGTCACAAGTTCAGGACTCTGCTCGGAGTTTTTCTCTCTACCACGCGATGGACCCGGCACCCGCACGGTGAATCCATTAAATGCTAAGATGTCGTCTCTCAGTACTACAGTTTTATTGATACTTCGTCATCACTAAAAACTAAAAGTTAAGCTGTGTTTGTAAATGTTCGTAAGTGGCATCAAGATCAAGGTGAACGTGACTGGTTCAACAATAATTTCTTCTTATTGGATCTTTATTGGTATGGTTGACAATCAAACCATTAAGGATACCCATAATTGCTTTTGTCAACTCGACGATTCTAAAGGCCGCGATATGCAGGTAGACGTGTATTTTGGGATTTCCTTGTAATAAATTATTATTGATCATATTATCATCAATAATAATGAATGGGTATTGATATTAATATGAAGGTTAATAATTGTAAAGTATTTAAACATGACAATGAATGGTAGGTGGTATGCTTGTTTAAGTGGATGCGGAAGATCTCTCGATTCCAAAATTTTCCACTGCAACTACACGAGTATTTTTTTGAAAATCCTACTTGAGACTTTTCAAATTGCACTGAGCCTACTTGATTAATAAAATTAATTTATGCATAAATTAAAAATCAAGTTTGTAATTGTTTTACGCCTTCGTATCCTTCGTAAATGAAGTATTCCTACTGTGAATTGTGAAATGAATTCGTTGTTAACACATTGTATCCAATGACATTTTATATTATCATCATTGATTGTATAGAGCAAATAATGTATAGAGCAAATATGTGGGAGGCTTCGGCCGTGGCTAGTTACCACCATACCGACAAACACGTACCGCGATACATGATCGATTTTAATTGATTTTTTACTAAGCGATTTAGCGTTCCGGTACGATGTCGTGTAGAAACCGAAAGGGGTGTGGATTTTCATCCTCCTCCTAACAAATTATCCGGAGCCCGCTTCCATCTTAGGTTGCATCATCACTTACAATCAGGTGAGATTGTTGATCAAGGGCTAACTTGTTTAGAAAAATGAAAAAAAAAACTTAGGCTAAGTTGTTTGTTCTCGTTTATCACAAAATAAATTATATATTGGACTAGATGACGCCGCGCGGTTTTACCCGCGTGGTTTCCGTTGCCGTAGGAATACGGGGATAAATTATAGCCTACAGCCTACCTCGATAAATGGGCTATCTAACACTGAAAGAATTTTTCAAATCGGACCAGTAGTTCCTGAGATTAGCGCGTTCAATCAAACAAACAAACAAACTCTTCAGCTTTATAATATTAGCATAGATTATAATATTAGTATAGATTCGAACCACACCCTCCGGAATCGGAGGCAAAGGTCATATCCACTGGGCTATCACAGCTCACAATATTAATATTATCACCGGACTTTAAATTATCATAAAAATGTGAAGGGAATATCGGTCCCATTATGGTATTGAACACTCAGTCAACACTGCAGTAGGATATTAACTTATGATGATGATGATGATCCTTACCTTTCCCATAAAACCAGTGGCTCCAGTGATGAAGATGTCCCTGCCAGCGTAGAATTGTGGCAGCAGGGCGCCACACGGTGACCGTGGTCGCGCCACCATCTTACCTGTCACATAGATCATAGATAGCAGTGGCGAAGGATAGAATTTTGACGAAGGTAAGCAGTCCCAAAGAAAAGGAAATTTATACCGCTTCATAAAAACTCCAGTTTCATCGATACATAATATTGTATTGTTTATTATAGTTAATAAGGTTGTTGTGTGCTGTGTTTGTGGCGGCACCTGGTCAACGGTTCCAACTGAAAACCAGCGCTGCATGCTCTTTTTATTTAAAGAGTATGTAGCATATGCTGAGTTGGGGCCCTTTATTGGGTTATGCCACACATCGCAGGATATTGTCCTGTCATATTATTGACGAAATTTATATTTATATATATTGTGTTGTGTGGCATAATGCTATAATAAAGATTTATTCTTTCTTTCTTTCTTTATATTACTTATATGTTAAGTATTACCAAAATGATGGATTTTTAAAAGGTACACTAACTACCATCTTACCTGTCACATATACTAACCATCAATGAACCAGGAAGGAGAAAGAAGACCGATCATTTTCAGCCCAACAATTTAGGTAAGCAATGTAGAGTAAATGGTAGGTTTATTTTGAGAAAGCTCAAAGTCAAAAGTCTTTCATAAAATATACAAACGAGTAGGTGGATAATCATCATTGTCAACCCATATTCGGCTAACTGCTGAGCTCGAGTCTCCTAACAGAATGAAAGGGGTTAGGCCAATAGTCCACCACGCTGGCCCAATGTGGATTGACAGACTTCACACACGCAGAGAATTAAGAAATTTCTCTGGTATGCAGGTTTCCTCACGATGTTTTTCCTTCACCGTTTGAGACACGTGATATTTAATTTCTTAAAATGCACATTACCATAAAGTTGGAGGTGCATGCTCCAGACCGGATTCGAACCCAGACCGTCCGGAATCGGAGGCAGAGGTCATATAGGTGGTATATTAATTTTAATGATAAATGGGTTCCAAACTAGTCTTGATCTAAAAAAGTACCCTATGAATTTCGATTCCCTTGAGATAGTCTAAATATCTGTATGTTTTTGTGGCATAAACGTCCGTTTCTTTTTTATTAACCGACTTCTAAAAGGACGAAGTTCTGTTTTCGGCTGTGTGTTTTTTATTCTTCTATTATGCCTCTCCTGCGACTGCGACGTCGATTCTCTTACTACAATCGCAAACGCATCGAAAATTAAAAAATGTATGGAAATGACATTTGACAGGTCACGTGATCAAATTATCGATCGGATTTGTCATTCCCATACTTTTTTTTAGTTTTCGAAACGGTAGGGTAAATAGAATCGACTTGCCACATGGCTATAGGCCTAGGATCAGGATCTTGAAGTACCTAGGTAACCGCGGGAAAATTAAATTATAACTACAAAACACACTACAAGTGATTAGGTATACGGGTTTTCGTTTTTTCCTTGGAATGCCTAAAAACGGTGGCAACCGGCAACCCTAGATATCATGGATGCTATATTGAAACAATACAGACAAGACGTGTAAAATAATTAATTTTAAAATACCTACTTACGGCAGCAATGAATAAGTCAATAAATTTTAGTTTATTATATTTTTATGCAGTATTTTACTCGTACCGTAGCGATTGTCTACAAAATTGTCGTTAATATTTTACGACGAAGTACTTACTGGGTAGCTACATTGTACCTTACTTGCCTATTCACAAGTTATCTGCG
This sequence comes from Bicyclus anynana, assembly GCF_947172395.1. Lineage (NCBI taxonomy): Eukaryota > Metazoa > Arthropoda > Insecta > Lepidoptera > Nymphalidae > Bicyclus > Bicyclus anynana. The sequence goes on from NC_069090.1 coordinate 6,827,167, forward strand.
ATTGCACTAACAATGGTTAGAGACAATCATTCATAAATTTCAACAAGTCAAGGTATTCTATAAACGTACAAGTACTCGTAAATCGTAAAATGCAATCGTCTGGCAATCCGCCCAAGTCTATATTAAATTCGAGCTAGACTTGGTCAAAGGGTTATTATACTTAGCCGATGTTCTAACTTCTATCGGTTTGCGGTGTTGTACAAAAAAACATAGGTATCATAGTAGGTATCTAACAGTAGCAAAGAATGGAATTTAGACGAAGGTAAACCGTCCCAAAGAAAAGGATTCCATAGATTGATACAAAGTCTGGTTTCTCCTATATCGATACGTTCATTACAATAATGAATATGTATATATGGATTTTTAAAAGGTAACTCGGCAGGAATCGGCCTGAATGGATTCATCGCCGCTGGTATCTATTATAGGAAAATTGAAGGTCTTATTAATTAGATTCAATTTAGTGTCCCATTATATCGTAAACCAAATAGAACAAAGTAAGTACATGAAGTAGAAGAAAATTTTCAGGGAAAAAAGGAACAGCCTCAGCCTCGACAGTTGCAAGCTTTTGAGATGGGTTGAGGAAAATGTTTAAAATTTCCTGGAAACAATAAGTTAGCTTAAGTTCCTTAACGTATTCTTGCTCAATAAAAAAAATATAAACAATGAAAAATGGTCAAATTCTAAAAATTAAGAAGTGCCAATTCTGACCGCAGCCACATGATAATCGTTCGGAGGGCATTATTCGGGCATTTGCAAAGGGGATCTCTATGATTTGATCTTAGAATGTTAAATACCCAGAAAACGTGCTCCAGGAAACCGCGGAGAAGATAGATACACGATACCAAAGAGTGGACTAAATTAAACTACACACATAGCTTGAAAAAATTATAAAAGACCGGAAAAGGTTTCTACACATGACTGCCAAACTTCAGTTTGGTACCCATCTGATAATGATAATGATACTCGTATTGTTACGCTAATCTTCCAGTAAATTATGCCGTTCCCGAGATTAACACGAACAAATAGACGGACAAAATTTTTAAAAAAGTTTATTTGTACTTTAGTGTTATGTAACTAGGCACTTGAAAAACACAGTTATTTTGAAACCACGGACAGACAATACAATTTTATTTGCATCTAATGATTTATTTCAGCCAACATACTCGTACCTAATTATGTAAATAAATTAACTGAATGAATCAATAAACAACTTAAGTGATGAAAAACATCTAAAGGAAATTGAATTAAGTACAGGTGAATTAATACAATCAATCACAATAATTGTTTACATAATGTAAGTCCTTATGATAAACATATTAATTACGTAGGTAACGTAGGTAGGTCTGTCATTCAAAAGATACAAGTACATTCAACCTCGGAAAATAATGCATCAGATTTCTTTGTCTAATCATGAGGGTGATTACAGTTTAGGGGAGATTAAATCCAAGTTTTCGGGATTCTAACCCCTAAGAATCAGCAGCGATGTTGAAAAGCAATAATCGTTTTTCGCTCTAGAGACCAATAAATTAAAGTAAAAAAAATCCGTCTGACTGTTTGTGTAGTCTCTGGCATGGCTAAACTGATTTTAGCGGGACTTACAACAGTTAGTTACATGCTAAAAATATAGGTTTCTTGCGGTTTATAAATTGAAGAAAACTTCCCTTGAACGAATTATTTACTCAAGTAGCAGACGCCCGAGTGAATAAGCTGCTTTAGCTACCAGTGGTAGATGAGCTGATTATTGAACAACATAGTCTATTGAGAACCACACTTTGTATCCCAAAAAAATCCACGGTTCCCGCGGGATTTGTGAAAAATAAATTTCATTCGGGTACCTGCTAGTTTAGTAAATATTTCTGTTCTTATCTATCAAGGGAAGTTTTGTTTAATTTAAAAACCGCAAGAAGCCTATATTTTAATATGTAACTAAACTTACATTGTCTGCAAAAAGAACCACCGTTTTCCTCTTTACCCTATTGAATAATGTATGTTCAGTGCAAACACTAGGAACATGGTAAGCAAGATCGTGTGGGACTTCACGCGATAGTCATCTTATTGACAAAACATTTACGTATGCGGTCAGTCACATTGGTACGCAAACCTCGAATTTTTTGTAAAGAATATTCGCCATATCTTTAAATATGTCCAATACTCCCGTTCCTCTCCAATTAGTCGGAAAAGACTGTGTTAGGAGTGAGTGAGACAATAGTCCAACGGACCTAACCACGACCTCACTGAGTCGCTTTACAGAAGAGCTATTGAAGTCAGTGCCGGATTAAGCTAGCGCGGGGCCTGTAGCAAATTTAAACAGGGGGCCCTTTTAGGTTAAAAAAAACCTAATTTGGTTTTTCCTCCCAAAAGTGACCTTCATATTCAAAATCAAAATCTAGAAATAGGAAGCTTTATTCTGTATATAATGTTTTTCAAAATTTTAGGTTTTATTACTTCAGAGGTTCAACTTTGAATATATATCCTTGAATAACTAAAAAGCTTTTAAAATAATCCTCATATGAAGCTCTTTCGTTTGATGAATCACACTATGCAGTTTGTCCATATTGCCCACCAAAATTGACCTTTATAATTTTTTTCTCGAGCGCGGGCCCCCTATCTGAACGCAGGGCCTGTAGCTAGGTACTAAATGCTATCTACCGCCCTATGGCTAACCCGGCGCTGATTGAAGCGTCAACCCATAATAATATTATAAATGTGAAAGTGTGTGTGTCTGTCTGTTTGTTTGTCCATCTTCCACTGTAAAACGGAGCGACGAATTAGCGTGATTTTTAAGTGGAAATAGTTGTAAGGATGGAGAGAGACACAAGCACCCCACTATAATGTGTATATAATATATAATGAAAATTGGTATGTGGACTATTTGTGACTAAAAAACCGAGAAGAGGGGTAGGGTAGGATAGGGGTAAGGTACAGGTAGGGTATGGGTAGGGTAGGGAATGGGTCGGGTACGGGTAGTATACGAGTATTGGTTATGGGTAGGGTAGGGGTTAGGTAGGAGTAGGGTAATAGTAGGGTAGGGTAGGAGTAGGGTAGGGATAGGGAAGAAGTGCACTTATGTCAAAGCGAAGCTTGACCGGGTCAGCTAGTTAATTATAATTATTTTTTTTTATTTTCATCTTCAGTTTTAGTAGAGCTCTATGTGATAGAGATAGTCCGATGAAGTACTACTTTCCTTATCCTGCTGTAGCAGCATCGCTCTGTTCTGATCTGAAGGACGTGGTTGTTTGTCCAATTACAGGCACAAGAGCCTTAACACATTTGCCTTAGGTTGATAGGCATTGGGCGACACTTAGTAGGATGTGTTATTTGCTTGCCTATAATGTGTTTATTAGTCATCTTATTAGATCAAGTCATCGAAATAGCTCAACGAGTCGCGAAGTTAAAGTGGCAATGGACAGGGCACATATTTAGTTATGCCCGGATAGATATGCCCGAACCGGAAAGGGCAGTCTTGGTCAACCCTTCATTGCCTAATGAGAATTTTTGACGGCCTCCGTGGCGCAGTGGTATGCGCGGTGGATTTACAAGACGAAGGTCCCGGGTTCGATCCCCGGCTGGGCAGATTGAGATTTTCTTAATTTGTCCAGGTCTGGCTGGTGGGAGGCTTCGGCCGTGGCTAGTTACCGCCCTACCGGCAAAGACGTACCGCCAAGCGATTTAGCGTTCCGGTACGATGCCGTGTAGAAACCGAAAGGGGTATGGATTTTCATCCTTCTCCTAACAAGTTAGCCCGCTTTTATCTTAGACTGCATCATCACTTACCATCAGGTGAGATTGTAGTCAAGGTACACTTGTAAATAAAAAAAAAATAAAAAATAAAAAATAAAAAAAAAAAAAAAAAAAAAAAAAAAAAAAATGAGAAGGGTTAACTCGGCTGATATCGTCATTTCCAGATCGACGATATCAAAGAAATTGACATACAAATGCACATTACATACGCTCGAAATACATTAAATATAAGTTGTTTTCACAAATTGACCCAGGATATAACAAGTTGTCTCGAACTATTGAGTATGTAAACAACTTACTATGACACATTAAGTATATATATAGCTGTTATGATCTGCAAGGAAGTTATTAACTTGACTAATATGCAAAATTTGTTTTATCAAACAAACTATCGAACAAACACTTTGAAAAATGCTTGCGAACTTTAAGTATTACGTTTTTTCCTCAACTCATATTGACTGTTGGTTTCCGATGGTGTGATGGTGTGAATTCTATTGATTTAGTAGAACAAACATACGCTGTTAATATTTGTTATGGCAAATGGTAGCTATTAGGTAGTTACTTGTACTAAAGTATAGATATTCTACTTTCTGAAGTCGATTGTGGTAGGTATAAGGGCTTTTTTTAATTTGAACTTTTAGTAGAGGATCCGAATTTATGACGACCTTTACCAACTTGTGTCTAGTAAAGTATTTATTTATCAAACTTAATACTAACTAAACTAAACCAATAAAAAGTTAAAAAAAATGTTATTAATCATATTCAAGACTGAAATTTTTTAGGCAACCCATAGGCACATATTAATCGGGTTAAATATATCATTTATTGATATATTTAACCCGATTTATAAAACTTTTTATCCAGTAGACAGGTCGATGATGATCGTTGAAAAGCACATTTACATGTAAAACTGAAGGAGCGATAAGTAAAAAAAAATTAATAAATTATCATTTGTATAGTCAGTGAGTCGTTGGTGAGTAACGGTTTTTGGTAAACGGGTACCGATGTCACACGATGTCACCCGCTTCTTCCTATATCAATATTGTGCTGAGATAATTTTTAACCGTCTTCAAAAAAGGAGGTGGTTCTACGTTTGGCTGTATGTATGTTTTTTTTGTGTATGTTCAGTAATATTTCCGTCATTTGTGGACGGATTTTGAAAAGTTTATTTTTGTTTGTAAGGGTCCCATTTTTTTCATGTCAGGATCTGATAATGGCATCCTGGAGATATCGAGGGGAACTATCGAAAATCGTAGAAACGACTAGTGCGTTTGTTAATTTTTTCATAAGTTATACTCTTATATTGAGGGCCTCCGTGGCGCAGTTGTATGCGCGGTGGATTTACAAAACGGAGGTCCTGGGTTCGATCCCCGGCTGGGCCGATTGAGATTTTCTTAATTGGTCCAGGTCTTGCTAGTGGGAGGCTTCGGCCGTGGCTAGTTACCACCCTACCGACAAAGACGTACCGCCAAGCGATTTAGCGTTCCGGTACGATGTCGTGTAGAAACCAAAAAGGGGTGTGGATTTTCATCCTCCTAACAAATTATCCCGCTTCCATCTTAGACTGCATCATCACTTACCATCAGGTGAGATTGTATTGTCAAGGGCTAACTTGTAAAGAATAAAAATAAACTCTATACACACCAACGAGTGAGTAATGTCACATTACTACTACACGTACACCCAACGCTAAAGTGACTTCCGAAACTAGAACATCTACACTATAAGATGGTTACAAATAATAATTGTTTACCTTATTAGGTTATTGTACATTTGTTAATTTACTATTTGCTCGTATCGTGTTTAAAATCGCAGAAATAACTTTTTGCGCTCAATGTATCCTACAATGTTTTAGCTAAACGGATTTTCCAACAAGTTTGTTATTGACAATGAACTCATAAGATGACAAACGCATTAGATATATATTTCGGTAGATACCTAATCTAAGAGCCATAATCTAAAGTTACCCATTGACAGTCAATTATTTCCACTTTTCTGCAGCGCAAACGGCAGCGAAGACGAGCCGTCATGCACGCAGCGGCCAATACACGATCAGTTATAGTCGTGGGTGCTGCAGAAAGGTGAGAATAATTGATTGAATGGCGCGCGTAAGGTCATATTTTAATAAAAGCTCAGGCTCTTACTGGTAACATGAGACCTACCTAACGTGTAAGCTTGTATGGATGTTTGGATGTATGCTTGGATGATTTCTTTGGATGTTTGTTACTCATTAACGCCGCTACTACTGAAGCGATTTGGATGAAATTTGGAATGGAAATAGATTTTACTCTGGATTAACACATAAGCTACTATTTATCCCGAAAAAATCGATAGTTTTCCGAGATTTGCGAAAGCTGATGATTTTGATGATATGAATGTTTGTTACTCTTTCACGCCTCGACTACTTAACCGAATTAGCAGGAATTTGGTATTGAGATATATTAGCATGGATTAACACATAGGAAACTTTTTATCCCGAAAAATCCATGGTTCCCGAGGGATTTGTGTAAAACTAAATTCCACGCAGACGAAGTCGCGGGCGTAATTACATAATTTCATTAAATTAGGCATGAAATGAAATGCATGTTCTACTTCCATTTTCAATTTGTGTGTTGATAAACATTCCACATTGAGTTTGTCTTTAGTGTAAGCCACAATGCGCGGTGCACGTATGATTGCGTAGCGGCACCGCGGGACGCAGCGAGTCAAGGTGAGCTGCGGCGGCTGATTGATCGACAAGGGAAAGCCATCCGCACAGGTATGCACAAGACGTAGGTACCGGCGGAATTTGTATTAGAACAACCTCTCTGACCCTGTTGACAGTGCCGGGTTAGTAAAACTTGATGCCCTAAGCAACCTGTGGTCATTGGCGCATCTAGGATTACTTCCTAGGGTGGGCCCAGGCCCACCTTAAGTGGCCAGCCCTGACATAACGCTAAACAAAGTTGACACTCATTATAGAAATATCGTTTACAATGTTTGTGGACGCTTCCCTCTGAAACGGGTCGACTGATTTTAATGATTTTTCTTTGTATATTCGGTAGCCCAGAATTCTAGAGTGGGCACTGGACCATTCTAGGGTGGGCTTGGCCCACCCACTATATACGCCTATGCCTGTGGTCCTCTCTAAGTGCACTACAAGGAACTAATTATATTTGAATATCATGAAATTATTAATTACACTCTCTATCAAGTCATTACTATTTTCTTTCAGTGCGCTATGCTTTCAGGCCGCACTCGAGTATATTTGCAGACAGACGGTTGTCCTTCCCTACCTTCACCTCCACAACTTTTAAACGGCTCAACCGATTTTCATCAATGTCTAAGAACACTCACCCGTAAGTCACTTTTAATACAAAAAAAAAAAACTAAATTGAAATCGCTTCATTCTTCTAACACCCCTCTTTTTTCGTCGGGGGTCCAATAAATGGTGCCGAAGGTAGATGTGTATCAATCAACGTTAAGTAAAAACAGACGGATTTTTAAATTACTTTATCTTTCCTGTGCTTGTTTTTTTACTCGGTGGTCTCTGGTCCCCCTAGACGGGATGCTAAGTAATTTCTTAAATAGCTTATAGACTAATTTAGGGCTGCCTGTTGGTATGGAGAAGTCCTGTGTTTGAACCCTAAGCTTCAATCATTACCAGCCAATTTTAAAAATGGCCAGGCTCATATGGAAAGGAAAGGAAATTGAGGCTAATTTTAATTTGGTTCTTATTTTATAATAGTTAACATAGGATGTTGAGCTGTGTATGTGGCGGCACCTGAACTGCGTCCTAACTGAAAATTTGTGCTGCATACTTATTTTTAACCGACTTCAAAAAGGAGGAGGTTCTCAATTCGGTCGGTATTTTTTTTTTGTGTAGGGAGTATGTGGCAAAATGCTGAGTTAGGGCCTTCTTCTAGGTTATGCCACATATTGCAAAGCATTCTTCTTTTATTGCTCCACTTTTTGCGTGGACAATTAAGCTGTGGAATAATTTAGAATTTAAGAGTGTAATATGTGGCATTACTTAAAAATAAATCTTTCTTTCTTTCTTTCTGAGAACTGATGATAGTAGAAGTACCTTAGCACTTTTATGCATTTGTATATTTTTAATACTTTACTTTAAATTACTTGATAAAAATTTACTTTTTAAATTTACTTGATAAAAATCTAACCAGTTTAGATAGTGGGGCCTCATTTTTTATTTGCACCAGGGCCCTTGGTTACCTAGCTACGCCACTGGATCCACACTGCTCTAGTACGGTAGTACTATCAGATGTTGATGATCGGGGCCGTCTTAACTTAATCTTGTAAAACGCAGAATAATTGTGTAACTATTAAAAATAGGCTAGTGGACTCATATCAAAATATTAATTTCGAATAGTACTAGGAATAAGGGTCCGAAATATACCAATTTTAATTAAAGTAATAGAAGATTACTTCAAGTCAAGTTATAGTGTATTTCTAGACGCCATAAAACTTTCGGCCATGACGTCACGTGAACCTGAAATTATAGTGAACAAACACGTCAAACGAATAATGGTTTTTAATCAAAAAGTGAAAGGCATTAAACTAGTAAACAAACATTGCTTGACGTAAACAAAAGTTTAATTCAAAATAAAAGGGAGTATTAAAGTAACGAAAACAAGATATATTTTTTTTACAATCGAACGATAATAAGACTTTTAAAAAAAGTGTCTATTGCTTCAAAATTATCTGACAGCATGTACTTGTACTAGTCAGACCTTCGTGTTTTTTTAAGCTATAAGTTTGTCAGTCAATGCTCCAAGCATGCGCCAAGTTTTTGTCATTATTGTTATTTACAATTTAGCCCTTGACTACAATCTCACCTGCTCACCTGATGGTAAGTGATGATGCAATCTGGTCGTTTATAAGTTTTATACCAGTAGCAAAGGAAATTATCGAATGTTTATTTCTACAGCTAATAGTGCTTTTCTGTTCTATAAGTTCGCTAAGTTTTTAAATTTCAAAGTACGAAGGATACATTTGTTCGTCAAAATGTTAACACTATGTTATTTTTTTAATGACGCCCCAGCTCTATCTCTCTATCTATATCCATATAAGGCTAATTTTTATAACCATAACAATGTTCTCGGTTTAACTGCGGTCCCTTGTGTATTGATGTTTCAAAATCTCGATCGAAGGGAAGGGTACTGGACGACCTTCGTATTCAATGTTTACAACATTTAAATTCAAATAAGGGTTATTCAATATCATAATTTCACATAACAGGTATTTCCAGTATTCTCATTTCACCAGCGAAACCTTAACCTTTCTTCGGCCGGTCCGTTCTCCCAGTACAATAATAATTAAAATTTCGCCGGCTCTCGGCCCTGGGGGCTAGGCCAGCGCCTTCGCGTACCGAATACGGCCGACCTTCTGCATTTCGTATCATTATTTCATATTAATGAATCCAACGCTCGCACTTGCATCACACTATCAGTATGGTAACGTTTTAAACGGAGGCTGCGATGTAATACGATAGTCTCGAAAGTTCCAAGGGTTGGAGAACTCCAATTTCTTATAACTTGCTGTTAGCGTCAGCGTTTAAGATAAATTGTTTTAAAACCTACGAACTTTATGCATAATTACTAGCAGCCGAAAAACTATAATTCGATACCGAATTCGGCCGACTTTTTTTTATTTCATATCATTAATTAATATAAATTAATGAACCCAGCGGTCGCTTGCATGATTGCATCACAATAATATGGTAACGTTTTAATCGAAGGCTGTAAGGTAGTTAATAAGATAAACTCGAAAGTTCCATGGAGTGTGAGAACTCTGGATCTAAGATTGTAACCTTGATAATGGAGTCAGCGTTTGAGATAAATTGTTTAAAAACTCACAAACTTTGTATAGTTATTCATTTATTGCTTTATTGCATCAATGCATATTTACAAAAATAGAAATAGGTAGATAGTTGGCAGTGGCGTAGCTAGGTAACCAAGGGCCCTGGTGCAAATAAAAAATGGGGCCCCACTACTATCTAAACTGGTTAGGTTTTATCAAATAAAAATAATAATGATGAGCCGATGAGCCTACTTAAAATAAACGATTTTTGAATTTGACTTTGACTTTAGAGATGCAAACACTAATGAAGATTTCAAGTTTTATGCACCGTATCGCGTAGATAGCAACGATATTTTAGACTAGATTTGTTACGTTACGTTACGTTACGTGCCTATAAAATTACCGCAAAAAGTGATCCGAATTTAGCTACTACACAGCGCAGACCTTACAATGTTATGTTTACTAACATAACATTGTAAGGTCTGCGCTGTGTAGTGTAATGTATTATATATTTATGTTTACATATATAGTTTTGTCTATTTTTGGGATACAATAGATAGACGTCCCTCGGGATCAGTACTCGTAGCAGTAAAAATTTCACGATCCTCTGATTGAAACGAAATTATTCATAGGAAAGTTTAATGGTAAAAATAATGAAATGTTAAATATTGTCTCCCTTTACAATTAGATACTACCCATAGGCGTATATAGCGGGGGGCCGGGTGGGCCGTGCCCACCCTAGAATGGTCCAGTGCCCATCCTAGAATTCTGGGCTACCGATCTCAAATTCTGTGATGGATGTCAAAATACAAAGAAAAATCAATATAATCAGTAGACCGTTTTAGGGGGAGTCCACAAACATTGTAAACGAAATTTCTATATTGAGTGTCGACTCTCACTTCAGCGGCATATCAGGGGCCAGGCCCACCCTAGGGAATAATCCTAGATACGCCAATGATACTACCGGAAAGGCCGAAACGCAAAACAACAACTTGTGTTCTGTCGCGAGTTCTCGTATGTGTAATCTAGCGCTGTTGATAAAATATCGATATATCGATATTATTTTTTTAAAACATCGATATTTATTACTAACGTTTTTTTAACAAATTTTTAATTTTTTTATATTCTCTATTCACTAAGTATTTACTACATCATCGTAAACATAATCAACTGTACCTTATTTACACTATATCTATAATATTATGGTTTTAAACTTTTAGTTTATTTATTCGCATATTATTGAAAATGTCACTAAAATCACTAAAATGAAAAAAAAATACAATATTCAATATCTACCTACAAACGGCTAAAGAGATACTTATCTATGGTCTATCAATATGGTCTGTGATTATCAATGAGCGAAGTGAAAAAGAAAGGTATACGAAAAACGACGAGTACGAATGAGTCTAATAGTAGTGCAGCGGAAAAATATCGATATGTACATCGAGAATCCGATATTTAAAAAAATAAACAACAGCCCTATTGTAAACTCAAGTGCGTCGTCAGCTTTGAGACTTAGCTACTGCTGCAGAAGGTGTGGCGAATGGGAAATGCAAATCTGTAGAACTATAATGTTTTTATAACTCAACATTATGAATCTCTTATTCGTCTCTATCTCTCTCTCTATACACCATACTACAAATAGAGAAAGATAGAGATTATTGTGTTATGATTATATCGTTACAGAATAACGCTACAGCCTACAGCTCAAAAGTTCAAGATGCGACTTAGAGGGAGTTCCAAAAAATTTCATGTTGTCCACAGTTTCATGTAACAACTCTAATACATATGGATTCTTCTATGCTTAATTAGGCTGCTAATTAATTTTACATTGTTTATGCGAGCGCTTGACTGCATTCATGCTTGATGGTAACTGATGATGCAGCCTATGTTGGAACGCGCTAGTCTAGAAGGTGCCTATTCACTCTTGAAGAGACCTATGTTGTAGGTGGTAGGGAAAACGGAAACTGGAAGGGCATTCCTTAACTTCGCAGTGCGGATTATGAAAGGCATCGCCAAAACGCATCGCACGTGTCCAAAGGGACGTTGAATACGTATGGACGCAGACTACTGCGCCACGGAGGCCGGAAAAAGGAGTTTTACGGCCTCCGTGGCGGAATGGATTTACAAAACGGAGGTCCTGGGTTCGTTCCCCGGCTGGGCCGATTGAGGTTTTCTTAATTGGTCCAGGTCTGGCTGGTGGGAGGCCGCGGCCGTGGCTAATTACCACCTTACCGACAAAGACGTACCGCCAAGCGATTTAGCGTTCCGGTACAATGTCGTGTAGAAACCGAAAGGGGTGTGGATTTTTATCCTTCTCCGAACAAGTTAGCCCGCTGCCATCTTAGATTGCATCATCACTTTCGTACCATCAGGTGAAATTGTATTGTGGTCAAGGGTTAACTCGTAAAGAATAAAAAAAACCTAGCAATTCTATGATTAGAAGCTTTGTAACGGAATTACGGTTTAATTTTTATATATTATCTTTGAACAATGCCTTAACATCAATTTAAATTTAAATCAAGGAAGTCGTTTAGCATTGGGTATTAGTCAGTAAAAAATATATACCTAATAGTGATGCCGGGAACAATGACAATAAACTTAAAAAAAGTTTATTGCTAACACCTTATTAAAATGGTAAGCTGATGGCACTATAATATTACAAGATTTATTACGACATTTTAACACAAGGTGTAAAAAGAAGGTTTTAAATTTGATGCTCTATGACACGCTTTTCTTTATTGAAATGACTCCGTAATTTATGTATAAATACATAAAAACTTAAATTATATACTGGACTAGCGGATGCCCGCGACTTCGTTCGCGTGAAACTCGATGTAAACTTTCAAATACCTCTACCCTACCCCTACCCTACCCCTACTCTACCCCTACCCTACCACTACCATACCCCTACCCTACCCCTACCCTACCCCTACCCTACCCCTACCCTACCCTACCCTACCCCTACCCTACCCCTACCCTACCCCTACCCTACCCCTACCCTACCCGTACTCTACCCTACCTCTACCTTACGTTGAAATTTTTCCTGAATTTTCTTTACTATAAACCTCACGGAGCCTGAGACCTTTCCAACGAATGCAAAACCGTGGAAATCGGTTCGTGCGTTCTGGAGTTATAGCGTCAGGAAGGAAAACCCGTCTTCTATACTAATCTATATCTATACTTCTATACTAATATTATAAAGAGGTAAAGTTTGTAAGTTTGTAAGTTTGTCACATTTTTTAAATGGGGTAATCTTCGGAACTACTGGTCCGATTTCAAAAATTCTTTCACCAGTAGAATGCTACATTATCGGGGAGTGCTATAGGCTATATTTTATATTGGTATCATATATATTAGCCGAGTTATCACAGTTTTTGTCATACAGGTCGGACTGAAAATCCTCTTAAACAGACTTATTCGCATGCGCTGCCTTAACTATTGTGTAAAATTGAAATTAATGTACAGAGACTTTATGTATCTGTAAAAGTTCTACAAAAAAGTCCGCGACACCATATATCTATCTTCTATATATTAACAGATATAGTACCTTTTGTGTTTTAAAAATTATTAATTTTATATACTTAGGTTTACGTCATTATTTATACAACTAAACATTAATCCTTATTAAAATAAATTATTTATTAATCACAAGGATATTATGGAGATAAGATTTCCCTTTACAGTATGTTAATTACTTAAATAGTTTCGGAGATAATACAAAATTTCTACAAGACGCAGAAATTCCGCTATATGACGCCCGGCGCTTTCATTTACGTAGTTCCCGTTCCCGTGTGAATATAGGGATCAAACATAGCCTATGACACTCGCAAATAACGTAGCTTTCTATTGGTAAAACAATTTTCCAAATCGGTCCAGTAGATCCAGAGATTACCTCCTACAACCACACGAACTTTACCTCTTTATATTATTAGCATAGAAGTCTATATTTCTCTTGGTCATACCACCACACTTTGCTAAGGGTAGGAGTAAGATAGAGAAGTTACAGGGCAGGGTAGAGTACGGGTAGGGAAGCGTAGGGGTAGGGTAGGTTTAGGGCCGGGTTTAGGGTAGTGGTAGGGTAGGGGTAGAGGTAGGGTAGAGGTACGGGTAGGATAGGGAAGCGGTAGGGTAGGGGTAGGATAGGCGTGAGATAGGGGTACGGGTGGGATAGGGGTAGGATGGGGTTAGGGGTAGGATGGGGGTAGGGTGTAGGTAAGGTAGGGGTAGGGTAGGAGTAGGTTTGGGGTAGGGTAGGGGTAGGGTAGATGTATGGGTTGGGTAGGGTTGGGGTAATGGTAGGGTAGGGGTAGGGTAGGGGTAGTAGTAAAGTTGACATCGAAATTTACGCGGACGAAGTCGCGGGCGTCCGCTAGTATTTTTATATAGTAGAAAAAAATATTCGAACAGAATGAATAAAGAAATGAAATTATGTAAATTAATTTAATAATTATATGAATTTGAATATGAATTTCAGTCATCATCATCATCATTATCAACCCATGTTCGGCTCACTGCTGATCTCAAGTCTCCTCTCAGAATGAGAGAGGAGTTAGGCCAATAGTCCACCACGCTGGCCCGATGCGGATTGGCAGACTTCACACACGCAGGTAATTGAGAAAATTCTCTGGTAAGCGGGTTTCCTCTCGATGTTTTTCCTTCTCCGTTTGAGACACGTGATATTTAATTTCTTAAAATGCACACAACTGAAAAGTTGGAGGTGCATGCCCCGGACCGGATTCGAAGCCACACCCTCCGGAGGAATCCGATCCGGTTTTGCTTTATATTTGGGCTGGATTATCAGTATACTATACTAAAGTTAGGTAATATCTAAACTGAAGTCGTACCCACTCATAGCACAGTCTTTTCCGACTAATTGAAGGGGAGTATTGGTCATATGTTAAAGATTGGGAAATATTATTTAAAAAAAAAAAGAAATGAAAGAAAGCTACTGTGTACCGAATGGTTCCAAAAGCTAACCCTGGCTGAGTTGCAGGTCAGATTAAATTAAGTTGGCGACTTTCCTTCTCACCATTATATTTTATACATGGGGGCCCCTGTCCAGCCCCCCTTTACGTGTATAATTATAAATTAGTAAAATGTAATCCACAATCACACTTAGTTCCTTGCTTAAACGTGCGCCCAAAAGTTGGAAACATCCTACGTTGGTTAAGTCACTGTCATATTATTTATTTTAAGCAAGCATTTTTATTTATTTTGTGAGAAATCTTTACCCGTCATTATTTTGACGGCCTCCGTGGCGCAGTGGTATGCTCGGTGTTTTTAAAGGACGGAGGTCATAGGTTCGCTCCCCAGCTGGGGCGATTAAGATTATCTCAATTGGTCTGGTGGTGGGAGGCTTCGGCCGTGGCTAGTTACAACCGTACCGCCAAGCGATTTAGCGTTACGATGTCGGGTAGAAACCAAAAGGGTGTGGATTTTCATCCTACTCCTACCAAGTTAGCTTCCATCTTAGATTACATCATCACTTACCATCAGGTGAGATTGTAGTCAAGGGCTAACTTGTAAAGAATTAAAAAAAAATTGGGCCCCCAACTAATTAATTGATACTCTTCAAATGCACGCTGCGCCACTGGCCATTACTTGAAGCTTTCGCTTGACTATTGGGTGATTCTGAGGATCAAAGTAGGGATACAGATGATGCAAAAGCAGTGAGAAGTTATAAGAAGGTTCCTCACTCTCATGCCCCTCAACGGGTGGGCTAGATTTTTTATATAAAAATTTAATAGTGCTTTGTTTGTTTTTAATATAAATAAATAAATTAGAGACAAAACTAATAATGTCTTAATAAATTGTGAATTCAAAAAGAGCTTACTATAAACTGATGACTTTGAATTACTGTTTCCCGGCACCTTTGAAATATTTTAACACAAAAAAGAGGGTTGATTTGGTGATGACAAATTTTCTAGTAAGTAAAATGTGATGTTTACATGTACATGTTTCATTTGTTACATTTCTTTTCTTAATATATCATAAATGTTATCAATTTTATGATAAATTAAGAAATTGATTTTGTTCAATGGTATTATGATAATTCTAAAACTAAATCTATATTTAACTTACCTGAATTCGAAGCTTGATGTAAACAAAAAATAAATTCTAACTGAAAACGTTTTTTAAAGTACTTAATATATTTTAATCTGAATCACTACAAATCGTGCGAAGTTAGCAAAAACTGATCTTGAAATACAAATGATTGTTTGTGTTGTTATAATTCGAAACGTGACTTTTTACGTTTATTTATTAATAGTATTGTTGTATTTTCATCGACAAATCCACGTCGGTCAGCCACGAAAGCTGAAACGAAACTGGCAATTTCTTCCGCATTTCCTACATATAGATCCGAAAGGAAAAACTGCGCTTCAATGTTGACTTCAGTTTGCGCTTACGCATAGGGTTACCACCCGTTCTATAATATATAGAACTAGCGGACGCCCGCGTCTTCGTCCGCGTAGAATTCAGTTTTTCACAAATCCCGCGGGTACCATGGATTTTTCCGGAATGAAAGTAGCCTACTGCCTATGTTAATCCAGAGTAAAATCTATTTCCATTCCAAATTTCAGCCAAATCGCTCCAGTAGTAGCGGCGTTATAGAGTAACACTTACACACAAACTTTCGTCTTTATAATATTAGTTATATGTACATACATATTATTTTAAGATTGTACTATATTTTGAGTGAATACTTTTGAATCAATATATAGTACCACACAAAAATACTATATTTTCAACACTAAAATCTAACAAACAAATCTTTAATTTTGAAACTATAATAAATTCTTTTCAAATTCCAAACTATGAACGAACGGTTTAAAATAACTTATAGTTTATAAAAAAAATTTGAATAGCTTTTTTAATATTTTTTATAAAATAGAGTATAGTCTAGTTTTTATAAAAATACTTATAAACGTCTTTTTTCGCTTATTCTGTAAAATATTAACTTGAAACGTTCTATATTTTTTATGGCTAACTCTGAAAAATAGGCAGGTAAGTACTACATTTATCTTAAACGAAATGGTGGCAACCATAATGTAATATGTTTACGTACGCAAAATACTTACCGGCAGAATGTATTATCGATTATCATTTACTACAATAGCTATGTTATTTACAGTCATAATATTTAATTTTACCTACCGCATTATTAGTAAAAATATAGTCGTATAGTGGTAAAATATTATTGAATGGTCATCAGTTGTTATTGTTAGCCTTGTCTTTAAGGTCTAGTATCTACATTAACCTACCAATGTCGAAACCTACCTATCATAATCGTCAGCATATTATTTTAACATCTCAGTATACCTACCGGGTCCCTGTAGCTAAGTGGCACGTCGACTCTCTTTCTACGATCGCAAACGAACCGCTTTGGAGGAAATTGTATGGGAATGACAGATCTTGATCACGTGACGTGTCGATAGCAACCGTCATTCCCATACATCTTTCTAGTCATAGCTGGGCACCGTTAATCAAATAGTTAACTTCGTTAATCGTTAAACCGCTACAAAAAAAGTTAGCTTCGTTAAACGTTAAAGCGTTACATTCCGGAAGAATTAACGCAAGTTAACGTTAATCGTTAATCCGTTAATATTGCGTTGGTAGTGGACTGGTTGCATTGCATTTTTATATCATTGTGTGAGATCCCCATTGGAAAAATAAGGGTGAGCACTGGGGAAAAGTGTCATAAATTGTTTTTAGTTGATGTTATCTATAATTTTAACATATAAATCAACAAATTACTAATTTGTTGATTTCTTTGAAAACAAAATCATAATTTCTTACTTGTCTAAACCTGTTAATCGCGTCACGCGGTAAATAGTAGGCATTGGATTAACGATTAACGGGCTTCTGCATATTAATGGAAGTTAACGGGTCCGTTAACATTTTTAAAGTTAACTTAAAAGTTAATCCGTTAAGCAAAATGTTAACTTCGTTAATTAACGATTAACGGATTAACGAGTTAGCCCAGCTATGTTTCTAGTTTTCGAAGCGTTTGCAATCGTAGAAAGAGAGACGAAGCTCTCCTGCCGCCCTAGCCAAGTGGCGCGCATATTCTGAAACGATGTTTTTTTTATGTTTAAGTAATTCGTAAGTGCAAGTTTTGAATTGATGTCACTAAATGAATAAACGTCAATCTAATAGGTACTATTTTTTTTTGGGGAAATTAAATTAAAATTTACTACAAATAAATATAGACCTCTGTTAATGATTTTATTTTCTTATTTATTTATTTACAATTGAACAAAACATCGATCAAGGAATCGAGTATTCGGTATAACGAGTGTATGTTTGCGTAAAAATAACATGTGTGTGTATTGCGCATGTGTAGTGTAAGGACATGGAATATATTTCTCGATGTGTGAGTCGTAGGTAATAACGATCGATCAATATTATATTGTACTAGCGGACGCCTGCGAATTCGTCCGCGTGGATTTCAGTTTTTTTTTTATGATTTTTCCCAAATGGAAAGTAGCTAAGTTAATCGAAAGTAAAATCTATTTCCATTCCAAATTTCAGCCAAATCGCTTCAGCAGTTGCGTCGTTAAAAAGTAACAAACATCCATGCAAACTTTCGCGTTTATAATATTAATAGGATATTTTTTTTAAATTATATTTAATGTACCTACTGAAGTGGCTTCCTTATTATACCTATTTATTTAACTGCCTCATAGCTTCCGAACCAAGCTCAGTTCGACTGCTAACATAGACAATAAAATATTGGGATTTTCTTTTTTTTAGAAATATTTCAGTTACAGATTACACCAAGATACATATATTTTTTTTCTTATTAATTTAATTTAATTACCCTCATTTTATTCTTTACAAGTTAGCCCTTGACTACAATCTCACCTGATGGTAAGTGATGATGCAATCTAAGATGGAAGCGGGCTAACTTGTTAGGAGGAGGATGAAAATCCACACTCCTTTCGGTTTCTACACGTCATCGTACCGGAACGCTAAATCGCTTGACGGTAGGGTGGTAACTAGCCACGGCCAAAGCCTCCCACCAGCCAGGCCTGGACCAATTTAGAAAATCTCAATCGGCCCAGCCGGGAATCGATCCCAGGACCTCCATCTTGTAAATCCACCGAGCATGCCACTGCGCCACAGAGGCCGTCAAGACCCTGCTGGATAGGGAAGGGTTATTCCAATCCTTCCGGCTTGTAAAATGTACTACAGTATAATATCTATGAATCTTAATTGACGACCTTTTTGGCGCAGTAGCGCTGTAGTTCTCAACAGAGAGGTCCTGGGTTTGATTCTCAGCTCGAATCAGATTGGTAAATTAAATTATTTTTTAAATTGGCTCAGGTCTAGTGTGGTGGCAGGCAGCGGTCGTGGCTAGTTACCACATTACCGGCAAGGACGTACCTACTGCCAAGCGAGTTAGCGTTCCGGTACGATATCGCGTATAGAAACCGTCAGAAGCGCGGATAGAAACTTGTGGCTCTTCCAAGTAAGCCCGCTTCCATCTTATTATCACTTAACGTCAGGTGTGATGGCAGTCAAGGGCATTCTTGTCAAAGAATAAAAATATGGTACTATGGTAATCATTACACAGATTAATCAATAATATACGGAATTCATTTTTCAAATTAACGAAATTCAAAAGTAATACATTCTTGAGTCGTTACGAACCGTCGCATCGGTAATTTTCAATATTATTCAAGAAAAATGACGTCTTATGTTTATAAATATTTTTTATTTTTATTGATTATTATATTCATTTCCGTTATTGTTGTTAGTGTTAAATTGTCAAGGAGACGCGTGACGTGTGCTTTTTAATGGGTTTCACCGGCTTCAGTACGCTGCTTGTAAAGACTCAATCTGGTTACTCTGTGATATATTTATATAATTGATGATATAATTGATGATAATACTATAATCATCTCTACTTGGTACTCTTATGACTAAAATGTGCTCACCTATTTTCATTTTCTTTCTTTCTCTCATTTTTTCTTCTTTTTAACCGACTTCCAAAAAGGAGGAAGTTCTACGTTCGGCTGTATGTATGTTTTTTTTTATGTATGTCCAGCGATAATTCCGTCAGTGTCATGTTTTATTTAAAGCCGTTTCTGAAAGAACCACAGAAATTTTGTAATTTAAACGGCTTGAGTTAAAACTTCACTGACTTGACACCGCCTTCAAACTGATCAGAAGGTAGCACATAGGTAAGAAGTTATTTCTTGCTTTTTAGTTTAGGTTATTTTTCGAGTTGGAAGTCGGTTGAATTTTTTTTATTAAATTTTTTTCAGTTAATAATACTAGTGTGTATGTTCTTTATTTGTGATATTTAAGTTATCTTTTATTTACTGTTCTTTATTTCATGCTGTGTTTATTTGTAAGTAATCACTACACTTATAGTGATTTCTAATTTAGTTACATTTTATTATTTTAGTTAGTGTAAGTGATTGTAAATAAACCTAATAAATAAATAAATATTATATAAGTCCTTTAGGAGGCTCATAAACTATATGTAAGTACGTCGTTTTATAAACTATCATAATTTTCACGATCGCTCCTGGCCTTGTGTGTGATTTATGTACATCGGCATAACACAGAAGGTCAGAGTAATGCAAACTTTCATCATTTCAACGCCCGGTACTTTACTGGTCACTGACACTAAGACCATCGTTAACTTACGAGTATGTACGTACCCTTGTACATAGTGTCCATAGATCATTTCGATGGTTTCTAAGTGGCCGTCATTTTTAGGGTTCCGTATTCCACAAGGAACCCATATATTTTCGCCATGTACGTCTGTCTGTCCATCCGTCCGTCTGTCCGCGGTTTAGCACAGCAAGTAATTAAATATCACGTGTTTCGAACGGTGAAGGAAAACATCGTGAGGAAACCTGGCACCTGCATACCAGAGAATTTTCATAATTCTCTGCGTGTGTGAAGTCTACCAATCCGCATTGGGCCAGCGTGGTGGACTATTGGCTCAGCCCGAATATGGGTTGATAATGATAAACATTAAAAATGTGAACAAAGTCAAAGATTTAAATCTTGATAAATATTTTTTTAGGGTACCTTGGGGAATAATTATTTTTTCTTCGTTTATCTTATAGTGTAGGGTATCATTGGATAGGCCTTTGAATGATATGATATGATATGAGGGGTCTTCTACCAATATTTTTCGATTTAGGGATCTGTTTGTAAAATATTAAGCTTTTAAGTGCTATTTTTGTTAGAGGCAAGTGTCCCAACCCTCTACCGGCTAAACGGTAGTTTATGGATACATGAAATTCACGAAAGTAGGATATATATTGAAATTACAAGGAAAAATATAACAGCTTAGTAGCAATTGTTATTTAATAAATCGACCAACTTAAAAAATGTAATTGGAAATTGCATACTACTCGTAGTCTCGTAATTCCGTTGCTAATTAAAAAGATAAAGTTGTCAGTGATATACCTAACTTAGAGTCTGTTATAACTGGAAAGATGATTTTTTGGAAGATTTGGTATAAGTATGTATATAAAGTAGTAAAAAGAAAATTTAAAAAAAAAAATTTAAAGTTCCTTCCATAATTGCAGTGAGAATGATTTTTTTATCGTCTATACCATGGTTTGGGGTATCTTTATTGGTATTTTTGTGTGGTATTTTTGGTAACTTCTGCGGAACCCTACACTGCGCGTGGCCCTACACGCACTTGGCCAGTTTTCTTTTGATACGTTTTTTAAAAATTAAACTTAGCTAGATCGATTTATAGTCTACAAAACACCCTTTACAAACGTACTCAATTTCATGAAAATCATTGGTGTCGTTTCTGATATTCAGATTTAGTTCAAAATTAAAAGATTACGTGCGGACGCCCGCGGTTCAGTTCGCATAAAATTCATAAAAATCCCGCGGGAACTACGGAGTTTTCCGGGATGCAATATTCCAGAAATATCCATAGCCAATGTTCTGTAATATACAATTTATCTCCATCCTAATCGGTTCAGTCGTGAAACAGACGCAAACATTATTTATTTATTGTAGCCGTCTAATTTCATACATTACAATTGATGATTTGTACCTAGATATTTTGATAAAATTCAAAATTCAAATTCAGAATTCATTTCAATTATGCTTAGTTTAAATATATTTTAAAATCGTCAATCTCGCGAAAGGTAACGAGAAAAAAATACAGCAGGTATCTACTGTTTTTTTTTATTATTGTTAGTGATTAAGCAAAAATATATAACAACTTTTCAACCATACTTAGCATTTATTTGTTCAGGAATATTAAGGTCGGTCAGTGCCCTAAACAAAATTAATATTGATCGTTTTTAATAAACAATTTTGCACTTGTACCCCGTGCCCACCAACCCGCGTTGAAGCAGTGTGGTGAGCAGAGAGGCTTATTTATTTACTGCTTATGCTCTTTAAAAGATTTGCTGTGCTTAAAAAGATGATTTGCTTGATTTTTAGAATTCCTCACATAATAATTCGAAAACGAAACCTTTATAAAGTTAAACGCAGTACGACAAATTCTATCATTAGTTATAGGCCTATTTTAAACTACAACTGGCCTATTCACTAACTTTGTAATATTAGCTACATAATATAATCATCATTATCAACTCATATTTGGCTCACTGCTGAGCTCGAGTATCCTCTGAGCATGAGAGGGGTTAGGCCAATAGTCCACCACGCTGTCCCAATGCGGATTAGGCAGACTTCACATAGGCAGAGAATTAAGATAATTCTTTGGTATGCAGGTTTCCTCACGACGTATTTCCTTCACCGTTTGAGACACGATATATTTTTTTTTTAATGCACACAACTGAAAAGTTGGAGGTGCAAGCCCCGGACCAGATTCGAAGTAGGCAGAGTTCATATCCACTGGGCTATCACGGCTAGTAATTTTGATCAGTCAGTGATAGTGAACACAAAAGTGCCTGTGTGCACTTAGTAGAGTATATATAAGCTTGGAACACTTTTTTTTTTGCACGCGGTGATTTGTAGGCATGTAACATATCTAATAGTATAAAATCATTGAGCCTAATGGAAAAATGGCAAACGCACAGTTAGTAGGTACCAAAGCATGCACTATCCGGCGGATACGCAGATACTAGAGTGTTTGGCAATATTAATTGTAGACGCCTTACAAAACTCAGTTAATACACGCGTCTTGCTTAAGAACAATTTTTATATTAGCTAGAGGCTATTTCTTAATCGATGATGGTGTAATTGCGTTTAAAAAAATATTCAAGTTTTGCATGTCCACTAGGACCTTGGTGTGCCTTGGTATTAGCAGTGTACTGAATGTGCATCTCACAAAGGAAAAAGCGAGACCAAACTGATGCTACTTACCGAAACTTTTAAACTCTTGTTGGCTGGTGGGAGGCTTTCGGCCGAGGCTAGTTACCACCCCACCGACAAAGACGTACCGCCAAGCGATTAACCTTTCGCTGCCCGCGAGTATTTTATCGAAAAGTCCGTCTGCGTTGAAGAAGCCGACAGTCAGGGAATGCGGTTTTAATCTAAAACCGAAAGGAGTGTGTATTTTCTTCCTTCTCTTAACAAGTTAGCCTCTTCTATCTTAGATTGCATCATCACTTAAGTACCATCAGGTGAGATTGTAGTCAAGGGCTAACTTATAAGAAAAATAACTAAAAAAAAGAATAAAGTCTATTGCAGACTATTCTGTAACGATGTTTTGTATAACTCGAAAGTGTGAGTTTCGAATTCACCTCTATCTATCTCTGTTTAGCACGATACTATAGAAAAAGAAAGATAGATGGGCATTCGAAGCTCGCATTTGCGAGTTATCCCCAACATCGAGAACTTCAGTTCCATATAAATTCGCGTTTACGTTAACGTAATAGTAACAGTATGAAAACATTGAAAACTCCCACTAGGCACACTGATCGATTGCAGTTTCTAGTGGTTTATGGTAGGCGTCCACAGATTCGCATCGCACTTAACTGACGCATCGCATCAAACGAATTTTTAATTTTACGTTACGTAGATAACATCCGTTCGATGCGATCCGTAGATACGATGCCGATCAGTGGACGCACTTGTATGACACTATTCAAACAATACTAAAACTAATTTAATGCGATGCGGATCTGTGGACGCCTACGTTTATAGAATCTCTACGGATCATCAAGTCTTATGTCCTAATCCTGGGACGGACTATGAATATTGGGCTTCACTTTCTTCCAAGATTTTTATAGTTGCTTCGTTGGTCCAGTTGTTACCCTCAGTGGCATGCACTTCATACATGCATTAAAGTACTGCGTATCCTAAGAGTTGTTTTCTTAATGCTTATTAAATGAAGATTTTCCATGATAGTGCATACCATGATCGACAACCTTATGCACGCCACCGGATACCCTATGCAGCTTCGGAATCACGGCCCTGGGTTTAAAAAATTTTGTTTAAAAAATGGGTACCTATTTTAAAAGTTTAAAAAAGTTCCGCGACAGTAATATTAGGGAGGTACTAGGTACCTATGTTTCTTGGGTTTTTTCAAGAAAATAATTAACATGCGTAGAGACCCTTCCGTTTCCAGTTAACACGCTTGCTAGTCATATTTATAGGTACTAATTGAGACATTGTCCATATTTACATTGGATTTGTAAATTGATAGCTCTTCGAGCCGGATTTAGAACTTTGTTTCTTGAAAACCCGCACTTTGTAGTAGAGGAGCCCAGGTACTTAAATGAGAAGTTAGGAAAAATAGAATGGTTAATATACTTTTGTCCCTTTCAGTGGTGAGGAGAAAATTACAGACTGTAAAGACAATGGGGATGATTTGAAGAAGGTTTGAATATATTGATTTTTGAGATATTCGGGTAAATAAGGTCATTATTAACTTATTAATAAAGCCTACATAAAAAAACCTACATAAAAAACAAAGATTGTCGGGATGTATGTAAAATAAATGAGATTATAAAATTTCAAAATCAATCAAAAATCATATAACATAAATAGTTTAAAAATCATACATTTTTAGCTTCATTACATTCAAGGTGTCATTTTATATAATGAGAAGTATAAACATAAACGCACAAATAACAAAGATATTTATAAATTTGTTTGAACGCCCATACAAATCTAACGATTTCACACATCGACGACGTCATTAATTACTGTCATTTAGTATAGAGCGTCTTTGAGCGATCCGTGGCACCACCGCAAATATGAATGACCCTTTAAATCCCTGTAGCATCCAAAGTAGTAGTAGTGGTAAAGTTGCTTCATACACTTAATTTTTACACAATTTGAAAAATTATCATCATCCCTACTTTTATTACTTCGGTTTACTGAAATTGTCAGAAAATATTACCGATTATAAAATATGAATTCCTTCGAATTTATAAAAAACAACCTACATAATTATAATAAGAAAAACCTATAATAAAGATTTTGAAAAATATTATATTATATAAGTTTTGAAGTATATTATATTATAAGACAATTTCTGATATAATTTCACTGAAACATAATTTCCATAGACACAAAGAAAATATAATAAAATAAATCGAGTCATTTCAGAGGTTTGCGTTCACAAATATTTTTAACGAAATTATATTGAGTGTCGACTCTGTATATTGATATGTAGGCCCACCCCAGGAAACAATCCTGGATACGCCAATGGAATATTTTTAAAGGATTTTTAGTGGTTTCCCTAAACGTACCTACTCACCAATGATTAGGTAGGGCTCGTACTCGGTGGAGGTACTCAACAACATGTACTTTAATCTCCTATATATCTACATAATAAGGCCGCGCATAATTAAGCCGCGCTCGAGTTAATCCAAAAATTTCTTCTTCGGCTCCTCTACTAAGTATTAGCTAAAAGCAAAGTATAACTTATTAGTGCTTTGTGTACCATAATAACATCTTTGTTATTATCATTCACGTCACAATAGTAATCTATAAATACCCATGTTCCATCACACTATACTTATTTCAAAGGACATTTTAATAAGTTGTGATGATTAATTATTATTTTGAATGATCAATAATGACAGTGATGAGTTGAAGTATTATATAAAAAACGTGGATTAAAATTGCGCGTGTAAACATAATTATAATATGTATATTAATAAATGTCAGTTATAAAGTTGTATGTTGTTGAGATAGATACTTTAAATATTTTTTTATTTAAAGAATCCTGAACGTCGCGACTCGCGAGGTATCCTAAGCACCTTGACGCATTTCTGACGATTCGGAGATAAAACAAGCTTCGCCTACCTACTCTGCGGTGAAGAGTCCAAACAGGCCGATTCCCGCCGGGTTACCTTTTAAAAGTACATACATATTCATTATTGTAATGAATATATTATATGTATGAACTAGTTTATGCCGCGCTGTTTCAGCGCGGCATTCCCGTTCCCTTAGGAATACGGGATTAATATATATCCTATAGCCTTCCTCGATAAATGGGCTATCTGACACTGCCAGAATTTTTCAAATCGGACTATTACTTCCTGAGATTAGCGCGTTCAACCAACCAAACAAACAAACGAACTCTACAGCTTTATAATATTAGTATAGATGTATGAAAAACCGAAGTTTATCAAGCGGTATGAATTTCTTTTTCTTTACGACGGACGGCGTACCTTCATCAAAATTCCATCCTTCGCCACTGCTACTCTGTATCTTAATTTTGTTTTCATGTACTTTTCAATAGATGAACTCATTATTTTAAACTGATAACTGAAGTCTTTTATCCAAAAATAAATATAATTCAAAATTCACGCAAGTAAAACCGGGATTTTAAGGTAGTCTTATGGTTAAATGAACATACTGATTAGGTACTGATGACATTTTTTATACCTATGTCTTGTTAGCTGGTTATTTATTGTTTACTGTTTTTATGTTTTTCCTTCTACACACCAAAGTATCGAAGTAGAAATACATATTTAAAAAACTATTAATACTAAATCGCTTGGCGGTACGACTTTGTTGGTAGGGTGCTAACTAGCCACGGCCGGAGCCTCCCACCAGCTAGACCTGGACCAATTAAAAAAACCTCAATCGACCCAGCCGGGGTCCGAACCCAGGACCTCCGTCATTAAATCCACCGCGCATACCACTGCGCCAAGGAGGCCGTCAAAACCCGTATACCGTCGTGTAGAAACCGAAAGGAGTTTGGATTTCTTCCTCATAACAAATTAGCCCGCTTCCATCTTAGATTACATCATCACTTACGAGTACCGTCAGGTGAGATTGTAGTCATGTGCTTGTAAAGAATTAAAAAGAAACAATGTTGTGGATAAAACCTCAACAGATCTGTAGTAAAAGTACGAAAAGATATGACAAATATTATTTTTAGAAAAAATTATAACCAGATGCTATGATAAAACAAAAGCACGTTCCGCACTTGAAAATACATTTAGTGCGGATCGACGATTAAACTCATTCCAGAAGTAAAATAAAACCAACGTCATTAAATACCGTCGCAACTTTTATTGAATTATAGGAATAGGTACATTATAAATACAAACAGATAAAATAATTTCACTTCCACCAATCTACGACGGTTGCATTGATTGATCTGATAATAGCATTATTTCCATACTTATTATTTTATGTCCTTAAAACTTAATAAGTAGGCAAAATCAGTGACACTGGTAGAAATACAATAACCATACCTAAAGTCAAAGATTTGATACCATTAGATTTGTCACTAGCGCGTCAAAACTGAGGCGACAAATTCGGCTAATTATTGTATTCATTTCAACGTAACAACGAAAGTTGTTTAACAAATAACACCTAAATATTGTCTACAATGCCAGGAAGTGTGTTCAGGAAGTGTAAAAACTATATACTTATACATAAATATATAATGTAAGTAAACACTAAATCTTGGGTAAATAACTTTCGTTGTTTACTATGCAACTAAATGAAATGAAGACAATTAGCCACATTTATTCGCCTCAATTTCGACGGGTTAGTGACATATCTAATAATAGTGATAGTATAAAATCTTTGGGTGTTTAGGATAATAGGTAATAAAACAACTACACAGTACTTACACTTTCTTGAAATTATAATCAGTGGCGGATTTACAAATATGCCGCCTGTAGGCTATTGAGCTTTTACCGCCCCTGCTGTCATCTGAAATTCGACACTATTGTTTTTTTTTTTTATTCTTTACAAGTTAGCCCTTGACTACAATCTGACCTGATGGTAAGTGATGATACAGTCTAATATGGAAGTGGGCTAACTTGTTAGGAGGAGGATGAAAATCCACACCCGGTTTCTAAACGGCATCGTACCGGAACGCTAATCGCTTGGCGGTACGTCTTTGCCGGTAGGGTGGTAACTAGCCACGGCCGAAGCCTCCCACCAGCCAGACCTGGACAAATTAAGAAAATCTCAATCTGCCCAGCCGGGGATGGAACCCAGGACCTCCGTCTTGTAAATCCACCGCCCATACCACTGCGCCACGGAGGCCGCCATTGTTCGCAAACAATGAAAATTTATTACATTTTATCTATCTCTAATATTGCGTCCTTTAATATTTTTGTACATTAGTAAAACATTGAAATTTTCATTGAAGTTTTCAAGAATAATTTTCTTTATTTCTGTAATAAAAATTATTTGGGCCAAACTTGCCGCCCTGTGAAATCTGGCGCACCAGGCTACAGGTTACTTAGCCTACTGGCAAATCCGCCACTGGTCTCACTCTCTATGCTATTGCAAATGCTATAATGCTATTATCAGATATTTCAATAATAATTTATATAGATACGTATAAGTACGTAGATACAATGTAATATTAAATATAGTTACGCTAGATATACAACATCTATAAGTAGTAGAAATATTGATAAAATTACACTTAGAAAACCTTTTTAAGTATCTAAAACTATAACTACTTACTTAGAATTGGTGTTCTTGTATTCTCACAGTGAATTCGATTCCAAATCACATTAAGATGGTAATAAAAGGGAGGATGTAGTAAGGGTCAAGTGGAGGGTCGAGTAAGACTATTTAGATTTTTTTTAAATACATATTTGCCATATCTTTTAAAAATGACCGATAATTCCCTTCGAATTTTTGGGGTAGGGGTAGGAAAGAAGTAAGTGCATATAATTCAAAGCGAAGCTTGACCGGGTCCGCTAGTTATTTAATAAATAGAAAAAAATTAAAAAACAAGTAAAAAAAAAATTTTTGTTTAACAGTTTCATGACGTAGATAATGTAATAAAGGTTCTAGGTATATGTATTCTGTAATAAAGGGTAAAAAATAATGGGATATGATAGGAGCATTATATGACAAACTTTCAGCTTATAAAAAAATGCCAAAGACAGGCTCTTTATCCATTTAACATTGCCTATTTTCTACATTTATTTTTTGACTTTCTTTACATAGCCGGCTATTGAAGTCTTACTATTTCTAAACAAAGAGGTAAGATTTGACTGCTCGTTTGTTTGTTACGACTATTCGTTACAAACAAACGAGCAGTAAAATTTTACCTCTGTTATAGCCCATGTTACTTGCTGATAATGTAGAGCCTTTGCTCTACATTATCTGCAAGCAACTGGCATGAGGTTGAGACCGCGGGGCGTCAGCTAGTATTGAATAAAAAAAGTGTAACGAATTTCAGAATGTAGTTTAGAATCGAATCAGTAAGTTACTAAACATATTCTTAAAAATAACGAGGTATAATCTATGGCCTAAAAGGCCTTATCTTAAAAATAGGTTTATTTTTACCTGATAAGTATAATGATTTAGAGGTAGATACCTACCTACTCTACGCAGGTATGATATATTGCATATAATATATCTGCATAAAACGTAAAAAGTTCAATTTCTACCATATTTTCTAACATAGTAGGTATGGTACCTAGGTAGGTCTAAACAGCTTATATGTATATATTATTTACTTAAACAATACATAAATACTTAAGTAGATAGTTTTTGCTTAGGTATATTAGATCTAGTACGTAGCTACTACTATAATTTAAATCTTATGTACATGTACATTTGAAAGGTAAAAATATTGTAGGTACCTACAGGTAAATATTTTATGTCTATGAAAACTTAATTTTAAGGTTAATTATATCTAAGAGGTAATTATAACTGTCCTATGACCCCAGGAAAATAGCAACCCGAATTACTCCGATCCCGATCCGATCCGAAAAATAATCTCTAGTTTCCTGTTTTTTTTTTTCGGAAAAAGGAACAAAGGAGCGTGCGCAAACTTTCTTACAAGGGTGGGATTATTCTGGAGTAGCTATCAGCTAATTTTGTAGAGTTTTCAAATGAATCAGTGTATATGTATAATAATTTTAGGGTTCCGCAAGGACCGGTAAAGGAATTCTTATAAATCAGTGATGTCGTATCTAGCCGACCACGACTTAGCACAGCTATGAGAATCTGCAAGAAAACTTTAAAGCCACTTTAAGGCCAATAATGTGGTAAAATAAAAAATAAATAAATACATTTTTATACCTTCTTACATGTAAAACAGCAATGAATTTTCTCAAAATGAAAATTCACAAGTACGTAAGTTTCCTCACTATGTTTTTACTTTACCGTATGAGACACGTGATATTTAATTTCTTATAATGCACACAACTGATAAGTTGGAGGTGCATGCCCCGGACCGAATTCAAACCCACACCCTCCGGAATCGGAGGCAGAGGTCATATCCACTGAACTATCACGGCTCCTATATATATATTAAAAGACATACACGCCAAATAAGTTACCTACATTGTCCTACTCTGAACCAGTCAAACCTAGGTAGGGGCTACCACAGCCATTTGCAAAACCATCATGCAGTCCATCGTATTTAAGGTCGTTAGTAATTTTACTTCATTATTATCAGTCCGACAAAATACTCTCTACGTACGTTTCAGGAGATGTTGACTCTACAACGTTCACTTGCAAAGTCGCTTTGCAATTGCACGTTGTATCTCTTGTACTCTACAACGTGCACTTGCAAAGTCCCTTGCAATTCATGATGAACTTCCGCAAAGTAACGCCTGTAACATAGAAGTTACCTCAGTCAGTAGTACGAATTGAGTGAATGAAAAGGTCGATGACGTTCAAAATCACTATACGAAAACATTCCTGCGACAGCTTAATGGCCTTCACGGTACGAAATGTCGAAACATTATGGAATAGTTACGGATTTAAGAGCCTGTGGTAAGGCCCATAGTAGGTATATTGCAAGTCACCAAATCAAAAGAGTGATGCTGCCTCGCAAGTGTTGTGTTAGGGTTCATTTACACGAGCTACTACTACCGACGACTGCAGTCATCTCGGCGGCAGTTAACTTCAGTCGACTGCAGTTGGCGACGTCCTGACTGCCGTTGACTGCAGTCGTCGGCAGCAGTTGGCATCGTGCTGCTCGTGTAAATAACCTCAAATAGCCTCAATAGCTCAACGGTAAGAGCGGTCGGACTCATCACAGAGGGGTGGTGGTTCGATCCCCGCCCCGTTGGACTATTGTCGTACCCACTCCTAGCACAGTCTTTCCCGACTAGTTGGAGGGGAATGGGAATATTGGTCATATTATAAAAAATATGGCAAATATTCTTTAAAAAAAAAAATGAACCCTTAGAGTACTTCCGTTCACCTTTTATGAAGTCACACATCATAATTGGCTTCTAACGACGTAGACTCTTTCCCGCGACATTGAGATAATTTATTTGATAATCCAATTACCACATTGCAGTGCCCTATCAATAATGATATATTTGGTAACTAACTGGTGGGTATCACCGGCTGGGTTATTTCGTAACAACAATATTTTGCATTTCAATGAACTAAGTAGTTACGGCTTAAGCCTTGAGTCAGTGTTCAAACACTTTTTCTTCAATAACATGTTGACTCTGGCGCAATGATGGGTGTCTACGTACCGACTCGTGTAGATATATCTACTTATAACCCGTATACACAAGGTCGCCCAATCGATTCCCGGTTTGGCAAAATTTCTATCGGTGTATCCTTTTAAGGGACGTGATAGCCCAGTGGATATGAACTCTGTCTTCGGGTCGGAGGGCGTAGGTTCGAATCCGGTCCGGGCATGCACATCCGACTTTTCTATTATGTTATAAACCACAAGCACAAACAAAACTGCGCAATTCGATTCCTTAACTTATAATGAACTTGTCCAGTTTAATAAATTAAAAATTTTGGTCTACGCTCCATCCAAATCAGAGATAGGATCGTGATCACATCCAAAAAACGATACAAATCGGAGATAGGTACTCTCATATTCGAAAAACGGAACAAATCGCAGATACTCGCATATTCGAAAAACGAAACAAATCGGATATATTCTCACATTCGAAAAACAAAACAAATTGGTTAAATTCTCAAAATCCCAAAACGAAGCAAATCGGATATATTCTCACATTCGAAAAACAAAACAAGTTGGAGATATTCTCACATTCGAAAAACGAAATTCGGGTCTAGTGCGCCACCCTTGACCGACACTCTCAACAAACTGTACCCACCAAACCACCTGCTAACAAAATAATTGCGACACCAGAAAAAACAAACGTAAACAGAAAGGCAGATGCCAACCTAACATTAAAGAGGTAAGATTGGATATATTTATTTGTAGATAGACATATACACACACTTAAATTCATACAAACAGAGTGGCTAGCAGTTAGCACTAGGTACTATACCTACATATAAAATTGTACAACATGCCTTTTTTATTACAGATGCATAAGTCCCAGTGGCGAAGGATGGAATGGTGACAAAGGTAGGTAAGCCGCTCCAAAAAATAGGAAATTCATACTGCTTGATACAAACTCTGGTTTTTCAAACATCCATTCAGTACAATAATGAATATGTATGGATTTTTAAAAGGTAAGCCGGCGGGAATCGGCATGTATGGGCTCTTCGCCGCTGGTAAGTCCTCAGGGTAGGCAGTGCATTTAGCATCTATGAAGTGCACGCCACTGCAGACTGACTACATCGTAAAAATCAAGATTTGAGAAATTTGGTTTCAAAAACGGGGTAATTAATATTTTTTTTACAATAGAATTTTGTATGGGTAAACATTTTTAACCAAAAAAAATTACATTACTTAAAATAAAAATCATTAAAATCCATTCTGTATACCTAACTGGGTTTCGTGGTATATAAACCCTATTTGACTCAACTATTTTTCAAAAACATGAACGAGTGTGGAAGTTAGGGCAACGCCAACACCGGGCCCTTATGAGTTATGACAAAAACATAAGTCACGGGAAGAATCTCAGACCAATTATAGAAGAACCTGTAACATACTCATAGTCACTAACAAAATTGTCTGTCATTTTCTGAAGAAAACGAGCTTAGATTTGGTATACAGGAAGAAATTTTTTTTAGTACGGATATTTTTATATTTTGTACATAAACAAAATTTAATGAACACGAATTTTTTCTTTTTTTTTTAACTCATAAATAACAAAGTTATCGTTAGCTAAAGTTATTTCCGTTTAAACAGAATTTGAGGGTCACCCTATCGCTGTACTAGGTAATAGGCAACTACAAAATCAGCTGGTAGGTAGGTTAGCGAGCGCCCGCGCCGAGGGCCGTTGACCTTTGTGCGTTTATTTTATTTTTGTTTGATACCTATTATTTTTATAATAATTAAAGGTCGTCACTTTTGAGCTGAGTACCGATATTCCTTTCATACTTTATTGGGCTTAGGACCATCAATAATGCCTGAAGTGCATGCGTAATAATAATAATAAAAACTATGAACTTTCGATTGAAATAATGAAATACAAATGATGATTATTATTACGCAAACTTTTGCATTAAAGGCGTATTTAAAAAATTGTAATCAGCATATTTACATTAATCAATGATATCTACTTACTAAGTTTGTTTTTGTTAATTTGAAAATTTTAATCACTGTATTTTAACAATTGTTCGAAATGAAGTCCATTCCTTTCAAGGCACAACCGAGCACGTTTTAATAAAATTTTCATTTAGTTTATTTAAAACACTTGTTCCTCACATAAGGCACTGCGGGGTTCAGGATTCCTTGGGCTCGTGGCCTAGGAACACTCACTCGTACATTGTGCAAGCTGCACGAAGGCGTTCATTGCTGAGCAAATACACTCGCCCCATTTCGTAATAGTCGCGATTTGAAAATCCCGACATAGTAAATGCGCAAGCGACGGCAGATTGTCTGTCACTGGTCGCCCATCGGCAATTCGGTAGGCGTCCTCAGGGATTTTTCGATCCCCTCACCTCTGCCACCCCCGTCAGTCGAAGCCGAAGCGATATGCCTACGGCCGGTATTTCTTTGTCGGCGTCTTACAAAGTGCCGCCAGCATTTGCGCAGTTTGTTTGGTAATGTGTCCATTATTTTGTTATTTCTGAGACATAAATTGATAAAAAAAAAATTACATAAAATGTATCGAACTGTTTGTAGATTTATGATCTATTAATGATACCGAACCACGAAAAAAAATATCGGTACTAAAGTCCGAATCACCCTGTATATCTTATACTAAACTAGAAGTTTTTGCCCGTTTTTTACACAATTCAATTACACAAAAAGGTATTTTACGGAGCTCTTTAACCGACGAACACGATTACAACTATTTAACATCGATACTATAGAGACAGTTTTTATAATAGCATTAGATCGTTGATCATATACTTTGACAGAAAAGTAACGTCTAGCGAGGCAGGTCCTATACAATAATTGGTCTGAGGGACGAATGGATGTCATTTGCGCTGGTCCTAAAAATAATTTCGCCACTATAGGGCTTGCATGGGCTGAAATGGTCAATAAGTGGAAAGGATGGCTTTATTATAAAAAAGTCAAGGTAAGGGTCAAAGGATGCCAAAAGTGGATACAACCTTCTGTATCGACGAATGTTGATGTAAGGGTCATGACCCACTTATTCATGAATGTCACTTAACTTTATTTATTTCAGTACTTAGGTACTTAATATTTATTTATATATTTATAATATTTATCCTAATTATTGAATGTCATGTTTTATGTACCTACATAATTTTAGGTAGGTAGGTAGGTACATTATAAATCTATCCACGTACCTACATGTTCACTATTAAAATGATATACCTTTTAGCAGACTCAGAAGTGATTAATAAGAAAAGTAATGTCAAACAAAGGTTATTTTGTCAGGACAACTTAATTAACAAATCAAAATAAGACCCTAGAATGGCAGAGAATGACCTTGAGTGAAGTCACGCACTTGTGAACGATGTGTGTAGGGTTAAAGGCGCCTTTGACAGATATCTAACACTCCCCTTTTTCACTCAAGTCACTCTCCCTGCCTCTCCCAAGTAACCCAAAAATAATTACACAACAAGAGATGTGGACGGCTCGAACGCCACGAGCACTCGGCACACTGAAGCTGTCCATACCGCAAGTCGTTGCAACGCGGCGATAACATACCTACTTAGAGGAAACAAATAAGTTGAAATCGGAACCTTAAAAATGAAAATATCTAAAAAAATATAAATAAATAGCTATTACAATTTAATTTATTTAGGTAATAAAATTGAAAAATTAATTAAGAATACTATACCTACCTAAGTCGGAATTGAATAACAACATTTCTTCTCTGACTTCATATAAGGCTATCAGGTAGTGTATTGAACATTTTTATAACAACACAATATGCACTTTTCAATTTGGTGTGGGGTAGGTTTCCGAATTCCGGCTATTTTCCATACTTGCGGCTTTTCAGAGACACGGATTTATCTAGATACCGCTTGTCCATTTAAAAGTACGAAGTTACGATCATATTTTTGAAAGAAAATCTAAATCAAAACCGGTTATTTATTAAGAATGCTAAATTTTTGTTAACCTAATTAGTTAAAAAAAACGCACGAAAGTAACGCTGCTGATGCTGCCTAAGTTATTTTAAAACTAGTGTATGGTAAAAAGCTTTTCAAAATCGGTTTAGTAAATGCAGAGCTTACCCCCTACAATACCAGTTTATCTCTGTTGATAATATTAGTATAGAAGTGTAAAATGTCGCGATTTACCATTTGTCGGGTTAAGTATAAGCCCTCGTATCCACTAGGCAACATTTGACGCGCGACATGCTGCACAACATTGCTCACGGCAACGCGAACTTTGTTTAACATCCACAGAACACAATAAAAGCTTACCCACCTGCTGACTATAGAAGATGGAAAGGATAACCCACCTTACACTTATTTGATGTGTTGGATGAGTAATTTTGAAGTTACCTATATATTTTTTCGTATATTTTAGGTATGTTATTCGTATTTTAATTTTATAGACTAATTACATTTTCATTTTATTCAATTTGCATACCAAAATGCAGATGGTCGAATGCATTGTATTCTATTTTGATATAGGTATTCAGTAAATAAAGATTTTTTTGTTTAAGTACTTTAACAAAAAATTAAGCACTATTGAGAGTTCTGGATTCCTACTTGGTAATAGAAGTCATTTAATTGGTTCCTCCCGAGTCTCGTAGGCTTATTTGACGTGGTCGAGTAAATCCCAAGATCCACTCTTCGACTCTCCATCTATGCGTCATGTTGCGTTCACAAGTACGTGACTTCACTCAAGGTCTTTCTGCCATTCTAGGAGCTTATGAATCATGAATAATGTTGTGAATCTTTGCTCGACATTAGTTTTCTTATTTTTGTAATCACTTCTGAGTCTGCTAAAAGTACCTACCTGTGGTACCTATTTATCTAGGTATATAAGTTAAATTCGGTACGAAATATTCTCTTGTACTCAAGAGTGTAGAACGTATTTATGCTGTGAGTAATATAATTATAAAATGTTTACTTATAAAATTATTGTAAAGATGTAAATTTTAAATGGTGGTGGTGGTATGCTTATTTGACGTGGTCGAGTAAATCCCAACATCCACTCTTCGACTCTCCATCTATGCGTCATGTTGCGCTTGCAACTCAACTGGCAAATCCGCAGATCTTATTGAGCGTCATGTCTCACGTGTCGTGCGTTAGTTATTGCCTAGTGGGAACGAGGCTTTACTTGTCTTATAAAAACTTTGCAATTACGTTAATTACTTAGACATAGGTAGGTTATATTCATTAGCCTATTGCACGTTTCAAGTGATTATTGACCTACCGTCTATTTATTTATATGAAGGTCAAAAAGGTGCTGATGGCTGTAATTATTAATATTAATTACCTTACCTAGATATGTAGGTATACCGTATAAAAGTGGCTACACCTGCAACTGCAATAGTAAGTATAAAGAGCGACACGGATGGACTATATGTTTGGTAACTTTTAAAAAACACCCAGAGGTCATTTGATATTTTAGGTGTGATAATTAGGTAAGTACTGTTATCGCCGCGTTGCAATGACTTGCGGTGCGGACGGCTTCAGTGTGCTCGTGGCGACTGGCGTTGGAGCCGTCCACATCTCTTGTTGTGTAATTCTTTATGGGTTACTTAAGATAGGAGAGTGACATGAGTGGAAAAGGGAGTGTTAGATATCTGTCAAAGGCGCCTTTTACCCTACACACATCGTTCACAAGTGCGTGACTTCACTCAAGGTCATTCTCTGCCATTCTAGGAGCTTATTTTGGTTACAGTTTGATTTGTTAATTAAGTTGTCCTGACAAATGTTGTGAATCATAACCTTTGTTCGACATTAGTTTTCTTATTTTTGTAATCACTTCTGAGTCTGCTAAAAGTACCTACCTGTGGTACCTATTTATCTAGGTATATAAGTTAAATTAGGTACGAAATATTCTCTTGTACCTACTCAACAGTGTAGAACGTATTAATGTCAAATAGGCCTAGAGATGGCGTAAGTCTGGTAAATAGTCTTCAACGAGTCGCACGATTCACTCGGCTGACAATGGATTTATTATATCAAAAATGATCTGAAACATCGATTCCCAAAGTAGTCCAGGTGAACCCCCAGGGGAAGACTCAACGGGGGTCTACGTTGACGCGACATAAAATGGGGGTTCACGATTCGTAAACAGGAGTCCGTTCATTCATACCGAATGGGGAATTTTCTAAATAAAATAA
The DNA here is from genome assembly GCF_947172395.1 of Bicyclus anynana. Lineage (NCBI taxonomy): Eukaryota > Metazoa > Arthropoda > Insecta > Lepidoptera > Nymphalidae > Bicyclus > Bicyclus anynana. The sequence goes on from NC_069090.1 coordinate 6,864,675, forward strand.
GTGTGAATTGATTGCTTCCTTGTGCTGTGAGTAGATATCAGAAATTAATGTTGGCTGGAAATAACTTTTTGCCTGAACAATTTTTCTTTTTGTCATACAATCACCGCATAATCAACTGATTAATTAAGTAATCAAGTCTTACTATTTTTTTTTTGAAAACTGTTATTTCGTGGTGGCTGTTGATTTAGTTGCAACTAAAATTTCCATAGATGAATTTAATTACACATTTTGTTGAATTTTGGATATAAATTTAGCAGGGGGTCCACCGGAACCAGTTAAATTTGAAAGTGGTGTAAGAGAAAAAAATGTTTGGGAACCTCTGATCTAAAATAAGTTTTATATAATCTACTTGTACATACAGTTTTCCGTGTTCAGAAAACAATGCATAAAATCAATATACCTAAAATACATTAAATCACTTATTACTAATACTCGTACTTTTTTTCCGAACGCAACGAATTCCGCGCCTACGTAACAAATGCGAGCCCTTGCGATAATATAACACACACTCCGAATTAAGAAAAACGTAAAATCGGCGGTAGTGTCACGGAATTCCAAGGGATGATGACAGTTTTTTAAAGTGTATATATAAATTAAGGGTATGCTAATAGTAAAGCAATTTTGTGAAAGGAACAGGGTATCTGCGATCATTACTTTCGGAGCTACAGGGACTTAAAGTGTCAGATTTGCCGCGCTGCCGCGGATCCCTGAAAAACGCCCCATACAAAATGGCACGAACTAATGACGTCGTAGGTAATGTAATGATCATAAGAGTTGTATGTGCGTTCAAACAAAATTACTAATATCTTTGTTATTTGTGCGTTTATGTTTATAGTTCATTTAATAAAAAATGTCACATTTAATGTAAGGAAGCTAAAACTGTATGAATTTTCATCTAATTACGATAAAAGATATTTTATAGATTATGAAATTTTATAATCTCATTTATTTTGCAAATATCTAGACAATCTTTGCTTTATAAGAATAAATTAGTTAACATTAACCTTATTTACCCGAATGTATCATAAAAACCAATATATTCAAACCTAGTCATCATCCCCATTATCGCATTAGGAAAACTAATACCTACGGAATACAAATGTATGCGGCCGACCTAAACGGCTAAATTGCGGTGTACAATAAATAAGGTAATGTCCGCTCTCTTATTTTACTAAACCTGTCAAGTACTTCGGTACTAAACACTTAATTCATATGTCTAAACATACTCGATAATATAAGTAACATTATCAACCAAGTAGGTAGGTATTTACTTTATCTTGGCAACTTCGTTCGTAACACTCCCGATCCGCGCGGGCTGGGGGCGTGTAGCGATGAATGAAAAACCCACAACTGATTCACCTCATTCCCCGCACGCATGATTTCAGTCTTTCCCCCTGTCGCCCGCATATCATAGGAGTGTCATCAACAAGCTTGCCAGACTATAATTAGCATTTTCAACATTAGCTTATAAAATATCCGAGTATGTACCTACTTATATAATATAATTTTTAAAGGTAGTTATGTACCTTCATATTTCACTTATTTCTGAAAACCATAAATAACATAATAAATCAAAATTATTTTATCGTTTTTCAGAAACATATGTCTTCTCCGTTAAATTATAAAATTAAAAATATAGTAGCTAATGCACGCCATTGACGATCAATTGATCTCACGTTTCTGCAGCATCCACGACTATAACTGATCGTGTATTGGTCGCTGCGTGCATGACGGCTCGACTTATGAAACGTCTTCGTTGCTTTTTGCGCTGAAGAAACGTGAAAATAATTGACCGTCAATGGCTGACTTAACTTAATAATTTATTGATTTATCTGATTGTTAACTTGTAGTGTAGGTAGATACTTACTCACAGTAAAATTAGGTTTTGTTAGAAAGTACCTATAAAAAATATGTATCTATTTGATTACTAGAATGTACAAAATATAAGTATTGAAAAGGTAATATATTATCTCCATTAAGTAGGTTTATTGATGTTTAAAAAATACAGTTTTGCGTCTTCTATTGATTAATAGTCTTCTATCTTTATTATAACAATTCATGATTTTACCCATTATTTACCATAGTAATACTTAACAAAAATTTGTACATAACATAAAATGGAAACTCCTTTGTTCCGTCCATCATTAAGTACCCTTTTGACCTAATTATGGTATTATCTGGATTAAACTAAAACAAAAATTCGTTATAATGTATTAACGCCATTTTATTGCAAAGTAATATTGACGACACAGATTAAATAATAGGCAGACAGAGCGCACGGAACACGACGGTGTCGTAGCCGTTCCAAATACAGAACTCAAAAACGAATACATTCTCGAATGCGTCGCTTTTTCTCTTTCTTTTTCTAAGCGTAGTTTTTAAATACATATTTTAAAAATTGTTCACAAAAAACTAAAGAAATATTATAGAGTATTTTTTTATTGGTAATTATTATTATATTAATTTACGTAATTGTTGTTAGTGTTAAATTTTGAAATACAAATTATGAAAAAGATTGTATAGGCGAATGTTAAGGAGACGCGTGATGTTTGTTCTTTTTCATGGGTTTCACCGGCATCACTACACTGCTTGTAAAGACTCATTCTGGACATTCTTTATTCTGTGAGTGACGAGTAATTTGAATTACATTGTATCATGTATTTAAATGTTTCATGGCAATGTTACGTGGTTTATTGCACCTATTTTAAGTATACCTAACTACCCTCAGAAATAAATTAGTTTATGTGCAATACCAGCAGAATATATTTTGAAATATGGCAACTCTGTTCAAATTTGGCAACTCTGTTCAAATTCCATCAACTTGTTCAAAGGTCCTGTTCTAACTTCTATGGTTTTCCAATGCCTTTAGTGCCAAATATTGCCTTGTAATTAAAGTTAGTTAGTTAATTAAAGTCAGCCTGTTCTTTTTTCCAAATTCCGAACCGTAGACTAGAGGCTCCAGCAAAAGCAATACCACTTTGTATGATTTAACAAAAACGTTGGAGTTTCGATTCTATACTTGTACTTTTTGCATATTCAATAAAAAAGGAAATCAAATAAAAAATAAATTATTTTGTACTATACCATATATTTCTTGCATATTGCAATAGAATGTTTTTATAATTAAAAATAAAAAAACGAATATCTCGAAATTTAGACACGCATATTTACATTATAATTTAGTATATAGTTGACTAACGTGCTTAGAAACTATTTTGAAAACATACAAATAAATAGATTTTAGTTAATTGCTCTACCTAACACAATAAATATATTTCTAGTGTCAATTATTATTTTAAAATGTACATACTTCTAACTATATAGATAAGAAGATATAAAATTGCGCTTACAATATAATATAAAATTTTAATTAAGTTTAACTATATCAACTAATTTTTTTTAATGCCCGTACAATTTAAAATACATTATCATACGTAATATATGGTAGAATCATGGCAACACTGGTACAATATTTTTATTTACTAATACAATAGGCTAAATAAGTAAAAATATGTACTTTTCTGTTAATCTACAAAAAATCAATGATAAGTATGCCATTTATAGTATTTAAAAATGACAATTGAAATGACAGATAAAAAAATACAGTAGTCTGGCTAATGAAAGTAGACTGAAATATCGCCAAAAAAAATCATTTAAACAAATGAAAAAAACATGCGTTTCCATAACTTGTTTAAATTATTTTTTTGTTTGTGAATACATTACTACCTATAAATTAGTATTAAACTCAAATAATCCAATATTTGCACTATAATTTTCAGAAATTACTCCGATATTTATTCAATTTGGTGGGCGATTTCAGTCTCTACTTTCATTAGCTAAACTCAATACTTTATGAGTTCCGACTAAGTAGGTGTGTGTATAATGTATTCAAAAGATACTACGCCTCTTTGCCTACGAATATTAATTTCTTTATCAAAATAGTTTTACTTAGCATGTACCAGTGTTATCAGTTAATAAAAAGCTACCATTTTGTGTTTATTTAGAGTTGTAGTAAATATTATAGTATATATTTTATAGAAAAATTTCATATATCGAAGAAAACCTTACATTCCCATGGTTCTGATCACGAATATATGTTTATTTTAGTTTTAAATATATAGAGACTTAATTTTCACCATATTATTAATATACAGATATATAAATGGGCCAGATATGACATACAATCTTAAACAAGGTGTCAACCTTAATTAGCAAATGTGATATTAGACATGGGAAATTTTGTGCAGTGTTTTGGTCAAAGTATACACAAGACGGGTAAATAAGAAACTGAGAATTTCCCACTACAGTACTAATGTAAAATATCTCTGACGGTAAGTAACACATTTCTGTATGAAACATATATATTATAACATATTTATATATCTTATATGCTTTCTATAGTCACATTCTGGAAATTACACATCTTAATTACATCAAATTGTCAGGTCAAACTTAAACATACCAAAGCTTGTTATATTATATCTTTTACTATAATTCTTTACAATTTACTTCACTAGAGAGAGAAGAATAAAAAATACAATCAATATACTACTATAATAAAGTTTGTCAGGATTCACTAAATTTTACTATAGCCTACAATAAATAATAAAGAAATGTGCGTGAAACAGTTATTCGTTAAACCAATTTGAGCCTTATTACGTTGGAATAAGTCTCAAATTTTTTTTAGATATAAAGCTCCTCAATTGTTTTTTAAATGTTGTACAAATGTCTTATTTAGACTAAAGTTCTACTAGATACACAGCACAACTTACTAACACGATAAACGTAATATATTATTTCATGTCACTAACAGCATATTGCCTATAAATTGTCTGTGCCATCTACGAATAAACCCGAATCTAGTTTGAAAGGGCAGTTTCATTGCTCAAATTGGATAAAGTATAATGTATTATTGTTTTTTTACATCAATCTTTAGTACAATATATTATTACAATCAGTCTTTGTATTAAAAAATGTATAATATGCATGATCAAATTTACTACTTTAAAAAATTAAAATAAATAAATAATTTAAGCAATAAATTTGTAAAACTTAATCCACGCTACAACCTTTAACTTGTGTCTTGTGTTATTTCTATATAACATGGTTCCAAGCTTAAAAAGTTCACAGCTTCTCATATCTGACTTTCCTGTTTCTTAACATTAATTAACGAATATACATTTTAATGTTATAGTTTAAGAATGTTTAATCAAAACAGTCAGACAAGACAACAAAAGTTGAACCGTATTTTTTTTGTAACACTGACAATCCAAAAGTGAAGAATCTGATTATATATTACCACCAAGACTCATAAAATTCTGATATGCGTTTATCGAGGCTTAACGGAAAATATATTTCTTTAACAAAAGTATCAGAAATGCAAGACCAAGGTTAAAGCATGGAGTTGAGACCAGGACACAAGCTTAGTATATAACAATATACATACATACATACTGCTATATAATAAACCACTGTAACCCGTTTTATCAATTAAAACTGGTAGCTATAAAGACGACACAGACTATGCAAAAAATATTTTGCCCTCAGAACTTAAACTTTCCACAGCAAACCAAACATATATAAACAAAAGAAAAAATGTAAACGAATTTCTATTTTGTCATGTAATGACTAATAAATTAAACTTTATTACTTTAGTTCTGATGATAAAACAAATATATAGGTATTTTAATAATGGTTGTCAATCTACCTATAATAATAATTGATAATTTGTTTAGCAACAAAGTTAACAACCACAAAATTATGACTGAAAACAAAATAAATATACAAGTGCCTGAAAGGGCTATTAGTATTGCATTATAGTTGTCTATTAGAAGTTTGTTTGGCGTTGGATGTAATCGGTAGATCCTAGTTCGGACTACTTTAGTCGAGTATGAACAATTTGTGGATTTACCGCTCGCAAAAATCGTTCGTACTCGACTAAAATACTAAATTAGTCCGAAATAGGCCCCGGATGTACAGACAAATGTTTGACAGTTGTAAACACATTGATGTGTAAAACTGAAGCAATATTTTCAAATGAAACAGAGCTTCATTTTCTACACACAAAATTGTACATGTGTGCGCTTGTAGCCTATTATTCGGATTTTTGCGGTAAATTTTTAGGGACGTAACCGATCTATAGTATACATGTAGTTATGACATTGCTGGCATGTCTATCACGGGTTTTAGTATGTAAATCAACGAAATAACAGAGAGATGGATTGATAACAATATCACCAGAGGAAATATTAATGTATGATGAATATCTCATGATTATAATTAATAGCATAAAAAATTATAATAAATTGTAAATTTATGCAATTTTTTCATTTACAATGATTCTGTTGTAGCAAAATTAGATGGTTTACTAAATTCCTGTTAATTTTCAAACCATTTTTAAATACCAGTTTTGTTATAGCTGTTTAAATATTAACTAAAACCAAAACATTTAATTTAGGTGAACCACCCAACTGCACTCTATAGTACGAGATATATACCCTCATCTGTTATTTAATTGGGATAAGAAATAAATGATTGAAAATATTCTCATTTGACACATAGCACATAGGTTGCCTAGTTAAATTGTACCCGATTATTAAATGATAATTATTTTGTGCTTAATTTAACTGTATTACTATGTAGCCTTTGAGCCTAGTTCTTGCCTAGTTCATGGTTTCCTAGATTTTGTATGAAAAATGTGTTTGGCCGCAAATTAACTAGGCAACCTATTTGCAATGTGTCATTGTGAACATTACCTATCATTTATTTCATAGAACTAATGAATAACAGATGAGGGTATATATTTCTAATGCCAGATCTTAGACCACATGTCGAGTTGTGAGGTGACACTAGTCAACGTTCAGTCTAATTACAAACAAAATTTACAGTTCAAACATTAAACTAAAGCAATCCAACATTTACCGACTTATATATAAGTCAGTTTAAAAATAATTTGCAAATCTTACAATACAACACTAATTTTTGGATGCAACTAACTTATAGTCGTCAATTCAGATACAGCTATAAGCCGGGCAAACACGCCCGTTCGTAGAGACACAGAACTTTATGTATAAGCTCATACTGTTCAGAGTTCTGTACCATTCCGCCACGATTCAATCTCATGTTGCACACTATGCCTAAAACATCAACCTTTTGTTCGTTTGTTAACTGTTTTATACCATTTAGTATGGCGATGAGACACCCCGTCCTACCGATGCCCGCCGAACAGTGGACTATGGTAGGCGGAAACTGATTCTCGGAAGAGAAGCTCGACGGAGAAGACACACTCACATTAATTGGGCAAGAAGCACTCTGAGCCTCCAACGGAGGGAACACAAATTTTGAATTAGGGTTCGGAGTGTCGCCGCACTTGCACTGTTCTTCCAATTCGTCTTTACACTCACTGAAATCGTAACACTCCTCTTTTAAAACGTCCAAACTCAAATTCAACAAAGCTGTCACATCCTTCGGGCACGTGTGGTCGGCCCAATTGTGGAACCAGTAATGGTAGACAACAACACTATCACTAGAATCTGCGGTTTCGTATCGCACATCCAATTTTCGTATAGTATATCCGGACTTCTTAATCATTCCATCATTCTTGATTTTAAAATTGTTCTTTGGACTACAGTCCTCTGAGAAGAATGTCATTTCCGAACAATCCGGACTTTGTATCGATATCTCTTCGTCGATCTCGACTGGGAAGTATTTCTCGCATTTCTGGCGAATATTTTCGTAAAAATTCGTCAACATTACGATCTTTTGTATGTACTCTGAGGGAGCATCTGCCGGCCTTTGAGATCGGAAGTCTATAACGTTCTGTCGAACCATAAGCCAGAAGTCGTAAATAGTATTCGGGAGTGGCCCCTGCGTCGCGATGTAACTGTTTTTTGTATATTCATGCCCCTGAAAAGATTAACGCATGATTTTATAAATAAAATTGGTATATTTCAAAATATACATGATGTATTGAAATTACTAATAAGGTTTTCACTTTAAAAAAAGATCTTAGCTAATTACAATTAGTTATTACCTAAGATTATTTTTTAAAGTGAATACACTAATAAAATTTAATTCAACTTAAAATAAAATGCAAACGAAACACTACAATCTACAAAAATACCATGCAATATTTTTAACAAAACATAAATGCACACAAATAAAATACAGCTAAACTTATAGCTGTTTTGGTAATAAAAATAAACTCACCTTAATGAAATTGGCATTAATATATCCTTCATAATTCCCGGCATCTGCTCGCAGTATAAACCTGGAATGTTCGTTAGGAAGGATGGTTTTATATCTATTCTTTGGATGTGAACCAGATACTATTGGCTTCTCCTGAAAGTTCGTTGGCATATCCCAAAACTCTTGATGTAAATTCCTCAACAGGCTCTTTTGGTATTCGGAGCAAGGTTGAGTCGCTACTTCTGGTATTACCATCTGTGGGTTTTCTTGTGATATGTCTTCAGTGACACGGCCCGAACAACAGTGTTGCCCTTCTCCAGTACCCAGACATTTTACTTTTGAATAGCCATTTTGAAATACCTCATTCAGATCTTTTAATTGTTGTCGAGTTAAAACGCTCGAAGCATTTTGCAAATGCTGCATATTAGCCAAGTATAACCTAAAATCCTCAGAAGTGCTTTGAGGACTTAACGGTTTCGTTGTTATATTACGTACAAAACCTTGTTGAAAATTAGGGTCCTCTTGACGACCGAACGCATATATTATTTCATTTTCTTGATCCCCACAAACGTATGTTAAATTTTGACCACATTCTTGTTCAGTATATGAAGTTGACCAAAGATTGTCATGGGATCCGAAACCCAAACCCTTTTCTGTCGAACGTAAACGAGTTCTGTTTTTGTAAGATTTAGGTATTAAATTTTCTGTACTCAAAGATTTTCTATGTTTATCCCTGTGTGGCATATCTTGTAAATTAGGATCAATTAAAGATTCATCGATCTCCAAGTCTCTGGGTTCCTGTGGTTGTATATTGAGCGTTAAAGATGTATTCGAGCTCCGTCTTTCTAATATTCCTTTTCGTGGTTCAGCAATATCTATGCTGTGATTGCTATTGTATCTACTTAGATTGCACGTAGAACCATTTAAATTATAGTTGGAAATGCTTAGAGCTCTGTTTGTTGATAGTTGTGGATTCGAAGTATTAATGTTTAAAGTAAGTGAGGTATTAGAACTTCGTCTTTCTAATAGTCCTTTTTTCTGACCAAGTTTTGCTTCCTTGTTTAAAGAACTATTACTAGAATGGCGGCTAAGATTATTGCTAGAAAGTATATTTAAAGTGAGGCTGTTGTTTGATCCACGTCGTTGTAAAAGACAATTTTTGGACAACTCTCCAGACAAATTAGTATTCGAAGAACATATCACTCTTGTGGTTGGCGTCAAATGTTCGTTTGGATTAATTGATGTATTTGAATCCCTACGATCCAGGGACAACTTTTTCTGCCTATTGTCAGAATTTAAACTAAAATTTGATATACTTGTCCTAACAGTACTTATATTATGGCAGGACGCACCTGCGCTGCTTAAGGAACAATTCGAGCCCTGAAGACTATGAGTACTTAACATTAAACTTTGATTTGAATTCCGCCTATGTAATTTTTTTACTAATTTCTCGTCTTCTGCACTTGGTTCAAAATCGTCAGAAGGGACACCTTCAGGTAGAGTCTTTAAATTCGTACTCGATACGCTTAAATTCTGTTTATAATTTAGAAGATTTGAACCAAGAGTCTGAACAGTATCCACGTGAAACGGTCGACAGTCTACACTCGAGATATTTATTTCCGGAGCGTTATCAGACATATTTTCATCAAAAGATCCCATTGTCCTTGAGCCCATTCTTGAAATTCCTGGCTGATATAACATAAGGGATGCGTGATTCTCCCTTAAAAATATACCGCTATCTTGTCCCTTCATAAACAGTCTCCTTTGATCTGCTGTTTGTACGGTATTATGACACATCTTACCACTAGTCAAGTCGTGTTTCGCGCTCTTTTGGGCTAATATTCGTTTATACTGTCGTTTGGGTGTATTCGGCACAGATATAGAATTTTGAGGAACTTCTAAAGCTTTTGTCTGTGGTAATGAAAGATTAACAGTTTCTGAAGAATCTAAAGATATTGCCTTAACTTTTAATGTTGGTGTCTTAACTTTTTTCTCTTCAGCATCAGTGTACAATTTTTCAAATTCCAATAATTCCTTCTCCAAATCACTATCACGTTTCGATAAATCGATCGTTAAGTTTCGTAAGTTCTTGCCTTTTCGTTTAATATGAGTTTCGGCAGTTGTCGTTGCTCCTTCTTCAGACGTTACTGTTATTTCGAATTCTTTGGGTGAAAATCTAGGCATATCTATAAAAGATTGGGTATCAGAACTTTGTCTTAAACATTTCTTTTGTTTTAAATCTGGCGATTTAGGCTCTGCTTCTCCTTTTTCTTTTTGATCGACATCAAATTTAAACACAGGCCGTTCACCAGATGGAGATACCCTATTTGTATTACGTTCCATACTTTCAAACGAGGTACTAATTTCTTGATTCTTGTATGCTTCATTCATTTGATCTTTCATTTGCTTAGCTATAGGTAAGCCTAGATTTTGTTCAATTATTTTTGCGTTTTCTGAGTCTAGCGATATTGATTTTAACCGTTGCCGCCTGGCTTGTGCGGAATTAGGATTAGATAATAATTCCTTTTTATCATTTTCTACCATTGTGTCTACCTGAAGAGAATTTATTTTGGCACAACAGTCAACTACATCTTTTTCTACCACTTCTATTTTGTTAACGACCTCAGTCTCTTTGATATCATCGCACTTTGTTATGTTTAATTCAACACTTTTGTAATTAGTATCGCAACTATTATGCCTTCTATACTTTCTAACTTCTTTGTCCCCAGGAGGAGTGAATCTTTCTTTTTCAATGGAATTTCTCCCACCGTATCTCCTCGGTCTCGGTGACATTCTAGATGCACTTTCTTCAGTTGCATTTAAGTGTTCGAAAGTAAAATAATTTTCCTTATTACAACTAAGAACCTTAGGACTAGGTCGAGCACTTAGGACTCTAGGAGAGCTAGGTTTTTCAGTTAAACCGTTTGTTCTATTTCGATGATCGCATAGAGCTCTCGGCGACTGAGGAACCTCTGTCTCCCTAGGCGTTTCGGGAAAGAATTTCGGAGATCTCACAGTATCATAGTAAACGGATTTAGGTGAAGGTTCAGAAAAAAACATGGGCGAGACCATTTCGGGTGGTGTAAAAAACCGTGGAGAGCTCATACAGTCAGATAAAAGTTTTGGTGAGAAATCAAATTTTGATCCAGATGATTTTTCTTTTGCTGAACTACATTCAATGACGCGTGGTGAGTTTTGCATTTCCAAACATTCCTGTTGCGATTCTGAGTGCGGTCCTTCACTTACGCTACACATATTGAGTCTCGTGCTAACGGACCGGAACCTACGTAAATTACTTGGCGACATTTCTTTATCACTCTCGTGCGGAGACGACGGCGCCCGTTCACCCATTTCATTTGTTTCTTCAATATTCCCACTAAGTTTCCTCACAGACTCTACGTCAAATCCAAATACCTCTGAGTCTACGACCTTTGCACTAGTTACAAAAGGTGATTTATCGTCTTTTTCTAAAGAAGGCGATCTGGTGGCACTGTATTTCTTTGCACGAGATTCTCTTTGAAGTTCGACACCTAAATCAGAGTTAACTATTTGAGCTAACGGTCTCGGAATAGCCGAATATTTGTAGTCGAATGGTCGTTTATGCATCCACTGTTCAGGAAGAGGCAACTTTGGTATTCCACGATATTCTAAAGGAGGTTGTCGACTTGATTGAGAGCTAGATGGTTGTGGGGTGTCCGATTGTTGCGGGATAGTGTTTTGTGTGTAGTTTTGGACGATGAGGATGTGCGAGGGTTGTTGTAAGGTGCTTTGTTTGGGATCGGTAGGGGGGTCGGGCGCGGGCGCGACAGCGAGGGAGGCGCAGACGCGATGGGGCTGCGGCGGAGACCCCAAGCGAGTTACTCGCGCCTGTCCACCACACACTATGTGCACCTAGAAATAAAACAATGCATAATGTTAGTGTTCAGCTTTGGTAAATTATACAAGTAAATATTATTCTCTAAATATTAATACATAAGCTAATCAAAATGTCCCTGCAGTAGTGCCTCACCTGAGTGACTTGCGGCTGGTGGACGGGCACGGGTGCTCTCTTGGCGGCTCGGCGGCAGAGCGCGAGCAGGGCCAGCAGCGCGGCCGCCAGCGCTCCGCACACCCAGCCCGCCTGCGCGCCCCACATGCCACCCCCCTCACATCTGACGAGCAAACACATGACTGATATTTCTGAAACAAGGCTACTTTCATTGACAATAGGGATGATGACAGTTTTTTAAATTGTATATAAATTAAGAGTATGCTAATAGTAAAGCAATTTTGTAAAAGTAACAGGGTGTCTGCGATCATTACTTTCGGAGCTACAGGTATTTAAAGAGTCAGATTTGCGGCGCTGCCGCGGATCCCTGAAAAACGCCCCATACAAAATGGCTCGAAAAAATGACGTCATAGGCAATGTAATGATCGTTAGATTTGTATGCGCGTTCAAACAAAATTACTAATATCTTTGTTATTTGTGCGTTTATCTTTATAGTTCATATATTAAAAAATGTCACAATTAATGTAAGGAAGCTAAAACTGTATGAATTTTCATCTAATTACGATAAAAAAAATTTAGTAGTTTTTGAAATTTTATAATCTCATTTATTTTGCAAATATCCAGACAATCTTTGCTTTTTATGTATAAATTAGTTAACATTGACCCTATTTACCCGAATGTATCATAAAAATCAATATATTCAAACCTAGTCATCATCCCCATTGGATCTAAAAAATATTTCTTCTGAAACAACATTTAATTTTTAAACGAAACTTTCTGAGACATTAATATTAACCATTTAAGTGCCTTTTCATCAAGAAGAAAAAATCCTCATGGACATCCTGAATCGGTTAGTGACTCCAACCGGCTAAAAAAAAACCCATCCAAAACGTGACTCAAGTGTCAAGGCAATTTTTGGAAGGGCTTTGTTTTTAGCCAGTCCCTCCAGTGTCTTTTTTTCAGGAGAAATAAGTCCTCATGGACATCTCGACACAGATGACTGCAACCCACTATGAATATGGTTATTCTGAGCAATGTGTATATCTCGACTGCTCGACATGGAACTCAGGTGGGCTGGTGCATGTCAACAGAACATTTAATGGCGGCCCACAGGCTCCTGTCTTAACCCTTCCTATTCCTTTGCACATTAAATAGAATAACCTATTTTTTTTTGTAATATAAATTATAAAGGGTAGGGTAGGGGCAGGGAAGAAGTGCACATAAGTCAAACCAGATCCGCTATGTAATATTTATGTTTGGTGCTATAAAGAAAAAGTAATTTTTGCCTTTGCCTTTAGGCACACATTCTTTGACACTTTAAACAACCCAAGGACCCTGACAGTTTACACAGCAGGCACAACACTCATAAATTGTCTTGACAATGAAGTTACTCCCATTAGTGAGAATTAAAATGGCCTAATAATAATGGCCATAAGTCAATTTATATTCTTCAATAAATTTTTAACACCAAATACCTTGTAGAGTAGAGAGAGATGGTGAGACCTTCCAACAGTATATGCCATCAATTTATAAGAGCCAATAGTTTGTCAGCCCATACTCCTATTATCTGATAATATAATTAAGAGGAAGGTACGTATGTCTACTAACTGTAGGAGCCGTGATAGCCCAGTGAATATAACCTCTGCCTCCGATTCCAGAGGGTGTGGGTTTGAATCCGGTCTGGGGCATGCACCTCCAACTTTTTAGTTGTGTGCATTTTAAGAAATTAAATTTAATGTGTCTCAAATGGTGCAGGAAAACATAGTGAGGAAACCTGCACACCAGAAAATTTTCTTAATTCTCTGAGTGTGCAAAGTTTGCTAATCATTGCATTGGGCCTGTGTGGTGGACTATTGGCATAACCCCTCTCATTCTGAGAGGAGACTCGCGCTCAGCAGTTAGCCGAATATGGGTTGATAATGATGATGATGACTAACTGTTAAATACCTCCCTGCGAAATTTAATCTTTGTGTGTCTCGGGGTTTTGAGTTTTTTGGGATAAGTAACATTTTGCTTTTATATATTAAGATACACATTGTAAAGTTTGAAATAAAGAAAGTTTGTCCTACATTGTTTGAAGTATTTAATCTTATTAGTAATTATTTTTGTCAGCATCCTCGCTTAGTTATGTTCAAAATATTATTTAATATCTAAAACTTCTTACCAAATTTGTAACAAGCTGCTCGAATATAAATTTCCAAGATAATAATTATGGTTTTTCTTTCACATAATATTTCTTTCACTAATACCAAATAAATGTCTTGTATACCACCAAACACCAAATTATACCAATTCATACACTTAATATTTTACAATTTAATTATTAACATTGAAACCATAACCACCTATAAAGTAATAATAAGTTTAAGTGACTGTAAGCAATTAATGTGTGTGTAAATAAACAATTCTGAGGAAAACGAGATTGTTACAGATTGAACAACAAAACTAGAATGATAATTATTCCCTTGATAATCGTCCAAGACAGATGAGTCATTGGAAACTCAAAAAAGTTATGCCTCATCATGCCTTGCTGCCTGCCTTGCACAATTCATACTGAATATTTGTAATTATCTTATTATTAGACTTCCTTATCACCACTTCTTATAGCCAGTTATTGAATTTCAATTAAACAATTATTGTCTTCCAATAATTGTTTAATTGAAATTCAATAACTTGGGCATTAGCACCAATGTGTTGGGTTAAACAATACACTGACAGTATAAATATGCAATGGCACCCATAGGCCGGGTTCAGGATTGCTGCCTATGAGTGACCAATTAGATGGCATAATGAATTTTAAGTTTTACTTAATTGAACATTCTGTAAAACAAATATTTATTAAAAACTTGAAACCCATAGACAGGATAGATATATGTTGTAAAAAAGACTAATGTATCTTGTAGCATTAAATTTGTAAATCAAGTAATTTAACCTACTTAATTTAATCTAGGCATCTCACATTATTTATAGTCTAAACCTATGCAGTATGCAATTTAATTAGATATTACATAGTATGATTTTTATAATTATTTAACTACCTAGGTTTAGTATATTTAATTTTTTTAATAATTTAGGTGATGTATTTGTTCTGTTTTATGACAACTTTAAAAAAAAAATTAAACATTTAAACTGACCAGCGTAACGTTTACGACACGATAATCGTATTGCATCGTAAAGTGTAAACATAATTTCTATTTATGAAGCTGACATCCTCCGATGATATAGTTATCATATCGTGTACGAACATCATTATCGTTATATGGATACAATTATCCGCTGTATACTGGCCTTTGTTTCAAAATAATATTTACGTGAGACCTCTAAATTCAAGGGTGTAGGTATAATTATTATTTGTAATTTAAGTGATAATTATCATAACCAAATGAGTTTTTATGTGACCATGTTTTACTCAATTACTCTCGTAAAATTTCCATTGATTTTAAAATGTATTTTTCAATCAAAAAACGTCGTTTACGTAGATAACTTACTGTGCATCAGAATTGTATGTACAGTTGTTGCTTTCCGCGCTCCAGGGTGTGATATATATGTTGAAACGATGAAACGACAAGGAAGCACAAACACTTGATCACTTCAATAATTCTGGTAGGGCAGATTTCTTATTCGTTTTCGATTTATATTAAATATCACACGTTTTTATACACACTCGCCCAAGAAGTTTTGACATTAGGTGAGTCGGCCATTTTTCTTTAATTTCCGACAGTTGCTGTGCTGCCAGGCTTTAATGCTAATTTACCCTACAATTTACCCTATTTTATATTAATAATAGACACAATATCAATAATAGTCATTATCCATTATCCAATCGCTTGATGTTATTATTAAGTGATGGTTTATATTTTTAGAACCTCGATATTATTTAATGTACTTACAAATATTCCCGGGAAGTGACAAAAAATCCTCCCCGTCCCACGATAAGCCGTCATTCAAGACTTGAAGTGCACATGCGCTACAACTACAAAGTATGCCACTAGGGCATCGACAGTCCTTACAAGGTGGCTAGGTCATCGTTCACATAGTTACCTACCTATAACATTGTTTACTATGTAGGTCGCAGAGTATTGAACGGAACGATTTATTCATCATTTCCAACATAATTAGTGTACAAAACAATCTAGGTTGTCATAATCGTCCCTATTCCCTACTACGATACAGAAAATACCTAAGCAATTTTTTTTAAACATTTAAATGAGAATTAAATAATTATTAAAACCCTTTGTGAGGAGTTTGCATTCTTTTTACTAATATGCCTCACAATTATTCATCCATCTGTCTATAAAATCAATATTCTCGAATCATTTTTATTTATTCATATTTATTTTACTTTATCGAATCTACTTACTACCCACACTTTACATTACAGAGCACTTAATTATAAACTTACTTGCGGACCCCGTCAAGCCTCCCTTTGACTTGTGCAGTTCTTTCCTATCCCTACTATAAGGTGTTCTATGTTCGTCTCCTGGTTTTAAGCTACCTCCTCGCCAATTTTCAGTCAAATCGATTAGGCCGTTCTTGAATTATAAATAATATAACTAACATGACTTTCTTTTATATCTTCTATACTAATATATAAAGCTGAAGAGTTTGTTTGATTGAACGCGCTAATCTCAAGAACTACTGGTCCGATTTGAAAAAATATTTCAGTGTTAGATAGCCCATTTATCGAGGAAGGCTATATATTATACCCGTTTTCCTACAGGAACGAGAGTCACGCGGGTAAAACCACGCGGCGTCAGCATGTTAGAAATAAAATAAAGAAACCCAAAGAACCAGATAGGTTTCCTGATTCTAAGCTTCTAAGCCAAATCGGTTCAGCCATTCTTGAGTTATATATAGTGTAACTAACACGACTTTCTTTTATACATTATATAGATGAAATTGAAGTAGTTCCTAATGGGTAATTTAAGCTAAGTAATTTCATATTGTTTAACTTACTTTAGGTATAAATCAATATGTATTTCAGTACATAGCGTAATAACATATATAGTATTAAATGCTAAAAATAAAAAGTACTATTATATGTGTCGTACGTTCTTTGGGTATGATCCAATGTCATAATTGATATTTTCATATATAAGAAGTTAAACTGAACGAGGAGTGATTAAATAAATGCAAAATATGTTTTCCTTTAGAAAATTTATTAAATCTTACAGCAATTAGGATAACAATCACACGAACTGACACAGTTTCAATCTTAAAATACTATTAGCATAACATATTGATAATTTTCACATACAAGCACATCCTTTATCACAGTCATTTTATAATTGAGAAGTGAAATGAATGCATTTATTGCTGATATAAATGTACTAACACATCAATGAATGTAAACTATGTACTACAATCTATTTTTATAAATTATGGACTTCTTTGGAGTTTCTAAAATAGAAAGCGTAGTTATTTGTTTCTGGCATTACACAAACTACTAAAATGGGAAAATCATAAAGGTCGTAAATTAGACCATTTCAATAAGTATATATATATATATATATCTACTTATTGAGATATATATATTTTTTTATTCTTTACAAGTCAGCCCTTGACTACAATCTCACCTGATGGTAAGTGATGATCCAAACTAAGACGGAAGCGGGCTAACTTGTTAGGAAGAGGATGAAATCTTTCGGTCCCCCTTTCAGTTTCTACACGACAACGTACCGAAGCGCTAAATCGCTTGGAGGTAAGTACGTGTTTGCCGGCAGAGTACACGACCGAAGCCTCCCACCAGTCAGATCTATACCAATTAAGAAAACCTCAATCAGCCCAGCCGGAGATCAAACTCAGGACCTCCGTCTTGTAAATTCCCCGCGCCTACAAATCTGGCACGGAGGCTTTCAAACAAAAAAAAAATATTGAGATAATCTTAAATGGAAAGTATTAAAAATAACATTGTAATTGCTTAATAAAATAAAATAATTGGTAACGAAGGCATGACTAAAATTACATTGATAAAAGTAATAACGTAAAAGTAGAACTAAAGGCACGAGTATTTCCAATAAAAGCACCAATTTTTGTAGCTGGCTACACTAATATAATATTTCATAGACTATAAATAATATTTTTAGTACTATTACCAAAAAGGAGAAGGTTCTACATTCAGCTGTATGTAAGTTTTTTTAGTATTCCAGTGGATTTTTTAATAGATGGATCTTTACGTAGACAAAACGAAGTCGGTAAAAATTTTCGATGTAAAATAAAATTCTAGAACCCAATGAAGTTGAAATTGAAATGGCGATATTTTTTTCATAATACTTAAAACACAATACAGTATTCACATAAGAAATATTGTCATAATGATTTAATTAAAATGCAATTTATATTACTAAAAATAGCTTAACTAAAGCACCAGGGCCAAAAACAAATACATAATTAAAATACTGGGATAAGATCTCTTGGGGTATCAGCGAGAGGATCGTCCAATATGAGCAAAGCATTGAAAGAGAAAAATATGGCCGACGCCGACGCCATGTGCCACAAGTCGTGCGAATCCAGCATGTTTAGCGCCGAACACACAGCGTTGTGATTTCGAGACTGCGCTGGAGTTTGCTGTAAACAAAAAATGTACAATTTTTTTTTTTCATCCAGTTTTTTATTTAACCACGTTGAGATACTCTGACCTGATTCTGCTCTGTGGTAAGGGTGTCTACTTAGACTCCCATCCCATCGCAATGAAAACGAGACCTATATTTTCGGTTAGACGCTATTGGTCGGTAATAATCATTTTGTCTTCACGAGATGTGTCGTGGCGCATAGCTTTTTTTATTATTTACAAGTTAGCCCTTGACTACAATCTCACCTGATGGTAGGTCTTGATACAATCTAAGATGGTAGCGGGCTAACTTGTTAGGGGGAGGATGAAAATCCACACCCCTTACGGTTTCTACACGACGTCGTACCGGAACGTTCAATTGCTTGGCGGCACGTCTTTGTCGGTAGGTTGGTAACTAGCCAAGGCCGAAGCCTCCCACGAGCCAGACCTGGACCAATTAAGGAAACCTCAATCTGCCCAGCCGGGGATCGAACCCAGGACCTCCGTCTTGTAAATCCACCGCGCATACCACTGCGCCACGGAGGCCGTCAATATAATATCTTAGCTAATATTAGTATGGATAATGCTCTACCTCAGACGAATTATATAGGAACCTGCCTCGTTAGACGTTACTCCTCTGTCAAAGTACAAGATCGACGATCTATCGCGTTGCTAGAAATTGTTTGTTGTAATCGTTTTTGTTGTGTATAGAGCTCCTAGAAATGTCGGTTAATATTGAATGGCATAAAAAATGGTCAACTATTCCTAGTTTACTAAAAGAAGTTACGTTTAATTTATAAGTTCTAGCTTAATTATATCAAAATTGTAAAAAAATATCTAGCTAAATAGAATCGATTCTTCAGGCGGAACAGCAAAACATCGAGTAATTTAATATTCTGTGTAAAAATTACAAGTGTTCGTAATGCGAATCAAAATTATAGCTGTGTGTAGTAACGCAAATTATATTATTGTTGTTAAATATTTTCCATGTGCGAATTTACCCCGTCGACCTCAAAAATTTGTTGGTTAATTGGGGTGCGATGCATCTCCATAGTTAATTACTCTATGGGCACTCACCGACCACTTTGTCTTGGAATCAGTAAACAGAAAGGCTGCCACAATCCAAGTGACAAGAGCGAGGATCAGCCACAGCGCCGTGACTGGAGATATTCTCTCCCTGTGGATGAGCTTCAGTATCACATAGCCACCCATGTAGAGGATAGTATTGCCCAGAAGGATAGCCAATAGGTGGCGTGCAACGTCTTCTTTGTGCTCGTACACACTGAAAATGTGTATTAATCATATATTACATACTGTCTTTTTTTTTTTGTTTTTTTTTTATTTTTTTTTTTTTTTTATTAAAAATAAATTACAAAACATAAAAAGGTAAATTAAACGGACAACCACAAAAATCACAAAGATTTGACCCTGTCGTCCATCTGCAACTAAGCTTAAAAATAACTTTAAGTACAATAATATTTTCTTAAAAATAACTTTAACAATCATATAGCATTAAGACAATTTTGTTACATTTTAGACTAAATAAAATTAAATGTACTTAATGTTTTATGTGAAATTCATAGGTATATACCTAACCTAACCTATAATTTTGACATGAAATACTGTTTTAATTTTTTTATATATTAATCTCGATTTCTTATTAGATGTGTTATTTCTTAAAAATTAAATATCACGTCAAAAAATTAAATATCACGTGTCTCAAACGGTGAAGGAAAACATCGTGAGGAAACCTGCATCCCAGAGAATTTCTTAATTCTCTGCGTGTGTGAAGTCTGCCAATGCGCATTGGGCCAGCGTGGTGGACTATTGGCCTAACCCCTCTCATTCTGAGAGTCTGATCTGAATGTCTGATCTACAGAACCAATTTTGAAAAATCGGTTACCATTAGAAAGTTACGATATTTGCGAGTGATAGAGGCTCATCGATCTCCTATTAAAAAGTGGATGCACAATCAGCGACCAAAAAACGTCCCCACTCAATGACACAACTTCTTGGCACTCAATTCAAATAGCATTTGCAAATTCAACCATTAACTCAATCCTTAAGGTTGAATTTGCTCTGAATTTGGGATTTTATTGTATATTGGACTATATTTAAAGGCCTTTAGGTATAATTTTCTTTACTAATAATTCTAAAACAGTCAAAGCAATATTGGCCAGTTTTTAAGTAAAATTTTCTACATGATTGTGCGTCCTTTTATTATAAGAGTTCAATGTAGAGGCTATAATATATTTCATTCACATATTTCACACACATAAGTTTCACATTTCACAGGAGGCGAAACCAGGATATCATAATTTGGAGGAGGAGACTAGTCAAACGAACTAGTTAACTTACCCATAACCAGCAAGAACCCAGTTGGCAATATTAGCGACCACAAGCAGCACTCCTCTAGCGCGGTACGACGGCACAAAAGCGTTCCAGCCATGCTGTCTTAAGCCCGCCCAAGCTCTAAGCGCTATTGACGGTTCTGTAAATAGGCATTTCATTCTTTACAAGTTTACAAGTTTAGTTCTTGACTACAATCACACGTAAAGGTAAGTGATGATTCAATCAAGTTAGGAGTAAGATGAAAAGTCACACCCCTTTTGGTTTCTACACGATATCGTACCGCTAAATCCTCCGACTTGTAAATCCACAACGCATACCACAGCACCAAGGTCGTCAAAAATATTATAAAGAGAATTGTATAGGTATAATATATGTAACGTTCAATAAACTTGAAACTACAGAACCGATTTAAAAAATTCTTTTACAATACATACAACTGTTCATTTACGTCTATAAATCTAATCTAATCTAAATCTCGTAAATGAACCCTTACGAGTATTATACACATATTGTAGTGTATAAAATACATCAGAGATGTAATAAAAAACGGACGCAGCCCAGTTGGCAGCGGTTTGTATTCGCAGGGTGTGCAATAAATATATCCTGTAGTACAGACGAATCATGATATTAGTATCTACATAACACCCACGCGAAGCCAGGGCGAGTCGCTAGTAAATGTTAAATAATTCTTGTAAAAAATAACTTACCTATCTTCACTCTGTCCACGTAGTAAATTTTAAGAGTGAGTATGAAGCATACTACGAGGTGTAATATGGTGAAAATACTCCAAAACCATTCCTCTGGATATATCATGCCCAAACAACCTAAAAAAAAAGAATTTACCATACTTGTTGACGTATTATTTAGGACAATACACATCGCCATCTATACTCAAGCCGCTTAAGCTTAAACGAACCCAAAATCGATGGGGTTGCATCGTTTAGTTACGGATGTCCTATGACCAGCTTCCAGCTTCATCGTCAGACCCTGGTTACCATATAGTATCACAGTACTCAGCAAGACGAATCAAATGAGCTCAAACTCGGTGGGATTGCGTCGATTAATTAAGGAGTTCCTATGACCAGCTTCTAGCTCCATCGTCAGACCCTAGTTACCAAATGCTATCAAAGTACTCGTCAAGACAAATTAAACAAGCCGAAACTCAATAAAGTTGCGTCGTATAATTACGGAGTTCCTATGACCAGTTTCCAACTCCATCATCATACCATATAGTATCAAAGTACTTGTCAAGACGCATCAAATGAGCTCAAACTCGATGGGGTTGCGTCGTTTAATTACGGAGTTCCTATGACCAGTAACCAGCTCCATCATCATACCATATAGTATCAAAGTACTCGTCAAGACGAATCAAATGAGCTCAAAATCGATGGGATTGCGTCGATTAATTAAGGAGTTCCTATGGTCACCTTCCAGCTCTATCATCAGACCCTGGTTACCACATAGTATCAAAGTACTCGTCAAGACGAACCAAAAGAGGTCAAACTCGATGGGGTTGCGTCGTTTAATTATGGAGTTCCTATGGCCATCTTTTAGCTCTGTCATAATAATGTTGCACTGTCATTCGATGGGAAGTGGATCAAATGTAACTTGCAAGATTAGATTACATACGGACATCGGGACAGGTGAAACTAAATAAAAGCTTGTAATAAAAATGAGCTGTGATAGCCCAGTGGATATGACCTCTGCCTCCGATTCCGGAGGGTGTGGGTTCGTATCCGGCCGGGGGCATGCACCTCCAACTTTTTCAATTGTGTGCATTTTAAGAAACTTAATATCACGTGTCTCAAAACGGTAAAGGAAAACCATCGTGAGTAAACCAGCATACCAGAGAATATTCTTAATTCTCTGCGTGTGTGAAGTCTGCTAATTCTCATTGGGCCAGCGTGGTGGACTTTTAGCCTAACCTCTCTCATTCTGAGAGGAGACTCGAGCCCAGCAGTAAGCCGATTATAGGTTGATGATGAATTAAAAAGAATCTCACCAATGGCCATCACAAAGGCTATCAGCATGAAGGTGGTGTGCGCGCTGGCGTTCACGTCCGCGTGCCGACTTTGATACAACTTGATCATACACAGCACAGCTATCACGTACATAAACGACGAGTCTGCCAGAAAATAAAACTACTAAAATATTGCAATAATGAATCGTATTTCTAGTTCCTTAAGGTTCATAAGGTTCGCTTATCATTGTGATGTGACCTCGAGGTATACAAACAGCGGCAAGTAAGTTAAAAATGACAGTTATCTTCACAGTGTAACATTATAAACAAAACTGTGAGATTCTTCCATGAAAAATGAAAAATCTTTCAACTTATAACTTCTCCCACAATTACAGTGGTAAATATAAATTCGGAACGTTCACTTTCTTTAACTGTCGATTTGATTCAAATCGAAATTAATATAAACTATAATAATATTTGAAACAGGTTTTAATATCTAAAGTAAAAAGATTACTGTAGAAACCCAGTTTAAAAATTATGTACATTTAACAAACGAAAAATAAAATCTTCCCTCTTTGCGAGTTATACTAGTTTACTAGCGGACGCCCGCGACTTCATCCGCGTATCAATGTAAACTTTCAACACCTATTTCACCTATATGAACAAATTTTTAAAACTATAACTATAAAAATGAAGAATTTTCCCTTCAACCCCTATTTCACAGCCTACTATTTTTATTTAAGGGTCAAAAATTACCCTATGTATAGCTCCAAGGTTCCATTTACAATTATAACAAAATTCATCTAGAAAAGGTAACAGACAGACAGAGTGGATTTCACATTTATAATATTAGTATAGACAAAGTACACATAGTTCTAGTCTCACCAAATTGAAAGTTCATCTTGTTGGGGCAAAGGTGGTAACACCCAGATAGCAATCCCTCCATCACCAGCGCCAACCCCATTGAGTAAAGCACGCCTCTGTGCTCCGGAATGCCTAACTCCTGAAAGAAATTTCATACCCGTCAGTAGGTATCCATACGAGGGAAATACAAATACCGACCAATAGTGGACACGAAAATGTACCGGATATGAAAAAATTTGAATGAAAACGAGAGTGTTATTTCAACTCTGCCGCTATTGGTCAACCATATGCCGTTTTCTGTCCACGAGATATGCTTATTGGCCGACAATATGGCATTTTCTTTTCACGAAATGTCGTTCACGCCTACAGGATAGCCCCGACCACAAACTATTCAAGTTTGCATAGACAAAATTTTACTGTATACTGCATAAGTTGTAGTAGTAGCAGTGGCGTGCATATGGTTGTCGATCACTGTATGTATATGTGGGTATGCATTAGTAAGAAAATTAAGCTAACTGGAAAAATATTTATTTAATAAGCATTAAGAAGTCAACTATTAGGTTATGAAATACTTTAATGCATGTATGAAGTGCATGCCACTGAGTAGTAGACATCTTGGTCAGGTCAATTAAAACACATTTCGAATAATTCCTTACCTGATTGTTTGCGTTTCTGAACCTCCCCCTGCATTTGACCTGTGCCATGAACACCAGGCCCAGGATGACGTAGCCAATGTTGGAGTACACGTGGTTATAGTCCGCTAGCACGCCAAGCGGATGGGCGCATAGGAAGTTATAGTAGCAGACATCTTGGTCGCCAGTTTGGTATATCAGCTGTGAATGTTATTAATTGATGATTCAATCAATACGTACACATAAATTTGAAGAAGTCTGTCTGTGTCTGCAAATAACTGTCCATTGTATGTATCACTAAGCCCCTGTCTCTTCAACCTTCGTATGTTAGCGTCACTGGTAGACCCCTATAGTGGCGATGTCGTCGAGCCAACGTACAAAAAAATCTTTTGTAGGTTTGAATGTGCTCTATCCTATTACAAGATACCTGAGATTGATGGACCTATCATTGCATAGCTTTAATCAATGCGTTAAAAAACATTTACTTAGTCGAGGTTACTACACCATAGATAAGTTGCTTAATGATAAGGGTGCTTGGAGGCCATTGAATCAGCTTCCACCTTCACGCAGGAAGTAAAACTATAAGAAAATTATAATATATATTTTTTTTTAATCTTTCTTTCTTCTCAGCAGAACCTGACTTCCGAACTAGTGGTAGAATCTTTACAAATAGTCAACTGACGTATCAAAAGTGCTTGTAACTGAGCCTACTTGAAATAAATGAATTTTGAATACTTATTGACAGTGAAACGGGCTGATGGATAAATGATGGATGATGGATGATGGATGATGGATGATGATGATGATGATGATGACGGTGATGATGAACTTACTCGTTGGTATGTGAACAGCAGTTGCACGACTGGAAGAGCGTACACCACAGCCACCGTGAGAGCGCTCCAGAAATACCTGACAACGTACAGTGAATCATCGTTACTGCCTCATTGGTCTAGCGGCAGCATCATAAGGCCCAGACCACAACAATATATCTCGCGTAGAGAGAAAGACTTAGTCGACCAATAGCGGCGCAACTGGAAATATTGCTCTCTATATATTTAGCCATATTACACTACACTATTCAACAATTTGAAAAACCTATGAAAAACTCATTCTCTACTAATATTATAAAGAGATAAAGTTTGTGGTGTTGTATGGCGTAATCTCTAGATATACAAAACCTATTTTGAAAATTCTTTTAGCACTAGAACTATATTTTGTCCCCGTATTCACACGGAAACGGGAACTACTCGGGTGAATGTGCGGGGAGTTTGCTAGTCTATCTATATTAATATTATAATTATAAAGCTGAAGAGTTTGTTTGATTGAACGCGCTAATCTCAGGAACTACTGGTCCGATTTGAAAAAATCTTTCAGTGTTAGATAGCCCGTTTATCGAGGAAGGCTAAAGGCTATATATTATCCCCGTATTCCTACGGGAACGGGAACTACGCGGGTGAAACCGCGCGGCGTCCGCTAGTGTTTTATATAGTTACCTATTGGAACGCCGCCTTTGCACAACAGCGCAAGCCCGACTGAGTCTCGCGACAGTTAGAGGCATTGGCAGTGAGCCGATAATCTGCTCGGGTTCTGACTCCAAATCCGAATCTAGTACAAAAAAGAAAAATGTACTATGTAGACCAGAATTTTACTAAAAGTAAGTCATTATAAAATCAAATAGATGTATTAAATTGAAATTAAGATCCAAATGTAATAAGATAAAACAGTTAAATGCTTGAAATTTTTTTAACACTCTTGGCATCAACGACGCAACGATGTGCGATGCCATCTGTGAAATGCTCCCCTTTTTTCCCCTAAAAGGAATTAGTATGCAATTTTCGATTTCCAATTATGTTTTTAGGTTGGTCGACTATAACTCCCCCATTTTTGAAGTTTCATTGCATATTTTTAAAATGATATAAACAAGCCCCTAACTGTTTTAGAGCCAGATAGTAAGCAATGATGCAGCTAATGGTCAAAGCACACCTTATCTTTTTAATTAACAACGGAATTAGTACGCAATTTTTGATTTCCAATTATGTTTTAAGTTGGTCGATTACAACTCCCCCATTTTTGAAGTTTGATTGAATTTTTGTATAATGATTTAAACAAGCCCTTGACTGTTATAGAGCCAGATGGTAAACAACGATGCAGCTTATGGTCAAAGCACTCCTTATCTTTTTAATTAACAACGGAATTAGTACGCAATTTTCGATTTCCAATTATGTTTTTAAGTTGGTCGACTATAACTCCCCCATTTTTGAAGTTTGATTGCATTTTTTTAAATGATATAAACAAGCCCTAACTGTTTTAGAGCCAGATAGTAAGCAATGATGCAGCTAATGGTCAAAGCACACCTTATCTTTTTAATTAACAACGGAATTAGTACGCAATTTTTGATTTCCAATTATGTTTTAAGTTGGTCGACTACAACTCCCCCATTTTTGAAGTTTGATTGATTTTTTTGTATAATGATTTAAACAAGCCCTTGACTGTTATAGAGCCAGATGGTAAGCAGTGATGCCTATGATAAAGCACACCAAAATTTAAGCTTTCTAGTTTTAACAGACTCTGAGTTATCTTACTGAAAACTTTATCTTTTTAATTAACAACGAAATTGGTATGCAGTTTTCGATTTCCAATTACGTTTTTAAGTTGGTCGACTATAACTCTTTAAATAGCAATTGCTACTTAACTGTTATAGTCTTCCTTAGTTCATTATATATCCTATTTTGTGGAATTTTACCACGTATCCATAAACAACCGTTTAGCCAGTAGAGGGTGGAGACACTTGACTTTAACAAAACTTTGCTCTTAAAAGCTTAATATTTTACAAACAGATCCCTACATCAAAAACTATTGATAAAAAATCCCTTATAACTTTCAAAGACCTATCCAACGATACTATGAATTAAACGAGTAGAAACAAACTATCCCCACTTTACATATAGGGGAGGTACCCTAAAAATATATATTTCAAGATTATATTGTACGACTTTGTTCACATTTTCATGCATTTTTATGTACATTGTCGTGCTAACAGCTTTCTAGTAGTAATAGTCTCTGCGGACAGACAGACATGGCGAAACTATAAGGGTTCCTTGTGGACTACGGAATCCTAAAAAAGTGGCTTTTTTTTAGCGTGGCGTGTGTTTATTGTGAGCTTATATCGGACGCGGAAGACGCGTTTGTTACCCTCGCAACTTTAATACATATTTTAATTATCGACTAGTTACTATCACCATTATCTAATAACATTATTACCTGCCGTTTCGAAAGCGCTTGTAAGCTAAACCTAATTGAAATAAATGAATTTTGTCTTTGACTTTACATGCATGATTGTGTCAATTGTCTCGACATTAACTTTTTTAATTAATTAACTCTTTTAATTTCGAAATTTCTTTTTATAAAAAATCTATTTAATAAACTCTGATACACAAGATACAATAAAATAAATTTTCTTTATTCTTAATTAATATTTCACTTTATTTCAAATTTCCCCTAGTTTCTTTTAACTTACCCCTTTGTGTTAGTACTGGCACAGTTTCGCTTGAACTGGTCGTAGGTTCGCCTCTCGAAGTGGACGGGCCGTGCGATTCCTCAACTAGCACTATTGCCTCTGTAATAAAGGACATAAATACATTTTACTTTTGTTTATCAACCTTATCAGGTTGTTTTAACCAATGATAATTTTATACTATAGACAGGTTACGTGCCTACAAAATCACCGCAAAAAGGGATCCGAATTTAGCTACACCACCGAGCGCACACATGCAAAATTTTTGTCTTTCATTCCATTATATATTTATGTACAGCTTTTACACTTCCTGACATAACTCGACATTGCAGACAATATTTTTTGAGCCGTGACAGCCCAGTGGATATGACCTCTGCCTCAGAGGGTGTGGGTTCGAATCCGCTCTGGGGTACGCATCTCCAACTTTTCAGTTGTGTGCATTTTAAGAAATTAAATATCACGTGACTCAAACAGTGAAGGAAAACATCTGGGGGAACCTGCACACCAGAGAATTTTGAAAATTTTCTGCATGTGTGAAGTCTGCCAATCCGCATTGGGCCAGCGTGGTGGACTATTGGCCTAACCTCTCTCATTCTGAGAGGAGACGAATATGGGTTGATAACGACGACGATTTGTTTACGATTGTTAACGATTGTTTTTTACAAAGCGACAAAATGAAATTATGAAAATTATACACATATGTCCGCCTCATAGTTAGGGATCCGTAAAACATTTTTTACAGCTAATTACTGTCACGTTAATTTTTCGTGAGTAGCTTCATCGTGTTGAGACGATCGACTTTTTTATTTACGAAAATTCTTAATTCTGGGTAGCTAACTGAGTTACCAGGAAATAAAAAATTCTAAGCGTCGGAATGAGTTAATGTACCACGCAATTTGTAGAGCATTGTGGCTGTTAAATTAAATAACTATTATTTAAGCAACAGTAAAAAAAACAGCTGGTTAGTAACAACTTTTAATAACCTCGTTATTAATACAAGTTGGGACGAGGGTAGTGTATCAAAAGTTGTTACTAACCAGATGTTTTTTTTACTGTTGATTAATTAATAGTTATAGAAGTCCTGGATCTCTCTGTTGACCTCCACAGCACCTATGAGCCACAGAGGTCGTCAAAAATGTGTTGAGATGGCAGTTACACGACCTCCGTGGCGCAGTGGCATGCGCGGTGGATTTACAAAACGGAGCCTTGAGTTCGATCCCCAGCTGGACAGATTGAGATTTTCTTAATCGCTCCAGGTCTGGCTGGTGGGAGGCTTCGGCCGTGGCTAGTTACCACCCTACCGACAAAGACGTACCGCCAAGCGTTCCGGTACGATGTCGTGTAGAAACCGAAAAGGGGTGTGGATTTTCCTCTTAACAAGTTAGACCGCTTCTATCTTAGACTGCATCATCACTATCATCAGGTGAGATTGTAGTCAAAAAAAAAAAACAATAATTGACATATAATAATGTAGGTTAGAGTACATACAATATTTGAAAGCAGCATTCTCAAGATGCGATTATAGTATTGGTTTAATTTGTTTTTAAACATGCAGCCCAAATATTTTGGACTCTTCTAATTACAAATCAGTCTCTGAAGACCAAATAGATACAAATTTAATATACGCACTTACATATATATCACAAATAAAATGATTTTACTGTATAATTATATATTTTTTGTATACAATTAATAAATACGACACTTAAAAGTCATAAATACAACGATTGAAGGTCTATTTATTTAATTTAACGGTATAAATTATAATATATAGCCCCTGTTAATACATGCACAGCCATATAATTCAATTGTATGATATATAGCAATTGTTTTATTTATACCATACTTCAGGTTTACGTCTTACCAGCTCGCGGCATGTTGATTGACTGAGGATCTTGCGTGTTGGACCCTAAACAAACATCAGTTTACTAAACACTCCTGGCACGCAGGGTCGTAATAATAGAATATGAAAGTGCCGGAATGGCGACCCCGCACTAGTAAGCGCAGTGTTGGCCGACCCCCCACCGACTGACAACATCAAGCGAGTCGCAGGGATTGGCTGGATGCAGGCGGCTCAGTATCGTGGTGTTTGGTAGTCCCTACAAAAGGCCTATGTCCTGCAGTGGACGTCCACAACAACACAACAACTTTTCAAAATTAATTAACAGCTATAAAATCAACGTTTAAGTAATCTTTCTGCACTCACTCAGCAGTCATGAAATTATTAATTATACACTCACAAGTCATCAATATTCTTTTTCAGTGCGCTTTCATTTGAGACCCCGCTCGAGTATATTTCTTAATTTTTCTTCCTCATTTTCAACCCCCAGAACTTTTAAACGGCTCAACCGATTTTCATCAAACATGCCTAAGAACACTCGCACATAAGTCACGTTTCATATAAAAAAAAACTAAATTGTAATCGCTTCCGTACGGGAGCTATGGTACCACAGACAGACAGATACATCAAACTTATGACACCCCTCTTTCTGCGTCGCGGGTTAAAACATACGAAAATATAATTATATAAGGGAACTAGCGGACCCAGTCAAGCTTCGCTTTGACTAATGTGCGCTTCTTCCCTACCTTTCCTTACTCCAACCCTACCCTACCCCTACCTTACCCCTACCCTAAACATACCCTAACCCTACTCTACCTTACCCTACCCTTACCCTACCCCTACCCTAAACATGCTATGTATCAGAGATGGTGCTGTATGTGAAAAAAGATTTTCCCGCTTTTCTGTTAAAATTTTTCCTGAATTTTCTTTGCTATAAACCTCACGGAGCCCGAGACCTTTCCAATGAATTCCAAATCCAACAATTCCACCGATTTCCAAAACCGTGGAAATCGGTTCGTGTTTTCTGGAGTTATAGCGTCAGGAAGGAAAACCCGACTTTTTTTATATAAGGGAATGAAACAGGGGTTGAAACTTGAAAGTTTACATCGATTTAGCGGATGAAGTCGCAGGCGTCCGCTAGCAAGGAATACGACGCAAGGACTTTTTTAATTTGGCGCAATATGTGACAATTTGTATATGCATATATACATACGTCTCCTGCAATATATTGCGGTTCCAATAGGTCCTGACAGAGCGACCAACAGCATAAGGGCCAGCACGACCAAAGAGCCTGTGACATAGTCTTCATACGACACAGCTTCCACTGCGCGGAACCTGCACCGAAAACATGGATTTGTTAGTTTCCTTTGAAAATCAAAGGACTAAGTTATACAGGGAGTTATTTTGAAAAAAAAAATAGTTTCAACGGCTAGAATCCATGTGATTTGAAGTTGGTTATGGGGTGGAACCATCACAGAAAGGATCTGAGTTCTAGCCCCGCTCGTTAGACTACTGTCTACACCAGTGGTCGTCACATTTTACAAACCAATGACCACACATGACGATGTGAGTGCCAGCGCCGGGCCACAGAGTATGTGAAGGCACTCCAAGAGCGTTTCCATACTTACGGCTAGTTTCTTCATCGCAAGTAAAAGTCAAAGTAACGTCATAAATCAAAAGCGACGGTCTTATTCACTGAAAAATAAAGTCTTCTTTACTACTAACTACTTTTACTGTTACTTTAGCTTTACATGAAGAAACTAGCTGTTATGGTGCAAGACATAATTTTAACGTTTTCAATGACTTGCGTTTGAAAATGTATGTGATTTGACAACTTCGACAAGCAAATCATGATTATTTTTAAATGGTGCAACTTAGCCTGAGACATACGAGTATGTATTTACATCAGTATGTATGTCAGTGACATCGTTCGCTTTGCTTTAAATCGGCCCAGCCGGGGATCAAACCCAGGACCTCCGTCTTGAAAATCCACCGCGCATACCACTGCGCCACGGAGGCCGTCATATTCATTCAAATTCGTCAAGGATTGTTTGTCGCGATCGAAGTCAGGGGCGTCAGCTATTAAGAGTTTACAAATCCCCTTTTATAAACCGTTTCATAAACTTTTTTAATTTTTATTTTTTTTTTATTTGAGGGGAAATATCTTTCCGAGATACCCGACTTACTGGGGGAGAAGACGGGTTATGTACCTTACCACTAAACCCCTCGGTTGCCACCCTAAGCGCATTTTAGTAGGCTCTGGGACCTAACCTTTCTAACGAAATGTAACCGTTTAATACTCTACAATAGTTTTCTACTCGCCTGAACGTTTTAACTCGACTTCTGGAGTCCCACACCCCGCGCTCTCCGGGCTCCCTGACACCGGTACAATCTTCATCGCTTTCCTTCACTATGAACACTATGTAGAAGCCACGGGGAAACATTGATTGCTGGAAATAGATAAAAAAAAATATTTATTTTTATTTATTTTTTTAAACAGGACACCAACAGATTACAATAAAATATAAAGAATAGAAGAAATAGATATATAAGTTACGGCAATAGGGATGATGACAGTTTTATTAACTGTATATAAATTAAGAGTATGCTAATAGTGAACCAATTTTGTAAAAGGAACAGGGTATCTGCGATCATTACTTTCGGAGCTACAGGGATCTAAAGGGCCAAATTTGCGGCGCTGCCGCGGATCCCTGAAAAACGCCCCATACAAAATGGCACGAACTAATGACGTCGTAGGTAATGTAATGATCGTTAGATTTGTATGTGCGTTCAAACAAAATTATTAATATCTTTGTTATTTGTGCGTTTATGTTTATAGTTAATTTATCGAATGTCACATTTAGTGTAAGGAAGCTAAAACTGTATGAATTTTCATCTAATTACGTTCTAAGCTTTTTAATAGATTTTGAAATATTATAATCTTATTTATTTTGCAAATATCCAGACAATCTTTGCTTTTTATGTATAAATTAGTTAACATTGACCTTATTTACCCGAATGTATCATAAAAATCTATTTATTCAAACCTAGTCATCATCCCCATTATTGCAGATAATCATCCCCATTATTGCAGAGCCACTTATTGGTTGTCACAGCATGCACTAAGGATAGGGCCTAGTTCTCGCTACTCCAGTAATCCAGCCAAGTACAAACGATTTTTGGGCGGTAAAACTAAAAATCGTTGGCACCCGACTAAAACAATAAAGTATAATAATATAAAATAATTTTTAATTAATACAGAATTCTAATGTACAAAGAACAATATTAAATTTAGATTAAAGTTAAACGAAATATCACACATAGGTATTATATAGGTATTAAACAAAAAACAAAAACAAAACACTACCTAACTCTATGTTAAGAAGATGCAAGGTCTAAATCAGGATTTGCAAAGTATTGCAAATTTGCAAATTTAAATTTCTTTTTAAAACAATTAAGATTTTTTTTTATTCTTGACAAGTTAGCCCTTGACTACAATCTCACCTGATGGTAAGTGATGATACAATCTAAGATGGAAGCGGGCTAACTTGTTAGGAGGAGGATGAAAATCCACACTCCTTTCGGTTTCTACACGACATCGTACCGGAACGCTAAATCGCTTGGCGGTACGTCTTTACCGGTAGGGTGGTAACTAGCCACGGCCGAAGCCTTCCACCAGCCAGACCTGGACCAATTAAGAAAATCTCAATCTGCCCAGCTGGGAATCGAACCCAGGAACTCCGTTTTGTAAATCCACCGCGCATACCACTGCGCCACGGAGGCCGTCAAAACTTACTTAAGCCGTTACTTACCGTAACAGTAATGCCTCCCTTATTGGACATGGTGAAATAATAACCCTGATATAGCATATCTTGTTCGTTGTCAAACACTGGACACTGAAAACAGTTTTATTTAATTAATTATTTATTTTGTATTTCTTTTATTCTTATTCAATAACCATGCGTCCGCGTGAATTTTAATTTTTTACAAATCCCGCGGGAACTGTTGAATTTTCCGAGACAAAAGGAGTCTATACTTAAGTCTTGTTAGTAGTAATAAGAGTTTGTTTGTTTGATTGAACGCGCTAATCTCAGGAACTACTGGTCCGATTTAAAAAATTCTTTCTGTGTTAAATAGCTCATTTATCGAGGAGGGCTATAGGCTATATACTATCCCCCTATTCCTACGGGAACGAGAACCACGCGAGTTAAACCGCGCAGCGTCAGCTAGTTGCTTATAAACCTCCTAAATCTTCCACGGTTTAGCCACTCCAAAGTTTAGATAGGTCAGACAAAAATTCTAAAAACGCTCATTTGTATTTTGTAAAATGTGTAAATAACTATAAGCACTTGGTAAAGCACATTTTTATTCATATGTATTGCACATTTTTATTTTGAGCTTTCACTTTAACACAATATGCCTGTAATTTCATCAGCAACCTCCTTCAAAATGATCATAGTACCTATTTCACCAGACGAGCTTTCTTTTTTTTTTTTTTATAAATATACTTAAACAATACACATCACTATCTAGCCCCAAAGTAAGCATATCTACAGAGTAGCTTGTGTTATGGGTGCTAAGATAGTTGATATTTTAATATTAATATACAATTATATACTACATATAAATACTTATATAATGTATAAATACACACAGACACTGGAAAACACCCATGCTAATCACACAAATATTTTCCAGTTGTGGGAATCGAAACCACGGCCGTGGATGCAGAAGGCAGGGTCACTACCCACTGCGCCACGCGGCCGTTTTCTTAAAACAAACTTTTAATTTTAGAGTAATAACTCTAAAACTGTTTAATCTTTTACAAACTTTTATTCAACTTGCGGTATAAGTCAAACCTTACAACTGAATTTGTAATACCTCCAGATACCTAGATAGATAGATTCTAATCTAAAGAAGTCAATCTAATAAGTTGAATAAGGCATGTAGCACTATAGTTTGGCAAATTCGTTCGTAACACTCCTGATGGTCCACTCGGGCCGGGAGGGTAGCGATGTCCTGCGCGTCTTTATATCCACGCAGTGCTTTCCCCCCGTCGCCCGCATATCAGGGGAGTGTCAGCAACTTACCAAGCTATAGCAAATTACTTACCGAATTGTTCTGTATGGAGACGAAAGCACATACATCGTCATCAGAATCTATCATTAAAAGAACACTCGTTGGTTTCTTGTTAAATCTAAAACAGATTATTTTATTAAGTAGCATTCTGCACGTCTTAACTCTCTACTCATCGATATCGACCCATATTCGGCTCACTGCTGAGCTCGAGTCTCCTCTCAGAATGATGGGTCAGGCTAGTAGTCCACCGCGCTGGCCCAATGCGGATTGGCAGACTTCACACACGCAGAGAATTAAGAAAATTCTCTGGTATGCTGGTTTCCTCACGATGTTTTCCTTGACCGTTTGAGACACGTGATATTTAATTTCTTAAAATGCACACAAGAGAAAAATTGGAGGTGCATGCCCCGGACCGGATTCGAAACCACACCCTCCGGAATCAGAGGCAGAGGTCATATCCACTGAGCTATCACGACTCATTACATCATAGCGTGCTACTCATGCTATGATGTAATTTTTATTATACTAGCGAACGCTCGTGACTTCATCATGATCATCATCATATCAGCCGTTGGACTTCGTCTGGAGGACTTAGGCCTTAGGGACTTCCAAACATCACGATCTTGAGCCAGCATCCAGCGAATTCCTGCGACTAGCTTGATGTCGTCAATCCACCTGGTGGGGGGTCGACCAACACTGCGCTTTCTAGTGCGGGGTTCATTCAAGCACCTTAGAACCCCAATGTCCATCGGTTCTTCGAACTATGTACCCCCTTTCTTTGCTGGCTTTCCGCTTAGTTGGGTAAAGAAAAATATTGGTAATGCTTAAAGACATGTCTTATATTCTATTACAAACAAAAATTTAAAAAACCATATAAATAATTAAATATAATGTGTTCACTAACTAACTAACTACTCACATGGGTAAATAAGACGGATCATTGTTATTTGTCAAATTCAATGGATCCCAGTCAAAAGAGAAATAGTAATACTTCGGCGAACTTGGGGTCACGTTTAGGGTTATTTCCTGGAACAGAGACAAGTTTATTTACATACTAGCGGACCTAGTCAAGCTGGTTCGCTTTGACAGATGAGCAACCAATCGCAAGAAAGCAATTGTTGACAAACAGAGTTTTTAGCCGCTTGTACAGGTGCTCGTGAGTATTTGCCATAACTCTAGGGTTATATTCTTTGACAAAAAATAATTCAAAATGAATATTTTTGGAGTAAATAAATTTTTTCTTTGTAAATAGATCTTAAAACATGTTTCTTATGCGCATCCATATAATAATGACGTATTTAATTGTTTGAATTTTAAAATGCAACGTTGTCACCTAAAAGCGTGTGTATTATTTGAATTACTTTGTATGAAAGTATATATATATTTTGTAGTTAATAAAATATTAGTTATGCAGTTCGTATAGGAAATACTACCGAGCATTCTGTTTATAAGATGGCAACCAACCTTTCTCGGTGGACCAGTGCCATATAGATATCCTGTGACTTCGGGTCACATTCAGAGGTCTTGGCTTCGAGTCTTGGGTCGGACTAGGAAATATTGAAATTTTTCCTTCAAAGAAATTTTCAGCTCGCAGTTGGTAAATAGTCCAGGATCCGAGGAACATTTTTTACAATTGATTACTATCAAGTTAATTTTCCGTGAGTAGCTTCATCTTGATGAGATGCTCAACTATTTTATTTACAAAAATTCTTGATTCTGGTACCTAACTGGGTTACTAGGTAATAAAAATTTCTAATGTACCACGCAATTTATAGAACATTGTGGCTGTTAAGTTGCATAACTATCGATTAAGCAATATTAAAAAAACATTTGGTTAGTAACAACTTTTGGTAAACTCCCCTCCTCCCAACTTGAATCAATAACGAGGTTATTATATTCTTGGTATTTCCGGTTGCGCCGCTATTAGTTGAAATTTGTCTATTTCTCTTCACTTGGCCGCATGTAATGCGCACTGGCCCGGTAGTGGGTCGTCAAAATAAATAGACATCAACCTATAGTGATAATACCTTATTCACATCTACGAAGAAGTTCTGCACGCGTCTCAGTTTGATTTTCACTAATATATTATCGGGACTTGATGTAGCCAACGTCAACGTTGGGCGAGCTTGGGCCGTTATATCTGTGGAAAATTCATAGATGTTTACATCTGTAATAGAGCCAGATTGAATACACATTCATCAACATCACCATTATCAACCCATATTCGGTTCACTGCTAAGCACGAGTTTCCTCTCAGAATAAGAGGGGTTAGGGCAATAGTCCACCACGCTGGTCCACTGCGGATTGGTGACTACACACACACAGAGAATTAAGAAAATTCTCTGGTGTGCAGGTTTCCTCCTCTTATATTGTTGTGCATTTTAAGAAATTAAATATCACATCGTAAAGGGTGAAGGAAAAACATTCTGATGAAACCTGCACACCAGAGAATTTTCTTAATTCTCTGCGTGTTTGAAGTCTGCAAATCCGCATTGGGCCAGCGTGGTGGACTATTGGCCTAATCCCTTTCATTCTGAGAGGAGACTCGAGGTCAGCAGTGAGCCGAATATGGGTTGATAACGAATAACGAACGAGCTTCGTGATGATCAAAGTGAATTCGAAGATCGGCGCACTAGTTATTTGTGGAAACTTACTCGGTCCGGCGTCGTGTGGACAAAGAGTTCTTGCCATGTCGTTGAATTGCAGTACAGTGGTGCGCGTTGGCACTACCAGAGGCAGTTCCCATGATGACACACCTAAAAACAGCAGTGAATATGTGACAATGCTCCTCTGTAGGCAATACCGTCTTTACCATAAGGGTACATGGGGCCCGTGCCCAGGGCCCCTGTTCTCAGGAGGCCCCGAAGGACTGCAATCTTCTTCAAAATGTTGATTAATGATATACCTAATAGAAGATTTCACTCAACAAAATCCCATAAGAAACTGTTATCGTGATCGTAACCAAAAAACCAGCAGCATTCTAAGATCATTAATGACATATTACTGTATTTGATTACCTTTATTAAATGGCCATACTTAGTAAAAAAAATTAGTATAATTCGCTTTTTTTCCTTTCCAAAAGGCTAGGGCTAGGCTGGGGCCCTTGGGCCCCAAATTCTTGTGTGCCCAAGGGCCCCAGCCTAGCATAACACGGCGGTGTCTGTAGGCACAGCATCCGACCAAAGACATATCTCGTGAAAATAGACAAATTTCGACCGTCATGTCATTAGCATAGGAGTATATAGCGAGGGGGCCAGGTGGGTCCTGCCCACCCTAGAATGGACCTGAGCCTACCTTAGGATTATGGGCTACCGATATGGAATTCTATTATGATACTAATAATAGGCTGATGGCGAGGGCCAGACCCACCGTACGAAATAATCCTTGATATGCTAATGGTCAAGAAAGAAAAGCATTTATTCCATAAGGTCTCTCTCCTATAAAATGGGATGGCTGACCCTATAGTGAACCGTGAAAACGGATTTAAATAGGCTAAAAAAATCATAGAGGAGAGAAAACCTCAGAAACTTCTAGTCCTACCCACTTGAACTCAAAACATCATAATCACAAGGCACATAAGCTAACTGCACCAATGACGCAGTTCAAATATAGGTACCAAGTAGTAATCTGACCACAAAATCCCAAACGGAAGAGATAATGATGTACTCGTCGCTAATACAAAGGCACATTTTATTTGTTACGAGTATGTTTAGACTTCGCAGAACATATTTGATAACGAAAGCTGAAACTGTTTAATATTATCACATTACAAAAAAGCTCTCATGAAGAATAATGAGCAAACTGTACCGAGAAATACCTAGTGGGACTGTAGTATGTACGACTACGACACTACGAGATGTACAAACAAGTTCATAAGCTACTCGTAGGTACCTAATATTGTACCTAAGTTTTCTGTGCTATTATGACGATATCAAAACTCGAACTTATTCTAAGGGAAAAATTGTAACCGTGCGGAATAACTACTATTGCCCAGCAAAGCTTATGTGATTAGCCAATAAAGATATTCCGTCGTCATATAGAATCATGACTGTACTGACTGTACCTCAGACCAATTATAGAAGGACCTGTATCGCACTCATAGTCACGAACAAAATAGTCTGCGTTTTCTGAGGAAAACGAGCTTAGATTTGGTATATATCTTGTACTAAACTAGAAGTTTTTGTCCGTTTTTACACCATTCAATCACACAGAAAGGTATTTTTACGGAGCTCTTTAACCGACGAACACGGATTACGACTATTTAACATCGATACTATAGAGACAGTTTTGTATAATCGTATTAGATCGTTGATCATAGACTTTGACAGAAAAGTAATGTCAAGCGAGGCAGGTCCTATACAATAATTGGTCTGAGGACTGTACAGACAAAGTTATCACAAGCCTCATCTTCGTACGTCCACGGCTCTACCGTGACCATTTTTGTTCCTATGCATTTCTCTATATCAATCTGAAATATCTTCTTGTTTCGTTCTTTTTTTTTATTCTTTACAAGTTACCCCTTGACTACAATCTCACCTGATTGGAAGTGATGATACAATCTAAGATGGAAGCTAACTTGTTAGGAGGAGGATGAAAATCCACACCGTTTTCGGTTTCGTTCTTTTTAGACCCCTTTTTACCCGACTGCAAGAAGGGTTGTGTTTTTCAAGCGTATCTTGTATGTATGTATGTATGTATGTAATATTCTTTATTACCTCATATCTTCCAAACCACTGAACGGATTTATGTAATTAGAATAACCCAAGTGTTCTTAGGTAAATGAAACTAAAAAAAAATAACAAGGCGACTGTGAGACGCTATAGACTCAAGGTGAAAAAAAAATATTTTTCTAATATTGCAATGGTAATCATGGCTATGTTTAAAAAAAATTATAATTAGAAAAACGTTATTTATTAGTTGTTTATACAAAATACGCGAGGCGGATGACTATAGGTGCAAGCAGGTATGTGAAGTGAAGTTATAAAATAGACTAAATTAAATATATTGATTATAAAAATTGGCTAAGTGCGAGTCGGATTCGCCCACCGAGCGTTCCGTAGAATTTTTTGAATACTTGCTTAACCTCGGTTGGACGTTTAAATTATCGTACTTTGTAATAAACGTAACAAATAAATCCGAAATTAACCATCTATCGTAACTAAAAAGTGTGAAATAAATTAATTAATTAAACAAATAAAAAAAACCCGAACGCATAAAGTATAAAAAAAACTGAAAAGAAAAAAAAACAAGCTCAGTCCAGAAGACGTGTAGAAAGCAATTAGAAAACAGTCGGGACCTGTAAAACAATGTAGACGAAAATCATTCTATTTCGTTTTCGTTTTCCAACTGCTTTCTACACTTCTGGACTGAGCTTGTTTTTTTTTTCTTTTTAGTTTTTGTATAATTTATGCAGTCGGGTTTTTTTATTTGTTTAATTAATTTGTTTATTAGTTTGTGATTTTAAAGTCGGTTCAATTTTTTTGTCAAAAAGATTTTATGACTTGACTTAGTTTGTTGGTAACCAAGTTTCTATGTCACCCACCAATTGAACTCATTAAATAGTTTCAGCGTGATGCCTGATCATCAAAAATACCGACAGACTGTCAGACAAGTCAGAAAAGCGAAACTCACATGTTTTTAAAAAATGTTTTTTAAAAGCATAGAATTTGACACACATACCTTTTTGCTGTGCTGCAGTCACAAAGAGAGGGTACTCCAAGTTGTTGGTATCATTTGTGCTCACATGCACCCGGGTTGGGAACACTGACAATTGATCAGGCATCTAAAACCAAATTATATAATAACTTGTTGTAAGCAGATCTGTGCAGACTCTTCCTAGTGGAAACACCTATGCACATCTTATGCAATTGCCCAGCTCTAATACATAAACGCATCCCCCACTTAGGGCATTAAACAGTGGACCCAGAGGAGGTGAAACACATCCCAGCCTAGAAACTGCTGCTGTACCTGTCAGCAATCAGTATTGGAGGGGAAATCTAGTCAGTGACAATCACAATAGATCGGTAACGGTCAATGTGATACAGGGACCTCAAGAAGACCTGCAGAGCCGCGAATCAAGAAGAATAAAGAAGAAGAAGAAGAAGCAGTGTTAGGATTGGGAGCATTTGTTTGTATGCATGCATTAGTATCGTTAACTATTAGATTTGACATTATATGTAATTAACATTGAGTACGACTTATTATAATAATAAATAATAATAATAATAATAATAATAATAAAGTCTTTATTTTTCATACAAATTAGTAATACAAT
Source organism: Bicyclus anynana (assembly GCF_947172395.1). Taxonomy (NCBI): domain Eukaryota; kingdom Metazoa; phylum Arthropoda; class Insecta; order Lepidoptera; family Nymphalidae; genus Bicyclus; species Bicyclus anynana. The sequence goes on from NC_069090.1 coordinate 6,905,915, forward strand.
TTTTTTTTTTTTTTTTTTTTTATTTTATTTTACGTTTGCATGAATCCCATTGTATTGGGTATAGGCCTCCTCCAGCAATTTCCACTTTCGTCTGTCCCGTCCTGACCTCAACCAATCCCCGACTTATTATATTATTATATTTTTCCTAAATTATTTTCTTTTTCCTAAAATTCTATACTAAAATGGATTGACCGATTGTGAAGAAGTTTTAAATGTATATTCACAGAATAGGTTGTCTATTTTCATACCCTTAAGTGAAAAGGGTGGTCCACCCCAAAAATAAAGCAAAACAATATTGTCTATGTTACAATTGGTTTATTGTTTATCATAGCACAGCTCTTAATATGAAATTCATGGAAAGAAATTCTTTATACTAGATAATCTTTATAAATATATAGTAAGAATTTAAGGCTTCTGTTCTTTTAGGAAAAGAAATTTATACACCCATAGTTCTACGAAAGAAATTCATAATACTAGATAATCTTTATAAATATATAATAAGTATTTAAGGCTTCTGTTCTTTTAGGAAAAAAAAAATACACCCGGCAATCTACTCCAGTGTTAGGTTGCCAGGTTATTCTTATAAAAAGCTTAAGGCTGGCCACACACAGACAAGTCTACTGTAAAAAGTAAAAATATTGAAATATTGTTATTGGTATGGTTTTAATATTTTTTTCACTAACCACATACCCAAGCGTGCTGTAGACTTGACAACATACTTGACTGTGTGTGGGTGGACCAAAAGAAAAGGAAGAATTGTTTTTTCTGCCAAACAAGTGGTAAAAATTATATCACCTCTGTGAAATCAAGTATGTGTGTTGTTGTGTCATTCACAATGACATCTATAATGTTGTCATATAGATATCTGAAAAAAAAAACGATTTTTTTTAATTGTTCAGTGAAATCACAAAATATTTATGAGACAAACATCTTAATATTATTCCATGGATTCATTGAGCAGGTGCCAGGTCTGTCGTGTGATAGCGTAAATAATATTTACACCCATCAGGAATTTTTAATTTTTTTTTTCTTTGCAATCTGTTATTAAAAAAACATTCTTGTTTCTCTCAATATGTCATTTATAAAATGACATAGATCCTTTCATCTAGAAAAATAATTGTTCCTGATGTCATTCAGAAATTCAGTTTGATTAATTGTAAATAAAAAAGAAGGCAAATTATATATTCTTACTATACTACAGCATTTCTTGATAAGTACTGTTTACTAACAAAGAAATTAGAAATGAAGGTAGGAAACACATGTTATTTCATAACTTATTTATTTTAAATTATAAATGGTTTCTTTTTAAAATAATATATAAAATATATTAACCATATTATGTAATTGTTCTAAGCTTATTAATCAAATTTATTTTCATTAATTAAGCACAAGTTGATTATAATTATGAATACTTTTGAAACTAGATACAGTTCCAAAAATATTGTTAGGGTTTGCTAAGAAATAAAAAAATCTATCACTATCTATACAGTTGTAGAGTTATCAATAAACTCCCATTAGCCTCATGCAGGACCACGCTAATCTTCTGAAAGCTTGTAAATATAATAATACGAAAACCAACAACAAATATTGCCCCTGATTTTTCTATATCAGTTCAGGTTAGAGTTTTGCTTCCAAAGTTCTGATTGGTCGGTACCGGTAATATCATTATATTAATTATGCCAGAACCGGGATTTCCCCCCAATCGCATTTTAAGTATAGTATAGACGTTTAATATCACACTGTTTACAATTTCATACGAAAAGCAGCCACTGCACTCAACTTATTTAAAGTTGTAATAATTAAATAAGTATTTACGTCACTTAAATAGTTATAGAATCCAACAAAGTAATCTATAGATTTGAATACGTACGTGTTGTTATAGATAAAGGTTTTATTGGCGTTGTTTAGACCATTCTTCTTAAAACTATGAGCGCTCGAACTAAGAAACACAGTCAAAATTACCACTCCTATCATTATTGAGACAAACATTAAAATTACGTGATGTGTGTTAAATTCATTGAGTATCGAGCTGATCACGTTACGTACGTCTACAAGCTCTTGAATATGAATAATGAATATCAAAATTCAAAAGTAAAATTGAATTGATCGAAGTCAGAGGGGAAATTCAAAAAACACAACACAAACATCACATTCACAATCTGTGAGTGACAGTGACATTGACGTTTCACTGCCAGATAACTATATTTTTTTTCTTATTGAATGTACTGGGTACTTATATTTTCGAGGTTAGCTATAGCTTGGCTAGTGCACAAGCTACAGGTTGCACTTTTGTGTATTTTGTATAGATTATATTCTAAATTTATGGTATTTCGTATACAAATTAGGTACACAGAGCGCGGCGTTCTGGTTGTCAGTCTACAGATACAGTCTGGTACCGTCTGTCTATTTTACAGACTTGTAAATAGACAGACGGTACCGAGATACCGTCTATCTATTTTACATACTGTCAAACAACGGACTGCCGACTGACCGTATCGTAATGGCGCCGAGTATAAGTGTAAGTCATGGACTTAGTGTGTATATAAAATCCTTGGTGTATGTTTTATGTGTATCGTAAAGAGGAAATATTTTATTTTTTAGTCCCTTTTAAATTTTGAACACTATCAAAAATTAAAAAAAAAAACCTCCCGCTGCGGGACATATGAGTGCCCAAGCAACTGGCGGTCAGGACTCCAGAGTGAGGATCCTCATAATACGCGCCGTCTCAAGAATCACTGCCTTCTTCTGTATCCGTCTCTTGATTCAACAGTTAAAAGCTCCTTATGATGTTGGTCGAAGCTTTTTGCTATATAATATGACCATTGACTCAAATAATTAGGTATCGGAACAATAGAAGTTGACTCAACATTACACATGACGGTAATCTCATGAGCAAGATCCAAGTATTTTGGTACTTTTTCCTTTTCGGATTTAACCAGAGGCTCAGTTTTACCGAAAAAGATGGACAAACAAACAGACAGTCAGACACACACACATTCACATTTAGGTATACTATTAGTATGGATTTAAAAAAAAGAGCTGATGATAAAGTATATAGCTTAGCATTTTTAAAGTATATTATGTATTTGTAATTGATGCTCTTCAACAAGCACAAAAATTAAAGTGGAAATGGGCCGGACATGTTGTTTGCCTGAAAGACAGTAGATGGACAAAATCAGCTACAGCATGGCGGGGACCGCTAGGCAAGCGTCGTACGGGTAGACCCTACACACGCTGGGAAGATGACATCAAAAAGTTAGCTGTACCGCAATGGAAACAAATTGCCCAAGATAGAGAGAAATGGCAATCCTTGGAAGAGGCTTTCACCTGAGTGGGGTTCCTAACAGTATAAATATGATTATGAACCAAAAATGGTACATTGTAAATAATTTTCGTTTTTGTTAGTTTAAGTTACCTAATTGTAAAATTTATATAGGAAATAAAGGGCTTTTTTATTATTTATTTTACTTATTATTTATATTTTTAGGTAGGGTCGGGTAGAGGTACAGTACGGTAGGGGTAGGATAGACGTAGGAGTAGGGTTGGGGTAGGGTGGAGGTAGGGTAGGGGTAGTTGAAAGTTTACATCGAGTTTCACGCGGACGAAGTTGCAGGCGTCCGCTAGTTTCCCAATGTATTATACTACTCTATGGCTAGTTTTAAATATAACGTTTAATGTGCGTGACGTCATCGACCGATACTTGCACAGCCCGTTATTTGTTAACAAACCGACCGATAAATAACAAAGTTTCAAGTGATTTTTTTTGCATATTCGCCATTACTCCAAGGTCTGTGCACAAGCACAAGACCCAGAGTAATATGTTCTTTGCACAAGACTATTCCATAATCCATAGAAAATAGAGGATACCCCAGTGCTCCAGAGTAAATATGTTCCTTGCCCCAGTGATACCTATATCTATTAATCTGTGACCCCAGTAAATAAATTGAAAATGGCGTCGTTTTGCCGATTAGATGAATCAAAGAAATAATTTAAGTGATGTTCTGTTATATTTGACCAAATACAATTAATTATACAATAAACCCCTATATGATATATTTTTCGGAATTCTTATTGTGCATTGTGCGCTAGAAAGCAGTGTAATATTCGCGATAAGCGAAATGATTTTACTGTTAGAGCGAGATTAAAGTGTTTACATGATTTCTGTGCGGGTTCGTTGTCCACGATGCTGCCCACAGTGGAGGAGAGTCGTGGTTACGACTTCCAGGACCCAGAGAATTCGGATTTATGGCGAGGCCTGTTTGTCCCCTCTCTCAAAAAGGTTTGTGTACAATATGTCACAGGTATTTCAAAACAGAGTCTTTTGTCACGCCTCCAATTAGTATTAGAAAAACATAAACTGTGTCCTGAAAACATTAATTTAAACGTTATTTCTGTCATATTTATTATTATTAGATATCATTGTATACAATTTGAGGCTTAGTAATCTAATGGGCCAACTTTAGATCAAAATCGCCTTTCATTGATATTATAGTAACTGTATACACAGAATGTAAATTGAGGTCACAATTGATAGGTCAAGGATATATTTTGGATGAATTTATAGTCGATCTCACTTTCTTTATTGATGGTTTCTTTCTTTATAATGAATTATTGTTAATATACTTATGTTACTGGAACATACATAACTTAACTTTTAGCTTACACTAAAATAAATAAAAGAAGCAGTTATCACAAAAAGTATTATATATATTCTATTATATTATGTTGTGTCACAGTAGTATTCAGAGCTATATAAAGATTTCTAGATAGAGAGTATATTATTTATATAAAAATTAAACATAAAGGATCCTTGCAAAATTTGCAGCTGGAAAAAATTAATACTAAAGCCATATTCAATGTGCACTTTGTGCAATGTGTAATGTGTTTACCAACAAATTGAAAATGAGGGTATAAATTGATAGTCATTTCACACCTAATAATAATTAACTTGTTCTTAAATTATTGAAAATAAATTTGATTAATAAGCTTAGAACAATTAGATATAGTTAATATATTTTTAATAACATATTATAGTGAAATAATAGAGATATGTGATAGCCCAGTGGATATGACCTATGCCTCAGATTCTGGAGGGTGGTGGGTTTGAATCCGGTCCGGGGCATGCACCTCCAACTTTTCAGTTGTGTGCATTTTAAGAAAATTAAATATCATGTTTCTTAAACAGTGAAGGAAAACATTGTGAGGAAACCTGCGTACCAGAGAATTTTCTTAGTTCTGAAGTCTGATAATCCGCATAGGGCCGGAGGCCTATTTGGCCTAACGCACTCAAGCTCAGCAGTGAGCCGAATATGGGTTGATAACGACGAATAAAATTATATTTAATTTAAAATAAATAAGTTATGAAGTTAGATGCATTTTCTAACTACATTTGTAATTTGTTATTAGCAAACAGTGTACATCTTAGTGTAGCGTGAAAAGTTGCATCGTTCATTTTGGTAATGTAGTACTTTAACAATAATAATTTTATACAGTTCCATTAGCTCCACAATTAGGTAGATTAAAGGTTTTATTTTGTTGCATAAAAATTTGGAGTTTGCTAACTACTAAATTGCAATTGGAAATGTTATACATTCAAGATGTAAGTGGGTACACAGATACACAATAATGGTGCAAGGGGAGCATATTGCATCATCCTAATCTAATCAAAGTCTTTGGCAAAATTAATATATAATTTATCTTTACCAATTATAAACAGCTAGTTTGTTGTATTGGCAATTCATTTACCACTAGAAAGTGATATTTTTGTAAGTGTCATAAGCTATATTTTATCCTTATTTTCTCACATGAATGTAAACTATGTGGGTGAAACTGCAGGGCGTTAGCTATTAATATAAGGAAAAGTTTGTGGTGCTGTAGGGGTAATCTCTGGATCTACTGAAGTGATTTTGAAAAGTCTTTATTATTAGAAAGCCACACTATTTGCGAGTGTCATATACTATATTTTATCCCAGGAACAGGAACTACTTGTGTTAAACTGTGGAGCGTTGGCCAATGTAGATTTGTGGGTGTTTGCTAGTTTATAATTAAAGCCTCAATAGCTTAATGGGTAGAGAGGTCAGACTCATCGCCAAGAGGTTCGATCCACGGCCTATTGGTCTATTATATATTATATATAACAAACTCTTCAGCTTTATAATATTACTGTAGATATGGCAAATATTCTTTAAAAAAAATATATTTTCTGTCTGCCAAGGTAAATAGAACTTCATTAGAGGAGTTTTACTAGTTTAAGAATTTTTGTTTTTAGTTTTTCCAAATGGGTATTATTATCTGGCTTAATTCAATTGCAATTAAACTTGAATTGTATTCAACACACAGATCCTGGAATCATTGCATCCTACGCTGACTGCAGAGCAGAGTGCACTGGACTTCGTGGAGTCTCTCTGTCTAAGGTTGCTTACAATGCTGTGCACTCTTCCTTTCCCACTTACAGTGCAGGTTATTATACTATTTCATTATACACAACTATGGCATGGGCTTATATGGAGGCACTCTGAAAGCTCTGGAACTAAAATTAGAAAACTTTTTATAAAAAGTTTTCTTCTATCTTACATTTAATAATGATTATCTATAAAAGCTTGCAAGTTATTATCAATATTTGTCAGAAGAATATCCTATTTATGTGATTTTAGATATAATTAGTAATTAGTATAGCTGCAAAAATTATAATGGCAATGGTTTTGTCACAAAATTGTTAACATGTTTCTATCCTTTTCTGCAGGTTATATTGTTTAAGGATACCCTTTAAATTAATGCAAAGACCTTTTTATTTTTTTTCATCAAGCATGAATGATGAGAAAAGTAACTCAAAAGTATTCTTTTATGAAAGTATAAAAAAAAGACTACTTTTGAGTTATTTTTATTTATATAAGACAGATTTTATTTAGTCACAACGTTACAGAGTATGAATACAGACCCAAGTCTACAGTCTAAGAAACTACAAGTCTGATTTTGAGGTAGTTTTCAGTAGTTTGAGTTTGATTGGTGCATGTTTTTAGATAAGTGTTAAGATAACAACTCACCAGAGGACATAATATGAAAGTTTCTATACAGATTTTATTCCTTATTTGTCTGTGACCAAAGATAATTATGAAGTTTCCTTTGGCTGTCTGTGTCACTGGGTTTGTGACACTACTATTATTGAGATAGAATTTTTTTTAAATACAAAACAAAATTTTGACTATATCTCTGACACAGTTGGTAGTGCTGTGGTTGGTAAACAGTTCCTGGGTTTGATCCTCAGCTTGGGTCAGTTTAGGATTTCATAATTTCTAAATTGGAAAAGGCCTTGTCTGGTGATAGGTATTAGCTGTGACTAGTTACACCCTACCAGCAAAGATGTATCACCAAGCAAATTAGCATAGTGTGATGCCGCATAGAAACTGTCAGAGATATGGCTACTGGTATACAATGAGGCGAACAGTACTTGTAGACCATACTACAGCCATGGGAGACTAACATTCCGAAGACCACAGTATGAAAGTGAATAAATATTATGACCTAACAAATGAACTAACTAAAAATGACTATGTAGTTAGTCTGTACGCCGTAGAAGTAGGTGCGAGAGGATTACCAGCAAAATCTCTATAACATGCTTAATGACCTAGGCCTCTCTAGAAGTGCAGCTACTTCTATATTAGAACGAGTATCCACAGCTGCTTTAATAGGATCTTATCAAATTTGGCTAGGTAGGAATGCTAAGATGTCTCATATAAAATGAAAGCAGGCTCAAGCTTCCATTTTAGACTGCATCGTCACTTAACATCACCTGATATTGCAGGCAAGGGCTAACTAGTCATTGATACAAAATATTGTAATGAATAAATTGTGTAATGTTTGCTAACAGGACGTTGAACAGCGAGTAGCACAGACATTTCCGAAACCTTTTGACCAGTGGACTGTCAAAGATGCGCGCGATGTCTCCACCCTTCGCCGACGCAAGCTGCTGCCTTTGGATAAAATACACCAATACATACAGAAGGTATAAATAAAGATAGTCCTTCAGTTTTCAAGTTACAATTGCCTCAATAGCTCACTGCCTCAACAGTAAGAGCGGTTGGACTCATCACGAGGGGTGGTGGTTCGATGCTTGGGCTCGCCCCGTTGGTCTATTGTCGTACCCACTCCTAGCGCAGTCTTTCCCGACTAGATGTAGGGGAATTGGTCATATTATAAAATATGGCAAATATTCTTGGAAAAAATTGTAAAAATTGGTATGCCTACTACCAGAAAAATACTAAAAATAATGTCATTCAAGAATTTTTAAAATTCTACCCTAAAAGGTTAAAAAAATGTAGAAAGTTTTTTTAAATATAATTCGTTCATGTTTTGAGTTATAGTTTGTTTAGTTATAGTTTAGTAAACATGCAAAAATATAAATAGAAAGGGGTGAAATAGGGGTTGAAAGCTTACATCGATTTCCACGCAGACGTAGTCGCGGGCGTAAATAAATATACTTAAACAATACACACATTAATACCTAGCTTCACTACCATGCCTGTGTTATTGGCATTGTATTTAACTTAATCTGAGTAATAGTAAGGGAGCCCAGGATGCTAAATTTGCAGTTACTAAAGCGTTATGGGGTACCAATTACATTTGGTAGATTAAATGTTATTTACTTACAGACTTTAAAAGCAGTTTTTATTACTTTGGCTTACTGAAATTTTCAGAAAATTTTAGCAATTAATATAGAGATTCCTTCAAAATAAGTAAAAAAATAACCACGCTCGTAACTCGAGGACTTAAATATAAGGGTTTTATCTATTAACTTTGGGACCCTCCCATTCCATCACATTACGCTCAAGTCGTTAGAGTACTCAACGACGTGCAAGGTATACTCCCTTATGTCAGATAAACTTACCTTGCACATTGTTGAGTAACTGCAAAAATCCCCTCTTTGGCTCCCCTACTATAAGTGTTCATTTGTTTTAGGAGGTCCTCCAATACAAAATAGATATGTCAGTGACCTTACACATAGTAGCAATACTGGAGTATATTAGCACTGACGTACTGAGGCTAGCAGGCACATTTGTTAAGAAGATCTCAATGAAAAGTGGGTACCAGGTCATCACAACTAGGGATATTAAAACTGCAATGTGTGCAGATAAGGTTAGTATGAAGTATGTAAGGATTTTTAAAGAAACGTCCCATACAAAATGGTACGAATTAATGACGTCGTAGGTACATAATGATTGTTACTTATTTATATGGATATTTCAAACAAAATTATTAATATCTTTGTAATTTGTATGTTTATGTTTATAGTTCATTTATTAAAAAATTACACATTTAATGTAAGGAAGCTAAACTGTGAATTTTCATCTAACTACGTTCTAAGCTTTTTAATAGATTTTGAAATATTATAATCTTATTTATTTTGCAAATATCCAGAGAATCTTTGCTTTTTATGTATAAATTAGTTACCATTGACCTTATTTACCCGAATGTATCATAAAAATCAATATATTCAAATCTAGTCATCATCCCCATTCAGTAAAAAAATCCCATTAGATTTCTGTCAAATCTGGACCAAGTTTGCTCATCAGTGTTTTTTACACTAAGTGACTTTATCATAAAATCATACAAAAATTACTAAGGTTATCACTAGGGATGCTGTCCCATGACAATACACCGTATCTTCAGATAGATGAGCTCTTCACATGTGGTTACATACACTGTCATTTAAATAATTCATTTGAGACTCAAAAATACCCTGATAAATAGGCTAATTGTATACACTGTTTCTAACAAATAATAGGGTACTAAAACAAAGAATTGCGATGTCTCAGTAATTGGTATTGTTTTAGATACAGTGTTTTCTTGACACTGCAGAGGGGCACCCCATTACTTGTTTGTTTTCAACAATCCGCCTAGTAGAAGTCAACCAACTGTGCTTTTTTTTTTTATTTATTCTTTATTAAGCTAGCTAGCCCTTGACTACAATCTCACCTGACGGTAAGTGATGATGCAATCTAAGATGGAATCGGGCTAACTTGTTAGAAGGAGGATGAAATCCACACCCCTTTCGGTTTCTACACGACGTCGTACCGGAACGCTGATTCGCTTAGCGGTACGTCTTTGTCGGTAGGGTGTTAACTAGCCACGGCCAAAGCCTCCCACCAGCCAGACCTGGACCAATTAAGAAAACCTCAATCGGTCCAGCCGGGGATCGAACCCAGGACCTCCGTCTTGCAAGTCCACTGAGCATACCACTGGGCCACGGAGACCGCTTTCTGGTCAGCATTCCAGCACTTTGGGACCTCAAAGTCCATTGACTCTTAGAATTACGAGCCCCGCTTTAGTTTCACTTTGAGTTATGTCTGGAATTTGAAATGTGAAATAAAATATATTTTTTTGACGGCCTCCGTGGCGCAGTGGTATGCGCGGTGGATTTACAAGACGGAGGTCCTGGGTTCGATCCCCGGCTGGGCAGATTGAGATTTTCTTAATTTGTCCAGGTCTGGCTGGTGGGAGGCTTCGGCCGTGGCTAGTTACCACCCTAACGGCAAAGACGTACCGCCAAGCGATTTAGCGTTCCGGTACGATGCCGTGTAGAAACCGAAAGGGGTGTGATTTTCACCCTCCTCCTAACAAGTTAGCCCGATTCCATCTTAGACTGCATCATCACTTACCATCAGGTGAGATTGTAGTCAAGGGCTAACTTGTAAAGAATAAAAAAAAAAAAATATTTGTTTTATTTCAGTTATTAATCGACATGTTCTACCAAGATTCAGATTTAGCTGGTATTGTGGCTATCAACGCGTCGTCGCTAGGGGCTGACAGGCGAGGCAGACGCGGGTCACTCAGTTACAGCGAAATTGTGAGAGACCTCATAGCTGATGAGAGGAGCTTCCTGAGGGATCTAAATCTTATAATTAGGGTATTCAAAGATGAGCTTGAGAAGATACTCGAAGGTGATCATAGGGTAAGAATTAGATTCTCATTATCAGCCTATACCAAGCCAAAATCACTTTAGCTTAAACTTCCTATATTCTGTAATAGTAAGACTAGTGTCTATCAAATATATATTTTAGAATTCAATTTAGAAAATATACAGGGTGCTCGGGAGTATTTCCCATAACTTCAAGATGTTGACGAGTCCACTTATAGGTGCCAAACTGTGTAACAATTTTTTTTAACTAAAAAAAACTTGTCTTTTCATACAAAGTAATTCAAATCATTCTGACTATCCATGTAAACCTTTAGATAAAATGTAAATATATATTTTTTTATTCAATGACAAGTTCAGATGATGATGATGACAGTACTAGACTACATTTTTGACGAAAGCGACGAGATAGTTGCAACTGGCACTCCGCACTATGTAATTATAATAAGGATGCGTTTATCGGACATATTTTAAGATCGATTTAAAAAAGAAATATTATTTACTCCGAAAATATTCATTTTAGAACACATGTACTTTGGACATATTTAATTGATTTACCTTAAAGAATATAACCCTAGAGTTATGGGAAATACTCTCGAGCGACCTGTATAATCTCCCTTTACAAAACCAAATTTTTTCATTTGTTCCACATTGGTTGCGAAAGTAAAGTAAAATTTGTTAGGTTATATTTATTGAGACAAAATAAAATACGCAAAAAAACTAATGGTTACAAAGTTACACATTGTAAAATAATAGAAATACGCTATAAAAATATATAATTTAGCAAATAAATGACTATTAACACTAATACCTGTAACTGACTCTACTCAATAAAATATCTTTATTTATTATTTATTGTTTTTAGGCGATATCTCTAATATTCGGCAACATAGTGGACATATATGAGTTGACAGTGATGTTGCTGGGTAATCTAGAAGATGCCATGGAAATTGCCCAAGACTCGCCCACGCCGTACGTCGGAAGTTGTTTTGAGGGTAAATAATAGACAATATCTATACTAATATTATAAAGTTGTTACTTTCACTGACATAATTTGTTTAAAACACTCTGATCTCAGGAACTACCTACTGATTTAAAATCAAAATCAAAAATCATTTATTTCAAGTAGGCTCAGTTTACAAGCACTTTTGACACGTCAGTTGACTATTTGTAAAGATTCTACCACCGGTTCGGAATGCAGGTTCTGCTGAGAAGAAACCGGCAAGAAACTCAACACGTGCTCTTTTTAAAAAATCATACAGTATTATAATTTACAATTGATGATAACATTACAATTTCTTATAGTTTTACTTTTTGTGTGAAGGTGGAAGCTGATCCAATGGCCTCCAAGCGCTTTTAACTTTAAGGAAATCATCAATGTTGTAGTAACCTTGACTAGGTAAATCGAAAAGTTAATTTTGTATTGGATAATTCGTTTATTGATTCTATAACATCACGTTACGACCAATCACGAGGAAAAGAGCTTCTATAAAAAATGTGACAAAAACTGGAGAAAATATTCCCTTTTAAAGCTTCTGTAGCGTAAAGTTACGCAAAAATAGTGGACAGAATTGTTCTTCTTTAACAGTCTAAAAACAGGTTTTCACGCGGATAAAATCACGAGGATCCCCTAATGGTCAATGTCATATGCTGTCTTGTAAAGTTTTTAAGATTTCAAACTAAAAGAAAGTACAAGTCATTCATAGATAAAGGTTATGGCTTTTACAACGCTGATTTAATGACAAATTATGATAATTCTAATACAATATTTGCTGTAGGCGTTTTATTCTTTTTCTATCATTTCTACCTTTATGACACACCTTTACATACTTTAACTGATCTATCCTGGTTTAAAAATTTTATATAGTTAGTTGTGTAGTATAGTTAGTGAATAAAAATTATTACCTAACAAATGCACTAACTAATAATGGCTATGTAGTTAGTCTGTACGCCGTAGAAGTAGGTGCGAGACGATTACCAGCAAAATCTCTCTACAATTTGCTTAAAGACCATGGCCTCTCTAGAAGTGCAGCTAGTTCTATATTAAAACGAGTATCCAAAGCTGCTCTAATAGGATCTTACCAAATTTGGCTAGGCAGGGAGAACAACACGAGCAGAGAACGGGGAGTGTTGATCGATTGTCAAGGAATTCCTTAACCCTACATCCTGTAGTCACATGTGCAGGACTCTGCTCGGAGTTTTTCTCTCCACCACTCGATGGACCCGGCACCCGCACAGTGAATCCAAGGAATGCTAAGATTTGTCTCATAAACTTGATGATTTTACCATTTAACAATTGCGTATTTACAAAATTTCAGAGTTGGCAGAAGTGGAGGAGTTCCGCGCGTACGTGCGATACGCGAACATCATCACGCAGAAGCAATCGCGAGACGCGCTGCAGAAAGTTGTGGACGATCCGGTGGTGAGTTTATAGAAACTTATTCATATAGGCCACAGTACGTAGCCAATTTGCCACAGCTTTAAGTAAAACTACCTAAAGTTAAACTTGTGGCAAATTCATTTGATATGATGTCTTATAAGTTGATGAACGCAATATGCACGCATGAAAACGTATCATAGTATACTCTGACCGAGCAGATTACCTGAAAATTTTCTTAATTCTCTGTGTGTGAAGTCAGCCAATCCGCATTGGGCTATCGTACTATTACATTTGATCCGTTCTTGCTTCATTTATCCAGTGGTGAGTAAAACGTATCACAGTATACTCCATCCGAGCCGATTATCTCTGTGTGTTAAGTCAGTCAATTGGGCTATCATACTATTAGCTGCAGCAATGTGAAATGTCCCATTCGATCCATTCTTGCTTCATTTATCCAGTGGTGAGTAAAACATATCATAGTATACTCCATCCAAGCCAATTATCTCTGTGTGTTAAGTCAGCCAATTGGGCTATCATACTATTAACTGCAGCAATGTGGAATGTCCCATTGATCCGTTGTTGCTTCATTTAAAATGCGGAGGGTTGGGCTGGGTTGTAGTGGATATTCTGGTCCTGGCGAGTCCCACATAACCTCCCGAAAATACTGCGTAGTCTCTTCTGCGACACCGTCGGGAGGAATGCGCAAAAGCATTTCAAAGCACGACACGAAATTAGCAGGGCATGTATCGCGCTTGAAAGACAACAGGTGGACACTTACCGTCATTGAATGGCAGGGTCCACTAGGTAAAAGGAGAGTTGGCAGACCCCAGAAGCGCTGGACTGATGACATTGCCCAAGTGGCTGGTAAGGGTTGGATGAAGTCAGGACGAGACAGAGGAGAATGGAAACTGCTGGAGGACGCTCATACCCAAGACAATGGGATTCATACATACGGGAAAGCGTATTATACGGGATATGGGCGGGGGATTGTGAAAAATATAAAAACAAAATTACACATATACAATTACAAAAATTAGTGTTTTTGGTGTGAAGACTAACTAATTATGCTACTTAAAGTAATCACATAAATACTGGTATGGCAAAAAGATTTTGATGCATTAGTAATTACAAACTTTTCAATTAAATTTTACTTTTGCAGTGCGTCTTCAAAATTTTCTGTTTATAATCGCATCATGTCAAGGGTTGTTTGCTGTCAGGATCATTCAGTTTTTTAAGATATCATGTATTAGTATCGTCCTGCAACCTTGTTTAAGGACCTTTATGATGTCCCGATGTATCTGTTGTAATTTATTTGTCGCATTTGGAATCACACGCGTGTGACATGTAGGCGTATTAAACGGGATGGCGAATCATATTAAGCGTTAGGAAATGTATGAAAACAAGTCTCAGGTTGTAGGGACTGGCGTAAAATGACGTATTATGCGAGAAATCGTTTTAAGCGTGATCGTCTTAAGCGGGTTCTACTGTACTTTATTATTATTATTAGTCTAACCCCTCTTATTCTGAAAGACTCGCGAACAACTTTGAGCCGAATATGGGTTATTAATGATGTTGATGAAATGTCGCTTTCACAGCTTGCTGAACGTCTAGACACGGCAGGCCACGGGTTCCGGCTGGCGGTGAAGTACTGTCTGCCGCGGCTGTTGCTAACGCCGGTGGCGCACGTGTATCTATACCACAGCTACGTGCGCGCGTTGCTGCCCGTAGCGCCCTCGCACGACGACCGCGAGAGCTTCAAACAGGCGAGTAGAGATTTAGAGATTAACAGCTCTATATATAACATGCTGCTTACTGCACGAGGCTCCCTACGTGACCGCGTGTGTTGACGTGTCTCGCGTCGTCGTGAAGCGCCATCTATGAGCCTCAGCGAAAACGGCATCGCAATAGGTTCTTCAAGTGTACAAAATGGGATTGTTTCAAAGTTATTTAAGAACGCCATCAACCGGTGGTTTCAAACTGAACAAAAATAAAAAGAACAAAGCGCCATCTATGGGCAAAAGTGTCTAAAAAGGGATTGTTTTAAAGTTCTCTAAGAACGCCGTCTACTGGTAATGTAAAATAACAAACATTAAGCCTGTAGATGCCAACACGCATCGCTCGAGTACACTTTTCGTAACACATTCACCAACTTATACCTGAAATCCAGCGTGCGAGTACAAGTTTTCCTTTAAAAATTTCAATAAAAAAAGAACAACACGGAACTAACTGGTTGTGTTGATGGTGGATAGTGGTTGTTAAAACAATTTAACATCATTGTTATGTTTAAATTGTTGTAATTGGATCAGAGTGATGGAATTAAGCTCCTTATCCCCTCTCTTATAAAAATTGAAGCTTAGTTATATAAGTCTTTAAAATAATGATGATTGAACTTTTTACCTATTCATCTAGTCAATATAAACAATATTAACTAGATTCAGGGCTACTAAACCTTTTATTAAATGTATTTTTTTTTGCATTGTGTATTGACCTAGTTGCTTATTTATGTAAAATAAAATTATTTACAGGTCGAGTGCAATCTACATCCAATAGAAAAATTATTAACAAAAGCTATGGGAAACGGACCAAAGCTGTGAGTATACTTACATACATATTAATGTTGAGTGTTGATTTAAAAATTTTGTTATTTATCTGTTTGCATATTGCATTTTGTTGGAGCAATAAACAAATAATATTCGGTTTTTGCAAGTACATTAATTTAAGAATATGGATTTGGGCTTCAAATCAAAATTAAAAGAAACTAAAAAACTGAAAACTCACTAAATGTTGTATTTTATACCATTTCATTACAGAGAGGGAGCAATAAGATCGGCGAATCGTCTGAGAAGGCAACTCGCGACAGAAAAAATCACCGATCTGTCCAAAAACGTAGACAATTGGGACGCGCGCGACGTGCCTCAGTGTTGCAATGAGTTTATCAGAGGTTAGTAACATTTTGTGTTGCACATTAAATTGTTTCTATACTGGTGTTATAAGTAGGAAATATTTGATTGTTTGTTCCCTGTATTACCATGGGAATGGGTGCTACGCGGGTCAAACCATGGGATCATGATAAAGGCATAAATCACATCAATCTAGGCCTGGTCTATGTATCAAAGGAAATAAAAGAACCACAATGCAAGTGAAACTATGGATGTTGCCATATTTTCCTTGACTTCTATGCCGAGTGCCTATCACATTATAATGCGTAAAGCGATAGATAGGTATAAATTTAAGGAGATGCAAAAAAAAGGTGTGAAAGCGAAACAAATAGGTACACAAACAATGTCACATTCACTTTTATTTTATTAGTTATTAGCAGACTCGGTCAAGCTTTGGTTTGACTTTCGTGCAATTCTTCCTACCCCTACCTTACGCCTACCCTACCCCTACCCTAAAAAAACTCCGTAAGAACCATCCTCGTACTTCAAGGAGTATTTAAAAAAAATAATTAACTAAATTCAGCTGTTCTCGAGATTTGCGCTTAGGAAGATTTAAGATTCATTTTTAGATAAATATAATATTCCATAATGTGAGAAAAATTTGCTCAATAATTGAAAACTCACTTTACAGAGGACACATTATCGAAGCTAGGCCCCGGCAAGAGGGTAGCGGAGCGTCGAGCTTTTTTATTTGACGGCCTACTACTGCTGTGCAAGCCTGTCACAAGTTTGGTATGTATTTATTTCTTTGAGGTATTATTACTTCTTCCTTTGGGGTCTTATTACTTCTTCCTTCAAGATCTTTTGACTTCTACCTTTAAGGTTTCTTAGCTTCTCCCTTTGGGTTTTCTTAACATCTTCCTTTCGGGTCATTTTACTTATTACTTCGCAGACTTTTCTATATGTTATGTGTTTATGTCTGACTTTGTGTCTTTTCTAGTTAGACGATTTTAATTCCGCCAAATAAACTAAATCATCACCAAAAAGCGCCTTACCAGATATTACGAACTACAGATAAATGATTTAACTATTCAGTTAGGATAAGTGCTTAAAGGAATTCTAATACTTATAATGGCAGGAGTCCACTGATCCGTAATCGAACGGATTTTATCTACTGTGAAATTAAAATCCGTTTGATGCGGATATGTGAACGCTTGCCATAAACGTAAATTGTACTACAGCAGATGACAGTTAACAGTGGAGCGTCGACCAGTGGACCGCAGCAACTGAAATTAAAAGAGAAACTACACATACGAAAACTGGAGATCGTTGATAGACCTGATGGTGAAGGTAGGTATCCCAGTATTCTATCTATTACAACATGTTTAATTATTTATTTGGTCTACTAGTGATTGTTACAGTATTTACATAATTATAATCTAAAAAATATAAACACAATCAAATTTAAGTAGACAAGGCGTTATTTCCGTAATATTAAAATCCGTTTAAAGATTACATAAAATCAGTTTACGTAAAAAGATACATTTTACAGTTAACAAAAAAAAAAGAAACCTTTTACAACTACTATTTGAGTGTATATAAATAAATAAAATTGGTATAAACAAAATGTTACATTTTGAATATGAAAAATTAGTTAGTTTAGCAAATCTAGTAAAACTAAGTTGCGATGAGTCTATGTGGATATTTATAGACCAACTAAGTGCGTTATATAATTTACATAGCCTAGGCGCCAATGACAGTTCTAGTGCGTTGCGGTACAAGTAAAGTAATGGCTTTGCGAGGGTATCTACTAGGTGCCCTAAAGTTAATTTTGTTTATGCATCATGCTTCCATTTCCAAAATTTTAAACAAAGAGCCTGTGACAATCAGACCTACCTGATTTTCAAAATCAGTTTGTCAGTTCATTAAATAGAACGTGTGCGTCTTGGGACGCGTGTAATGGAAGCCAAAGAGTGGCGCCGTAACGCGTTACGTTTAGACACGTCAGACAAATATAAATCCGACTTTATGAAACGGTTTACCCTCCCATGAGAAGATACCACTATAAAAATGAAAATTAACGAAATTAACATTTATGACTTAATGGGATTTATTTTATTTCGAAAAGCACCTTGGGATCAAGTTTTTTAAATTGGCTTAGGTCTCTTGGTAGGCAACGGCAGTGGCTAGTTACCGCCAAGTGATTTAACGTCCGGTGTGCCTATTGGCAGTTTGATGCAGTATGAAACTGCCAATAGGCACACAAGGAATTGGAACAGCGCCATCTAGTGGCACTACTGCACAACTGTTTCAAATCCATATAAATTCGCGTTTACGTTTACGCGATCGTCACAGTATGAAAACATTGAGAACTCCCACTAGGCACTTTGGTACGATGCTGTGTAGATACTGTCAGAAGTATGAGTAGAATGTATTTGTTGCTCTTCTAAGTAAGCCCTTCATATTAGGCTGCATCGTCACTTAACATCAGGTGATATCGCAGTCAAGAGCTAACTTGTCTTTGAATAAAAAAAGTAGTCAGATATTACTAAGGCTAAAGTGCGCATAAATATGGGATCTCCTGTAAAAAAAATAAAAAAAAATAATATTTTTTTATAAGAATGTACAAATGAAATACAAAAATTAACAAATAAATTAAATTAGCATGACCATCAATGGAAGGCCAGCTAATTTAATTAATTTGTTGCTTAAAGCTGTTGCAGCTGATTGCACAATAGTGATGAATTAAAAAAATATATATATATTACAAAATGAATCTAATTCCACCAGAGGGTCGCAACCTCATCGAGCTGTGCCCACGCGTGGGCCCGTCCGTCATACTATCGGCGTCGTCTATCGCGGAGAAGAGGAACTGGATGTGCGACCTGGTGATGCTGAACACTAAGCCGATGTTGGACAGAAGTTTGGACAGGTACACATTTTTTTTAATAATCCTTAAAATAGATGTAATGTTACAATAATTCCCATAGAGCTAAAAATTGGTATGAATGTTCAGAATCCTACTACTAAACGCGAAAGTTTGTATGCTACTACTGAAGCGATTTGGCTGAAATTTGGAATGGAAATAGATTTTACTCTGGATTAACACATAACACGTTTTTGTGTAGAGAATATTATGAGCTACAACTATTGACTGAACTATTTTTCTGTAAAACTCACCGTTTTGCTGAAAAACACGATAAAGCTATTTTTGCAAACTTTCACCATCAATAAATTTTTCTGCACAAGGGGGATTGATGGGGACTTTTCACAATTCAGTTCTAATAGTATTCTGAACATTCATACCAAATTTTAGCTGTATGGCAATTATTGTAACCTTCAAAATCTTATTTGACTGGATTACTATCAGACAATCCGTCCGCATGAAATGCGGTTTTTCTCAAAATCCGTAGAAATAACAAATTTCCCAAATAAAAAGTTGCCTATATGTTAGTCTTTCACTTATATCTTTAACTGCGATTATAGTATTTTTGTATGAAAGAAATGTATATGGTGGAACAATGTTTGCCGGTTACACTGCAGGTCCAGGCCTATATGGAATTACGGACCAACCATGCTGCTTCTACAACAGTATAAAAGTGAATAAATATTATGACCTAACAAATGAACTAACTAAAAATGGTTAAGTAGTTAGTCTGTACGCCGTAGTGTCTTACCAAATTTGGCTAGGCAGGGAGAACAACACGAGCAGAGAACGGGGAGTGTTGATCGATTGTCAAGGAATTCCTTAACCCTAAATCCTGTAGTCATAAGTTCAGGACTCTGCTCGGAGTTTTTCTCTCTACCACGCGATGGATGCTAAGATATTCGTCTCAAGATTGGAGGGCTGGAAACACATTTTTAAGAAATTCAAACATAATGTATCGTATTTTGTTTCAGCATACTGCTAGACTTGGAGAGGCGACATCCACTTCAGTTACCTCCTGTTTCGTTGTACCGATTTGCGGAGCCCGATTCGGTGGACAATATAGTTTTGGAGGAAAGGCCTGGATCTGCGCCCTTGATAAAGGTAAGTCCCTTTATAATTTGTAAGATAACTGTCTTATGGTTGTAAAAAAAACCGCCGCTGAGTTTGTGTTGACTCTTTTCGGACCATGGCTCGTTTGGAACCCTCGTAACTTTAATTTTAAATTTTCGACTATTATACCACCATTAGATTAATTTAAATTATGACATAATTTGACATTTTGAATTTGAATTTTGTCCCTTTGTAATATAAGGTACTTAATCAGTAGGTTCAAGGAAGCCCATGGATACAAGCGCCTCATAACCGTGTATTTGGGTGTCCTTGTAACTTTTCTTGCGAAAATAAAAATATTAACTACAATTTGATAAATATTCCGAAAGACAGACGGACGACAAATTGTGGTGATTCGTAGCTATAAACGATGACGATCTAATAAGCCAATACAAAGATTTATTTAAGGCTTTTAAGATGCGTGCTACCATCTACAGGGCATAATGAAACAGTGTTTATTATTTTAAACCACCAGTAGATTGCGCTCTTAGATAACTTTGAAACAATCCCTTTTTGTACACTTCAAGAATCTGTCGCGATGTCGATTTGCCGGATGCTCATAGATGGCGTTTTGGTCTTTTTATTTTCGAAAGAAGTTTATTATTTTAAACCACCAGTTTGAAACCACCGGTAGATGGCGTTCTTAAATAACTTTGAAACGATCCCATTTTGTACACTTGAAGAACCTATTGATTGATTTTGATTTGATTTTTAAATGTCTTTATTATATAATATATTGTAACAGTGTTGTTAGAACAATAGACTTATAAATATTTCTTATTGCTAACATGCTATGGTCATTTGTTTGTACAGGCTTACACACCTTTATAAACATTTAGAAAAATGGCAGGAAAAACAATCAGGACATAATTTACAAAGTAATAAACTATTATTAACTTGAGACATGCAGGTACCAACCTACCACTGCTAAGCGCCCGTTAAGAATAAAAGAACCTATTGCGATGCCGTTTTGCCTGAGGCTCATAGATGGCGCTTTGTCCTTTTATTTTTTGAATAAGTTTTACTTCAGTCCGCATATTTACAATTTGTATATTATCACCACCCTTCTGAAGCTGGTGGATTCTCTGACGTTCCACATGCGAAAGTTTCTCACCAGTCGTTATGTACGGCCGCAGAAATGTTGGAGTTTCCTATAGAAATCCAGTGGGAGTTTTAAATATTTTCATACTGTTACTATCGCGTTGACGTAATCGCAAATTTACATGGAATTGAAACAGTTGTGCAGTAGTGCCACTAGATGGCGCTGTTTCAATTCCTTAGAAATTCGCGTTTACGTTAACGCGATAGTAACAGTATCGAACTGCCACTAGGCCCTCAGTAGTCAAAACATAAAAGTCGTTATTGTCGCACAATTCTCTGAATATAGAAGTAATTATTCTAGCTTAATTCACGACCGGGAGATTTATTTTTTTGACGTGATAATGTCTGTTGCGGCTTTCAGCCTGCGCAAGAAATAACATCAAAGTTGTACAACATATGTTTTGACTTTAATGATGAAACAGGCGTTCATTAAGATTCTTCCATCTAAGATTGCATCATCACTTATCAATCAGGTGATATTGTAGTCAAGGGCTAACTTGTAAAGAATAATAAAAAAAAGAAAAAAAATGCGCATTAGAGTAGTTAGTCTCGAACCTGTAATTGTACGAGCGATATATTAAACATTCTAACAGCCTAAGTTGGAGGTTTTGTTCGCTCCAGTGTATGCCTGAACATACATATTGGTGGACAATGAGGAGAACTAAGCAGCGTGAACCAGCTTTACGACAGCATTGCATCACGAAGAAGAAAACTACAAGATAAGTGTCTTTCCTTTGTCCTATCTTTTTCTCATCCAAATTCCAAATTAGTGTCATAAGCTATTATATTTATATAACCTATTATAATAAGTGTCGTAAATCGTATTCATTTGTGTAGACAAGGTTTATATTGTGAGTAAAAATACAAATAATTTCGAGATTGCATCATCATTATTAAAAGCTTTATTCACCTACCTTTTTTCAACAAATTTTATTAATTTGCCGATTTTTACAGTTATTCATTCATTAAATTAAGTGCGTAAATAAATTTAATTAAGTGTAATTGTTGTTGTACGTTCTTGTTCGTAAAAAATAGTAACAAAGATGTACGCCCACCTGCCTGCCGCAATCGATTAGGTTTTATTTATTTATTTGTAACTAACAGCGATTAACAAAATATGTACAGAAAATATAAAAAGAACAATAATAAGGTCACATACAGTTACAAAGAAAGTTACAATATAAAGTAGGTATAACAAGTGAAAATTAAATGATAGTGAATTCAAAATTAATAAGTTAATCACATATAAGAATTTTTCTTATATGTGATTAGTATAAAATTTATTTAAAGATTCGCAGATTTGATGAATGTAAGTGAATGAACGTGTGTGTTGCTGTGAGAATTGGTGCATATTTTAGTTATTAAGTTTGGTATTTTAAAGGAGATGGTCCATTTCAGGTCCACTCTTATACCCCGTATCATTAAAATTTTAAAAATACAAGTATCTTATAAAAAAAATATTAAAGTGAATAAATGTAACTAAACAAAAAGAAATAAATAAAATTAAAACCCAAGTTTTTGAGTTGGCCAAGATGGCGCCCTTAAAGCAACTATGTTATGACAATTGACAGCAAACGTCAAATCGATTACTGCATTGAAAACGTCATCAATCCGCCATTACCCTTATTAGTGTTGCATTTCTTGGGAGATATTGAATATTATTTCGAAAGAATTAAAGTAAATTCGTAGATTTGTATAATCAAAAATAGTTAAATATAATATTTTCTTTTATTTCCGCTTGGGTACAATGACTGGACCTGGGCTCCATACAATTTTGGACCATCTCCTTTCATTTTATTACACAATATTTATCCCATTACGCCGACAGTTTCCAGGCTAGGGCTTGCCCTACGCGAGTGCTGGACAATATCATCATCCAAGTTCACCTCGCGCGATGGGAATTTGATGAGTACTTGTTGGGGTTCCGCCAGCATTCCAGGTGCAACCGAAACGAGGAGCGTGAGCCTTATTGTTTACTCTTTGTTTTTTTAAACTGTTTGTTTATTTACTCAGTTTTGAAATATTTCGAAAATAACTTATAATGCCAAAATGGATAAAAGGCAATCATTAAAGGAATTAATTATCAAGCGATCGTCCGTCAATGGGCAGAGGGCCTAGTGGCAGTTTGATACTGTGACGATCGCGTTAACGTAAACGCGAAGTTCTAAGGAATTGAAACAGCGCCATCTAGTGGCACTTTATTCTTTGTTTTTTTTTAAATTGTTTGTTTATTTACTCAGTTTTAAAATTAATGTTTCGAAAATAACTTATAATGCCAAAATGGATAAAAGGCAATCATTAAAGGAATTCATTATCAAGCGGTCGTCCGTCAAAGGGCAGAGGGCCTAGTGGCAGTTTGATACTGTGACGATCGCGTTAACGTAAACGCGAAGTTCTAAGGAATTCAAACAGCGCCATCTAGTGGCACTTTACTCTTTGTTTTTTTTAAACTGTTTGTTTATTTACTCAGTTTTAAAATTAATATTTCGAAAATAACTTATAATGCCAAAATGGATAAAAGGCAGTCATTAAAGGAATTAATTATCAAGCGATCGTCCGTCAATGGGCAGAGGGCCTAGTGGCAGTTTCTTACTGTGACGATCACGTTAACGTAAACGCGAAGTTCTAAGGAATTGAAACAGCGCCATCTAGTGGCACTTTACTCTTTGTTTTTTTTTTAACTGTTTGTTTATTTACTCAGTTTTAAAATTAATATTTCGAAAATAACTTGAAATAGCGCCATCTAGTGGGGCTGCTGCACAACTGTTTCAATTCCATATAAATTCGCGTTTACGCGTTAACGCGATATTAACAGTATGAATACATTGAAAACTCCCATTAGGCACACTGATCACTAAATATAAAAATTATTTAATTAAGACATTTCAATTCAGTCGGAGTTAAACAACATTCAAAAGTCTTAGATTCAATTAAGTTAAATTGAATCTAAAGCTTGCGAAGTTTGAATTATTGTCAGTTAGGTTTGATGACTTGCAAAATGAGATCGAGGTGTTAAGTCCAGACAACATTTTGGCGGAAATTGATATGATATTGATATTGAATTGAGAAATCGTGACAGTGTTGAGGACGACATTATTGTTAACATTGTCACTGCAAAAACATTCATCAATAATTTTACTAAAAAGATTGAGTGTGAGCATACCCGACATGGATCGTTTCTTGATAGGTACTTCTTGTCATTCCGAACATGTCAGTGTAAAATGACCTCAAATAGCTTCTTTTTTTTTATTCTGTACAAGTTGGCCCTTGACTACAATCTCACCTGATGGTAAGTGATGATGCAATCTAAGATGGAAGCGGGCTAACTTTTTAGGAGGAGGATGAAAATCCACACCCCTTTCGGTTTCTACACGGCATCGTACCGGAACGCTAAATCGCTTGGCGGTACGTCTTTGCCGGTAGGGTGGTAACTAGCCACGGCCGAAGCCTCCCACCAGCCAGACCTGGACCAATTAAGAAAATCTCAATCTGCTCAGCCGGAAATCGAACAACAGACCTCCGTTTTGTAATTCCACCGCGCATTCCACTGCGCCACGGAGGCCGTCCGTTGGTTGTCCATCTTAGGACAACCAACGGACAAGTGGACCGTGTTCATTATTTCCATATATTAACTTACAAACTGGATCGTGCTACACTTACGAAATGGGAACCGCAACCATTTAGACAGTGATACGCCAACTTTAGAACAGTTTTTTAAATTTTTTGATAAATCGTGCGGATGTTCTAGAAGCGCTTAATCGTAACAGTGGAAATTATAACAACTCAAGCACAGTAGATACATTACAAGCAGTATAATAACTCGGCCATATTTTTGAAATAAATACCTACAGCCGCGCGCTCCGTAAACATGTGATAGGGCTGCCTGTCTCCAGCATTTTAATTACATTTGCCAACTTTGTGTTTCCATTTAGTTATGTGATTGTAAATATACTTTTTTTTAAATAAACAAATAAAATACTTTGTAAATTGTAGTAAAATAGGAAGTGATCAATAAAATGCGTGTTGTTTTTTGATTGGTAGATTTAAATAAGGCTGATACTAATCAATGATCTTGAAGGACCTTCATATATTTATTTTGGTGATGCCATCTATCTATTACCACCACACTAGGTGACCAAATAATAAAAAATCGGTCAAGTGCGTGTCGGACCACGCGCAGTGTAGGGTTCCGTAGATTATGTTAGCACTTTAACCCCTTATGTAATGTACAAAAATACCGATAACGATACCCCCACACTATAGAATAGACGATAAAAAATTGACCCTGACTTGGCATGTAGGGAAGGAACTACAAAAAACAAATTGAGATTGACCGGGTTCGCTAGTAGTTTAATAAAAAAATCTGGATAGGTATATTGATATCAGCTGGCTCTTTACTTTTTTTATTCAAATACATTAAAGTATGAGCAACACAATAATGTTGTTAAATTCAAACAACTTCTTTACGTAACTTCTTTATTACCTTAAAATACAGGTATACAAAACATACATGTCATAAGATTTAAATCTATGTATTACATAATAATCAAAGAAAACAACCTAAATGAAGAAGTTAATAAATAATTATTTAATAATATTATATTAACGTTTACGTCATTTACCTATTTACACAATTTTATCATTTAAGCATTTATTTATATATTTATTAAATTATGCCTTTAGAATACAAAATATTAATCAAACTTTATAAAAATAATAACTTTTTTCCTAGTCGTCATAATTAAAAAATCCAATACACTGCGTTCGTCACCGCGGCACAGTCGCAACGGTCTTCACCCCACGATCACCCCACGTACGAGCTGCGTAGGTATAGCTCGCGTTTCGACCTTTAGTATGAAGTCCAACTACTGCTTGTAATATATCTACTGTGACTCAAGTCACAATAATTATACCATAAACAACATCTTCCTCTTACAGAAAATCACTAGTACAAATAGCTTCGAAAGATTAAATAATATTTTTTCTTGCGTCAACTACAAGCCCTTGAACAAACATTACATGTGAAATGAACTATTATAAATAACGCTTAGAAGGCTGTTACTATATCAGAAAATAACTCTGAGCACTATGCCGTCATTTCTGAGCGGTACAGGTGAGTACGCGAGTGAAAAGTAAGGCTTGCGACCCTTATCTTTCGATTCCTGCACTGGAAATATGTACGGCGTTTACGGGTAAAGTATCTGTATATGTGTACAAAAGGACTTGCACAAATGCCGTAAATGACCTCTTTTGCTTCTGCAGTTGTCGACGAATTAATTTGTTCTGATTTCCGGCATCACCATTTTAGTACTAGTACAGTACATTTATTTTTAATCATCTTTAACACTATAACAAAGCCGTACATTAATAATTAGTCGTAATTAATCATTTGTACACGAGAAATTTCTAAACACTAAATAATTTCCATTCACTGGCGTACTCACCACTGTAACGCTCAGAAATGACGGCATAGTGCTTAGAGTTATTTTCAGATATAGTAACAGCCTTCTAAGCGTCATTCACGTTGGTTCATTTCACAGGTAATTTTTGTTCAAGGGCTTGTAGTCAATCTTAAAATGTACGATTGCCCTACCTTAGAGCTTTTAGGCCAAGAGTATTGAAGAGAGGATGCTATGTTCAAAAATACAAGTTGTGCGTGAACTGTCTTTGTCAGGGACACCGGACTGACAAATGCCGTTTACGACCTTATCATTGCGGAGTCCGTCAGTACACTTTACTCCATCCTCCTAGACATATTAGTAGCCACCACGCCATGTCCACATGGCAGATACAGACAGCTTCTTTTTTTCCTGACTGTGTGAGTGCCGTAGGCTCCTTATGGGACCTCAGCGGTGTCACCGGGGGGTTTGGGCGAGCGCAGAAGCATCGCCGATGGGGCCCGAAGGCAGAAGCAGAGTAGATAGGCGGAACGACTCTCTAAGGGCGTCTCCTCGGACCTCGGCTTAGAGGGCCGTTCGGGAAGGGTGTTTTGGCCTGAGTGTATCAGTCCGGGCGCCACCGAGATCGTGAGTTAAAAAGCCCACGTCTGGGTGACGTCAGATATCGGGGACCTCGTCTTCGCCGGCGAAGACGCTGTGTAGTTTGTGTTGCCTGGAAAGCATTGTCGTTCGTTATGTCATCGTCAGGATCGTAAAGATACAGACAGTAATGATGATGAAATTTCGTAAACCTTTCGGGGCAATTTATTGAGCAAATTCTGTTGTCTACAGCTATTATTGAAGTAACTAATCCATTGAACCTGCATAGGTCAAGGTTAGAGCGCTTTAGCATTGTGGCAATCAAATGTCATTCATTTCTAAAAAAAACTAAAAATATAACTAGAATTAAAATCAAACCCTATTGACTCGCATAAGTCGTAAGAATTGGAGATGAGAGTTTAGATAAAATTACAGACAGCTGTATCTGCAAATAATTCTATAAATGGTAATTACAGCGTAAATATTTCATGGCTAGTGCTTAATGATCTATATACCTAAACATCCTGTTAATGTAGAAGCCTTAAATTTACATAAAGATACTTTATTGGCTGATCCTAAACACATCAAAACATTGCCAATAGTTGTTAGTAGGATTGCCTGTTATATTTTGGGACATTTTGAGTAATGAACTAATGTCGCTGGGTCCTGGGAAATCACATTTGGGGAATTCACACCTAGGCTGGATAATGTCAGGTTCAATAAGTTCAGTGGTTGTCAATAACACCATTACTGCTGGCCATACATTAGTTTTTAAATTATCAAACAAAGAGTCGCTTAATTCATGTTACTACACCCCAAAGTCTAAACGAAACCTCTATCTTGGTTTGCAAGCCAGAAGTTTATGCTACTTATTTCGGCAACATTCGGCAGGCTGACGTAAAGTCCGCAAACGTCTTATGTGGCGTGTTATTGCCAACAACCATTTATAATTTTTTAACCGACTTCCAAAAAGGAGGAGGTTCTACGTTCGGCTGTATGTATGTTTTTTTTTTTTTTATGTATGTCCAGCGATAATTCCGGGTTTGATTCCAGGGTGGTCCCATTTTTTTCATGTCAGGCGGTACCAATCCAGTGTCCTGTTTTAATTAAAGCCGTTTCTGAAAGAACCACAGTAATTTTGTAATTTAAACGGCTTGAATTAGAACATCACTGGCTTGGCACCGCCTTCAAACTGATCAGAAGGTAGCACATCGGTAAGATGTTATTTTTTGCTTTTTAGTTTAGGTTAATTTTTGAGTTGGAAGTCGGTTGAATTTTTTTTATTAAAATTTTTCACATTAAATTTTTATTAAAAATGTATTTAAACACTTCTTTTGTTTCCACGATTGGAGGCAATTCTTAGTACCTGGGAACCGTCCTATTTACTTACGTCCCTTATCGTCATGTCCTCCTTTGATCTCCTTTCCATAAGTCCCAGACACTTCATCATTGGAAGACCTTAGACTATTACCTTCGCCAGCAGTTGAAGATTGCACCAAACCCAGAGAAATTAATATGGAGCCTTGAGAGTGCAAGATTACATTATTGGCAGCGGTAGCAGGAGGAGTACTGTTCAAATTGATGCAGAGGAATACATGGAGGAACCACTGCTAGTCTCAGCGTTGAAGACTTCGTGCTGTTAGCTGATTGCGCTCACCCATTTAGTTATAATTTAAGGCGCGTTGTACAAATTTTACCTAGACCAGAGTGCCTAGTGTGAGTTTTCAATGTTTTCATACTGTGACGATCGCGTAAACGTAAACGCGACTTTCTAAGGACTTAAAACAACGCCATCTAGTTGCACTACTGCACAACTGTTTCAATTTCTTACAAATTCGGATTTACGTTTACGCCATCGTCACAGTATGAAAACATAGAAAAGTCCCACTAGGCACTCAGATGGATCAAGAGTTGCAGACGTAAGACGAGACGAGCGTTTACCTCTCTCTGTCCGCTTTCTACGGCAGACGAGCTGTAGAGTTGAAATTCTTATTTTAACGGGCAGGAAGATATTGCGGCCTTCAGCCTGCACAAAAAATAACACCAAAGTTGTACATCATTGTTGTATAATTAAACAGGCGTTCATTATATGAAACATTATTTTTATGCGCAATTACCACTGGACTGCGCCGGGACGCGCGCAACCCAGTAATATATATAAGTGGCTCGAAGACCACTTTGTAGGAGCTCAATGACCAGGCTCCTTTTCTTGTAAAACGGTTTATTTCTTTGGAGACGTGTGTGGTGAACGTTTCTCGGTTGAAGGAAGAGTCGTTGAATTTCAAGTTACGTTTTTCACTACACACGTTCCGTTTCGCCTTTTATTTAAACATATGTAGGTACATAATATTATTATTAATACGCGTCGTTTACAATACCTCTTGTCTGCGCCGGGGATGAAAATATTTTAATAGTTGTATTCAATATTTCTATAGTTAAAGATGTATTAAAAATATGTGCTATAAAGTGATGTATAGATGTTTTGTGTTAATAAAATCGGATTATTAATTCCATTCAGTAAAATGACAAGTGCAACTGTCACTGAAATGTCATTTTACTGACTGGAATAATAATCTTAATCTAAGAAAGATGTTAAGTTGAATTAAGTTTAGTAAGATAATTCGTAATGTACGATTATTAATTCCAGTCAGTAAAATGACATTTAAGTGACAGTATTAGTATTTGTAGGAATTAATAATCACTATATAGTAAGTCTCATTGTACGAGCAACATAATATTAAATATTCTAACGATCTTAAGTTGGAAGTTTTATTCGCCCCAGTGTATGCCTGAACAATATACAATCTATACTAATATTTAAAGCTGAAGAGTTTGTTTGTTTGTTTGATTGAACGCGCTAATCTCAGAAACTACTGGTCCGATTTGAAAAATTCTTTCAGTGTTAGATAGCCCATTTATCGAGGAAGGCTATAGCTTACATATTATCCCCATATTCCTACGGGATCGGGAACCACGCGGGTGAAACCTCGCGGCGGCAGCTAGTGTCTTATAAACCGATGAACGTCGACTGCATGCACGAAACACGTGAGTCAATCTCACGTTGCGCTTGAGCCGAGTGTGTAAGCGACAGCGTGGAACAAGCGATAGAGATTAACGCTTAACATTTTAAGAATAAAATTAACTTTTCTGACAAGAATTTAGTTCTATCATTTTAATAATTTTGACATCAAACGACAACCATTTATCTGTAACAGAGACGCGAAAATATTAATTTAGTTTATTAGTAATACTGACTGTTTTTGGTGCATTTGCAAGGTGTGCATAAGTAAAAATTATTTCGAGCGCTTTTTCTTTCCGCTGCATTGTTTTAATTTCAAAACATCAAGTAGTGATGAGTTTATTAATTCGACACCGTTAGAAATCCCAAAGGTAGCGTAATAAACTACTCTACACTCTAACTATAATAGCTACTCTAAGCCTCGTGCCCGAAAAATCGACCGATAGACAAGCGTATCAAAATGTCGTCATATGGTAAACAGGCAAAGAAGCAAATTCATGTTCAGAAAGTGTGTTCAAAGTGTGTTTCCTCGCATATGTGTTCTATTATGCGCTTTGATAATTACAGCCTCTGCTCCCTTACTATAGCTCTCACCTACGGCTCAAGCTAGAAATAACACTTCGGCTGTAATTTTCAACTTACCGCATTTATATCATAATGTCGTCGTTATCAACCCATATTCGCTCACTGCTGAACTCGAGTCTCCTCTCAGAATGAGAAGGGTTAATTCAATAGTTCACCACGCTGGCCCAATGCGGATTGGCGGACTTCACACACCTCAGACCAATTATAGAAGGACCTGTATCACACTCATAGTCATGAACAAAATTGTCTGTCATTTTCTGACGAAAACGAGCTTAGATTTGGTATATATCTTCCACTAAACTAGAAGTTTTTGCCCGTTTTTTACACCAATCAATTACACAGAAAGGTATTTTTACGGAGCTCTTTAACCGACGAACACGATTACAACTATTTAACATCGATACTATAGAGACAGTTTTTATAATCGCATTAGATCGTTGATCATATACTTTGACAGAAAAGTAACGTCTAGCGAGGCAGGTCCTATACAAGAATTGGTCTGAGTCACACACGCAGAGAATTAAGAAAATTCTCTAGTATGCAGGTTTCCTCACGATGTTTTCCTTCACCGTTTGGGACACGTGATATTTAACTTCTTAAAGTGCACACAACTGAAAAGTTGGAGGTGCATGCCCCGGACTGGATTCGAAGCCACACCCTGCGGAATCGAAGGCAGAGGTCATATCCACTCATACTATACTATGTGTGTCATCACCCAGGGCGCAACGCTACTGAAGCTGGTGGAGCGTCTGACGTACCACGTGCACGCCGACCTGAACCTGGTGCGGACGTTCCTCACCACGTACCGGTCGTTCTGCACGCCCGCGGAACTGTTGGAGCTGCTCATAGAGCGGTTCGACATACCGGAGCCGCATCTCGTGTACGACACGCCGAGACCTGGTGAGTTGTATTCGTTATTTGTGCGCCCAGTAACTTTTCGATCTATAGCTTGGCAAATTCGTTGATGATACTCCCGTGGTATGAGGGCAGGGGGCGGGAGGGGGGACTTTGCGGGTCAATGCTACCCCCCTCCCGGCCCGCGCGGACTATCGTGAGTGTTACGAACGAAATGGCCAAGCTATAGTTCCTCAATCACTAAGGTTGTCTGAAAGTGGCGCAAGTGACAGAAAAGTTGAGGAGTAAATGGTTAGCTTTTTTTTTTTATTCTTTACAAGTTAGCCCTTGACTACAATCTCACCTGATGGTAAGTGATGATGCAGTCTAAGATGGAAGCGGGCTAACTTGTTAGGAGGAGGATGAAAATCCACACCCCTTTCAGTTTCTACACGGCATCGTACCGGAACGCTAAATCGCTTGGCGGTACGTCTTTGCCGGTAGGGTGGTAACTAGCCACGGCCGAAGCCTCCCACCAGCGAGACCTGGACTAATTAAGAAAATCTCAATCTGCCCAGCCGGGGATCGAGCCCAGGACCTCCGTTTTGTAAATCCGCCGCGCATACCACTGCGCCACGGAGGCCGTCAAAAGCATGCAAGCATAGTTTGGTATGGACATGTGATGTGGACGGATGAAAGTCACATTAACAGACGAATTGAAGAGACAGAGACAGAGAGTGAGAGAGACAGAAGATGTGCATGTTTGTACATACCATTGAGGTAATAATTTGTAAAAATTCAGTGCAGTTACATGGACAATGGACATTGAAGTTTCTTTTAAGAAAATATTATGTAAAAAGTTTTATTCTATGAACACAACTACAATTGCTTGTAAAATTTATTAATATGTGCACAAAGCTTAAATATTATTGCATAGTATTTGTATTTACTATCTTTTGTCTTCACCGAAACTTTCGCTTGGAAAATAATTATTTCATAAAGTTAAAGTATTATATTTCAAGACCTAAAGTCCTTTAGGCCTAGAATGCGTCAACGACCATATCATCTTGTGTGTGTAATATTAAAATATCGCTGTCTCTTTCATCCCAAAAAGTAATCGATATTTTCAATTGCGCCGGTATTGGTCGTCTCTCGTCTCAAGATAAGTTGTGGTCACGATAACTCGCATCTTAGGCCACCGGGATGACTTTTAAATTAAGTTATGATTAAATATATAAAATGACATTATGTACATTGATGATCCGCTTGACGCTATTTGATGTTTGCACGCTGCCAGTTCCGAGGATCAAGACTCCAAAAAAGGACATCAGTCCCAATGCTTCACTGTTGGACTTAGATCTTGATATAGGTATACAATAAAAATAGTTTAACAATTTAAGTATGAATAAGATATGGCAACAAAGGTTTACACCATTAAGTTTGTATATATATAGAATAACCAAGCTATCCTGTAAAGCGTAGCTTTTTTGTTTCGAATTTATCGTCTATCAGAGAGGAATTCGAAAATCATACTGCCGAGTTACAATAACTTTTTTACAGAATGGTTCTTTTCAATTTGTCTGATACACTCTTTGGCTCATTTACTTTTGATTCGTATCATATTTGATTGATTATACAAGGTTAGTGCTATTATAGCTTGGCAACTTCGTTGATGACACTTCCATGATATGCGGGCGACGGGGGGAAAAGACTGCGCTGGTGTGATGTCGTGCGTGCGGAGCATCGCTACTCCCCTCCCTGACCGCCCGCACCATCGGGAGTGTTACGGACGGATTTGCCAAGCTATAGTTGTTTGATAAAATGTTAAAACTAACCTTTATTTTGTAGAGGCTTGTGTGGAGATATCAGTAAGTAGCGACGCGGAGAAACTCAGCAAAAACACAGCCAGGGAAGACTGGAAGAGGTACCGGAAAGAATTTCAACAACCTGTAAAATTTCGGTAGGTATTCAGTTCAAATTGTCTTAATTATCCATACCATTTTTTTACCACTACAGCCACGTCGTTTTTTTTTGTGTCATAGACTATATTTTATCTCCTATACAGGTTGCTCGGGAATATTTCCCATAACTCTATTGTTATGTTCTATAAGTAAAATGAATTAAAAATGTCTAAGGAACATGTGTTCTAAAATTAATATTTTCGAGGTAAACAATATTTCTATTGTAAATATATCTTTAAATGTAAACCATCCTTATAATTATGACGTAGCCAATTTTGACGTATTTTAAAATGCAAGGATAGTTAAAGGCATGTGTTACATGGATAGTCAGAATAATTTGAATTACTTTGTATGAAAACATAAAAAGTTTAATTTTTTACTTAGTTTAGTTAGTTATGCAGTTCGGCTTCTATAACTGGACTCATCAACACCTTGAAGTCATGGGAAATACTCCCCAATATATTATTCCCATGGAAACGCGAACTAAATACCGAAATCATGTTCCATGTTAT
Source organism: Bicyclus anynana (assembly GCF_947172395.1). Classification (NCBI taxonomy): domain Eukaryota; kingdom Metazoa; phylum Arthropoda; class Insecta; order Lepidoptera; family Nymphalidae; genus Bicyclus; species Bicyclus anynana. The sequence goes on from NC_069090.1 coordinate 6,940,115, forward strand.
AACTTAACTGTCGTTTGTTACAGAGTGATCAATGTACTTCGACATTGGGTTGATCAACATTTCTATGACTTCGAGCGTGATCCCGAGCTACTAGACAGATTGAAGAGCTTCCTGGCGTCCGTGGATGGTAAACCTATGAAGAAATGGGTCCAAAGCGTGTATAAGACTGTTTTGAAAAAGGTATGTGACAGAAATTAGTTCAACAATTATATAATTTGATAAAATTTAGGTGTAATTGACAGTTAGAATCGTATGTAACTTTCGAATTTGATACTAAACGGTAACTTTATTTTGCTGTTCACGGTTTATTTAGGAGTTCTGTACCGTTAATATAACTTATTACTTATTATTTTCATTCTTTTTAACTTATTACTTGTTATTTTTAAGGAACCATCCTTGGCCTCGAAATAATAATGAATTGTTTTCTGCAGACTGGAGTGGTCATACCAGGCAGCGGCCAAGGCAACGGCCAAGGTAGCGATCAAGGCAACGGCCAAGGAAATGGTCAAGGCAACTTTCCAGGCATCGTTCCAGGCAACGTTCCAGGCAGTGTTCCAGGCATCATTCCAGGCAGCATTCCATTCATTGTTCCTGGCAACGGTCCAGTCAATGTTCCAGGGAACGGTCCAGGCAGTGGTCAAGGCGATACCGACTCGATCGCGAGCGGTTTCTCCACAACGTCCACAGAGGTGCGATTCCACTATTTCATACACGTCGACGAACTTATCTCGCGTTTTCATCCGCGTAGTTTTAATTCCTCTAAAAATACAAGGATAAAATATAGCCTATGACATTCACAAATAACTTAGTTTTCTAGTGGTAAAAGAATTTTCAAAATCGGTTCAGTAAATCTAGAGAATACCCCACAAAATTTACCTCTATAATATTAGTATAGATAACACCTTATTCGAATTTGACGTTTGTTTATAGCATGCCAAAATTAAAATGCACTTTTTGATCACTATCAACGAAGTTGCCATGGATACGTACGATGTCACAGCGCTGTAACTTTACGGAATTCACGTAGCTGTGGTGCAATTTCGCTATTTTACACTATACTAACTTTTCATCTACAATACATCTAATTAGATTTTGCACTGTATGTTTATAAGATGCCAAAATTAAAATGTCACTTACAACGAACTAAGGGCCTCATGGAACGAGCTATGATCGAATCAGAAATAAGATCCGCAGAAGATTCAAATTCAAGGACATAACTCACCAAGTTGCGAAGCAAAAGTGGCAATGGGTCCAAAAATGGCACATAGTTTGAAGAACCAATGGACGTTAAGTGCTGAAATGGCGAACCCGTACTAAAAAGCGCAGTTATGGTCGACCCCCCATTAGGTGGACTTACGGCAGTCGCAGGGATTCGCTGGATGCAGGCGGCTCAGGATCGTGATGTTTGGGAGTCCCTACAAAAGGCATATGTCTTGCAGTCTCAGACCAATTATAGAAGGACTTGTATCGCACTCATTGCTACGAACCAAATTGTCTGTAATTTTTGAGGAAAACTAGCTTCGATTTGGTTTAAACCTTATACTGAACTAGAAATTTTTGCCCGTTTTTTACACAATTCAATTCCACAAAAAGGTATTTTTACGGAGCTCTTTAACCGACGAACACGATTACAACTGTTTAACGTCGATTCTATAGAGACAGTTTTTATAATCGCATTAGATCGTTGATCATATACTTTGACAGAAAAGTAACGTCTAGCGAGGCAGGTCCTATACAATAATTGGTCTGAGCTTGCAGTGGATGTCCATCGGCTGATATGATGATAATTATGATGAACAACGAAATTTACACCTTATGTTTCTATGGACTGTGGCCACAATACATTCGGGTAAATAAGGTCAATATTAACTAATTTATACATAAAAAGCAAACATTGTCTGGATATTTGCAAAATAAATAAAATTATAAAATTTAAAATATCTTTTATCGTAATTATATGAAAATTCATTTAGTTTTAGCTTCCTTACATTAAATGTGACATATTTAAACTTAAACGCACAAATAACAAAGGTATTAGTAATTTTGTTTGAACGCCCATACACATCTTACGATCATTATGTACCTACGACTTGATTAAATTGTACCATTTTGTATGGGGCGTTTTTCAGGGATCCATGCCAGTGCCGCAAATCTGACCTTTTAAATTTCTGTAACTCCGAAAGTAATGATCGCAGATGCCCTGTTACTTTCACAAAATTGCTTTAGTATTAGCATACTCTTAATTTATATATAATTAAAAAAAAAGACGTGTGGCACTCGGGGACTGCCGCGGTAAAGCTATTGCATAGCATTTCCGCTCGTCTCGATTCGTGCGAGTTTCGTAGAGTCGTACAATACGTCTAATCGCACGCACACAACGACTGCCGAACTGAAACGACGTTAGACGATGCACGGCCTTCAAGCCTCCGTGCCCGTCGGAGTGGGGTGCGTGAGGTTTTTTCGTTACGGAATTTCTGGATTCAGTCCCCGCGCACAAAGCCCGCGATAGAAGCTATGCAATAGCTTAACTGTCATCATCCCTATTGCCATGGAAACGAACAATGTGACAGCTCTGTAACTTCACAGACTTCAGCGTCAGTGTCGGGCTCGCAGTCGGGCTCGACGAAGGCCAAGTCGGGCGTGTCGCACGTGTTCGACCGCCAGCCGCCGGCGCCGATCAAGCACCTGGCGGACCCCGACAAGTACGGCTGGCACCCGCTGACTTTACACCCACTGGAGTTGGCCAGACAACTCACCCTGCTCGAGTTCCAGTTGTATCGACAAGTGAGTTTAGCTTTTTATTATTGTTTGTATGTTCGTATTTTTCTTTCAATGACTACCTACAAATAGTCATTAAAATTTAATTATTATGTATTTTTGTTTATCACGTTATAATTCTTACTGTATATTTTGTTATTATATTATTGTTTATAGTTTATTTGTTAGCACTACTATTATTACTACGTTTTACTATTTGTTGTACGCTCAAACTGAAATGTACTAGCCTGTAAGTTTCACATAAGTGAATGAGTTAATTCTTAGTGAAATAATAAATATTTTAAACCCAAACCCATTATTGAAACTAAACATCTTTTTGGAATTCAAACTGTTGTGAGTGTTATTCATATTGATTTATTAGCGGATACCCGCGATTTCTTTTACAAATTTAGTTTTTTACAAATCCCTCGGGAAACATGGATATTTCCGGGATAAAAAGTAGCCTATTTGTTAATCCAGGCTATAATATATCTTAATACTAAATTTCAGCTAATTCGGTAGTCGAGGCGTGAAAGAGTAACAAACATTCATATCATCAAAATCATCAGTTTTCGCAAATATTGGGAAACCATGGATTATTTCGGGATAAAAAGTAGCTAAATTTCAGACAAATCGCTTCAGTAGTAGCGGTGTTAAAGAGTAACAAACATCCAAACATCCATAGTCCATACAAACTTTCACGTTTATAATATTAGTAGTATTATGAAACACGGCTGAAACTCACGTGATACAACGTCAGAATACGTTCCCAAGTCATACGGGCCCTTAGTCGTGTTTCGTAATATATTAATATATAATTTCTTTACGCACGCTTGATCCGGGGAGCAAGTTGGTTGAATGTGTTACGAAAAGTGTGATCGGGCGAGGCTTTAATGATCCGTGATGCCATCTACAGACATAGTGAAATAAAGTTCGAGACCGCGTCGCGCGACCGCCTTTATTTAGTGTTCCATATAAATTCATACTAAGTATTAAGTAATTCATCGTGCGACCCGGTCACGGTCACAGGTCGCGGTCGCGCGACCCAGTCGCCAAGAACGTAAAGTAAAATATTTTTTTTTGAATAATAGACAAGTCATACATTACATACTTTATTTTTTTTAATTACATACTTTATTACAGGTAAAACCTTCGGAGCTAGTTGGTGCAGTTTGGACCAAAAAAGATAAAGAAAATACCAGTCCAAACCTACTTAGGATAATTAAACATACCACCAATGTAAGTCACATTTAATTCATAATTTTTTTTAAAATTTTTTCTTAGTGTTAACTTTCAGTATTTTTTAAACTGTAAAATAAATATTTATTATGTCATGAACAACCCAAAGTACTTAATACTTATTCTAGTTTATAATGTAAAGCTATAATAAATCTACTTTTTTATAGTCACAACACTTCATTACTCACTTGACAACTTGAACAATCTCTAACACAGTTGATGGTGCTTTGATTTTCAACAGACATCTTTGGTTCAATTCGGACAATTTAGGATTATTCAAGCAGCAAATTCTATATTAGAACAGGTTCTATATTAGATCCAAAGCTGCTCTAATAGGATCTTACCAAATTTGGATAGGCAGGGAGAACAACACAAGCTGAGAAGGGGAGTGTTAATCGATTGTCAAGGAATTCCTTAACCCTACAACTATTGGTCACAAGTCCAGGACTCTGCTCGAAGTTTTTCTCTTTGCCACACGATGGACACGTTAAATCGATGAAAAATTTCGTCTAATCGTCTCATTATCATCTGTAGCGAATATACACAAAAAAAATGTAAAAATCGATCAAGCCGTTTCAGAGGAGTTTGGTTACAAACGCGAAAGATTTTAGGAATAAAAAGATTAAATTTTTTTTTTAGCTCATTAGTGTGTTTTCTTTTCAGTTCACGCGGTGGATGGAAAAATGGATAGTGGAAAGTGAAAATTTAGATGAAAGAGTGGCGGTCGTGACCAGGTTTCTGGAAGTAGCCATGTCGTTGAGTGACCTCAACAATTTCAATGGTGTTCTGGCGGTGGTTGCGGCCTGTGGTTCCGCCTCCGTACACAGGTTGAGGCATACTTTTCAGGTATGTACACCTTCGACCATTAATAACAGGACCTGCCACGCAAACGGTTAACCCTCTGGCAAAAATCAAAAATCAATGATCTAACGCGTTTATAAAAACTGTTGCTGTACAATTGATGTTTCATTTTTGTAATCGTTTTCGTCGTGTAAAGAGCTCCCTAAAAATGCCGGTTTATGTAGTCGAATGGCATAAAAAACGGCCAATAACTTGTAGTTTTTTTCATTTGTAAGTATTTCTACCTTCATTTTATTAAACTTGTAATAAAAAACAATTTCTAAAAAGAATCGATTCTTTTGACGGAACAGCTAAAAATCAATCAAATAATCGAACATTCTATGTATGTATTCTGTAGATAGTCTAAGCGATGTGTTTGTTAGTATGTGTAAAAATTACACGTGTGTTTATTGCGAGTCAAATTTATAGTTGTGTGTAGTGTATGGACACAGAATATATTTAATGGTTTTAAATATCTTTGATGTGTGAGTTTACCTCGTCCCTTTCAAAAAACGACAGACTTCTTTTGTTGGTGAATTTGGGTGCGAAACAGGTCCATAGTCTAAATTGTCAAAGATTTACTCGTGGTATTTGTACAGACGTTTTAATAAAAGAAAAATAGACCTGGCCTTCTCAGTAGATAGAACCTGCCTTTACATAATTACAAATTTAGATTTAATAAAAATTAGGATTGTGGTAAGTTTGAGATCTGGTGCATCGTAACTTCTTAACGAAGGGACTGATTATGATGCGGTATTTTTTGTTTGAAAGCCGAAAATATTGGCATTTTTCTATCATGATGATGATTATGATGTATCCAGCAATAGCAATGAGAGTCTGATTCCAACACTTTGTATTTTAATTTTAAATATATTAAATTATTTCATCTTAACTTGGTGTATTTTATGATTTCATCTTGGTATACTTTATCCTGAACAACGTCTGTTACAAACCTTAATTTGGTCTCATACACAGATGGTTTAACCAAAAATTAATGAAATTGGTCAGTCCTTTCTGAGTGAACCCAATATTTTCAAACCTGACCCTGAGGTCCAGTACTTTTGACCACGTTTCTCTTTCAGCTCGTCCAAAGGTACCCGCTGCGTGTGTTGGAGCAGTTGACCAAACTGAACTCGGACCACTTCCGTCGGTACCAGGAGAAGTTGCGCAGCATCAACCCACCGTGTGTGCCTTTTTTTGGCATGTACCTCACCAACATTTTACACATAGAGGAGGGGAACCAGGGTAAGTGGGAATTATTAGTTTATTTTTTTTATTTTTTTACAAGATAGGAGGTAACATGTTTTGACGGCCTCCGTGGCGCAGTGGTGTGCGCGGTGGATTTACAAGATGGAGGTCCTGGGTTCGATCCCCGGCTGGGCCAATTGAGGTTTCTTAATTGGTCCAGGTCTGGCTTGGAGGCTGCGGCCGTGGCTAGTTACCACCCTACCGACAAAGACGTACCGCCAAGCGATTTAGCGGTCCGGTACGATGTGTAGAAACTAAAAGGAGTGTGGATTTTCATCCTACTCCTAACAAGTCAGCCCGCTTCCATCTTAGATTGCATCGTCACTTACCATCAGGTGAGATTGTAGTCAAGGGCTAACTTGTAGAGAATAAAAAAAATGAAAAAAAAGGAGGTTGAAAATCCACACCCCTTTCGGTTTCTACACGACATTGTTACTTGATGTATTGTTTTATATTTTTTATGTGCAATAAGGATCTATCTATCTATCGTACCGGAACGGTAAATTGCTTGGCGGTACATCTTTGTCGGTAGAGTGGTCACTAGCCACGGCTGAAGCCTCCCACCAGCCAAAAATATACTTATAGTAAACTAGCGGACGACTGCGATTTCTTCCGCGTGAAAATGTAAAAAATTGTAATTTTTGCAAAATTTCACAAAGGCTACATTGAATTTAAAAATAATATTCTCGTATAAGTAAACTTATTTCAAGTAAAAATTATAATTTTCTTGCAGACTGTCTATCAAATTCGGACTTAATAAATTTTTCTAAAAGAAGAAAAGTGGCGGAAATCACAGGAGAAATACAGCAGTACCAGAACCAGCCCTACTGCCTCACAGTCGAACCTAAGACCAGAGTAAGTTATTATTGTATTACATTTTTCTTTCTAGCTATATATTTAACAAGCTTATTTGAAATCATAAAATTTTGTATGTATGTATGTAATATAGTCTAGCGGACGCCGGATACTTCGTCCGCAGTTTGACCTCCTTAATCCGGCCCTATCGCGAAATCAGTTCTTAGAGGATACCTACTATCTATATACTAGCTCCCTGCCCAAATTTCATCTTTATACGTCAAGTGGTTTTAGAGATTTCGTGATGAATGACGCATTTATATATTAAGATGAAGATGATGATTTTTTACTTGATTTGAGTGGTACTAACATGACTAAATGAAGAGTAATAGACGGAATATCGACCAATGGCGGCGGAGTTGACTTCGCCTACCCGGTCTTTGGTCGGGTATTTGACCTATACTACAGCCTGTCTTGATGAGTACTGTTTACCAACAAACAAATTAAAAATGAGGGTATAAATCACTAGTAATTTCACACCTAATAAGAATTATAATTTACTTGTTCTTAAATTAATGAAAACAAATTTGATTAATAAGCTTAGAACAATTAGATATGGTTAATATAAATAAGTTATTAAATTACACGAGTTTACTACCTTCATTTTTAATTTCTTTGTTAGTAAATAGACTCATCAAAGGCTGTCTGTACGTATAAGTACGTATGCGCGGCTTCTGGCCGCGCGCGTATCTGCTTTCCGGTTGTGACCTGAAGTAATCATTTGTAATAGGGCCGGAGGGCTTGTGATGTATTGTATTTGTATTTGTCCTCAGGCATTTCTAGAAACCTTGGACCCGTTTCCCGATATGAACGACAACCAGGTCACGAATTACCTGTACGACAAAAGCCTGGAGATAGAGCCGAGGAATTCCACCAAACCTTTGACTAAAGTGGTGAGACAGTTTAATGTTATGGGTTAAAGGACCTTGTAATGACCAAATTTTTTGTCAAACCAAATGTCCCAAACAATTTGCAACTTTGCTTGAAGCGTTTGACAAACAATGAGTTTATTTTAAGAGCCTACTACAGTACTTTATAGGATAGGAGAAATGGGGCTTAGACCCACCACGCTGCTCTAATAAAGTTGGCGTGCTTTACGGTGATAAATGATTCTGTAATGGCCGCTATATGATGTTAATGATTAATTGATGACCGGGTTTAACGTGCTCTCCGAGGCACGGGGGTATACCACCATTACCTCTCACCTCAGAGGCTGAGAATTTAACTAGAATTTCTTAGAAAAAGAAAAATGATAATACCTAGGAGTTGAAACTAGGACCTCGTGATCCGTAAAGCCACATAGGGCGGGTGTAGAGTCCATCGCGTGGCAGAGAGAAAAACTCCGAGCAAAGTCCCGGACTTGTGACCAATGGATGTAGGGTTAAGGAATTCCTTGACAGTTGGTTAAACCTCCCCATCTCAGCTCGTGTTGTTCTCCCTGCCCAGCCAAATTTGGTAAGATCTTACTAGCGCAGCTTTGAATACCAATTCTATATTATATTCTATAGTATATTCAATGCTGCAGCTCTAGAAGCAAAGGTCTTTAAGCAAATTTATAGAGAGATTTTGCTGGTAATTCTCTCGCACCTACTTCTACGGCGTACAAACTAAGTCATTTATTAGGTCTTAATATTTATTTGCTATAGCTGGAAAGGTTTCAGCATATTTGCAGTGTGTATAACAAATGTCTAACTTTAAATTATTTATTAAATTACACTTTCGTTTCTATCTATAATTCTGTATAGGAATACCATTTATGATTACCATCATCATTATCAGCCTTTTTTAAATGACCCATTACTTTTCCAAATCTCTATGCCAAATTTCAGCCGAATCGATTCAGAAGTTGCGATTTGAAGGAATAATCAACATACACTTAATTTTGGCTCTATAACATTAGTGTGGTTTGTTTTAGCCTCGAAAATATCCAGACCTGTCTCTAAAGCCTGTGAAGGTGTCACGGAGATTGCACGAAACACAAAACCACAGGGAGTCCACCTCGTCCATATCCTCAATGTCGGATGACACGTCTAGTGAGTATCCATTGTCAATGTCAAAGTTCATTTATTGACAGACTTGACACACCTAGAGAATTAATTAAAATAAATCTCAGGTATGCAGGTTTCCTCATGACCCCGGACCGAATTTGAACCTATGTCCTCCGAAATCGGAGGAAAAAATCATATCCACTGGGCTATCACGGCTGATTATTCAGCCGTGATAGCCCAGTGGATATGATTTTCGGTCCGGGGCATGCACCATCAACATTTCAGTTATGTGCATTTTAAGAAATTAAATATCACGTGTCGCAAACCATCATGAGGAAACCTGCATACCTGAGATTTATTTTAATTAATTCTCTAGGTGTGTCAAGTCTGTCAATAAATGAACTTCAAGTCTGTCAATCCGCATTAGGCCAGCGTAGTGAACTACTGACCTAAACCCTGTCATTCTGAGAGGAGACTCGTTATCAGCAGTGAGCCGAATATAGGTTTTTAATGATGATGATGATAAATTATTATACATCACAGGTGTCGCGCAACTGTCGCCGACGAGCGGATGGGACGGTGCGTCTGTCGCGTCGCTAAATGTCAACGATCACGGTAATTTCACACTTATTTTCTCTGTATACTAATCTACTCCTACAGCAGTGCATTCAAAATAGTACTGGGTTCGATTAGTAGCTTAACATTTAAGGTTTATATATATTTTTTATGAAAGTTAATAACAAAATATGTAATCCATTTTAATATTTTTGAGGAATTTAGTGGGACCAACTTGCCACTATGGTATTACCTAACAATTTTAATATAGTGTAGGAAATAGTAATTTAAGACGGATCATTGGACGTCGCTCGATCTCGTGTTGGCTCGTGCCAACGCTAGGTGGCGCGACTTGTTTCCGTAAAGAATAGGGAGTTAGAGAGGGGTAGCGATCGGTTGGCGGTAACGACTTGCGATATAAGGCGCACGTCGTACGGCCGGCTGCAATATGCTCGTAGTGTTCAAGCCATTTCTTGTTGTATAATTCTTTTTGGGTTACTTGGGATAGGCGGGGAGAGTGACTTGAGTGGAATGGGGAAGTGTTAGTTAACTGTCAAAGGCGCCTTACATCTAGCGATCACAAGTTCGTGACTCCACTCAAGGTCATTCTCTTCCATTCTAGGGTCTTATTTTGGTTACACTTTGATTTGTTAATTAAATTGTCCTGAAAAATGTTGTGAATCATGTATAACCTTTGCTCGATCAATGTCAAACAAACAAAGGTCAAATCCTTCCAAGCCAAGGTCTAGTAGTATTTCTAGTAGTATTTCTAGCAGTCTAGTTCTAGTAGTATTTACAGCAGTGGCGCTAACATGCGACCAACGAGATAATCTTGTGAACAGATATAGACAAATTTCAACCAAGCCATCTTTTTCATTGCGTTTGGACGTAAGAGATGGGACTAAGACAACTCCGCCGTCATTGGACGATATTTTATCTATTTCTATTCACTTGGTTGCATGTTAGCGCCACTGGTAATCACATACCATCAGGTGACTGCACATGGATTTTCTCGCAACAAACTGTTACTTGTGAATAAATAAACAATTAATGTTATTATACTTTTCCTTTCGGCGTTTAGTCAGTTTCACCCATTTTTAAGAAATTACATATCTTTGTCCTGTATTATTTGCTACATTCAGTGTATATATACACTGTCTATATACAATATATTGTATATAGACAGTGTATAAAGTATGCTTGCCTGCAAATGCTTAGTGCATTTCTCAAGTAATTTATTAACAGACTTTTAAGTATTGAAAAATTCAATTCCATTTAATTTTTCAAATCGGACCAGTAGTTCCCGAGATTAACGCGTTCATGAAAACAAACAAACTCTTCTGTTTAATAATCTTAATATATATAAATCTCGTGTCACAATGTTTGTCCTCAATGGACTCCTAAACTACTAAACCTCAATTCCATGGATTCACTGTGCGGTTGCCAGGTCCATCGTATAAATGTGGTTTAAAGAAAAATATATCTTAACCGTTACATAGAATTTGATAAATTTCGACACGATATGTGGGTTAAATGAATATCGTGTTCATTTTACCACTATTTATAACTTGCTGCAGTTCTAGTGGACTCAGTGTACATATTGTTAATTTTATACGCAGGTTCAAAGGACGATAAAGCTCCACTGACCAGTCCTCTGGAACACTCTGCCGACCGCTCCACCTCACTGGGACAATTGAGCCAGCTCAGCCAGCTAAGCCTGTTTGAGCAAGGGTGGAAGCTGTTCGATAAGACCAGGTCCACTACCTCGTTGAATAGGTAACATCCGCAATATTATTTATTAGTAAATTCTTTCGCGTGGTTCCTGTATTAATACGGGGATAATATTATATATAGGCTTGAAAATAACCTCGCTTTTAAAATTGCTATTAAAAATCCAATTATAATTTGTGAAATTTTAATTTTGCTTGCAAACTAATCCCAACGCACACGTGCCAATTTCTTCAAAAACCTTGAAGGTTGGATACAATTAATTTAAACAGATAGACTAACAAATGAAAATTTTGAAAAACAGAGTTTATGTTTAATAACGTGTAAATAATTGGAAAACATTTGGGAAGACAGTTATTTTTATATCGCAGACAGACACTTCAATTTTATTTATATGTATTGATGATGTAATCAATTCTATTCACAGAGACACACACTTCAATTTCATTTATATGTATTGATTATATATTTAATTAACTCTTCTCACAGGCACAGTGGGTCCACTAAAGACGAGCCACCTTCGCCGAGAGATAATCATTCGCCAAGGTTAGTTGATATTTTCTACCTCTGCCTTATTCTTCCAGTACCTATAATACAGCCATTCTTGATAAGTACTGTTTACCAACAAACAAATTAAAAATGAGAGTATAAATTACTAGTCATGCCGTACAGGGTCGCAAGCCTTACTCTTCACTAGCGTACTCACCACAGTACCGCTCAGAAATGACGGCATAGTGCTCAGAGTTATTTTCTGCTAAAGTAACAGCCTTCTAAGCGTCATTCACGTTCGTTCATTTCACAGGTGATTTTTGTTCAAGGGCTTTCTTTTACTTAAACCTTTTGACTCCTAAATAATAATAATAATAATAAAATGTTTTATTTAGCTGATTACAACACAAACATACAATATGAAATAAATAAAAAAAAAACAATGAAAAAAATTAACACATGATTAAAGTAAGACAAAAGTTTACAAAAGTACTGCACACCTTGGGTAGTGGCTATGCAGAGCTTTGCTCCCTGGCGTGCGGTCTCTTCTTATATCTAGATTACACTTATGTTACAATTATTAAATCTACATTACTTACATTCATGTTAATCTATACAGATAATCATTAAGTTTCATCAGCTAAAAAGGTTACTGCCTCAGCATAATGCTGCAGTGTTTGCAACTGCAGCGCTGATTTTCAGGCGCAACCTTTGGTGGCGTCACGACACGATAGGATAACGGTTGGATACCAATTTGACTAAATTAAATAATATAATACAGTAACTTAAAATATATAACTGGATAGGAAATATAACAAAAATAAATGAAAAGAAAGAAAATCAAAAGGAATAAATTGTAAACAACCATATCCTAATTTCCATAAAAAACATATACCTACTCTTTAACTTGCAGTAAATGAATTTTTTAGGTACATTTCATTAAAATTTGAAAGCTAAGCATAGCAGTAAGGATAACGAAACAGTCTCATTATTATGACATACATCCCCATTTTTTTATTGTAGTCACCGGTTTTTTTTTTTTTTTTTTTGTTTCGGCCTTTATTGTGATTTTTTTTGTTTTTCTAGGAAATATTTTTTTACTGTCTTTTTAAATGCAATGCTGGATTTAAGAGTACGTACCGGGGGAGGAATATCGTTCCATATCTTGCTAGCCGAAAACTTAAAAGAGCCCCGAAACGCGGCAGTTCTATGTTGCGCCATGGAGATTCGAGGCGCTCCTCCTCTTGCACCGCGTTTATTTTTGTCATGTGCCCATTGAATCTTGGAACGCAAATAGGTTGGTTTTTCCGTGGTAATTAAAAAAAAACTCCTAAATGGACGACCGGTCGCCGGTCGTCCATTTAGGAGTCAAAAGGTTAAAGTGTAATCGTATCCGTTACGTGAAACGTAAAAAAATATAAAGTAAACTAAGGGCAATAGGCGAGCACAGTATCATGCTCCGCGCGATAGAGGAACATAAAGAATTTTTAAATGGCTCACAACGGTAGATTAAAACCGCATTCCTTGACTGTCGGCTTCTTCAAAGCAGACGCGAAAACAGACAGACAGAAAAATAATCGCGGGCAGCGAATAGTTAAAAAAAATCTTATATTTAAATTCACCCTGTTTATATTGGTTACTTGTTTGTGCAGCAAATGGAACAGCGGGTCGCGCAAGACGCTGTCCCCGCGCGGCCCGACGGCCGACTCGGACTCGTTCTGCACGCGCACGCTCGACCACCTGCAACACAAGAAGCCCGCCACCGTCGACCCGCCACAGCCGAAGGTATGTATCACCCAGTACAGAGTGCCTAGTGACGATTGCGTAAACGTAAACACGTATTTGTAAGGAATTTAAAAATAATAATGTATTTTTTTGTAAAGGAGAGAGATTTTTGATTTTGTAATAGTTAAAGAAACCAATTGAGAAAAACAAAAAAAAAGACAAAAAGTTTTCTATTGTTACTCCCGTTGAAATTAATGTACACTTACTGTTTTTCTTTAATAATCTCTTTGCTTTAGAAATACAAACACATTCTACCTATTCTCAGACCAATTATTGTATAGGACCTGCCTCGCTAGAAGTTACTTTTCTGTCAAAGTATATGATCAACGATCTAATGCGATTATAAAAACTGTCTCTATAGAATCGATGTTAAATAGTTGTAATCGTGTTCGTCGGTTAAAAAGCTCCGTAAAAATACTTTCGTGTAATTGAATTGTGTAAAAAACGGGCAAGATATTTACCAAATCTAAATACCAAAAAAAAAAAATTTGTTCGTGACTTTGACTGCGATACAGGTCCTCCTATAATTGGTCTGAGTACCTATTACGCGTCAAAATTAAAAGGATAAATAATTCATTTTTTTTTCGGATTTTTAAAATATACATTAAAGTGTAAGTTTATCAACAGGAGCCCGTGCCTCCGCTGTTTCCCCGTTTCCTCACCGGCGCGATACCTCCCCTGCCGCCGAGCCTCCCGAACGACAGCGAGGCGCCCCCTGTGGTGCCCAGGCGGCCCCCCTCACCGCACACAGGTGAGATCATGATTAGCATCATCGGCTCACTGTTGAGCACAAACCTCCTCTCAGAATAAGAGGGGTTAAGCCAACAGTCGACCACGCTGGCCCAATGCGCAGAAAATTAAGAAAATTCTCAGGTATCATCATCATCATCATACTAATATAGTCCACCACGCTGGCCCAATGCGGATTGACAGACTTCACACACCTAGAGAATTGAGAAATTTCTCAGGTATGCAGGTTTCCTCACGATGTTTTTCCTTCACCGTTTGAGACGTGATATTTAATTTTTTAAAATGCACAAAATTGAAAAGTTGGAGGTGCATTCCCCGGGCCGGATTCGAACTTACGTCCTCCGAATTGAAGGCAAAGGTCATATCAACTGGGCCAACACGGCTCACAGTTATAACATTTACAGGATTTACATCGGGTTTGTGATCTAAATTTCACATTTTTTTCCAGCGATAAGCGAAGTACCTCCCGAGCCGCCTGACAGACCTTTGCAGAGTCCGAAGCACCACGATTTGTTCAAGTAAGAGTTATATTTTATACTAGCTGATGCCGCGCGGTTTCACCCGCGTGGTTCCAGTTCCCGTAGGAATACAGGGATAATATAGCCTATAGCCTTCCTCGATAAATGGGCTATCTAACACTGAAAGAATTTTTCAAATCGGACCAGTAGTTCCAGAGATTAGCGCGTTCAATCAAACAAACAAACAAACTCTTCAGCTTTATAATATTAGTATAGACTAATGCTAATGATTATATAAATGATAAAAAAGCTTGGTTTTAAACTGTACGACTGTGTGCTTAATTTTAATTAAGTTTGTAAAATACTGGTAAACAAAAAAAAAAATAAACCTTGGCTGAATTTGTTGTGGGCTCTTCTCGGACCAGGGCGCGTTTGGAACCCTAGTAACTTTAATTTTAAGTTTTCGATTACCATCATTGGATTAAATTAAGTTAAGTACATAATCCTGACATTTCAAAAGTGCTTGTAAACTAAGCCTAATTTAAATAAATGAATTTTGAATTTGAATTACTAGCCGACGTCCTGCGGTTTCACCCGCGTAGTTCCCGTTGCTGTCAAAATAAGGGGATAAAATATAGCCTATTACACTCACAAACAATGTGGCTTTTAGTATTAAAATTATTTTTTAAATCGGTTCAGTAGATCCAGAGTTAACTAACTAAATCTTACAAACTCTACCTCTTTATAATATTAGTAGACTCTATTTATTGAATTGGATCTGGAGACCAATAAATAATGAGATGGGCAAATATATGAACTTTATTTATTTAATTAACTTTAGAACAAACATATTATACGGCAGCCTATCTAAAATATTAAATAAAATATGTTCAGGAGTTGATAACTATTATCCTCAGACCAATTATTGTATAGTACCTGCCTCGCTAGACGTTACTTTTCTGTCAAAGTATGTGATCAACGATTTAATGCGATTGTAAAAACTGTCTCTATAGAATCGATGTTAGATAGTTGTAATCGTGTTCGTCGATTAAAGAGCTCCGTAAAAATGTTTTTGTGTAGTTGAATGGTGTAAAAAACGGGCAAAAACTTCTAGTTTAGTATAAGATATATACTAAATCTAAGCTCGTTTTACTCAGAAAATGACAGACAATTTTGCTCGTGACTATGAGTGTGATACAAGTCCTTCTACAATTGGTCTGAGCTATTATCTAATATATTAAATACTATGAGCTGGTTTTACTATTTTCTGATAAGTGTTGGATGAATAGCTTATTCACAAATATTGCCTTTGTCACTTTATGAAAATAAGAAATCAATAACTTTCGTTTGGACTAACTTATCAGAAAGAGGTGAAAATGGCCCTTAATTTTCTTTCTTCTACTTCAACTATTTATAATTTAATAGCATTATGGAGTCTTAATCCATTTAACATCTTGTGAAAATGTTCTGATTTCTAAGTATTATAGTAAATATGTCGAGAATTTTATTTTTTGCTCCGTGGATCAATTATTCAGTGTTTATAATTAACTTCCGCAAAGTTACGCCTGTAATTAAGTAGGAATCGTAATCAAAATGTATTTTTAAAAATGTAACTCGAGACAGTCATTGCAACACCATGTGGAATACCCGCCACACGATAGCGGAGTGATAGGACATTTGGTCGGGTATCGATTTCAGTGAGAGATTACCGTTAGATATGCCATACCATTTGCGTAGAACATACTGGTGATTTGTTTGCTGTGGACATTTACATCGGGTAAAGAATTTTATATTTTCCCAAATTATAAATATTTGTAATACAATTTCAAAATACTTGTTTTTAATTTGACGTTATTGAAAATTATAACAAAAATCCATCTTTATGTTGCGGGACCAAGTAACTGTTACTGGTAGTATAAAATATTGTAATGGTATGGCATGAAATAATAAAAAATATAAAAATTTGAAGTTGTTGTGAGTGAATTTTAGATTAGATTATTCAATTAAACCAACGGTTAATTAACATAATAAAGACTAAGAGCTAATTTAGTTTCTTAACTTTCATAAAAAAAACTTATAGCTCAATAAATTACATAAATATAATTGTACTTTGTCCTAATATCGTAGAAAATTCGAATTGATTTTCATTTTTTTCGAATTTTGCTCGACCAAATCAGTAAGCAAACCACTTTTGCTCGCTAATTTCGTCCAGCAAAAGATACTTCCGTCAAAATATAAAGCGCTAAAGTGTTTTTAAGATAGCATGGGTACGGTGACAGTCGCCTGTATAACGTTCTTAATATTATCGTGAATCGCGGCTAAGTTTCAACTTTTGGAACGAACCGTCACCCGCACCATCCTACATGAAACGCACTGTAGCATATGCCCCGCGGTTTCAACCGCGGAAACTTCATTCCCGTGGGAGTGGGTCAGTCGCCATTTAATATTACTTAATGCCACATTGACCTGTCCGCAGAAGTCCCGCCATGTCCCCTAAGAGATCTCCAGCACCCGCGCCGCCGATCAGTCCTCACGACAGGTAATTATTTTGAAAAATATCTTTTTGACAATGTTGCCATGTGTCAAAGGCATTTTTATGTAGTGTTTTGTTCCATAACAAACGCTATTTGCAAAATTCCTTTTAGAAAAATTGCAGTTCTTTGTTTTTAGTTAGTAGTGTTAATATTTGCTAGATACGTGAATTGAAATTATATTTGTTATTTCCAGAGCGGCGTTCAATTTTCCCTCCACAACCACGTCTCCTTCAGCGCATTTCAATTGTGAGTATATTTTTATAACTGACCCACCCTCTAGAGTCTAGACTTATGACGTAGTTAGGTTACGATACATTGACAAGTAATTGAATAAAGCTTTAATAGCAGTTAAAGAGTCAGATTCAACACCAAAAGGTCATGAATTCAAAATTCACAGTAGTACAAATACTTCCCCGGACCACAGAATACATATGTACAAGTACAGAAGATTCAATCTGCGACTTCATTTAAATAAATAGCGACTCTCGCTACGACACAATAAGGCGCAATTCAGTTCGAACAAAATTAATAGCCTACCGTTTTATTCACCTATTACTCTTATCTATTCTTACAACGTTAGGTTTGTCATCAATTACAAAATACTTATTATTCAGCGCGCGGCTGTGCTTGCGTGCTTTGTTGATAAAATAAAAAAAAATGTGCGTGTTTGTTAATAAAATAAAAGACTAGGCTTGATGTTGATATGTGATATACTAGTAGACGCTGCGCGGCTTTACCCGCGTGGTTCCCCTTCCTGCAAGAATACGGTGATAAAATATAGCCTATATAGCCTTTCTCGAAAAATGGGCTATCTAACACTGAAAGAATTTTTCAAGTCGGACCGGTAGTTCCTGAAATTAGCACGTTCAACCAAACAAACTCTTCAACTTTATAATACTAGTATAGATGTGATCGTTTGTATGTCTGTTCCAGCGGACGGGACAGCGCCTCCTCCATTACCTCCGCGAAAGAGAAGGGATTCCACAGCACCGCACACTCCACACCTTGGAGTAAGTTGGACGTTATCTATCATCATCGGTTATGCTTCGCTTTGACTCATGTGCGCTTCTTCCCTACCCCTACCCTTCCCCTACCCTACCCTAAAAAGAAACTCCGTAAAAACCATCGTCGTACTTCAAGGAATATTCTATAAAAAGAATTACCTCAGCTCAAAATCGCTTTAGCCGTTCTCGAGATTTACGCTTAGCATATTTAGCGATTCACTTATATGATTACCGCATTATTATATAAGTGGACTTGTCAACACTTTGAAGTTGTGGGAAATACTCCCGAACAATATATATATACTGTATAGTAATAGTATATACCTTATCAGCTGGACATGAGCCTCTTGCATGGACCTCCAAGTACAACTGTCTCGAGCCGCCAGCATCCAGCGGCACCCTGCAACCCGCTTGATATCCTCAATCCACCTAGTGGGGATAATAGTATGTAAATATAGTATATATGGGATGTTGCAGAGTATAGTATAGTATATAGTATATAAGGGTATGCACTATATATACTCTTGCACTATACTCTTGCTTGGTTTTGCGCCTGCGCCTACTTGAAATAAATGTTTTTTTTTTTATTTTGAACCCCCAGTCGTCATGGTGCTGCACGGTGCACGGCGCGGACGGGTCGCCGTCGGGCGCGTCCCCCGCCGGCCCCGCGCCCCCCGCACCCCCCGTGCCGCCCCCCATGTCCAGCACGCCGCCCCCCCTGCCGCCGCGCCCGCCGCCGCCGCCCGAGTTGCTGCGACCCGCCTCCTCCGCGTTGCTACAAAGGAGACACACTGCCGCGTAAGTATACATGTCGGTGCCGTGTAGAGTCCTTTTCATGAAAGAAGTCCCGCGGCTAAAACCTGAACTAAAATTGACTGACCGCAATTACCAAATGACAACGAGCGCCATTAAGACATTAGTGTGGATGACTTCTTTCGTGTAAAGGAATACAACACAACTACTTTTTCGTGCAAACCGAATACAACACAACCGATAAGGGTGTGAATTTTCATCCTACGCCTAACAAGTTAGCCCGCTTCCATCATAGATTGCATCTCACTTACCATCAGGTGAGATTGCAGTCAAGGGCTAACTTGTAAAGAATATAAAATATACATATACTCCGCCCAGTGCATATATATGTATTTATGTAGCGTATATTTAAGTTCATCGATTTTGCGTATTTAAGTAAGTTTGTTTATTTTCCGTTCGGCTTTTCATATATATTTAGCAGACTCAGAAATGGATTACAAAAATAAGAAAACCAAAGGTTATGATTCACAATATTTGTCAGGACAACTTAATTAAATTAAATGTAACTAAAATAAGAACCTAGAAAGGCAGAGAATGACCTTGAGTAGAGTCACGCACTTGTGAACGTGATGTGTAGGGTTAAAGGTGCTTTTGACTGTTAACAAACACTCCGCTTTTCCACTCAAGTTACTCTCCCCACCTATTCCAAGTTACCCATAAAGAATTACACAACAAGAAATGTGGACGGCTCGAACGCCACGAGCATACTGAAGCCCGTACGACGAGTGCGTTATATCGTAAGTCGTTCCCGCCAACCGATCGGTACCCCCTCTCTAACTCCCCACTCTTTACGAAAAAAATAATAAGAAAGGACGTTTCCTTTACAGGTTAGCGCCGAAACTACCACCCAAGCCCGCCGCAGCGGCCGTCGCGCCGCGCACGTAGTACTCAGTACAAAATGTAACTAACCACACACGCATTATGATAATAATTGTAATATCTACCATCCCCGCTGACTATCATCGCCATGATTTACTGTTTTCCAAAACATGCATATTAAAAACTTGGTTTAAATTACTTATGCACAGTATGGTCTAAGTGAAAGCGTATCGCGTATTCTGATTCTAGAGCCACAGGAAAGAGGACTTTTTTATACATCACTAGGTCCAGATAAATGAACCGTTACCATATTAAAATTAGCGTCATTATATATAAAATTATATCAATTTTAGACTGGTTTAATTTTAGTTTCATAATCACGTAAAGTACATTATAAAATGCACGATTCCAACAAAAAATAATAAATAATAAACAACAGCTGTGATTTATTATTTTCGTGATAATTTTTTTTGTTGCGGCTGCTGGGCTGAAAATGGACAGTTTCCTTTGTTTCGTATGTCCCTAGAAACAGGATACACTACTCAGAACATACTCTAATTGGACTATAGACTATACTAAACGCCAACGCACCTGTCAACTGCTAACGCCATTTACGTGTGAGTCACACATAAATGCCATTAGCATATACAGCAGAAATGCTATCAGCTTTCATATATTTACTACCTAAGTAATAGACTTCGTATTGATAGATACATGCTTTCTCCTACTGGCGTTTCCAAAAAAAAAAGCTCTCTGAAGTTTATGTTGAACTACCCTCACTAAGTCTATTGTATAAGTCGTCCATCGGGTGAGTCAGTCGTGCATCGACCACCGTTATGAGCGGACGTCACTATAAATGATTGGATTAAATTATTCGATCGATTTGTGATTTCCATGTTACAAAGACACTACACTGTCATTATTTAGCCATTAACTCGTTGTTTCTTAAAATTTCTCGGCAATTAATAGTAATTATACATTAAGATACCTGTGCAGTGCCAATAAACAATAGTAAAATAATAATTAAGTAGATGTATGTTGTACAAATGTGCTCTATTTTTTGTAGTGAATTGAATTTAGATTTCTCGCCCACTACACGGAATATTAATTTTATACTATAGTGTTTTTCAGATAGCATGGGTACGGTGACAGTTGCCTTATGACATCCATAATACGTACTATTATCGCGAAACGCGGCCAACTTTCAAGAGCGAAACGAACTGTCACCCGCACCATGCTATACGAAACGAACGGTAAATAAAAACGATTTTATGAGAGTTACGAGTAAGGTAGAGTTACGTTAGAAAACTGTCACATCGAAATGAGCTAAAACAAAATACATAAGCATATAAAAATAATATATTTTGAAATGCCTTTCCATGAATATAAATAGGTACGTGTTGTAGGGGGTAATCTCTCAATCTACTGAACAGATTTTGAAAATTCTTTTACCACTAGTAAGCCACGTTATTTATGAATGTCATATGCTATATTTTATCCCCGTACTCTTGCGAACGGAGACTACACGGGTGAAACCGTGTGGATGGAATATGAAAGAAAGAAAGAAAAAAAGATTTTTTTTTTATTTTTTCAGTAAAAACTTAAAGTAGTCGATAGCGAAACATACCTCATGTAATGAAGGCTCAACTGTCCGAGTGTAAAACGTTTTTTTAAGCTATTGCATAGCTTTTATCGCGGACTTTGAGCGCGGCGACCGAATCAAGAAATTGCGTAAAAGCCAAACATCATACTTAGCTATAGTAGAATCGTGGGCTGACGAAGTTTCAGCCTTTATAAAATGTGATGTAGGACTATTGAATAATAATTATTATTCAGCCAATATAACCCACGAATGACACGCTCTTTGAAATCCATAATATATAAAAAATTATATTCTCATATATGGTGTAGGATGTCTACTGGGCGAAACATCACCAAGCCGTGCCGTAGCCTTATGTTTTACAATATAAATTGTAAAAATAGTAATAAAATTATTACGTAAAAAGAAAATTATATGTAATAATGATGTGTATACTTAGTGAAAGAAAAACTAAAATGCAAATATTAATCCACTGGAGTAAACTGACAAGTGTCAGTTGTCACTGTCAATGTCACTTTGCAATATAATGTTACCATAATCATCCAATTCCGTTTATTAATTCAGTTCATTGCTGATCTAAACTATAACAATGAATCGGAAAAACAAATTTAGATTGATTGCTTATTAAATTGGTAACACTGTAAATGTCAGTTTACTCAACTGAATTATTTTATAGACTCCGCGCCACGAAACAAGTCCCGTAGTCGCGGCGCTAATGTCTTGCTGGCGCAAACTCATTTGGTAATGGCGGTCTTATGGTCATTTGTGTATGGCGCTGTCAATTTTAGTTCAGGATTTAGCCGCGCGACTTCTTTGGTGGCGCGGAGTTTAGTTACTCATGGATCAAAAGACGCCGAAGTTTCAACATGATAATATCGAGTTAAGGGATCATTAACATTTATTATATAATAAAATCACAATATGTACATTGTACATATAAAATATATGTAGGTAGGTATTAACGTAGCTCGCATATTACGCTTACGTAGAATGTACTGGGTGAATTTGTCATCGCGAAAAAAATATCTTCGTTGTGATAGACGAATTATGAAAGTTTTTTTTTGTCTATTCTCGTATAATAAAACCTAATTATGAAATTAAAAGACATATACAGTACATCTTATTCCTTACGATAGCTGTTTTATAAAATAACCTGTTTATTATTGTTTATTCTTCTTTTTTTATTTATAGTTTTTGTCGGTTGTATGTAAAGAGATTGGAAGGTATTTTCTATACTAATATTGTAAAGGGGAAAGATTTGATTGTTTGTTAGCATTGAACAAGCTCCGCAACTACTGAGCCGATTTGAAAAATTCTTACATTGTTGGAAAGCTATCCCCTAGTGATATAGGCTATATTATATATTTTTTTTAAAAGTGTCGCGACAGCATAAACTATTATAGTTAACACACAAGAGTTCTTACATTTAAAAAAAAAATAATGGAAGTGCCGTCGTTAGAAAAGGCTATTGATTCTTGATATTCCTTGATATTTCCTGGATATTTCTTGATATTATTTCTTTCTAAAATAAATTACTTCAGAAACAATCTATACTAATATTATAAAGCTGAAGAGTTTGTTTATTTGTTTGATTGAACGCGCTAATCTCAGAAACTACTGGTCCGATTTGAAAAATTCTCTCAGTGTTTGATAGCTCATTTATCGAGGAAGGCTATAGGCTATATATTACCCCCGTATACCTACGGGAACCCCGCGGCGTCAGATAGTACCTTTATATAACTTTCATGATTCAACTCGGACATTTTATTTAAAAACAAAAGTTCAAAAAATATAAGTATTATAAAAAAGATTGCGTAGTCGACGCTCAACTCAAGAACGGCTGAACCGATTTGGCTGAAAATTGGTGGATAGGTAGCTTAGACCATGAGACGGACATGGGATAGGGGTAGATTTGGGGTATGATAGGGAAGAAGTGTACATAAGTCAAAGCGAAGCTTGACAGGATCCGCTAGTTTATAAATGTTATAAATGAAGTAACCATACCATAGGATTCCATTTCATTTATTTATTATGCCAATTTTTTTCGGGATGGCAAAAGAAGCCCAGTATACATAAGCTTTCAGAATTATAAGTTCTGGTTTCAAATTCTAAATTATTTAATATGAATCGGAACCTGGTTCAAAAATATTTTGTAAATGTGTAGCAGTTATAATAATATAATTAAACGAATAGTTATTGTTCTAAGTACATCACTATAGTTTGTTCAGTATCGGATGGTACGTTCAGATCAATGCGTATGAGGTTTCGTATTAGTTTCTGGTAAAATATATGACGCATCCTACTTAAATAATACCGGCCATACAGACTACCTTAGTATTTTAGTCAAGTAGGAACAATTTTTGGATTTACCGCCCAAAAATCGTTCGTACTCGACTAAAATACTAACTACTACTCGACTAAAGTAGTCCGAACTAGGCCTTAGTCTATATTATAATGTGGGTAGGACATTAATTGTCTTTTATTGCAAAAAATAAATTAGAAAAGGGTTTTGGGGATGAAAGTTTGTTAGGAGACACGATCGTTTCTTAAATTTGTGATATGAAATGAAAATTATGAAATTATATATTTTTGTAAATGTAACAGCGAAGAGATTTTTAAATGCCACGTGAAATAATGTCGTTAAAACTAAACTAAATAATATAAAATTAGAGCTTTTAAATCTGTGTGACATAGAACAAGCAATATTAATAAAAGGTTAAGTGCCGTGTAACAGTTAGCTAGCTTATAATTTATGTTATTTATGTTTATGATTGTAGAAAATTAGATTCAATAGCATTGGACCAATTTCGTTGTGTCAATATTAGTGATGTGCCAGATCCATTTACGGCGGACCGCGTATATTACAGGGTGTCCCGTAAATAGTACGCCATGCTCTAGAGGGTGATAGGTGACATCAAGGCCTACTAAATCCGTAAAATTTTGGTCATCATATATTTCATTATTTTATTAGGCCTTGAAGTCAGCTATCGCTATCCCGTTGGGTATGTCGTATTATTTACGGGATGATCTGTAGATACGGATGTTAACTTTCTTAGCCAATCGGTGTCCACCCGTCGCGACGACAGGACATTATTTTTTTCGTTATGTTTAAAGTTTACTGCAACACAGAAAAAGATCTACAAAGAAGAAAATTAATAATTTTTAAAAACAACAGATACGGATATCCGGCACATCACTAGTCAATATCTTGCATTATAATATGAAATTCGAACAGTTGATTACAATATGACCCGCCTAAACCCGCTAACTGGCATTGTAAAATGCGCGCACGATAAGTTTGCGCGTGGTCAAAATCGGAACTAATCAAAATTGCCGCCATCTTAACGTCTCTCTCTATCTATCTCCTGGCGGTTAAAAGAGATCACTAAAGCTGGCAACATAATAGGCTAGTTGGCACTTTTTCTAAATGGTCTTAAATAGTTCATTATCATATTGAAAATTTTCTTTTTTAAATATGTTTTTGACAATACGAGCCTGTCGGCCATGACAGTATTTTAACTGTTTCATTTCATGATTAACTTTTATTAATTGATATCGGTATATTTCGGACCCTTATTCCATGTACTACACGAAATTAAAATTGTTTATATTAAAAATTTGATATGAGTCAACTACCCTATTGCGCCGCTAGTCGCGTGCAGACTTATCTTGCGCGCACTATACTAGCGGTAGGTCTAACCATTTAATCACCTCGTACTTAAGTTGGAATTTCTTAATTAAATTGTCGAACAGGCGAGCCATACATACATAATAAGTTACTAAGACTACTAGTAATAATATTAGGTACTAATAAATATAAAATTCTAAAATCCTTGATCCTTTAAAATCCTTGAGAGCCGTGATAGCCCAGTGGATATGACCTCTGCCTCCGATTCCGGAGGGTGTGGGTTCGAATCCGGTCCGGGGCATGCATCTCCAACTTTTCAGTTGTGTGCATTTTAAGAAATTAAATATTACGTGTCTCAATCGGTGAAGGAAAACATCGTGAGGAAACCTGCATACCAGAGAATTATCTTAATTCTCTGCGTGTGTGAAGTCTGCCAATCCGCATTGGGCCAGCGTGGTGGACTATTGGCCTAACCCCTCTCATTCTGAGAGGAGACTCGAGCTCAGCAGTGAGCCGAATATGGGTTGATGACGACAACGAAAATCCTTGAACACATATAAAATTCTAAAATCCTTGAAATTAATATTATATTAGCTATATTTAAGAGTTAGTTCAATTTATCCGAAAGCCAATTTGTACAGAAGAATATTGTATGTACTCGTAGGTACGTAGGTGTCATTTAGTGTGTAAAAATAATAATAATTAATAAAATTTGCAATAATAAATTTCTGCATACATATTGAAATTTTGGACCATGGGAAATATGCTTTTGATGATAAAATTTTATTAAATGTTTATTTTATTATAAATTGTATTAAACACCATCGTATTATATGTATGTAATTTTATAGTACATGAAAATGACATTAAAATGATATCTTGAAGTTAGCGACACACATTAGTGATGCATTTGAAAAGGTTCAGTTGAGTTGAGCATGAGAAATGGTCATGATTACGAACTTGTTGGATTTAAACCCCAACTTAGTAAATTATATCATTTATTAAGTGTTTTTCAGATAGCATGGGTACGGTGACAGTTGCCTTATGGGGTTCATAATACATACTACTATTGTAAATTGCGGCAAACTTTCAAGAGTGAAAGGAACTGTCACCATACCCATGATATCTAAAAAACACTGTAATATTTTTACATCAATGTTCTTAACTCATATTTTATTTAAGGGTAAATTGAAATTTTAAGTTTATATTGACAGACTACAAAATATCACAAATGATATTTATGTTTTTAAGTTACAAAATATCTTAACGAGTTATTAGTGTCATAATGGCGCCAGATGTGATAGCGATATGAATTTTGTTGAAAGGAGACAGAAGAATTGTTTCTACATCTCTAATAAACATATTTGTTTTCACTGAGTTCTCACCAGGAGATAAAGAGAGATGGGTGGGAGGCATTCATTAAAAAGTGTTACCGTGGTACCACACCCTCGTCTATAGTAACCTTCTGTGGTCATACACGGTGCAATGTCAAAACACTGTATCTACAAAACATCAAATGCTGAGAAATCGCATTCTTTATTTTTAGTATGAATATAATCACGCGCGAGGACCTCATTTGTGAGCCTTATTACAAAACACTGTATCTGGTGATACGGTGTAATGGCATGAAGCGCCGCACCTCTGTACTGCTATGCAATGACAAAACACTATATAGAAAACAGTAATTGTTGAGTAATTGTCTGATTGCTATAGAAATAGTATTTTTTAGCGTTCTATTAATCTTGGATTTCTCATGGTTTTTGAGTTTTAAAAAAAATATTTAAATGCCAGTATATGACGTGCATATTATTTATGGCTGTTACCACAAATCAATGTATCTGAAGATACAGTGTAATGTCATTAAACGGCAGTGTACCGCGCAGGCGAGGATTTACGTAATCTATATTGTTTATAGGTGCTTTGCTTGCAATAGTGAACGTAAGCGCACTATAACGTTCTAGTTGGTGACGCAGTGAATTGATGTTACCGACCAAGTGACAAATTGGGGCATTTTTCATAATGCCCGACTATAAATAATAGCGAGCTACTTTAGGCAAATGCAATAATTATAATTTGAACTATAACATTCATCACATTGTCTAGACATTATGAATTAGGGTACTTAGGGTATTTTTGCTTCGGCTAAAGTAGCTTGGAATTATTTATAAAGTTTGGTCATTGTGAAGTATATTATTGATCGAAAAGGAGTTCATATTACTAATATTATTTAAAATAAAATCATAATGTGTATGATATTATCACGGTGATGATGAAATTTTCACTTCTATACTGTAGGTAAAGGCATACATAGAATTGTTTTAACCGACTTCAAAAAAGGAGGAGGTTTTTTGTAATATCGTTTTTATTCAGTGCAAATATTACTTATTAAAAGTATAGTTCTCGAGTGTGAGTTTAACGTAGAGGATGAGAGACATAAAATAATGTATGTATATACATGTATAACGAGCAAAATGAATTTATAATGGATGTTGACATAGGTGGATAGTCTAAATAAAATGTTTGGTATGTTTGAATTTGATAGATTTAAAATGTATGAAAATGTAAAAAGTCGTGTACGTCATAGAGATTTGCATTCGATGAGAGGTATAGAGAGGCGAAATTTCGCCTTGTAAATTTTATTCGAGATTACAAAAACTATAATAATAAGGATAGAAAGAGATGGAAGTGTAATATTTTTTTAACTTGCATCTCTTTGGTCTAGTTCGGACTACTTTAGTATTTTAGTCGGGTACGAACGATTTTTGGGCGGTAAATCCAAAAAATGTTTGTACTCGACTAAAATATTAAAGTAGTATGGCTTATTTCAGTGTAGTAGCTTAAACCGATCGGGCGAAATGCCAATCGCAACGCTTAAATGAGAACACAAATGTACAGTCGCCATGTTTATGATGTTAAGTAGGTATTGAGTTTATATTGTACAATAATGTAGTCGCTTAGGCGTTTGTGGATCGGATGATTGTACTCTATACTGTAAATATTGTAAGCTTGGCTACATTTTATTGTATCGGAACACGTTTTATTGTTGTTTTTCGATGTATCTTCAGTTGAGTAAGGCAAAGGTATTGACCAAACAGCCTAATTTGTAGTAGAGGATTTCAATAGAAAGAAATGATTTAGGCAATTTATTGACGGTGATATTTTTGTCAAGCTTAGATAAGGGAATGCAATATTTTTGGTTTGTATAGTGATAGAAGGGGGTAACGTCTTATGAGAGACTTGCGCGTTTTTTCGTCTCACTTTTATAGAAAGTTATCTCTGTCTATCATTATGAACACCATTAGTTTACATGAAAAAAATATCGTGATAATAACTTTTGCTTATTATACTTTAATGTGGCCGGTATAAATGGCCATAGACCGTAGAGGCATTTTTTTTATTAAATGCAAATCGATATTAAGTTCCTTTGGTAGCACAATCATGTAGTTTTTATATGAATATTAAAAGATTTTAAAAATCTGCGTTTATAGTCTATGGCGTTTGTACTATCGTTAGCTAAGAACCATGTAAAAATGATACAATAATAGGTGTAAATATAATGAAGAGCAATGTAGAAACATATTATATACACAGTTATAAATGTGGTGTATTATTTTACAAACCCTTTAATAATGCCGGTTTTGAATAATTTTATTCAGTACCTATTTATTTATATTCTTCACAAGTTAGCCCTTGACTACAGTCTCACCTGATAATAAGTGATGATGCAATATAAAATAGAAGCGGGCTAACTTGTTGGAGGATGAAAATCCACGTCCCTTTCGGTTTTTATACATCATACTGAAACGCTAAATCGCTTGGCGGTACGTCTTTGCCGGAAACTAGCCACGGCCGAAGCCTCCCACCAACTAGTATGTTGAGATATATCCTCGGGCACCAGACACAACATCGTGGCAACCCTTCGCCGGACGCCGCAAAGGTATAAACTTTGAGTTGAAATTACGCTTTTAAGGGTAATTATGATTATATACACTGAGATCCTCCGCGACCTTAGAGCCTCAATAGTTCAATGGTAAAGCAATCAGACTAATGAATGAAGGGGTGGTGGTTCAATCGCCGGTCCGTGAGACTATTGTCGTAGTTGTCGTACACAGTCTTTCCCAACTATTTGGAGGGGAATGGGGAATATTAGTCTTATTAAAAAAGATGTGGCAAATATTCTTTTGAAAATATAAAAAAAATCGATTGTCTGTAAAGTCGGTTTACTGACGATAGTTGAACGTGACAACAGACAACGTCATAAGAAAATATTGATGGAATGGTTGCATTTTTCAAAAGAAAAAGTTAGTTTTTCTAAAATACTGTTTAATAATCTTCATAGACCTTCATATACTTTAATTCTTGTAAAAAAAGTTGGCAACCCTAGAGAGTGGGAACGACGCATGACGTCATCTTTTTTCGAGTGTGCAGCCAGCTCCATCGAATTTTAAGACGTTTTCACGTCAAAATAAACAAATAAAGCAGCCATGCTATATTGATATGTTAGTGTAAGTACTTCAGAAAAAAAAATTAGACTTAATGAAAATTCATTTTATTCAATTCATACAGTAGTAATCCATAATAACAACAAATTGTGCTAAGTAACATGGAGCCGTATCGGCTGAGCACCATAACAATGCTAACGTAGTGTTACATACCTCAATGCTGAACAGTTTAAAAGTTAAAAAAAAAAATAGTTTACTCATCAGTAATAGGTATATCTTACCTACTTAAACCTGATTTACCAACTTAGTCAAAATTATTAAAATGATAAAATTATCAACCGACTTCAAAAACACGTAAATGTGCTCACTAAACTGAAAAGCGATTCTTATCAGTTACATTGCAACTGTAATGGTCATTATTAGTTGCAATGTAACTGATAACTAATAACATTCACCAAACAGTATATTCCTTAGGCTGTACGAGTTACTTAAAAAATATATCCAAATCACCTTCTAGTGTGCATATAAAAGTAAAACTTTAAGGGATCCCTCAATATCTCCAGGATCCAGGACCCCATCGTCATATGCTAATGTGATGGTAATAAGACAACCTCGGGAGTTTACTTCCAAAAATAGAATATCATCAAAATTGGTAAAGGCGTCGTTAAGTAATAGCGTAACTAAAATGCATACAACAAAAAAATATTGAGAACCTCCTCTTTCTTTGAAGTCGGTTAAAAACACATTTTAAAATTATAGTTAGTGTTCCTACAATTGTTTGATACAATTTAAATATCATAAATTACCATGTTAACAATATTAACAAGTGAATGTGGAGAAGGAGACATCCATCTATTGCAGTTTTGAATTCGAATTATAATAAAAAAATTAATATTGTGTGCTATTTTAGCACATGGAACACAATATTAATTTTTGTTTATATTAAAAACATGAGATACATATCGCTACCTTTTGCACAGCTGTATTTTACACAAACAAAATCTCCTTAAATGGTTCATAAATTGTTTTATGAAAATAAAGTATTCCATCGTTTTTTTTTAAATTACAATTAACTTTAACAATATTTTAAGGAAATATACATAAAAGCAATGCAACAAAAATCCTTATTTTTGTCACTCATCAACAGCTATTAAATAAAAAACTGTAAACAATCAACACAGTTTTTTATTTAATAGCTGTAACTCAGTAAAGATACTGTAGAGTTACTTGACCAATCATCAAGTAGACAACTAAAGTAATTTCAATTAACACTTTATATTATGTCAATAGAAATGTTAACAATAGGTATTTAACATTACCTGTACTTCAGTTATATTTTCATTTGCATGAACAAAAATGTAACATTAAAATTTTTTTAGTTTTAATTTCTTTTTGAAAAACGGATTGATAGGAGACGGTGTCGAAGGTTTAAGATTGGTTTTGATTGGTTGTTTGCTGCTGTCAAAAGGGATGTTAGGACTCTGTCTTACACTTTTGTAATAGTCTACCGTTCCTTGCATACCATTATTTTTTAACACAAACTTCACCTTTTTCGGTGTTTCCATGTTAACTTTTTTCTTTGGACTACCCTCTTTTTTAATGTTACCATTTACTTGCTTCTGGTAGTTTTTAACCTTGTTCACTACAAGTTTCGGTTTTGAATTGTTATTTGCATTTGTTTCTTTTGTATTCTTGGGATCCTTTTGTTTTTTTCCATTAGTAATATTGTTTAACTGTTTATTTGTTTTAACTTTTAATACTTTCTCAGGTATTGTATTTTTCTTATTAACGGACAGTTCTTTCGCCTTAGGACTGTTTGATGACTTATTATTATCCTTTCTCTTATCACTATTTGGTACTTCAATATTTAATTTATTTGACACAATTTTGTTATTTTTGTTTTCTTTTTTTGTTTTAACTGTTTGTTTACTTACATCATTATTCTTTTCGGGGGTTTTAACGTTAACTTTATTTTTTTTCTTAGTTTCCACCTGTTTTGCTTTATTGTTCTTGTCGGTTTTAGGTTTTTTACTGTGATCATCACTGGCTTTTTCCAGAAGTTTCCTTTTTCTGTCCTTTTTCTTATCAACAGCTTTATTTTCTTTGTTGGAGTCGTTTTGCTTTGTCTTGTTTTCTGCCTCCGTTGTTTCAACGTGCCAGTCGCCATTCTAAAACAACACACATACGACACGTATTATAAACTGTCTTTGAAGTCGTAAACCATTGGTAATTTAATTTTTACAATCACAAAATAGACTTAAGGCCTGTAGCCATCAAAAACTAAAAAAAAACATGAAGCAATGATCACTTGACCGTGATAACAAATGTCATCACGGTCAAGTGATCAAGATCTCGATCGGATCTGTCATTTTCATATTTTTTTAGTTTTCGAAACGTTAGCGATTGTATAAGGAGAATCGACGTGCCACTGCGTTGTCAACACAGAGAGGTTGTCGAATGTTATACGTGTATATTGTATAATAATGAAATACGTGATTTATTATTGGTATACAATTAACTTACAGTAGAATCAGTTGGTGTGGTGTCTGAAGACAGTTCGTCGACGATGCTCAGCCCAGATCTAGTCTTAGCCAGAAGTCTTTTACGGTGCTTTCGACTGAGACCTGCAACAATACCAAATGAAAATATATAACATATTGAAAGTTAACGGAAACAAGACACTCCCAAAGAGAATCGATAAGTTTTATATTTAAAATAATATTGCAATATGGCAAACTACACAGTTATTATTAACTCGACTGGGATAGGTTTTCGTTAATGGCGTAAACACATGCCTCGTCTTGAGAGCGGAGTCGAAGTCTGATGAGACTTATAGGATAGTGATGATCCACTTTGAGCACTTTCTTTTGCTTGCTGATATGGCTGAGCAAAAGCAAGTAATTAAATAAAGCAATTTATTTAATTTATTTTGTCTAAGATCCGGCATTAGAAGTATATACCCTCATCTGCATTTATTGGTGATAAGAATGTATCAATGTATTGCAATGTATTGCAAATAAGTTGCCTAATTAAATTGAGGCCAAAAACAATTTTTCATACAAAATGTTGGAAACCATGGACTATTTCAAAGGCAACTTAATACAGTTAAATTATATTTGACACTAGCGGACACCCGCGACTACGTCCGCGTGAAACTCGATGTTAACGTTCATCTACCCCTACCCTACGGCTATGTCCAAAAAAATCAAGATTTTCAAACAAAAAATTGCTGTTGTGCCTCATTTGCCATAGATGGGTATAGTGTGTCGCGGACTTTATCGTAGATATTTATAAGATCTACAACTAATTGAAACATTTCATGGTTCTATCTTTTATAGTTTAGGTAGCGTACGCAAAATAAGTAACATTTTTGGTTGATTTTTTACACCTTGTGTTCGAAAAACCCAAAAATCTTACGAAAACCTATTTTTTCCAAAATAAAATTTAACCTATGTTACTTGTGGATAATGTAGCTTTCGAATGGTGAAAGAATTTTTAAAATCGGTCTAGTAGTTTTTGAGCCTATTCATTACAAACAAACAAACAAACAAACAAACATACAAACAAAGTTTTCTTCTTTATAATATTAGTATAGATATAGATAACCGATGAGGGTATATAATAAAACATTACTAAACTGTTAACATTTAACAACCCTACAGTTGCAGTGTGAGAGCAAGGGAACCTTTACTTTTTCAATTATTTTCTATTAAGTATTGTAAATATTTTATTTATTTATCAATGAGGGAATGAGATTGTATGAATTAAAAATAAAAACATTTGTAGTACAGTAAGCGTAGTGTGTGGTATCATTAGTATGGAAGTACCTCTGAGCGCGAGCTCGTCGGAGTGCGTAACGAGCTGTTTCTCGAGCGCGCGCAGGCGCGAGGCGGCGCGGCGCTGCGTGCTGCGCGGCAGGCCGGGCTCCAGCCCCGCCGCGTGCGCCGCCGGCACGCGCAGCGGGTACGACGAGCGGCTCAGCTCCTCGAAACTGAAACGGGATTTTTTTTACAATTTTTGGAGTTTATCAGCTACGTTAGGAGTATCTCTGCGTGATCGAATCAGAAATGAGGAGATCCGCAGAAGAACCAAAGTCACCAACATAGTTCAACGAGTTGCGAAGCTGAAGTGGCAATGGGCGGGGCACATAGTTCGAAGAGCCGATGAACGTTGCGGTCATAAAGTGATGGAATGGCGACCCCGCACTAGAAAGCGCAGTGTTGGTCGGTGGACCAGGTGGACTGACGAAA
This sequence comes from Bicyclus anynana, assembly GCF_947172395.1. NCBI lineage: Eukaryota > Metazoa > Arthropoda > Insecta > Lepidoptera > Nymphalidae > Bicyclus > Bicyclus anynana. The sequence continues at coordinate 6,973,897 of NC_069090.1, forward strand.
TCAAGCGAGTCGCAGGGATTCACTGGATGCAGGCGGCTCAGGATCGTGATGTTTGGAAGTCCGTACAAAAGGCCTATGTCCAGCAGTGGACGTCCATCAGCTGATATGATGATGATTGGAGTTTACTCCTTAAGAATCGATTTTTCAGCCCCCTGTATGAAAAAAATATGGGCAGTAAAATTCGATGAACGTATGACATATATGATATTTATACAATACTAAAACGAACATTTTCTGTTTGTTTATTGAATTTGAATATTTGTCTGTTTTTTTTGAATTAATACAATAATTACTTACCGATCTAAACATATTTTGGCCCTTTTGTGAGCTTTGGACGAGGCAGTGGCCATCAATTCTCTGAGTTGGTCAGCCAACAGCTTGGCTGGTACAGGCAGAGGGTCCAAATTGACATTCACGCGGCCTGCTCGAGGGTCCAAAGGACCCGATCTAAAGGAGGAAAGGAAATAGTTGTATATTAAACAACGGTGTTGTGTACACTTTTAAAATTTGAGTGTAGTTTATAAATCAAATGGATAAATCAAATTGTCTGGTTATAGATTACAAAGTCATGTTTGCGTGAATTAAGTAAATTTATGTTTATTCATAAATAAATTGTATATTTGTTTATAACTTTTTGATATATTTCTAACTTATCTAATAAATTCTCACAGCATTCCTGAGAGCCTCATAATTTTTAGTCTCAAGGCATGTCAAGGGTTCACAGATAAAACTATAAACTTACTCATTAATTTCTTCACCATTTTCCATAGACTCATCAGTATGTCCAGACTCATGATCATCATCATCATCATCACTTTCATCATCTGAAACTCGCTCCAAAGCTTCAGGTCCACCGGCAGGACATCCCAACTAAACAAAAATAAAAAAAATATTTGCAATGAAAACGTTAAAAAAAAACATATGTCTTATGTTGTACATGAAAAATTATATTTATGCAATTGTTACAAAAAATCAATTTTCGAAACATTTAAAACAGTAGGTAAATACATAAAAAAGGGCATTTAAAACATGACGTATAAGACATAAAAAAGGAATACATAAAAAATACCCTTTTCCAAGCATCTGTAGCAATGTCATACTCCATTCCAAGCTCACTCTGCCGAACCAACGCAGTCAGAACCCTCCGGCATGATATAGCGAGAGCGCCGTCTCCACCACACACTTGTACGCTGATAGGGTATAAAAGACCCACCAGACTCTCATCAGGTATTTGACCTTTTGATACCTTAAAATGTAAAGATATTTGTTTTATTATTTGTATTCTTAGGAGTCCTTGATTATATTAAAATTCATATTTATTAATTATATTATTTAAAAAAGCCGTGTCAGAGATTTTGTGTGATAAAGTTTAATGATTTAATCATTAAAGATCATACATTGTTTTGTTTGGGCATGTACAACACGTAGGGCAGTGGTGAGTTTTGATGCATTCTGAAAGGTACCTTTAAACCCTCCAAGGTAACAAGTCCTACGACCTGCCCAAGATGTTTCCTTTACCAAATGGTACAATCCGTGTTGTTGCTACCCGTTGCTTTATTGTATATTGTATTATGTAACCCAAATATAATAGCAATGGTGATAGTGATATAGACACAGAAGAGTTCTAATCCAAAACAAAAATATTGCAATAGTACTCATGTTTGGACAAATACTGCAAGAAAATATATAGAAATTAAAGTAAGTTTTATATTTTCATTCAATATTGTACTGAAATAAAATGTTTACTTGTTCATACCTTTGACAGTTCTTCCAGGTAACAGTCTGTGATGTGCAAGGACAGAGATGCTGCATTTCTTGCATACAGTGGAGTCTTTAATGCTAGGATACCTTTAAGAGAGATTTCATAAATGTTAATAGAATGTAGACATTTATACAAAACCAAAAACAACAATAAATTGCTGATTAGAATCTAGAACTTTGGAGATAGAATAATGGAACATAGTATGTCAAAGACATGGCAATTGTAATTTAAGATAGCGGGGTTCATTTGAATTTATACATATAAGTTGACCATTTGTCATACAAACTCACCTTCATTACTGCATAGCATGTTTGCAAACATCTGACAGCTCTGGAGTTTCCAGTTACATCTTTGTAGGCAGCGGAAACTGCCGCGCAGATAGCGTCGTGCCAACTGTGTACAGCACATGCAATTTGACATATTAAGACCACAACGAAAAATTACAGGGTTAGGGGAGTGTTAATTGTTTGTCAAGGAATTCCTTAACTCTACATCCTTTGGCCATAAGTCCAGTGATGTCTTTGCTGTGGAGTTTAGCGACAATTAGATTAGAGTAGCAACATCTTTAAGTCAATTAAATACCTGATTTCATAGATTACAACTGATTGCCATTTTGCCATAGTACATGCAAATGCCAGCACAGATGCTAGCTTGACACTGTGGTATGGCTGTTAGCTTAAGATGATTTCTTCTTGGCTTGGCCTTATAATGGGCCATCAAAATAGGCTGATACTGATGAAAATAATTCTAATACACACAGCACAGCACAAATTTAAAACATAAAAATAAAATGTGATTTATGGGCAAATAAAACCTCTAAATGAAATGAATGATATTATGATAAATAAGCAAATTTACCATTAGAAACTTATCCATCCTGTGCTGATCAATTCCATACCATTCTGTGGCAAGAACTTTGAAGCCTGCTTTTATCATCATTATAGCATATTTTATTTGTTCAGCTGGAAACAAGTCTAGGGTTTCTGCAATACTTTCACACAAGTCTTCCTGAAATATAACAACAAGAATGAATAAATGTAAATTATACTCTAGGCTACTTTTCCGTAAGAATCAATGGTTCCAGGTGTATATTTGATTCCAACATTAATTAATATTATGTTGGAGTAATGTGACAAATGGGATTTAATTATGATGATTTTTCTGGAAAGTATAATTAAAATATATTAGAAGAATAAAAGGAAATTCAGAAAGTGAACACAGACTGCTACATTTGTGGTAAGCTGAATGGCAGGTACACATGCATTCTGAAGGTAGGAGTTTTTAGCCTGTAGGAGTCCTGCACTATTTGGGTAATGGTAACAAGTGTCCATTTCCTTCACAGAAAAAAATTGCAGGCATCCAGTAGTCTGGCTGGTGGGAGGCTTTGGCCATGGCTAGTTACCACCCTACCAGGAAAAACATACTACCAAGTGATTTAGCATTCCGCTACAATGTTGTGTAGACACAGTGGATTTTCATCCTCCAGAAGGATGAAAATCCACACCGCCTGCAAATAGCCTACTTCCATCATAGAGAAGATGAGATTGTAGTCAAGTACTAAATTGAAAGAATTAAAAAAAAGTAAAATCATCATCCTGACCTGCACTAGTGGTTTGTCAGACATCCAAACAGCATAGAACAGACCCTTCCACACTCTGATGAAATCATCTTCTTTGAATTCTGAAACACAAGGCTTCATTCAAGCAATTTATGAGAAACTAAAAGTTTTAAAGTATGTGTATTCCATGAAACTTTGTAAAGTGTGGTGGATATGTTTATAAATAAAAAATTACAGTGTTTTTGAATTTAAATAGAACCCGTACAAATATTATAAATGGGAAAGTCTATCTTTACAGCTAAACTACTTAACTGAAAACCTATCCTTCTTAAAGGATTTGTGAAAATAGAATTTGGTCCAAGCTGATGCAGAGGTGCATCATTATTTTGAATTTAAAAAATAAATTTCTCTTTAATATATTTACGAGAAAATTGTAATATTCTTTCAGACAAAAGGGAGATTGTGTCTTAAAAACTTCTGTTGTTAAGAAGTTAGGACAACACAGGTGATATTTACTTTTTAATTGATTTACTAAGAAATTAAGACTAAATCTATAACTTTGAAATTCAAGAGGACATCGAGTTAAGTAGTAAAGTAACATTGGACCTCATTTCATATCCTGACTTTATGTTAAAACAAGATTCATAGTCTTCATATCTATAACATACAAAGCCAATGTTACACCATTTATTAAGTCCAGAATGGTCAAACAGATTTTGATGAAAGTTGGCAGAGATAGCTAAGATTATATTTGTCTATTCTAGCACATATGCTACTTTTAACTCAGTATTGGCATGTAAACTGAGTAAACCTGGTAAATTTTTAATGCTACAAACTTATAATTTTGTAGCAATAATATTGTTTGCTTGATTTTGAGGTTATGATCCAAACTTCACATGTCACACATTTACTGTTTGTAGGATAAATACACTAACCATATTTCTTCTCGAAACAGTTCGTTAACCATTTCTTGAGAGTTTTCAGTACACGGTCCCGAGTTTTCTTCTCGTTTCCAGATAGAAGACGCGCGAATTTAAATTCTTGAGCCACTAAAAGTACCTTTTCCTTTTTAGGTTTTGCTATAGTCTTCTTTTTTGTTTTCTGTTTTTTGGATTTCTTTTTATCGGGGAGCTTCATGATTGTTAGTTATTTTTTGATTTAGTTTGTTTAGTTTTAGATACAATGAACCTCAAATTTTATATATTTTTCAAAGCCACACACTGACTGCGTCTCTTGCTCTTCTTGACAATTGACATAAAAAAAATCAAATGACATTTGACATTGACAACCACAAAAAATAACAATAATATTTTTTTATAAACTGGTTCTGAGATCTAGTTCTTTTGAGCCTGTATAGTGACAGTGGGCACAGATTTAAAAAAAATTCATCCGACTTCCAACACAAAAATTAAGGCCTAATTAGTTCGGACTACTTTAGTATTTTAGTCGAGTACGAACAATTTCTGGATTTACCGCCCAAAAATTGTTCGTACTCGACTAAAATACTCAAGTAGTCTATACGGCCTTTATCCTATTCACTCAACTAAAAAGCGAAAATAACATCGTATCTATGTGTTACCTTCTGATCAGTTTTAAGGTGGTGCCAAAGCGGAATTGCCTATACGTAATTTATGACGAATCGTTTTGGGAGTATAGATAATATATTTTTAGACTTTTAAATATATCTCTCCGGAAGAACCATCCTCGTACTTCAAGGACTATTTAAAAAAAAATTAGCGAAATCGGTTGTTCACTTGTACCGAATCGTAAATATATTATGGTTGTTCACTCGTTCACAAGATTTGCGCTTAGAAAGATTCAAGATTCATTTTTATTTACTACTAGCGGACCCGGTCAAGCTTCGCTTTGACCATTCCCTACCCCTATCTTAATCTACTCCCACCCTACCCTACCCCTACTCTACTCCTACCTTAACCCTACAATCGATTATTTTGCCTTCCCGATCCCGGAACTTCTCCACTAACACTTGAACTATATGGTAGGTATTAAAGTTTAATTTGCCTGCTTTATTACGAATCGTTTGTATGGAAGTATAGAATTTTTTTTAGACTTATATTTTTCTCTCCGAACCATCCTCGTACTTCAAGTTTAAGAGTATTCTAAAAAATCGAAAATATAATCTTAATATTCTAAAAATGCGAAATCGGTTCAGCCGTTCTCAAAATTTTCGTTTAGGAAGATTCAAGATTTTTTAATATATATTTTAAAGATAAATATATTACTTCCCCTGAATGGTGAATTATAAATTGTACACTGTTTAAAATGGTATTCACAACTATAATAGAAAACGTAAAGGTTGCCTGCTTTCACACTGCAACTGTGGGGTTACCAGATACAAACAGTCGAGTATTGTTAATTTTAGAATGAGGTTCTAAAATTAACAATAGTCATTTAGTATCTTGTCTAATAAAAGATTTTAAGCATAATTTAACTTTAATAAGTTTAAGTTGCCTTTGATCTAGTTTCTACTTCACCGGTGTAGTGCGTATACTGGAAGGCCAAGAATTAATCAGCAAAACACATAAGTATAACAGTTAAGTTTATTAAATCCATACAAACTTAACACAATATTTAGGCACTTAGTAACAGCGTCAACAATTTTCTAAAAGCACCTATTGTATTAACTAAAAATAAACAAAAGAAAGCTCAGTATCTGTTAATGAAGCCACGGGGTCTTTTGTTTTTCGTGACCCCTGCTGAAGCAAAGAGCTTGGAATACAAATTAAGCAGTCTGTTTTTTTTTATTTTTTAATATTTGTCATATACTAATATTTGTCATATCTTTTAAAATATGACCTAAATCCCCATTCCCCTCCAACTAGTCGGACAATAGACCAACAGGGCGAGGATCGAACCACCACCCCTCGGTGATGAGTCCGACCGCTCTAACCGTTGGGCTATTGAGGCTATAAAAATTGCCTCTTATCATCAAGATAAACTCCACTGTTTCAGAAGGATCGTACATCTATGACAAGGAAACGCCAGCCGAGCTCAATATCAATGCAGGTTTTTAATATAATTTGCATATTTAATTGTTGTGATTTTGTCTAATGCTACCACCTCTACCATAAAAAGAAGTGACAAAAAGACCTGAAACCATTGACCTCTTATAATAAAAGGACGCACAATCATGTAGAAAATTACACTTAAAAACTGGTCAATTTTGCTTTGACAGTTTTAGAATTATTGGTAAAGAAAATTATACCCAAAGGCCTTTAAATACAGTCCAATATTCAATAAAATCGCAAATGCGACTACTTTATTTGAATTAATTGAGTGCCAAGAAGTTGTGTTTGGCACTCATTGAGTGGGGATGTTTTTTGTTCGCTAATTGTGCATCCATTTTTTAATAGGAGATCGATGCCTGAAATATTCATTTACACATTTTCCACCTGCCTGCCAAGTGGAAAATGTGTAAATGAATATTATGTGTATATAATGGCCAGGTGGAAAACAAAGCATTGGCACATTATGCACTGTAAAATAAAATGCAAACAATGTTCATGTAATTTACAAACAATACACAAGCACATTATTTCGTTAATGTGAAAAAGTGGCTGATGAAAATAATTTAAATATAGGTATAAAATCATATAAATAATCTGTAAACAATTTTAATCATCCGTTACCATAAACATAATAAATATTTAATGCAAAAAAAATGCAATTGATTTATACACAGATGTTAAATATACCTATTAATACATTGTAAATTATAAATATTGATACAATTTTTACTGTATCTATCTACAATATTTGTTCCATTATCAGATATTATTATAATGTGCTCTATGAGTATGTGCTCTACAAAATATTTACACTCTATCGCACAAAGATTTTCTACTATTAGATATGTTACGTCTTTAAAAAATCACCACAAAATGTGATCTGAATTGTAAAGACAAAATAAGCATTATTTTATAATTACATATTTATGTATAGTTATTACACTTCTTGAATACACAATTCGACATTGTAGACAATATTTAAGTATTATTTGTTTAAATAACTTTCGTTGTTTACTATGCGACTAAATGAAATTAAGACAACTACTTTCGTCCATTTCAGTTTTGCGTGCCAGTGACATATCCAATAGTATAAAATCTTTGCTATCACACATACAATGTTTTTATCACTTATGGAATGATTTTTTATTGACATAAATGACTAATTAATTTAATTTCATCATACATGTAAGTTTTTTTACAAATACATCTTTTGTAAAATTTTTAAAATACTTTTTAATATATTACAAAAATATTTTATAGCATTATTGTTTTTATACATGTACATCAATAAATATTGTATATGAAACAAAATATGAATTTTAATACTATAAATATGTATCAATTCAGAAGCAAAACAAATAAAAATAATATCAGCACTTATTAATAAATACTCTTTATACTGTAAAAATCTCATAAAATTCCTTTGTTATTCTTAAAAAAATAATTAACAATATAATTTCCAATTAATGTATAAATTACGTGTTCAAAATAGGTTTATATGTTATTTGTTATATAATCTCATAACTGCAAACAATTTTCAGCTATCATCGCCAAACATAGATAATGGGTCTTCAAACACTGGCTTTGCGGTTTTAGTAGTTACTTCTTTAGGTTTTGATATATTTTGCCTTATAATCCCTGTGAAAAATAAAAGTATAGTATGTAACACTATGAAAACTCTACATTTTTTACTCTAAATTTTTTTTCTCTTTATCTTATGATATAGTGGACGCCTGTAACTTTGTTTGCGTGGAGTTAAATTTTTACCAATACCGCGGGAAACATGGAGTTTTTTCGGGAAAAAAATAGCCTATATGTTGCTCAATAACCTCCTTAAAATACGTAGCAAACCGGACACTTTTACGCTTATTGTCGGCACTATGTTATATACAAGCTCCTTATGTAACACGGTGTTGCTTTTAAACGGCACAGTAAGCTGCATCATTACTAAGTATACGGCATCTGTTGTACGTATGCTGCACTTGTAGTAAATAACTAAATAGTAATGTGCAAGCTCCTTACGCAGATGTCTCATTTAAGTAGCTTATTCTTCTGAGTGTACCAATGAGTATTTTAGTCCCACTGGCTTCGCAACATTACGCAGTGTAAGTAAGACATATCTATAGGCTATAACTCGTTGGGCATCAACTTGACTCCTGGCTACCAAACACAGTACAAACATCATCCGAGCCAGGGCCAGAGCCAGCCAGTCAAGTTAATCCGCACGAGCTGTACATTTATTTTTATATAACGACACACACGCAAAGCGCAATTGCAAATATCAGAGGCAATGTATTAACAGTTAGCTGAGAGTAACAACACAGTCGGTTGGTTACATAGATTACGTTTTTCTTGAATTTTAGAGTTACATGCGTAGGTTCAAAATTACGCGTAGTCATTATTTTTGCTTCGTCAATAATGTCTATAGTATAAATCATAGTTCAAGTAAGTAGTTACTTTTAAAATAATCTAAGCACGAATATGAATAATATACTTGAAGAAAAAATATAGATAATATTTCATTTAGGAAAGAATTAGCAACTTAGCAACATTGTTAGTTTGAAGTTTAAGAGACTTACCTGATGATTTTCCGGCTTTCACTCCAAACAAATCACCGTCATCATCACTCTCATCACCAAATAAAGAACCTTTAGTTATCTCTTTCTTAATTTGAACAGATGGTTTGCCTTCTTTTTTATTTTTAGCAAATAAGTCACTCTCGCTTTCAGATTCTAATGTATTAGTTTTTTGTATCGTAGATTTTTTGCTGCCAAATAATTCATTTTCATCGTCGCTTAGATCGTCAAAAAGCGATTTTTTAGTTTTGAGCAATTTATCGTTTACTCTGCTAACTTTTAAGCCGCTTTCTTTACTTTCATTTGTTTTGAGCTCGCTTTTTAGATCATCAGAACTAGAAACAGTTTTTTCATAAGTTTTACCTAAGGTCGATATGTTAGGAGTTTTAAATAACAATTCGTCATCGTCATCAACGTTCTCTAATACATTTTTACTCTGTGATACATTGTTGCTTGGAGTGATGTGTTCTTCTTTTGTACTTATATCATTAAATATGTCTTCATCGTTTAAGATGTAAACTACTTTTGATTTAACATCTGGCTGTATAGTTTTTGTATTAGTTACATCATCTGTTGCTTTTAGAAGCGTTTTTGGTGACGAAGAATTATTTGTAGAATCTTTTTCATCTACAGATATACTTTTATTTACAATATTACTGCTCGTGATACATTCTTGCGTGATAGTTGACTCTCGACCATTGTCTTCAAATCCTTCATTATCAAAGATTTCTTTATATGGAGGTTCATCGAAAGAACTGGAATTGTCAGTGGAATCTGATGCAAGATCTATACGTGATTTCCTAACTGCTTCTAAGCGAGCCCTTCTAGTTGATGGACGTCTTTTAACTTGAATTTTTGCTCTTTGTTTAGATAATTTATTATCTAAAACTTCAGACTCTGGATCTCCATCAAAACTGATGGATTTAACCATTTTTGTTTCAGTCTTTTCAGGATAATGTGTATTTAGTTCTTCATTACTTTTCGTTGATATTGTCTGACCGTCAGTTTCTTCGTTAGGTTTTGATTTCTTTATAGAAGCTCCTGGAAGCAATGTATTCACGTCTATATTTAAATTCATGTGTTTTAATTTTCCAACAGATTTTTTTGGTTCAGTTTCTACTTTTTGATCTCTATTTACAAAAGAATCATTAATTTTATGTGCATTATTTATTTCATCTTGTAAATCAGTTTTAGAACTTTTCTCTAAACTTTCTAAAAGTTGGGAAACATTTATTTTTTGTGTTTTATTACTATCCTCAGACTCTTCAGTTAGTTTAGTAACGTCTACAGCGTTTTTCACCATGTTTTTTTCGACACTTTGAACAAATTGCTCTTCTTCTGGTATATTATGTTTTTTAATTTCTATGATGTTTTCCTGTAGTTTAGGTAAATTTCCAAATAATTGGTCATCATGTACTTCACTTAGTGGTTTTGGGATACTGTTTATTGGTTTTTGGGAAAAATTTACATCGATCTCAGGAGGCTCATCGTGAAATATTCTAAACCTGTCGTTAAAGAAATTCGAATCTGGCTTTTCATCGCTAATACCTTCATTCTTCTTGAAAAAGAGCGCTTCATCATCCGAATCATCATCGAATAAAGCATTTATGTTTTTACTTTTCTTCGATTCTAAAGGTTTTTCAAACGCAGGAGGCATATCGACGAATATGTCACTGAATGTGCCAGGTTCACTAGACAATATTTCCTGTTCTGGTAATATTTCTGGAGGTGGAGTAATATGTAAATTTTCAGATAAACCTTTGTGTTCTGGTAATATGTTTGGAGGTGGAGTAATATGTAAGTCTTCAGATAAACCTTTATGTTTTGGTAATGTTTCTGGAGGTGGAGTATTATGTACATTTTCAGATAAACCTTTATGTTCTGGTAATACTTCTGAAGATAAAGTAATGTGTACATTTTCTGATAAACCTTTAGATTTTTTTAAATGAACAGATTTCTTAGAAAGGTTATCAACATCTGCCACATTTGAAGTTTCAGTACACAGTTTTTGGTTTGCAATGTCATTCTCTATATCTTTTTCGGCAAACGCTTCACCTTTTTCGGGTAGTGATACATCAGATTTCGCCATTTCAACTGGAATGTAACTACTGTGTGATTCGAGTGCTAAATCTGTTTTACCATTATTATCACGCGATGTCCTATTATTATGGTTTGAAATTTGACTCGTTGGTCTTGAAATTTCTTCTTCACTAATGACTTTATTTTCTTGTTCAACATTATTTAAGTTACTTTGTGCACTAGTACTTGGTTTTGTTCCTTTACTAAATAAGTCATCGTACTCATCGTCATCAAATAAAGAAGGACTTTTGAACTGAGATTTTGTACTAATTGGCTTTAAATTACTTTTATTTACCGATTTACTTCCTTCAATGTCAGCTGTTTCTATACTTGGAGATATGTCTTCATTATTTTCAGTTACAATATTTGCATCCTGAACACTTTCATTAATTATTTTTTGAGGTTTATTGATTTCAGCGCCTACTTTAACATCTAAAAATAAATCATCTTCACTATCGTCTCCGAATATTCCTTTACTCACGGTTTTTTTACCCTTATCATCGCTTTTTATTTTAACATTTAAATTTTCTCTGGTAATCATGATGTCTTTATTTACATTTATAGGATCACTAGGAATTATATTATTAGTATTTAAAGATTTATCAGTCTCGGGAAACAAATCATCATTGTCATCAAATATACTTTTTGTATCACTTTTATCGTTACATTTTTCAGGTTTCTTTAAAGAAATTTCAGCAAATAGATCATCATCGTCAAATATAGATTTTTGGGTGTTTTTATCTTTCGGTTTGGAAACAATATTAGATGTAAAGATATCATCAATATCATCGAAAAGGTTATCGCTGAAAAGATCAATTTTATCTTTAGGAGGTTTTGATATTTTAGGTTCTTCTTTTCTTATCGAGTCTTCCTTTTTAGTTACTTTCTTTGCGGGTTTACTAAATAAGTCTTCGATAATTTTATTCACTGGTTCTTCTTTAGCTTTCGAGACGCTTGGTATAATTTCACCATTTTCCATAGAATTACTTGTATCTTCATCAGAGGCAGAAGATTTCTTTTGATTTCTTTTTAAAATGGCTGCACCAATGCTGTCAGCGCCTTTATGTGTCCCAAATATAGAAATTCCACCAACTGGTTTCTGTAACAAGTATTTCAATATGTTTTAAGCAAGAAATTTACTATAACCAAATTGAACGCAATTTTAATGAATATTGATATAATTTGGAGATTCCAATTCTACATACTTTAATGACCTCTTCTGTCTCGCCTTTCCTTTCTATTAATTTCGGTTGAGGCACTGGATTTTCGGTGACTGAATGTAGTCTATTGTCATGTAGAGGTGGTTTTGATCGGCTAGCACTTGGCTGAAAATATTTACAAAGGAATTTAAACACTTTTCTTTTATCGTAAATGGGTTAGGCTGGTTTTTTTTTTTAATTTTACTATATAATTTAAAATTAAAGGCCTCTAAATTCTAATCTACTTTCTTCTTTTATAATATTGTATGTATAATGTTGACCAAAAACAACACTTTGTCTTACTATTTGAGCTTCACTTACTGTAACATCCTCATAATTAATAACGTTTCCTATATCATTATCGCGATTTTCAACTTCACCAAACAAATCATCGACGATATTATTACTAAGACCTCCAAACAAATCCTTGGTAACGCGATCCTGATCTCTATTCATATTAGGTTTAGGTTTCTTGTGCAGCTCCGCGAATATATCGTCGTCATCCGTATATTCGGACTGGTAGTCGTCTATCGGTGGCGGCTCGTCGGAGAAAACAGTAGCTAAAAAGTAAGTAGATATATTTTAAACAAAGATTATTTCAATATGTGTTTTTTTTTCATTATGGCTTCACAGTTCTTGCATATAGCCAGTCCTCAACTAATAATTTTATTATCAAATAATTTGCCCTATTGGGGAGAAACTGTTTAAATATAGTCCACCGTCCGTCATTGTCCGTCAGTCGGTCCTTAGTCAAGTCATGTCATGCTTTAGTAAAGCAAAGGCACTTTACCAAAACTTTTTAAAGAGTCCAGCGAGAAAATCGAATTAATAACTCAAAACACTCTTGCTTAACTTCCACTTCCCTTATGCACCTTTACAGAACTATATTGAATAAAATGTATTCTACTTTATTCAATAAAAGTCTTCAATGCAGCAGATCAATAAAAATAAAACGAGAGAGGTAAATGTAATTCCTACGATTGTCCCGCCAAACTCCCTGTAATCTGGTAATTAATAATAATAATAATTAATTGATGTAATGTAATGAATAATAATGAATAATAATAATTGGGATTCAATAATTAAATAATGACTTTTTTTATGAATAATGAATACTGAACAGTAAACAAGAATTTTAAAACGTAATACATAGAAAGTAATACATACTTGGTGCAGGTTTCTCGACTCTATATACTTTTGTTGAAGTCTGTTCTGGTGTTTGTATCTCCACAGGTTCACTTGCAGGCAACTGTGAATACATGACACAATACTATCAATAATATTTTGTATATTTTTTAGCTTTAGTTTACTTAAGCCAAACTCGATGTGAAATATATATAAACAAACAAATTAAGAGTAAGGGTAAAAGGTAAGAGCAGTCGTTAGACATTTTACACCTAATAATAATAATTTTAAATAACTTTTTTCTAAATTAATGACAAAAAATTGGATTAATAAGCTTATAACATTAAAAAACACAACACATAATTTTCAATAGATTATGTATGTATATTTCATATCTAATCTATTGAAAATTATGCACATGCGTATTCTACGTACATTTTTATTTTTGTTTCTTGATAAACCATGATAAGCATTTCACATCGAGTTTGGATTTAATATATAACTACAATCATTACATTAAAATTTTAATAAGTAAATAGCAAAATAAATATATGTATTATTCTTTCTGATCTTTTTGGACTATACAGTGTTGCGTACATATTCATCACACAAATATTTTCCACCAGTTATAGGAATTGAACCGACGACCTTAGATGCAGCAGGCAGGGTCACTGCCCACTGAACCATTGGCTGTCGGTCATATTGTTTATCTTACTGGTACAGAGTGCCCGCCAAGTCGCCTCGCCAACTCGGCAGCTATGTCTGCTGGTTTGGCTGGTTGCTTAGCAACCTGAGTGGCTGCTGGTGGTTGTGATGTCATCTCAGAGTCCATCGATGATGATGATATCTATAAAAGATAAATATTATGAATGAAAAGCTTATCAAACAAACATATGGTTTATTACCCATTCCCAACTTTATTTTTCCCACTGACTTTGAGAGTATTCATTTTCCTGAGTCCCTTTAAAATTATTCTTGAATTTGAATCAAAAATATTATTCTATATAGACTAATTTAATGATAATTTAAATCCTTCCTTCCGGACCAGTCAATGATAGTCTATACAAATAGTCATCAATTCAAGTACTTTATATGCACTAACCATCAATTTTAAAAGTGCTTTTAAATTGTACCTACTTGAAGAAACGTTATTATACGTCAATTTTGAATTTTGAAATCTAGCAAGAATGGGATCCCGAACAGAAATTTTGAATTATCCCCATGTATTCATTGAGGTAAGGGAATGGCGACACCGCACCGGAAAGCACAGCATTGGTGGACTGAGGACATCAAGCGAGTTGCAGAGAGCCGCTAGGTGCTGGCAGCTCAAGACCGTGCTATCCATGCAAGAGACATGGTCCAGCAATGGTCGTCCATCGGCTGTTATTAATTATGATGATGATAATGATTGAACATCTTAATTTTTCTCTGGGTCTTATATCCCTAAAAGTTTCAAACGCAAGCATGGGGCGTTATTGCCCACGTTGAGAACTAGTATTACATACAATATACATACATATTACATATCATCACAACTCATTGACATAACTGTAGGCAGAGTCTATACCCATATTTGCTATGATTCTTGCATATCTCCCAAAGCTTTTTCCGTTCTTATATTGATAAGAACAGAAAAAGCTTTGGGAGATATTCTATATAGCTTTAAACTGACTTACTATGAAAGGATTGCCTTTCATAGTAAGTGAGTTTAAAGTACTCTTGACCCAACCTTTAACGAGAATGAGAGCCTAACATGCGATCAAACTACTATCTTGTGAACGGAACTGTACGTGAACTGTATCTCGTGAAGACAAATAGACAGTACGTGCATAGACAGAATAGGTGTAGGGACAAACGAGATGGGACTGGAACTACTCTGATCCTCTGATTGACATTTGTTCTACAAATGTTCGTTTTCCTCCACATTCCGAGTTTTAAATTCACTCTTGCCTTATTGCCTTCCCCTTTTGTTAGTCTCCGTTCAATCATCGTAAGTACAAATATTAATATACATACCGTTCGATGTTCAAGTTTGTCTGTCGGTGCAGTTTCAGGTTCAGACTCTGAATACTCTTCGGCAGGTATGTGGTCATGTTTCGATACTGAACTGTCACTGTCACTCTCCTCATGTATCAGGCCTTGGGAGAAAATAAAATAAGAGAAATTGGAATGCTGAATTTGAAATATTGAAGAATTTGACTGTTGAAATAATGTCCAATTAAATCCTACGAGCCTTACCAGCATGCCATTTGCTCCTCCAAGCTTGTGTGCCAATGATGTAAGGCAAGGGACGATGTGAATAAATCTGTTTCGGTTTTAATATTATTCTGAAATTTAACACAAAGTTAGCATTTCTATATCATTGAGGTACAGTAGATGCACTTTTCTTGATGACTTGAATTTTTTTTCATTATTTTGTTACCTCTGTGGGCAGTTTTGAACAAAAAAATTAGAATAATCACCAAGGATTAACCAAAATCTTGAAAATCACGATGTAGATAAATTTGTAGGTAAATAGTCACTTCAAATTACTTAAAATTGATCACACATTAATGATATTATAGTATCAAAATAGACAGCATTTGTGCTGACAATAATTATTATTTTATTTTGATATTATCTATATATTATTATTTTATTTTGATATTATCTATATATATATTCGGTGAAGGAAAACATCGTGAGGCAACCTGCACACCAGAGAATTATCTTAATTCTCTGCGTGTGTGAAGTCTGCCAATCCGCATTGGGCCAGCGTGGTGGACTATTGGCCTAACCCCTCTCATTCTGAGAGGAGACTCGAGCTCAGCAGTGAGCCGAATATGGGTTGATGACGATGATTATCTATATTCAATGTGAAATAAGTTAAAAATTAAACAAATTGTTTTATGGCAGGACAATGTTGGGTAAGCTAGTCTCCAATGAAATATAGCTCTTATGATTTCATGATAAGATTTGAAATACAAATCCCAAACCCAACCCATTCACAACCTTTTAACTGTTCAGTTAAATGTGCATTTTACAAAATAAAATATCATGTGTCTCAAACAGCAAAGGAAAAACATAGACAGCCGGCTTACCTGAAAATTTTCTTAATTATTTGTGTGTGAAGTCTGCCAATCTGCATTGGGCAAGCATGGTGGACTATTAGCCCATACCTCTCATTCTGAGAAGAGCCTCATGCTCAACAGTAAGCTGAATATGGGTTGTTATATCTTGGCAAGTTCGTTTGTAAAACTCCCGATGGTCCGCGAGGGCCGGAAGGGAGGTATCGATACCCCGCGCGCACGACTACATACCCGCGCAGTCTCTTCCTCCCCCTCCCCCCGTCGCCCGCATATCCTGGGAGTGGCATCAACGAACCTGCCAATAATGATGATGATGATTATTTGCTTACCTGCCACTGTCCTCTTCATCTGAACTGTCACTGTCCAGTATGTGGACCGGTTCATGCATTTGCTCTAATTTCTGCAAACTGTGCTTTAGTTTTGTTACTTCACTCTCTGCTTCTTCTATTGGAGGGTCAGGCTAAAAATAATAATTTGATAAATACTCATGTTTAAAACTGAATATTTTTTAATTTCACTAATGTGTCTTTTTTTTCAAAATTTCCTCCTATACCTCTAATGTTTTGTATCATAATGGACAACTTCATGTGCAATTTAAAATATATATGATTGGAATTATAGATAAGTAAAACCCACTATTTGACTGGGAACTTCGATCTAGAGAATGTAAAATGACAATGAACAAAAAATCCCTTGCTGAGTTTGTGGGCTCCTCTTGGACTAAAGTGCATTTAGAATCTTCATAATTATAACTTTTTCTACTATAATTACCAACTAGTTTTCGAATATAATTATCACCATCGTCTCATAACATAACCTGATATTTTCAAAAGTGCTTGTAAACTAAGCATAATTTAAATAAATGACATTGACAAAGCAAATATAAACTTAATACAAAAAGTACACCTTTGCTGCGTTCACATTAGGCGTGACGTCAACATCATCGTCATAAACTCTGCTTTCCACAAATTGATTGTTGCTCAATGCTGTGAATCTGAAAAATGTAAATAATCACAAATAAGTAGCACACACTCTATATTTTTTTTTCTTCTGACAAGTTAGCCCTTGACTGCTATTTTGCCTGATTATAAAAAAGCAGTCTAAAATATAAGCAGATTTACTCCGCGGTACAAGTTAATTCTACCAATAGCTTTTCAGTTTTCGTAATATTATATAGTCATTGAATTCCTAAACCCTATATCCATTGGTCACAAGTCCTGGAGTTTGCTCGGCGTTTTTCTTTCTGACACGTGATGGACCCGGCATCTGCACAGTGAATGCATGGATTGCTAAGATATTCATCCCTGTCGATAAGTCATTGTCGGTAGGGTCTGGGTGGTAACTAACCAATGATGCTTACCACTAGAATAGACCTCAATAACTGTATAACTTAAGAAGCTTGCGCTGGATTGTTGAATTAAGGGTTGGATACAGAAGGCAGTGGTTCTTGAGGGACAGAGCCCTGACCACTCAAAATACACCACAAAGGGAGTGCAGGATTTAAAATAAATAATTGATTTGTATTGTATAAACATTGTTAAAAATATAAAAAAACAATATTACTTAATCTTAATCAAAATCTTCACAAAGGCTTGGTGATGCATCAAATGAAACTAACTATATTAAAGCCAAACTCAATGTGGAATGTTTATAAACCAAAATTTGAAAGTGTAGGTACAAAATGAGGGTAAAAATAATTATTGTAACAATTTGTTCCTAAACTAATGACAATAAATTTGATTAATAAGCTTAGAACAATTAGGTATAGTTAATACCTTTTAAATAATATTTTATGGAAAAAGATAATACATAATTTTAAATATTTAAATTAGGTTTCTACCTTCAATATTATTTTTTTGTTGATAAACATTCCACATAGAGGCTTTTGTTTTAAATAAAATAACTTACTTATTATTTACATTTTGGAGATCTATACTTGCATTATCAAGTGCATCTACCATGGCATCTAATTTGACATTTGCCTCCTCACATTTTGTCATTATTTTCTGTAATTATGTTAAAATAAACATTAAAAATTTAAATTAAGAGAGTCAACAAATCAGCACTTTTTACTACAGAAGATTGAAGTCCAGTAATATTTTAAACTTGAGGAATTATAAGGGTGTGAATTAGCTTTTCCCATAACTCTAGGGTTATTTATTAAAAAACATTTGGATGTGCACCAGTGATCTAGTAAGAGTTTTGTACATATGTACATTCAGAACCCTAAAAACTAATTTTAAATATCCAATAAACATGTGTTCATAGTAAATAATATTTCCTTTCTAAATAGTTCTTAAATTGTGTCTCTTCTCTTATCATTATATTTTATAGAAGTCAAGTACTGTTAACAAAAAAAGATTTAATGTGACTTAAAAATAAGGCTTGTTTCACTTTCGTGTTATTGTTTCATGTATTTTATAATACAACATTGTCATAAAGGAGTGTGTTAAAGGATCATCAGAATTATAATAAAATTCATCATTATCAACCCATATTCAGCTCACTGCTGAGGTCGAGTCTCTTCTCAGAATTAGAGGTCTACCACACTGGCCCAATTGGCAGACTTCACACACACAGAGAATTAAGAAAAAGAAAATTCTCTGGTATGCAGATTTCCTCACAACGTTTTTCCTTCACTGTTTGAGACGTGTGATAATTAATATCTTAAAATGCACACAACTGAAAAGGTACATGCTTCGGACCCAAAACCCACACCCTTTGGAATCTGAGGCAGACGTCAAATCCACTGGGCTATCACAGCTCAAAAATAATTAATTTAATGTTTGTTTTCCAGTCCAAATATTAGTTATGCAGTTCCATTACTATAGATGGTCTCATCAACACCTTGAAGTTATGGGAAATCAACACCATGGCAACTATATATAGCTATAACTATATAGACAACTAATATATTATAAGAAGAATGTAGATTCAGACTTAACATAGAGCATTGACTCTCATGATATTTTCATAAAGCAAGTTATAATAGACAGTTTATTAGAAAATCTTTGTTTAAAAAAATATAAAACTTAAAAACCTCATGTAACTTCTGCAACATGCTCAGTAACCTCTTGTCCCCATCTAGGGTCCAGTGTGGAGCTGCTTTACGAAGGGACTCTGTATCGCCCTCCATTGTGAATTAATGAAGAACTGCAAAACATAATTTAAAACTATGTAGGACATCAAGCTACTGTTTAACGAATTGTAATTTAAAACCATGTATTGGTACAAACCTGATATAAACCGCATAAGTGGGCGTCTTACTGATAATATAAATAATACATTGTTATTATACTTAATAGTAAACCATAAAAATCACTTTTTATTAGTCATGAGAATTTTTTTTATACTTACCTATTTAAATGACACTCCACATTACAATTCGTATTAAAGAAAGTTTATAAAGTAGTGCACTCGACGAACAATAACTGTTAACTTTCTAAATTACCACTAAAATCATTAACAAAACAAAAAAGTAATTATAAATTTTGTGTACGCACTGGTAGTTGCACTTGCAAGGTTTCTGTCAACTGTCAGGTGTCAAATGTCAGTGTCCAACAAAGTGAAGTATTCAATAACGTCAAAGTCATATTGAAATTGACATAGTCGTTCTAAAAGTTGTACATGATAATTATTACACAGCACAAAACACATTTCGGTTCAACAAAGTATTTTCGTTAATATTTCTGACTATTTATTTATTTCGTTTATTATTGGACAATGATTAAAATTCAATGAAAAATCGAGCGTTAAATTATAAAGTTGCACAATGTCAATATTGCACATAGTCTACCAAAAAGAACCCAAGTAAGATGAAACGAAAACGTTCGTCACAACCACAGAATAATAGATACGACCTTTTCGGAATCTTAGGCAAGAGTCGCTATCTTAACTCTAGCCTTTAGTTATAGTGCACAGAATAAACAATGGTCCAGAATGAATCTTTACAAGCAGCGTGGTGAAGCCGGTGAAACCATAGCCGGAGTCGGTACGAAGTACCAAAAAAAAACACACATCACCCGTCTTCGCGCTCTATCTGCCTATTATTTTTAATCTGTGGCATAGTAGAGCTGTCATAGACCATAGTTCGTCTGAGATCACATCCATTCGCAATGCTCATGGCCATGCACATGCATGTCATGCATCCATCATGCATCGCCAAAAAGAACAACAAGAAACAATTTTGATTCTTTAACACACAGTCATCGAACTGAAAAAACCGTGTCAAAAATTACTTTGGTTTATATTTTGATTCTGATTCTGATTATTATACTTACTCTGACTCTTGACTCTGATTTTGATTTTGATTCCCCAAATCCCAATACAACCCAACACACCCAAACCAAACAAACCTAAATTAAACCAAAGAAGGTTATCAGATCGATACAGAAACTTTCCCGATGATATTATATACGAAGGGGCTACCTACCTACCTTTGTAGATTCTTATTGATGGAAAGAAAAGAAAAGAAAAAATAGATGACTTCTAAGTTCGTGTCGGGCCACGCGCAGTGTAGGGTTCCGTAGACTAAGTTAGCATTTTAATCCTTTATGTAATGAGCAAAAATAACGAAACCTTAAAATTTTCTTTTTACCACTTGACTTAATTGATACGCCTAGTAGTGATTAATACGTCTATAAAGTGGTAAAACCAAAATTAAAAATAAAAGTTTTTGGGTTCCTTCATGCAAAGTATGTACGTTTGAATTTTTTCCCAACCCGTGGGGTATCGCTATCGGTTTTTTTTCCGCTTTATAGAAGTTAGCATGCTTCCATCTTAGATTGCATCATCACTTACCTTCAGGTGAGATGTAGTCAAGGGCTAACTTGTAAAGAATAAAAAAAAAATAGGATTATCTACGGAACCCTACATTGCGCGTGGTCCGACACGCACTTGGCCGGTTTTATAATATTAATGCAGATTAATCTGAATAATTAGATAAATATTGGCTTGTCTTTAATTATTCTAAAAGTCTTTTTAGGGACGTAAGAGTGAAAAAATACTAAAGTTGCTTAGTTATAGCAAGTTATATGTAGGCAATACCTACCTATAACTTTAATCAACTTTTTATTCGCTAATAGAAGAAATCAAACCTTGGTACCAATATTGCAGACTTGCGAAAGTATGATTATGACTCACGTTATATCTAGGTAGATATGTATCTAACGACCTACTGGCTGTACCTAGGTACTAATAACAGAAAGTGATTCTAATTGTGTACTGGACAATCAGGCCTTATACCCACTGCTTTCTCATAACTTATGGTAGAGTACATATTTATACATATACGAGTAGTTCCGCATATTGCTGCTTTAACAGTCTATGAATATTTTTAACCGATTTAAAAAAAGAAGAGTCCACCATATTCGACCTACTACTCAAAGGTAAACGTACTTATCTAGGTAATAGCTGTTATTTATACCACTGTTATTTAATGAGGGTCATTGCAACACGAGTGATTATTCGGCTTCGCCTCATTGAACAATAGACAGCAAGAATGCTACAATAGCTAATTAAGTGCTGTGGCATACAATACTTTTCAACAACCATGATAAAGAATTATTAAAACTTGTTATCAAAACTAATGTTATAAAGAGGAAAAATTTGTTTGTCTGCACTGAACAGGCTCTGAAACTACTGAACCGATTTGAAAAATTCTTTCACTGTTTAATTTGGGAAGCTAAACTATTCCCGAGTACTTTAGGCTATATTTTATATACTAACCTAATTATTTTCGTTCGGCATGGCCTCCGTGGCGATTTTGTATAGGCGTGGCCTACTAGATTTTGTTTCTTTTATGGTAGCCTGAACTTTTGTTACCAATGCCAAGAAACTATTTCAAAATTAAAAATAAATCATTGTAGCATGGTTTACCTGGGTTGTAACATTACCAAACGACCGGTTGAAATTAATAGCTTTGTTAGATGGTTTAAAGTTTTATATTATAAAATCGTTGGAATAGATTACGAAATTGAAGTAGAAAAACGTATTTTTGTAGTTTCGCAATTATCCTAAAAACTACTGATTTAGGTCGTTAAATGTATTATACTTAGATATATTCTATTATTGTACGTAGGTACATCGTACTAAGTATCTGTGACTTTGCCATGGTTATAACTCCTATTTACTTACTTATTTTAGATTCCCCACGAGATTTAGAAAACGTAAAAGTTCCTTTACCTATCTACTGAAGCACATCATTTTAACCACAGAGTAAAAATCATACAGAGTGAGTCTTTACAAGCAGCGGCATAAAAAACAAACGGCTCCTTGACATCCGCATATACAAACTTTTTTCATAATTTGTATTTCTACACACTAACAATAAGTAATTGGTTTTTTTTTTTATTCTTTACAAGTTAGCCTTTGACTACAATCTCATCTGATGGTAAGTGATGATGAAATCTAAGATGGAAGGGCCTAACTTGTTATAATAATAATAATAAAGCCTTTTTATTCCAATATCCTCAGTTTTTTACATTATACATTGTGTTAGTGAATAATTTTTTTTTTTTACAAATGTACTTATAATATAGTGTTAGTTAATGTTAGTTAACTTAGATCTAAATTATTTGGGATATGGACCCCATTTTGGGTATAGGCCTCCCCCAACCTTTTCTACCTTTCCCTGTCCTTGGCTTGGTCAATCCAATTTCTCCCCACTGCTTGAGCGATGTCGTCTTCCCATCGCTGCTTTGGTCTACCGACTTTTCTTTTACCTGATGGACCCTTCCATTTGGTTGTTTCTATTGTCCATCTTCTGTCAGAACAGCGTGCGATGTGACCAGCCCATTGCCACTTTATTGTCAGTGCCTGTTTCAGCGCATCTGCGACCTTCGTTTTTTGTCTTATATTCTCACTTCGTACTTTATGTATTTTTCTGATCCGTAATATGCTTCTCTCCATTGCTTTTTGTGTATTAGCAATTTTTTGTTTTATACTGTTTGTGAATACCCAAGATTGACAACCATACAAGAGGCATGGTGTAATACAGGAATCCATTACAATTTTTTTCATGTGTAGGCTATAGTTACCTTTTAATATCTCCTTCAACGACCAAAACTTTTTCCATGTCAGATTTATTCTTGTTGTCACTTCTAGTAGGTTACTGTTTACGTTAAATGAGACTTGTTTCCCCAAATAAATATAATTGTCAACATATTCTATTAGGTGTCCGTTTACTTGTATTGGTCTTTTGTAAGTGTTGGTCATTATTTTTGTCTTATCTGTGTTCATATCAAGTCCTACTTTTTTACTTTCCTGATCGAGTGTTGTTATCATTTCCTCCAGGTCTTTAGGTGATTCAGCCATTATCACAATGTCATCTGCAAATCTTAGATGATTGAGATAGTTGCCATTTATCAGTATGCCTTTTTGTGCCCAGTTCATTTTGCTAAAAATATCTTGAAGGACCGCTATAAAAAACTTTGGTGACAGCGGGTCGCCTTGTCTTACACCTCGTTCAATATTGAAGGGTTCTCCACTGGTCTCGAGCTTTACTTTGCTGGTACTGTTTTCGTATATGTTTTTTATTATATTTATATATTTTTGGTCGATTTTGAGCGAGTAAAGAGCTTTCCAGATAGCGCTGTTACTTGTTAACTAACTTGTTAGGAGGATGAAAATACACACCCCTTTCGGTTTCTACACGATACGACCGGAACGCTAAATCGCTTGGCGGTACGTCTTTGTAGGTAGGGTGGTAACTAGCTAAGGCCAAAGCCTCCCACCAGCCAGACCTAGATCAATTAAGAAAACCTCAACCGGCCCCGCTGGGGATCGAACCCAGGACCTCCGTCTTGTAAATCCACCGCGCATACCACTGCGCCACGGAGGTCGTCAA
Organism: Bicyclus anynana; assembly: GCF_947172395.1. Taxonomy (NCBI): domain Eukaryota; kingdom Metazoa; phylum Arthropoda; class Insecta; order Lepidoptera; family Nymphalidae; genus Bicyclus; species Bicyclus anynana. The sequence goes on from NC_069090.1 coordinate 6,998,139, forward strand.
ATAAAAAGCAATAAAAAATACTTCATCTTATTTCTTTAGTTTTTAAAATATTTAAAAACATAAGACGCCAATTTTCTTGAATAATATTGAAAATTACTGATGCGACGCTTCGTGTCATACTGACTCGAGAATGTATTCGTTTTTTCGTTAATTTTGTATTTGTGACGGGAACGTGGAGAGCACTGCCTATTATTGATTAATCTGTGCTTCTAACTTACTTGCCTTACCATTGATTATGATTATACTGAAATATCTAGGTAGGCCGTTTAGTTTGAAATTTTAAATGTCGAGCGTTATCGATTCGTGTTTATTTATCCGATTTAGGAGATTGATTACCTAAATATTATTACCTATGTAGTCCGAGAAATGCATTGAGTGTCAGTTTCGGTAAAATAAACGGTGTTCTAACAAAAACAAAAGATGGCCCACTTTTGTTTTCTACCCATCGGGTCGGGTTTTTGTCCGCCATGAACCGTGGCGCGTTTACGAACGAAATACGAGTACTCACGAAACCAACCGAGCGCCCGATGAAAGTTTTGTGCTTGAGTTGTCAACAAAGAATATTTTAACACCTAGCAGGGTAATTCTACTGGTCACTGTAAATGATTTTTATGTTATTAAATAAAATTGACAACATCCGTACTGTAATACATAAGTTGTAAGTATTTATTAAGACTACAAAATAAAATATTCTACTGTTCTACCTGTATATAGATAACCCTTAACATTTAGAAGTTACTTAGATGGTAAAACGGATAAAATCAGACTGGTAATTATACAATAAATAGACCGACCTTAAGATGTGGACGATTGGCTGTTGTACCAAGGGTCCAAGTGCGCATAGTGAGCTTCCTCACTCTGGAACCCTGAACTCTTGGTTGCTTGGGTACTCAAACTGCCCTGCAACGGGAGGGCTGGATTGTTTTTATAAATTTTTATTAGTGATTTGTATTTTATTACATTCTGTTTATAAACATTCTAAAAAAAGAAAGTATGAATAAATAAATTAGAAAAAAAAACACGGAATTTGTAAGCATTCTATTTTGCTTAGCATACTATATGATCTCAACTTGTTCGACATACGTAATTTTAATTGAATTTTTGAAACTGCGTGTGTTTTGTATTAAATTATATTCTCCCTGGAAATTATACTACTTTTCCCGGCAAAATGCGTTCTCCGATCTAGCAACACTGAACAACTTTTTTCAGAGCGCGCCAGTGTGGCGACAACGTTCATAGGGGTAGCGTGTATCGCTTTGCACCGCGGAACGCAACTACTTTTACGTTACCGTTTATAACCGGTTTGAAAGTGCTCTGAGGTGTGGCGTAGGCGGTAAGTGCAGCGTTCAACCGTAAAAATACTCTTTTGAAAGTTCAAAATAAACTCTGTGATTCAAAAAAGTGCATCATAGTGAGTCATCGGACAACTCTCATAATCAAGGTATCTTTTTTATCAGTTCCGCTATCTTTTATTCTGATCTAACGTAACACCTAATTATTTAACCTGTGCAATATAACAACGTGCTCCATTCTACAAGTGTTTTAAGTTGTATGGTTGTCTAGATTTCTTTGTGTTCTTCGTGTATTAATTATTAAGTTACCTACATTTGTGAAGTTACTTTCAAATGTTAACGGGCTTTGTGTAGGAACGCCATTTCTTGGATTTTATTTTTCGGACATTTACAACACCTTTTTTGAAGGTAAACCTGGTTCTGCCCGGTCTATAAATGCAATAAAGTGCTAAACTTATTGTTATTTAATTCTTCATTGATTGCAAATCCACCTTTAATGGCGCGTTACAGGTTTTTGTTAGAATCAGTTTTCTATGTGAAAATTATAGTTAGTTACAATGCAGCATTGGTGATTGCGTCTATGCGATATGATTTGCCGCTTTTCTAGTACCGAATAAATAATATACATATATGTTTAAATTAACTGGACCTACAACAATATATTCTATTCGTATTGAACATTACGAAAGGTCCAGTTAATTTTAAATCGTTAATTAAGTATTCATTATTTAACAATTATATTAAGTAAATTTAAAATAAAACTAGCAGTTTTAATTTACCTATCATAGTATATGAGTTTTTAAATATATTTTATTTAGGGATATCATAGGTACCTACTTACAACCTCCTTTTAAACTATGATGTTTTTTGCCGCCCAAGTTTCGGTTTTGAAGCTTTGGAAGCTAGCATTTTATAGCATGAAGCTCCAGATCTTCAATTGTCCAAATAAAATGTATTTTATTTAAATTTTCTACCAAATATCATGATGAATTGTCTTCAGCCGATAGAGGAGCTTCTATGAAATGCCTTCAGCTAAGTTTTTTTAATTCATTATCATCATTGACAGCCTAAGGGCGTCCACTGCTAGACATAGGCCTTTTGCATAGACTTCTAAACAACACTTGATGTCCTTTGTGTTCGGCTTCCCGGGCAACACAATCACAAGCAACACAGCGTTCTTCCCGAATGGCCCTCTAAGCCGAGGTCCGAGTCTCATAGGAGACGCCCTTAGAGAGTCATTCCGACCTCTATCTTTATTTCAGCCTTCGGGTCTCATCAGGCAATGCTTCTGCGCTTGCCCAAACCCCCCGGTGACGCCGTAGTGGTCTCACATGGAGCCATCGGCACTTACTCTACAAGAAAAAAAAAATTATGCTCGGTCTCGGTCGACAAACCCTGCGCTTTCGGTGCTTCGCTACTCGCTGTGCTATGTCAGTGACTTTGGTTCTTTTGCGGATCTTCTAGCTTCTGATTCGATCACGCAGGGAAACTCCAAGCATTGCTCGCTTCATCGCCCGCTGAGTCACTTTTTTTAATTGATTATACATTTGATATTTTAATTTTGGGAATTATATTACCTGAATCCATGCTTTTGGTAAATTGGACCACGTCCATTTCAACTATTATAGGTACGAGTACCTAACTAAGGTCTAAGTTTCACTTCAGTCGAGTTTCAAATAATAGGATAACTTGAATGGTCTTGACAACACAGTTTGGTATGACTTCATTGGTTTGACTCGATATAACTGGTAATCGAACGTTTTACGAATATTTATTAGTACCTATTAATTTTGAATCACCAGATGTGTTAACAAACCTGTTTGCTTAAGTAAATAGTTTCGAACGATGTAGGTAGATACCTCTGCCTAGCTATTTTTTTCTAGAATATATCAATTTGGACAATTCTATAATAATAATAGTAGTAGGGCAGAGCAGGTAGCATGCTACAGGTAAAGGGGCGTGGGTTCGGTCTCCAGTCTCCACTGCGTTAAAAGTAAGCTCGTACGGATTAAATATTTGAAACAATATTTTTTCATAGTAATTGACGGAATAAGTCAATCAATTGTAATTCCCTGGCCGCACATAATATTATCGTCGAATATTCGCGCAAATGCAATGTTGGAGGGTAACGGGAATATTGGTCATAATATGTATATGGCACATATTTTTTATTAAAAAAAAAAATACTAAAATACTGCTTGTGGTCGGTAAGTAGTAGTAGGTCGGAACAGGTAGATCACTCCGACTTGAATATTGCAGTGATCAGTTTCAGCAAGTTTGCTACCTACGTCCTTCTCTGTTGCTTTACTTTAATCCGAAGTACGAGTTTTAACCTAAGGCTAAACCAACTCGTCCAGCTTGCGTCCATCTGATCGCTACCGTGGATGCGACTGGACGCCGTAGTTTATCTATAGCCTTATACCAAATTTATTTTTCTCTCTCGTACTCGTATTTCTCATGTTAGGACTTATCCCAGTAATTCAGAAAACATGTTGACCGTACTTTTGCCAAAAACAGCAAAAATTTAATTGAACAAAGGAGTTCTGCATTAATAGCTCTCGAATAAAACCGCTAAAACCACATTTTCAATCGGACGTGCAGAAAAACCAAATTCGGCAACATGGTGGGTAACTTTGAGCTTACTCCTGTCTGCTGTGATGAGGTCTGATGATTTTGTTCTTTAATATCAAAATTCATTTATTTAAATTAGGTTTAGTCTACAAGCATATTTTGTCAAATTTGAGATTTGAATTAAAGTAGAAAACTTAAAATTAAAGTTACGAGGTTTCCAAACGCGCCTTGGCCCGATATCAGGCGATGATGATGGCATAAAAAATACAGAAGATGGGTACCTACATCTTCATATTATATATGATCCAGTACAGGCCTATCCCTGTATATGAGAGGGGATATGGAACTTAGAACCACCTCTCCGAGGCACAGAAATGTAACATTTCGCAACTCCATTTTTTACAAGTTAAATTAAACAATATGTAAATTTCACTAATTTAAAAAAAGGAGCAGGAGGAATTATTGGCCTTTAAGTATTTGCATTGACTGAAAATTTTGCAAGCAAAGTACAGTTTTTCAATTTCCCGCCTTCGAAAACTGGCAACATGTCGACTGTCAAAGATTAAAAAAAAGAAAAAGAGACTAGCCTTTTGGGACGTTTTATTTAGCATTTCTGAAACGTTCATTAGTCACAACTCCCAACGGTGTTCTGTTTTGCGAAGGACAGCGGCCTATTTAAATTTTATGTTCACGAAAAATAAATAAATGATTAGGTACAAGCTCATTTTCCAGGAAGTGGGATTTGCTTACTAATAACTAGTCAGCTTACATCTATGGGACTAAATTACTTAAAAAAGTACATAAAGTATTGTTAGGTACCTATTCGATGGTTTACATTTGTAAGAACTTTACTAAGTTGTAGTAGACCTGGTAAAAACTGCTGCTGCTGCTGTGTGGAGCAATGGAGCAATAGAGATGGAAGCTGTAAACTTTTTGAAGCTACAAGAAAAAAACGGAATATAAATAGCTGTTCATTGATGTTTTACTGGCCCACTAACCAATACCGACGTACATAAGTATAACTTTGCGGTACATAGTATAAGCGCATACGTGAATCGGGATCGTAAAATGCGGCGCTTTAATTGCCATAAGCGGTTTATTTCATCGGAACACGTCTCGAAAAAGCGGGACGCGATCGCTGAAATAAAAATCTTAATATCATATAGATGCCGTACCTAAATTTTATGTAGGTAGATACTCTTAAGTTAGCCTTTTTATTATATACGAGTATATGAAGTTTCGTTTTGGTAGCGTGATGGGTCTTAGCTCTATATCACCCACCTATGTGATATGACACTGCCTCGTAATTAGCTAGCAAGTGGGCGGAATGATATATATTTTTTTTTTATTCTTTACAAGTTAGCCCTTGACTACAATCTCACCTGATGGTAAGTGATAATGCAGTCTAAGATGGAAGCGGGCTAACTTGTCAAGGAGGAGGATGAAAATCCACACCCCTTTCGGTTTCTACACGGCATCGTACCGGAACGCTAAATCGCTTGGCGGTACGTCTTTGCCGGTAGGGTGGTAGTCTAGGTAACTAGTCACGACCGAAACCTCCCACCAGCCAGACCTGGACAAATTAAGAAAATCTCAATCTGCCCAGTCGGGGATCGGACCCAGGACCTCCGTCTTGTAAATCCACCGCGCATACCACGGCGCCACGGAGGCCGTCAATAATTATTCTAATAAATAATAATTCTAATGATATTTTGTGTAAGCAAAATGTACTGTATGGTATAATTAAAGTTACTGAGGCACTTTCTAATTAAATTTACTTACAAGCTGCTAGCTAATTATTATTTAAATCATGTCAGCTTGGAATGAATGGTGCCTAACTATCTAACAGGAATGCAACCTTACAGCCTACAGCGTGACTTATATACGTGTATAAGTATATCTAATACATACTATATTAATTTGTACAAAGGAAAAGGAGATTTAAACCCGCGTCTTACTAGACACGGGCATAAGTTAGTTATTTCTGCATATCGTCTCCAAAGAGTAAAAAAACTTTTTGGTGGTTTGGGTGTACTCTTCTTTAACAAGATCTCCAAGACTGATGGGCCTGCCAATACATAGCTTTAAGCAATGTGTTAAAAACATTTGCTTAGTCGATGTTAATACACCATTGATGAGTTCTTTAATGATAACGATGCTTGGAGGCCGTTGGATCAGTTTCCACCTTCACACAGGAAGTAATACTATAAGAACATAGTCGTTTATGTTATAACCATTTTATTGTAGAGCACGTTGGGTTAAGTTAGTTCACAATTCCGATTTGTTTTTTTTTTAATTTTTCAGTATTTGAACCAACCAACACCACGGTCTGAAGCCGTTAAGGCATTAGACCAATGAGGCAGTTACTTACGTATGTTTAAACATTTTTTGTATTGCGTTTTGCGGTGCGGCCTCTTCAAAGGCGAGTTGACAAAGCTACACTTCGTTTATTCTCGTTATTTGTTTATCGTTAGACAGGTGTCGATGGTCGCCGCACTGTAGCCGAGGCTCGCTGCACAAAAAATATAACTTATTTTCTGCATTCGACGTTGTACGAATGGCTATAGGAAATAAAAGAATCTGTGAACTGGCTGTTCTCGTTTAAAAGTAGGTAACGTTTCATGTTTTCCTGGTACTCGCAATTTTTTGACGACTTTTTTATATTTGACCATAATCGCAAATTATAACATACTCAACATTTGGACATGGTAACGTCTGATTGGGTCTTTTAGTTTAAAATTAAAAGTGTAAATTATAATATACCTACTAGTGGAAGATGAAGAATTAATGTAAATTAAGTAAATGCTCAGTGTTCTTGACTATTAAGTATTTGCGCATTTGAAATAAGATGAAATGTTTTTTTTATTGTTTATTACGCACGATTGCAACTGCACTGTTTAATTCCTCACTACGCTCAGGATTCTATTTATGAATCCTTTTCTATTGAATTTAAAAATTAAAACACGATCTAGCTGCAGACAATAGTGTCTTTTCTCATACGTATGCTGGAATGGTATTCCGAGGTCTATTTTTCCTAATACTGCTTGGATATTAATGATTTATAGGCATATCCTATATAGGCAACCATTTTTCAACTCACATTTATACTTGCTATGAGGTGTGATCATGGGCAAGCGCGAGATCCTCGTATGTTAGGTCTGATATTACGAATTCACGAACCACCGCAAGTTAACGTAAAAGAAATTGAAGCCAGTTATCTCATATATAAATATAGAGTCATTGAACTCTCCCAAGGCGTTCTAAAACGTAAACTACATTCTGTTTGCAAAACAAAAATAGATCTCAAATATTTCGCGTGTGGGAAGGCGGTGATGGGTTATCAACGTGTTTATTGAAGTAAAAAAGTAATTTTCCCTTTTATGAATCTATCCCCACTATTGGACTTTTCTAGCACAAGATGCTGTGAAGGGGAAAAAAGGGAGCCGTGATAGCTCAGTGGATATGACTCCTGCCTCCGATTCCGGAGGGTGTGGGTTCAAATTCGTTAATGCAACTTTTCAATTGTGAGCATTATAAGAAATTAAATATCACGTGTCTCAAACAGTGAAGGAAAACATCGTGAAGAAACCTGCATACCAGGGAATTTTCTTAATTCTATGCATGTATAAAGTCGTGGTGGACTATTGGCCTAACCCCTCTCATTCTGAGAGGGGACTCGAGCTCAGCAGTGAGCCAATTATGGGCTGATAATGAAAAAATGCCGTCGCTAATATTTTATTCGTTTTTAATATGGAATGTATATTGTGTATTAATAACTAACGGACTTTAGTTCGTGTGAAATTTCGTTTTTCAGCAATTCCGCGGATAATAAGTATATGTGCTGTACCAAAGTCCGATAACAAAAAATATCAAAATTGTTTCAGCGATTTACGGCCAGTTTCTTCATCGCAAGTAACAGTCAAATTAACGTCATAAATCAAAAGTGACGGTCTTATTCACTCAAAAATAAAGTCTTCTTTACTTTACTACTTTTACTGTTACTTTAGCTTTACATGAAGAAACAGGCTGTTAGCCGTGAAAAGGTAGCAGACAGACATTAGAAATGTAGTAATCAACCCGATTGACGTCCAATTAGGCCCTTTGAAGGGATTTCGAAACTTGTATGAGCGGTTTGTGACTAAAAATTGTGTTAGAAAGGAGTTGCGGCTAAGACGGCGGTCGGATGACGTGTCCTTTTGAAACCGGAAATGCACACAAGAACCGGTTGCGGTGGCAAGGACACAAGGGTGCGGGTTCGAGTCCGTTATTTTCCTTTGTCCGAGACTAGTTAGCAATTACGTGTTGTGGACCTCGGTATTTTGTATTATTACGGAAAAAATACTTACGAAAAATGTACTCACCTATTTGCAAAAAAAAAATCTCGAGAATTTCTCACACGAATTACTTGCTGTAAATAATTCGTTTGCTTGTCAATGTGTTTGTTTTACAGGCGCACCAACCTGCATAAATTCCAAATTCATCTCTACTACAACAATACTAGAAAAAAAAGGATCGTGGTTCTGTTTTTCTGTAACTTGTCTGTCAAGAACACACGTGCAGTGGTGCCAAAATGTTGTGTCTTGAGTTTAAACAGGTGACTTTTGCCCCAAGTTGCTTGTTGAGCATTCGCATCTAATTATAATTTGTCTTTGTTTATCTTTTGGGACAGCAGTGACTAGGGTTGCCACCTTTTGAATGCCAATAAAATACAAAAAAAGTATCTATACAATTATTGTGTCAAAATGAAGTACATTTGCTATTGTATTAATTAAAATAAATAATTATTTTTAATTAAAAATATTTACACGGTAAATAAAATTCAGGCGGAAGAAATATTTTTACGTAGATACTTTATTGTACAACTAGGACGCCCGCGAATTCGTCCACGCGAAGTTCAGTTTTTCTCAAACCATGGATTTTTTCTTGATACAACAAACTATTTCTGTTACTGAATAACCTCTATCTAACAGTGAAAGTAACGTTAAAATTGGTTCCATATGGACAAACAAGCAAAAAAATTAAAAAAAGGTCATTGTGTGTTAGTATCGTGTAAATAACTATAAGCACTTATTTTGAAATCACAGACAGACACTCCATTTTATTTCTATCTAGCGATTACCCAAAATAAAGTCTGTACATGTGGCAACCCTAAACCGTGACACACGTTTTGTGCAGACGTGCACTGGATATTGTATTTAAAGTTAAACTATTCCTAACTAAATCTTAATTAAATGTTCTTGAGGTTTCTAAAATGGCATAGTTTTCGTGATAAATCTCTAAAGTGCCTAATTTGTGCAACTATACTGCATTGCTACTAATATTATAAATAAGGGAATAATTTCAATAATCGACAATATAATTTTTGACTAAAGAGCAAGTAAATCATCATTTATATTACCAGCTGATGGATGTTTACTGTTGGACGTTTGCCTCATAAGACTTCCAAACACAACGGTCTCGAACCGCCATCATCCAGCAGCTTTTCGACCGGCGGGCCGACCAACACTGCGCTTTCCAGTGCGGAGTCACTATTCCAGCACCTTGGGATCCAACATCCATCGCCTCTTCGAACTATATGTCCTGCCCATTGCCATTTCAGCTACGCGACTCGTTGAGCCATGTCAGTGACTTTGGTTCTTCTACGGATCTCCTCATTTCTGATTCGATCACGCAATGATACTCCTAGCTCGTTCCATCGCCCGCTGTGTGACTCTGAGCCTTCTTATGAGGCCCATAGTTAGCGTCCAAGTCTCAGAACCATAGGTCCACTGGCAACATGCACTGTTAGAAAACTTTTGTCTTTAGGCACTATAAGCATAGCTTCCTTCCTAAGGATTACATTGCAAGGTACATCGCCTTAAATTATCTCTTCAGTTACGGTTAGTTAATTTTATAACTCCAGCGGACGCCCGTGGCTCCGTTCGCGTGATATTGTTTTTCACAAATACTGCAGGAAGCATGGATTTATCCGGGATAAAAAGTAGCCTATCTTCTGCTCTAAGGTCTAATTTATACCGAATTACATCCAAATCGGTTCAGCTGTTTAGTGGTGAAAAGGTAATAGACAGCCAGCTAATGTTTGGGCTATTTGTTTATGATTAGTCATTAAAAAAACTTTATTTTACACGGACAAACAAACAGCTACATAATTAACTAAATTAATTACTTAGCTCGAGCACAAAAAGGCAGCCCTTTGCACAATTTAAAAGGTAATAAAAAAAATGGCTACATTGTCAACTCATTTACGTTATTACTGCAAATTGAAACATAACATTGTCAATAACAGATTTCAGAATTCGTAATATAAAGGCGAAATTTTCATGTTTTTTGGACTTACTCATGCATGTGCTCGTAATTGGGATGTAAATATAATACTTATTTCGTTTATAATAAGCTACATCCTTAAATATTAACGCCCAATGATATTTAAATGAACCGAGTTATACAAAGTGCGTTGTAACTACATTGTTTTCCATTTATTTTCATCGCTTTTGAATTCAAGTGAGGAATAAACTTTTCAGTAGAGACTTGGTGAGTCAACATCTGAAGATGCTCAGCGAAGTAAAGGCGCGTTGGGAACCCTCGTAACTTTAATTTTAAGTTTTCGACCAATTATTATCACCATTATGTAATAATATTATTACTTGACGTTTCGAAAGTGATTTTAAACTAAGCCTAATTGACTTTGACTTACATTAAAAATGTTTTGTCGGGTCTGTGTGGTACAGACAGTGTGGTTTTCGAGATAAATATCGAATTATTATCATCATCATTATATATTTTTAATGAAACACCAGATATAAATAAAAGAAGGGATTCGAAAGTTACACAGTTCAACCACGCTGTACTAATATGGGTAGACTTGTGAAAGTGTTCAACCCTACAACATCAATATCTTTGGCGCTATTCTGTTACGATGTTTTACAACTCGCTAGTGTGAATTTCGAATTCGTCTTTGTCTATCTCCATCACATCGTTTCTCTGTCTCTCTATATCCTATTTCTTTGAAAAAAAAGGGTGCTAAAAATAAGTGTTACCTTAAAAAAAATGTTAGAGCCTGTTTAGAGCGTAGCAAAATATATTAAAAGGGCCCTAGCGACAAAGTTAATAGTTGCAGATATTACTTAGATGTAGAGACAGAAGACCTGCCCAGCCGTTACTCCCAGAAGAAATAACTCATAGCTAAATAATCTCATAACATACAGCGAACGCGTCTTGAATGTTGATGCGAATAGAAGCGATGCCGCGCAAGGCTCAGTGTGAATTCGCCCTAAGCTCGTGCGATGCGTCATGCCTAATATATTAGTCTCACGAGAGATTTTTATCCGTTTTTTCCCTTATTTTTGTTCTGATAAATTAACCTCAACGTAGCAGGCTTTGTGCAAAGAATGTTATGAAAAAATATAGAACGTTGTAATACATAAAAAATAATAATTAAGGTCTACTGTTCCACATGACGATAATCTGGTTAAAGCCTAAAAGGAAAAAGTATCAAAATACTTGGACCTTGCTCACGAGATTACCGCCATGTGGAATGCTGAGTCGACTATTATTGTTCCTATAGTTGTTTCAGACAATGGTCTTATAGCGAAAAGCTCGACCAACATCTTAAGAAGCTTTCGCTTAACTGTTGGATCAAGAATCGGATACAGAAGGCATTGATTCTTGAGACGGCGCGTATTGTTGGGAAGTTTCTCACTGACCGCCGGTTGCTTGGGCACTCTTGTCCCGCAGCGGGAGGATTTATTTTTTTATAAATTTCTAATAGTGTTTTGTATTATATTTTTATATTAACATTGTTAAAAATTAAAAAAAGGACAAATAAAGAAATGAGAGAAAAAAATGGTCCATGTAGATAGATAGATAGCTTTTTAAGTAAATTTTAAAATCCAAGTATTACAGAAAGTAAAACAAGTAGATTAAGATACTTTATATTCAGTGTACCTATAACATCTGAGGACTTGAAAGTACTGATTTACTTTTTGATTCCCGAGTTTTATTTAATCCAGCAGCATATAACAACGCAGTCTACGTCCAGGTGTGTCACATTCCCTGGCTGAGGAGCAGTCAAAACACCCACTATAACCAACCGAGCCGCCAGGGTTCTAGGGATATCAAAGAATCGAGAGCAGGCAATCTGACGCCGTGGTACCAAACGTCAGCTTTAGTGATTTTTATGTTCTTTGTTCGTATCTATTCCTAGCTCAATTGCTAACTATTCATATAAAAGTAGTAGAAGGGGATCGGCGAAAATAATATCTATAAAAACCGCGGAATTAAAGCGATCTTCTAACTAATTTAGTTGGAAAATTTGAACTCGACTCTACGAGTATGTGTTACATAAATAAGTTTCCAATTACTCTCTCACGGTTATCACAAACACTTTCAATATCTTCATTTAACCCCGTCTGTTAACATTTAGACAAACACTTTCTAACGTAATTATATTTACAAGCATGAGAAATCTATTGTTCTACTATAGTGTATAGGATTTTTACATTTCGCGATAAGGTTCCGACACGACGTCAATCTTTACTCTGACGACGTCGTTTAATTTTAAGTAACATTAACAAAATTGGTCTGGAAACTATTAACATATTAAATACTTACTCCTATAAAAAGTATATGTTGAAAACTTCTTTAATGTATCTATGTTTTCCCATAACAACATAGCAGAATTTCAGTTTATGATACTAAATTATTAACTATTTGTACAAGTTACATTAGTAACAGTTACAATACAATAGTTTATTTATTGTTTATTGTTAGAATGCAAAGCATTAGTGAAACCTACTTTTCATTGGATGCAATTTTTATTACAATCTCATCGTATTTTCTTACAAGCGTGTAAGATTGCCTTCTAAAAATATATCGTACGATATGCAGTAATTTATCGTATAGTATAAAGACACGTCCATCTCACGGTGGGTATCGTGTCGCATTGTTAACAGTTTTTTCTTACATAATACATGGCTTGTCTGTACAAGATAAGTTATTAAGGAAATTTATTGATTTATGCTTACAGCAACAATGGTAAATATACCCAATTAAATACCTGATTAATTAAGGAGATTTTCACGTACACGTAGAGACGGCGATTGTCAGTAACTTGGTAATTATATATTTTGGGCTGCCATTGTTTAAACAAGCAACGCTTTTATTATGTTTCTTGTGTATGTCATATCACGTGAATTTTATGTCACTAAGCCTAAGTTTCATGTAGATATCATTTAACACTTCTTGGCCCATGCCATCTCTCTTATTAGGGTTCAGATCCATTCGTTGTACAATTGTTTGGCTGAAAATTTACATCATCGCCATCATCATTAGCTTGATTGTCCCAGTGGAGAACTCCGCCGCCTTATACACGAGAGGGTGATTCACCACGCGGTATCAATGGGGTACAGTTGTTTGGCTGAAAATTTCCATCATCGCCATCATCATTAGCTTGATTGTCCCAGTGGAGGGCTTAAGCCACCATATAAATACACGGGAGGGTGATCCACCACGCGTTATCAAAGCTGTACAGTTGTTTGGCTGAAAATTTACAACATCGCCATCATCATTAGCCGTAGAAGTAGGTGCGAGAGGATTACCAGCAATAACTCTCTATAACTTACTTAAAGACCTTGGCCTCTCTAGAAGTGCAGCTAGTTCTATATTAGAACGAGTATCCAAAGCTGCTCTAATAAAATTTAGATAGGCAGGAAGAACAACACGAGCAGAGAAGGGGAGTGTTGATCGATCGTCAAGGAATTCCTTTACCCTACATCCAGTAGTCACAAGTCCTGGACTTTGTTTGTTTTTTTTCTCACTATCACGCGATGGACCCGGCACCTGCACGGTGAATCCATGGAATGCTAAGATATTCGTATCTCTTTGTCCCAGTGGAGGACTCACGCCACCACATATAGACACGAGAGGGTGATCCACCACGCGGTACCAATACGGTACAGTTATTTGGCTGAATATTTCCATCATCATCATCATTAGCTTGATTGTCTCAATGGAGGGCTCACGCCACTTTATACATGATATGATGATGATGATAAACCACGCTGCTCCAATGCGGTACATTTGTTTAGCAGAAAATTTCCTTCTCTAATATTATACTGTTCAATACACAAATGGCGAGGAAGACGGATGGAGAGTTTAAAAGTAATTAGCGATGGGACCAGCGAACATCCATCCCGGGAGCTAGGGTTGGCAACTCACATCGTTTGAATAAACAATTTGACGTGAGTAATTGATTTATTTACAAGCTAGTTGTTTGTTAATACAATTCGTTAAATAGTTAAACGCTTGTAGTTCTTTTTGATGTATGGCTAAGTGAATTAAACATGTTAACTCACACAATGTGTATTTAAAATATGATTGGATATTATAGCATGGATTAGGAGGTTATGGTTAGAATGGAACAGCATTCGGGCCTCGGAATATGGTACCTTTTGAGCCTTTTTACAAAAAAAAACAGAAACAAGAGAGAGCTTCAGTAACTTCACAAAGGCAGCCTTCTCATTCCTTAATCATCGCTATCAACTCTCTAAGAAATAATAATCTTTAATATCTGTATTAGGAATTAAAAAAAATCTATTCAGGGTTTTGCTTCGTTTGAGCTAAGTCGTGAGAGTTGAGTTTCGATGTGGAGACTGGAGGTGGAGAGCCTACCTAACATACTTGATTAACATATTTAAATTTACAATTTGTGACAACCCTAGTCAGTGCATCGAGGCGGCCATGATTAATGGCGGCGGGCAAAGAAAACAACGCTTTGGCTTTAATAATGTGTGCCGGAGTACTTCTTCCGAATCACGGTGCATTGTGAACTACACTTTATACAAATTTCCGCATAATTTAAACCTCATTAGACCACCGGTTTACTACCTCGTTGGTCCAGTTCTATGTAGCCTCGCATCTCAAGGTCTAGGATTCTCTCTTAGGAACTCCCGGGTCGGGTCATGGAAAACTGAACATTCTTTTCTTTTATAGTTATTTTGCCACTGTCATTGTAGCGCAAGTGTTTTTCTTCTCTCGGATTCGCCTCATTGAAAAGTAGACTGCACTAGTGTTATAATCGCTAATTACGTGCAGTGGCATACAATACATTCATCATTGTAGCACGGTTTACCCGTGTAGTAATGAACGTTACCAAACGACCTGTTTGAGGTTTTATAATGAGTAGATTACGAAATCGTATGATAGAAAAAGAATTTTCCAGTAGAAATCCTGGCTCGGAGAATTTGGTGGTGTTACACCCGTGTCTCGGAGATCACCTTAAATTTTCGGCCTATGTCGTTATCATCTTAAGACAGTGATCGTCACAAAATAAAACATTCCCCTATTTATCATAATTACATCATACGTATTGGAGTGGCAGGTTTAAGCGTCATATCCCTACAAACTGGGAGGTCTGACAAAATAGTGGTCCATTAAAATAAGCTGATAATAGTAACCATTACCAACCGAAAGTGACTCAAAATATCAACTAAATAACTTCTTTATCAGAACAGTGAAAACTTTCTTAACATTTCGTGAATACGCCGCGTTGTACTCGCAACGTCGGAATCGGAATGTCAGCTCAGTGCGCCTTTGTTAATTACATTAGCACATACCTCTGTACTGTTCGAGCCTTTGTAGTGCCGGCTGTTTGAGCAATTGTTGGCTACGTACCCGCCAACGTTTGTACAAATTAAAGTTACTGTTCACTCGACTTTGAAGCCTTTATAGCTTGACTGTCAAGCCGGTCACATATTGGAGAGATCTTCTTACGCCAGCTAGTCACGATCAAGTGTACTCTCAAACCTGCAGGATGCTTGGGGATGTTGGCAGTGAAAAAATATCAAAACTGCCGAAAAACCTGATCTGGCGTTCATTCTATGGCGTTATATGAGACTGGCGTTATTTTTATTCACGGCCATAACGAACCCCGCTGGACTATTGTCACATACCCTCTAATTCGTATTTGTAATGCCGGCCAACGTTTGTACAAATTTAAGTTAACGTTCACTTAACTTAAATTTGTACAACTTCTGCCTCAACAGCTTAAACGTCAAGTTTATTTCAGGCCTTTCTCGTCCGCCGGACAATTGTCACACACGTCTGTGTAATAATCGTTACTTTGAAGAAAATTGAGGTCTTGATTTTAATCTATGTTTATAAATATTCTAAGTTTATAAATATGGCCGCTACAGTTAAGACTCGGAGTAAATTAAACGCGACGTCTTACCTAAAAATAGCTCAATGGTAAGTATGTTTTTGTCAAAATTAAGACCACCAGACTACAACTGAGCTGATTCCGAAAATATAAAAACCTAATTGAACCGGTCTGAGAATTGAACCTAAAATCTCTTTGTTTTAAACCATGACATTCCTAATTAATCCAAAGAGGTTGGTCAAATATGATAAATATTAGTTGGTATAGCTATGTTTTGTTCCACAGTAAAAAAAACATTGATTATAAATAGAAACAATTTTTAATATGCAGATTATACATCGACAGTTACATTTATTCTTAAGAGTAGATAACGTCTCTAAACCTATGTCCCAACGATTCTACTTTAATGGAAGGACGATGTAAAAGGTCGAAGGTAAGAACACTTTATTTTCTTGGAATATTCCTTACCGACTTTCCATTATAACCTTCGCTGGCATTAAGCCAACGAAGCTTAAAGCGTGAACCTTAAACATTGGGCAATACACGTATTTGAAGAATTTAATCCAAGTGAGAACCTCTTGGAAATTTCTATTCTACTTCATTCTAAATAAATCTTACAGACGTTCAGTTTTAATTGTGCAGTTTTGTCTAATCGAAATTTCAATTAGGATAAACTTACGGACACTACATACTTATTCAACTTAGCAGTTCGACTGTTCAGTTAAAATTGCACGTCTGTAGCACGCGTTATGGTGCCTTTAGCGCTAGAGCGTGTCGTAGTCAGACCTATGTCATTTCATAAAAGCTAAAAGTTTGTCAAGTAGGTACGGTAGGCATATATGGATTATGGAACATGGTTGTTTGGGGGGTAGCTGGTTTCAAAGGCTCAGACATGTGACAATATCATCATCATTATCAGCCGATGGACGTCCAATGCTGTACATAGGCCTCTTGTATGGACCTCCAAGCATAACGATCTCCGCCGCCAGAGCCGCCAGCTTCCAGCGGTTTCCTGCAATCCGCTTGATGTCCTCGGTCCACCTAGTGGGGGGTCGGGGGTCGCCATTCCAGGACCCCAACGTGACAATATATTGTGTCATATTATCTGACAATCGTCCAAGGACAGTCCATCGGAGATGTGATTCCAATATTTGACCCATACATACTAACATCAAATCTGGTAATTCAAAATGTATTACAAATTATAAATTGAATCGAACTCTGCAGGTTAATTTACTAAATTTGACGAATATTGGTTGACATGTATGAAATTGAGATTCAATGTAAAAAATGTCATACGGTGCCTACTGACAACCCTTCGTGAATATCATACAGTAGGTAGATGACATTTCTCAGTTGATTTGATGTTTATTTTATTAGGTTGTTAATATAAACCAAATTGGTGAATAGGCCAGCTGGATTTCTGAATTATGAGTATGAACAACAGGGCTTTAAAATTATCGTTGGAACACCATTATTCCATTGTCGTAGTTATTTTACATTGAAAGTTACAATAAAGTTCTTGTATGCCCCCAAGAACATCCCAACTTTATTTATAAGTTCGTCCAGAATTACAGCCAGCCGCTTTTCAATCAAACAACATACTTTTGCGAACTTTTAAAAAGTAATAAAACCCAACTTGGTCCAACATTGGCTTCACACATGTATACCAACAATTGCCTACGTGTAGACAGTAAAGAACTCTTTGTGGAAAGAGTTGTTAAACTTTTTTACAATGCTTTGTGTACTTTCACAGCGGTTTGAACGCGATGTATGTACTACCGCCAGTACTTGAGAAGGCACAGCCTAGCAATCATGTAGTTTGGTTACGTGATTACGTGTTTTATGTATAATTTCAATTACTTAACCTCTAACTTGGTCGGTATATCACTGAATTTTAACTGTTGCTTAAGTAATCCTAGTTTTTAATTTTATGGTATTGTATAAGTGTGCGGTTTTTCAATATCTAACATAATCTATACTGATATTATAAAGCTGAAGAGTTTGTTTGTTTGCACGCGCTAATCTCAGGAACTACTCGTCCGATTTAAAAAAATCTTTTAGAGTTGGATAGCCTATAGGCTATATTTTCCAACCACGCGGGTGAAACCGCATGGCGTCTACTAGTGTAGTGAAATAATTCGTGACATTTGAAATTTGGTACGATAACTCATTATAGATAACTTAAATAAAAACTAAATTATACGCGGGCATAGTCGTGGATAAATCCATTTTTTTAAGAAGACGCGGTACTTCCTCAGATGTAAACGTAAACTATGCCAATAAGCAAACCGTTTCTTTGATTGTTAAACCGCGTTATTACGGCGCTGGGAATTCTGTATTTATTTTTACTACCCTCTAACAATGGCTAATGTATACTTCCTTACGCGCTTCAAACGAATCAAGTGACTTTCTATTCTAAAATTATTTACGATTTTTAACTTGCTCATATTTTCACTGTGTATGTATTAAATCCGACACTAGTATATTTTAATTAATTTTATTTTGATTTTAAAAAAAATTATCGAAACTGTATAGATATTTTTCTAATTAATTGAGTAATTTACTCGTAATTGTTTATATCGTCAAATTAGCCAGAAAGGAGATATACTCATATAAGATTTTTAGGCCGTAGACAGAGAGGTAGGTTCAATTTTGACAATACGGCGGCACGAGTAAGCAAAAATTTGTCTACTTTTGGAAGTCGGATTGGCATAGACCAACGACGGAAATAGTAGGTACAATATATTGTCGTTGGCGTAGACACATACTCCGTCCACGTTGGATTTTGTGGTAGGTGTACAGACAAGCATTTGATAAATTAATAGACAATTGACAGACAATACAGCGCGTTGGTGTTTAAAACTAAAGGAATGATGAAGGATGAAAAATTATAACGAAACGCCCCTTTAATCTATACACAAAAATTCACATGTTTTGTCATCTTACCTCTACATCTTAAGCTGCCAGTATCAGTTTTGCTAACTAATAATGAAGCCCAACTTCCCAAAATAGATAGACTATACAAGGTGGAAAAGTAGTAATTCGAATGAAACATCAATTTCAGAACGATACGCAGTGATACTCTCGGGTAAAACCAAATGCAAATTCCTTTATAAATCCCGACGTAAATAAAGTAACGTCGTTATAATATTGATGCTGTTGGTAGTCTGTTGTCGTATATAAATACTTACCGCGTTAGTTTGCGGGCACGGCGGTTTTTGTTCGGCACGCGTCGAGCAATTTCGACGCGGTTTATTTTGGAAAGAGGGTATCTATACAATTTACTTGGATGTCAGCTGTTTTATTTGATTACTAGCGCCCGCAACTTGGTATACGTGAAATTCAGTTTTTAACTAATCCCGTGGATAACAAGTATGCCTGTATGTTGTTGCAGAACCTCTTCCATCTACCAGTTATCCCATTTAAATTTCTTCTGCCGTTCTAGATTTGGTCTTTTGGAAGGTTGATTGTGTTATATTTATTTACACGACACTCATTTCGTGTAAATATTATAAGCATTTGAAAATCATATATTTTATTTATAATGCGTATATCATAATCATGTATTTTATTTATATACGTATTGATTTATTGAGCTACTAGCTATTAAACATTATAAACCCAAGTCTGAAAACTCGCATTTTATCAGCGTAGTGAAAAGTTCCAAGACGTGGCCCTTATTTTTGGGAAAATGTAAATTAAATTGGTTTAGAAGGTAAATTTAGAAGGTTGCTTAATAATTTCAAAGATACTTATTGTGAGTAAGAAGGAAAGAGGAAACTGGAAGGACATTCCACATAGTTGCAGTATGATAAGAAGGTAGTAAACCGCTTAACAGATCCTAGAGAGAAAGAGAGATCGACTAAGTAGCGGTGATCTCTGTGATACATCCCATAAAGTATATTATATACGCACGGACAACCCCAAAAGTTTCCGTAATAAGAATTTATGTCGACCTTTTATCTTACTCTGACCGAAAATCTTGTGCACGCCAGTACCCCAACGTCAATATAAGTCACTTTATGAACATGTGTTCTAGAGGTTTATTACAAAACGAGTTGCGAACTAACTAAATTAATACATAAGAAACTTCTGATCCTTATTTGTTCGGAAATGGGCGAATAAATCTGAGTGCCTCGGCCGCCTCTAGCCGGATATTAAAATGTGGTTTGCGCTATCTCGTGGAGATATATAACTATTTAATAAAGATTTTGTGACCGAAAATACGGATTCTAAATGCGAACCATGTATGTCCGTATTATAAAGGAAATATCACGTCCTGAATATCACGCCCTGAGTTAATAAACAGTGAATAAATTGACAATAATTCTAATAAAAACAGATGGACATATACAGTGTTTATTAACGTACTTATATCTATCGTAACGTGGCCGCGCAGATGTTGACAGACTGTACAGTTATATACGTTAATAAACACTGTATAGAACAATATTATTTTGTCTGTCACGACACGTGTCTGGCACGCTAAATGTCTGTAGATATAAGCGGACCTTGACAGTTGAACCGATCCGCAGTGTTATCACATCTAATTCGCAGTAACATCTCAATAACCATTCTCGTGCGGACTGTAATTAAACTAGTAATTAGTTGATACGTGCAGCCGGAAGGCGGCGTGCTCGTCGCTTTCATTCAGCATTCATGTGGTGGATAAAAATGTCTGTTCCCATAGCATCTTAATCTGAGATACTATTGCAGATAGAAACTTTATTTGGTCTTTTTGTTGAAGTCAATATTTGGACATCTTCATGTCAGTGTTCTGTTTGTTGTTCTTATTTGAGATATAAATAATCAATAAATTTTACAGCTGTACCATGAAATATATACCCTTACGTATTGGAATACCCTTTCGTAGTCAATATCCCTTGGACAAATTCTATTTGGTTCCTCGATCTTGATTCATACTGCGATAATATGGAATGCAGAATGCTGTCGTTGTACCTATTATTTGGATATCTTCGAGTCAAGAGTGAATTGGCACGTTCTATGGAAGAACGTTTTACCGTGTATGTATAATACGAAAATATGTGTAATATCAAATATGAGCGTGCAAGCTGAGTTGATTAAAATTTGGAGCAATCGCTTAAAAGGCAGCTCCCGTTTTGTGGAATGTCCTGACCCTTTTTCTTTGCGGCACATCAGTATGTCTTAGACGCTTTGAGGAATAAGGAACTTTTATTATTATGCTCGAATATAGTATCTTAGTACTAATGTAAATGAGTTTTGCCTGGCAATCATTCACTCACTGTATAAGTGTCCAGTGTTTGTCTGAATACTCAGAATGCTATTTTTATGATGCGAACACTTTTCCAGTACATATTTATTTAGTACAGTATAAAAAATAATAATGGAGTAGTACATATTATATGACAATTAGCTAGGTACTTTTATCTGAAAGCGAGCTACATAATTAAACTGTTAATTAGTTGAGTCATGGAACCGGAAGATGTGAGCGGCGCTTTCATTCCGCACCAATACAGCGGATAAAATATTTACATACTCGCTCTGTATCGGCTTGCTGAAAGAAATTAAAAACCCTTCATGAATATCGACTAATACTGTGTACTTGGGAGTGATATTACGTGAGGTACTTCTAATAATTATGTCACCCCCTCGATAAAAGGCAGTTACGCTTTTTTGACAGCGCAAGTTTCGAATTAGTCTCTATATCTTTCTGCAGTATCCTATTCGACAAAGAGATACATGAAAGTGGGACGCGCACTGTCCAGTTGTAAAACATTATTGTTATTACAGAATACCGCTATTTTGCGTCAGTCTTGTTGAAGTTTTTGACTCAATTTCATGTTTTAACGCCACCTCTTCTAACTATGGCATCCTGACTGCGTCATTGGTTCCGAAAGATCGATCACGGAGGTTATGAATCCTGAGTCGACTAAGCAAAAAATAATTACATATTCTTACGCTTTACGAGTATAGACAAAAAAATGAAACCATAACTCATTAGGTACTGGTTTTTATAAATTTCTTTGTAACTTTTTAAGTCGAGTGAAGTGTAAATGGCTGTACATTAGTCTTTTGCTCCTAAAATTCTAATACGTGTCCAAGTAGTTTCTTTGTTTCGTTATACTTCAGAAGGTTTCTTGGGCACTATAATCTGATATAGACTTTTAATTTTGTCATTTGCTTTGGATTACGATTTGTTTAAGCTTTTGAAATAAAATTTTAATTATGTCTACGTAAAGCGAACGGCAGGTATTGTATCGGCTCCCGGCTGACGTAACTAATTACGAGTCAATTAATTAACCCGCTCACTTGGGAACGGCAGTTGTAATCGAGTTCTTTATTGAGATACGGCGTACCTGCCTACGAGTGTACTGTTTTTGCGAGATATTCTCATTTTTAATCCGGATAGCGTTACGAGCTTGAATGATCCTGTCATGAATTTCCAATTATATCGGAGGGCCCAATGATTGGAATCTACTATTACAGTAGTTTGAACGCTGAGCTCAAGTAGTCGGATTGTGTCGTGCCCATTTGAGATCATAAAATATCCTTAATGACTACGCCCTGTAGTTCAATACACCCGTCGCTGTTACTTCGTTCATTATTACTCATTATCATTTTCATAATTATCAACCCATATTCGGATTACTGCTGAGCTCGAGTCACCTCTCAGAATGAGAGGGGTTAGGCCAATAGTCCACCACGCTGGCCCAATGCGTATTGGCAGACTTCACACAGACAGAGAATTCAAGAAAATTCTGTAATATGCAGTTCCTAGTATTTCCTTAAAATGTTTTCCCTTTATCGTTACATAAGTACTATAAAGATATTTTTACTTAGCGATTAAATATTATCACAATGCATTATCGGCATAGTACCTGTAGAAAAACAGGAAAAAAAAACCAAAAGAACGAAATCACAGAAAAACAACCATTGTTTTTACTGTATTCTTAACGATAAGAAAGAAAAGTGACTGTATGCGGTACGTATCTGTGTGGCCTTGTTGTACCTGGAAGATTATTTTCCGGTTTTCGAGATTGTCCTTTTAGTAAACGTTGATATAAACACGAAAGTATGACGCATTTTACAACTTACGGTCATTCAAAAGTGTAGTTTACAGTCGTCATAAAACTTTATTCACGTATTTTATTACTTAGTCAAAATAAAATTTCAACATTTTTATTCTGTTACGTGTTTCCCTACAATTTTGTTGGACATGTTTTGTTAAAATTAATCTATATAAAATAATTTTGCGGCGCCCGAAATGGTCTGAGTCGGCTAAGTCGCCATCTTGTGCCATCTGTCACACGAGTATGCCATCTTGTGACGTCAGCTGCGCGGGAGAGTCTTTTATTTTTAATTTAAATATAGAATCTTCCAGCCAGGACTTCCGCTGGATTGTGATTATGTGAAAGGAGTTTTTATGTGTCTTTGATCGATTTATTTTGTTTTTTCGGTAGTTGTGGGAACCTATTTAGTAATCAATTAAGTATTATTAATTATTTGGCTAGTGGGAATCATATTATTAAAAAACCGGAAAATGAAGATAAGTTTCAGCGTAATAAACATTTCATTTAAATAACGTGAAACAAGACAGAACCGTGAACTTAATTAAATGAAATACAAATTGAACCAAACCAGAGAAAAAGAGGTAGGTATTAGTTCGCGCGATGACGGGTTTTGCTCATAATTAACATCCGACCAGATTCTTTTGGATTATCCAGTTTGTTTGCTAATTTTCCTCTTTTTTTTTGTGAAACCATTCCACCCTTCTTAGGTACTTACTTCTTCTTACTTTGTTTGAAAAATAAAGAAATCTCCAATTCGATAGTTAAATTGTAATCGTACAATGAAATTAAAAACTTCAAAAAACTTCTACATATTTATATCTACTTGTATGGACACGCATTTCAATATTGTATTGCACCCAAAATATTTTACTCCATTACACTCAGATAAAATTACATTCAAAATGGCGGACACTTATAGAGCCGTATAAAATTAATGTGTTGGTACGAATGAACGTAAATATAATATTTATAAAATATTAAAGAAAAAATGTTTTTTTTTAAATTATTAGTTAAGGGTCTGTAACGAGGTCTTGGGTCAATTTAATGGTTTATATTTTCTAAATTGACTTAAGTACGAGTTACAACCCTACCAGCAAAGTTATACTGCCAGCCAGAATTTAAATTAAACGAGAATGGAATTATCAGAATTTGATATGCTCCCTAAGAACGGATGACTTTTTGGAGTTTACTCCTTAATAATCGATTTTTCATATATAGCCCCCAATATGAAAAAAATATGGGCAGTAAAATTCGATGAACGAATGACAGCGTTACTTTTTTGTGCGCAACCTATTCTGCGCACCTTTCACTTTTCTGGCGAAGGTATTGAGACGTAGTTGGTACATAGTGTATGCTGTGGGGCAACACACATCTTTTTAGACAGTCGATCTGAAAGAGTAAACTCCATTCGTGCGTCGGAACTGTCTTCATCGAAAAAAAAAGTATTTTTTTTCGATGAAGACATGTTTATGTCCAATAACAAATATTGTCAGATGTTAAATTGTCTAAGGTATACTGAGAATACCGTTATTATTATCTGAATGTAATGATGAATATTTTATGAAGTCCGTGAACTCAGCATTACAAATAAAACTTATTCAATTCCGCTCAGGGCAATTGGGCGAGTTAAATAAACTGGAGCGGTCTTATAAATAAAATATTGCTCCATCACTTTAGCAATTCCGGTCTACCATCATATTAATTCTGAAGTTCATTAAATTCAAAACTTGATCTAAGGCTTTCACTCCATATTTTTCATAATACGAGAATGTCTCAATGAATCAGAACTCGTAAATTTTTAGTCGATGAAATCAGGAAAAATACTTACTCTATATCATACTCGTATTTCAATAACCTCATTTAGTAGGTGCGAGATAGCTACAATGTCACAAAAAATACTACATTTCTGGGCTTTGTTTTTTTAAGGTTCTGAAACGAGTCGCCATCTTCCTTGGTAATTAAATAGTTTTGGGCTAAATGATACCTATATTAATTATTATATAATCATTGAAGTAGACAGTAAGTATACTATTAGGCAATAATGACGAGCCATTAAAATTGTGTGGACATCAACTGTCAGCACAGAACGTAAAACTCTTAGGGTATGTTTAATAGGCGTAACAAAATATGACACATTAGAAATACCTGTACTTTTTACACCCGTGGTGGACATTGATGGTTCCCATAAATACCACATGATGATTCCACACCTTTGTAGCACGCTGATAGCAGATTACAAACGATTTTTAAGAAAGTACAATTCGTTAATTAAATAGTAACCTCTGGTTTGTTCATTGTAAAGTCTTCAACTTTAATTAAGTTTGAAGGGATCTAATAACAGCTAGAACCCTTTGGAATTAATAAAAGTTCAACGAGATCAAAAGATCAAATTCTAAATTTAATTTAAATATTGGTTTTTACAAAGGTGTGAATGCTATAATTAAACAATGTTTGAATGTAACGAAGTTTTGAAAACTATTTAGATTCGAACATTGTGAATATTTAAATTTCCATTAATGGCAACATTTCTGATTGCCTCATTCAATACGAGCTTTTTAGTCGATTGTGGGAGAGTGACATTCAATGCGATCACTTTATCAGCATTAACACTTTAACACTTTATCAGTTTTAACATTATAATATCAGCATTAACATTATGTCAATATGCTAACAGCCTGCCATAGCCAGATCTTCTTTACTTATTTTATAAAAGCTGAAAGTTTGTCAGCCCATCCTCCAACCACAGGTAAATACGGTAACTGTATAGTTAGGACGTGGAGGTTTTGAGAGATAGCAGGTTTAAAGGGTTTTTGGGGTTTGAAAGAAAAGAAAGAAAAAAACGTTTATTCTAAAATTGTGCCACACACCACAATGCCTTAACACTATTGAAGCGTCTGATGCCTCAACCAACTGAGCAAGCCAAGACATTTTCTACGTGATATTATAAGATTTATCTTCTAGGCACTAGAGTCCTTTGTTTGGTCTTAATAGTGTTTTTCGAAAGATTCCCATGAAGCTAAGTGACTGGCGATAGGGGACATGATTCCTCATATTATGTTGAGGAAAATATGAAAAAAATTACGCTTTACACTTTAAACGTTTGAGGGTCTGGACCCTTGAAACCTGCTAACACCCAAAACCACATCACAGACCAAATATCTTACTTACCTGTGGTAGGCGCACGAAATTACAAACCGTCAGCTTTTTTGTGTTTGAAAGAGTTTCTACAATCTACTTCTAGATTGGTCCCATTTAGTTTTTATTACTTAAATTCGTGTGTAATAAAAATAACTTAAATAGGTGCTAGGACACACTAAAAACAGAAAAATAAAACCTTTTTAACAAAAATTTGAATCGACTTCAAAGACTCTACTCGGTTATTTTTTATTAACTAGAGTTTATATAAAATAAGGAAGGTCTGACTATCACAGTCTCTCTCAAATACATCACACAGATGCAAACTTTTTGCACGAAGGTCGCGTCATTCATTCACTCTGAACTCACTGTTATTGCTAACCTTTACTGACTGTTAGCGGTTAAAGACCTCGTAAAATGCAGTTATTATTTCTTTATTGCTTTCGTGATAGAGATCTTTGTCCTCTGTACTAATAGTTTCTATGTAATCCACTATTTGTCACGTATTATTTCATAAGGTTATGAAAATGTTATTGAAATTAATAAATAAGTAGAGCAAAAAATTGTTTATGTTCGTTGTATTTACTTTCAAATTCATATTATGACAAGTTTTCTTGTAAGTAATATTTCTCTTGCATCAAAAGTATGGCATAAATTCAATTACTTTTGTATCTGTTACCAATTGTATTAATTTTATATTTTTTTGATTGCAGGTAATCGTCTACAAGAAAATCTCTTGGAAATTATCGTAAGCTTCTATATTCGACCCGTACGTTAAGGTATTTTGGTTAAAGCTATGTTACTCATACGTTTGTATGACATGAACAGATTTTAATTATCTTTCTTGTAGGTTATTCTGTAAAACTCTTTTCTTTGCCTTACATTTTATGTATTACAGAATCTGCTTTATTAGTCAACTTCGTTAATTCTTCATGATATAATTGAATATGGAATACGAGAGTTGTAATAAAAGTATTAGCAAAACATTTATAAGGAGCGAAAGTTTCATCTGTATTTTATAACACATTTGCTCGTGATCGCTTATTTCACCAATTTCAATATCGTAATGTATCTCATTACGCACATGTGCCGTAATGTAATATAAAACCTTTAACATCCGTCTATAAACGAACGGTACTTTTTTAAATCTTGGCAAAGAGTTTTTAAGTCAGAAAAGTGCTCAACATTTTATGAATAAAATTAACTTTGTGAGATAAAATATACCTATAAAAAAAAAAAAAAAATTTGACTATGAATTTCAACCATTAATTTCTATCAGAAACACAAACATATTAATTTACTTTATTAGTAATACTGGCTGGGTTTGGTGCAATTTGCCTAATAAAAAAACGCATGCACTGCGCTATCGATGCAAAAATGACAAAATAATCAAAATGTCATCATATGGAAAACAGGCAAAGATTATTCATTTTCAGAAAGTGTGTTTCCTCGCAAATGTGTTATAAAACGTCGTATGACATAGGTGTGCTTTGATAATTACAGCCTCTGCTTCCTTACTAAAGCTCTCGCCTTCGGATTGAGCTGCAATATCATATCGGCTGTAATTTTCAACTTACCACACTCATATCATAATGTACTATTACGTAGTTAGTTGCGTATTTTAAAGCCTTAATACCGAAAGGAAAATACATTAAAATAATGCATGCAAAGATACATTATAAATACTAATTTGAAACTAACTGCATTAGAAGCTATAACTCACAAACTTTGTATCATTAATAACTACCTATCTGAACTTTAGAATAGTTTTGGATAATGACTCTCTATGGCGCTATTAAATTATTAATTAAACTTGCTTTCATAAACTAATATTGCTACAAAAAGTTCAAAATGCACTATAGTAAAATATTTTTCATTTTCGTGGGAACTTCTTTTTTCATCATATTTTATTTTGTTTAAAGTTATGTGAACCTCATCGTTGATTAATGATAGTCAGTTTGTCTAATCAGAAGTAGGACAATGGATAGTATTATACAACTCATAAGAAGACAAAAACACTAATGTTAAACGATTGTTATTATATAATAATATTCAGAATATTTATAACAAATTGCATTAAACTGTAGGTAACCAAGATTAAAACTAACTCTAAATAATTCATAAAATACATTTATGAATGAACGCTGAATAGAAAATTTACAAATATTGCAAGAATTAAGTAGTTAACGAAACTTGGAAAAGTGTTTTTTTTGTTTTATTTTATGACAGGTTAGCCATTGACTGCATTCTTACCTGATGTTAAGTGACAATATGCAGTATAAGATGGAAGCGGGCTAACTTTGAAGTAGTACAAGTTTTGACCTCTAAAGGTCTATGAATACAAATCGCAAAGGCGAGTATATTCCTTGTACCGCTATATTATATTCGCTATATTCGTTGTGCTTTTGACGTAGTTGTCTTCATACAAAATGAGCTAGTAGAACACACGGTAAAAGTATAAGCACTTTATCTATGATCTGTGGTCAGCGGCGTGCACACCATAGATGCAAAAATGTCCTGCCTATCCCGAGAACTCATTACGAACCGGTATTGCAGTAGAAATTTTCCATTTTGTATACCACAATTGCATACCCTAGTTGAAAACCATGTGCACGCTATTGTATGTGGTAAAACTCACGTAGTTGGCAAACCACAGGCTGCATGTTTTCCGATGTTTTCTATCGTTTAATATAGAGCATGGACGCATGCTATCAAATAAACCATGCGTCAACCATGGTATGGGTTGAATGGTCGACCATGTAGGTATCAAAGAAGTACGAGGACATATATGCTATTACATTTATTAGCATTTTGTCGATATAACGACCCAGTAACATTAATTATTACATTGTCGATTCATGTAACTGGGTCACAAAATATATAAACATTAATTATTATAATTGTAACACTTTCACGAACTTCCTTATAGCCTTTTCCATAGTCTTATTTATATACTACTATATTTAGCATATATGCATCGTATAACTTTAATCCTATTAAAGGACTTACCTTCGTTACACATATTGAAAATGCGAGATAATTAACTGTACCTAACCTACACCTAATCCTTTTACCGATTAAGATAGTAGATCAAAGTCGCAATGTATTTATGATTGTGAAATAAGGCTGCCAACTAGTTTGGAGTTGGCACGTGTCTCCTTTACCGTACTACATACATATCACACGTCCCATCCCGTAGGGGTAGGCAGGGACCGCAAGATTCCACTTCCTACTACCCTTTAATATCTATTTTTTTTTAATAAATACTGTTTACAAGTTAGCCCTTGACTTTAATCTCACCTGATGGTAAATGATGATGCAATCTAAGATGGAAGCGGGCTAACTTATTAGGAGTGGTATGAAAATCCACACCCCTTAAAGTTTCTACACGACAACGTACCGGGACGCTAAATCGCTTGGCGGTACGTCTTTGCTGGTAGGGTGGTAACTAGCCACGGCCTCCTACCAGCCAGACCTGAACCAATTAGTAATTAGTAAAATCTCATTCGACCCAGCCGGGGGGGGACCTATATCTTGTAAATCCATTGCGCATACCACTACGACACAGAGACCGTCAATCTTCCTTGCTTCTTCCATTCTCATCAATCCTTATATACATGTTGGTCGGTTTAGTTCTGCAAAAACTTAAGTTCCATGGCCCATGTTTCCTACGCACCTAACGGTTTAGATTGCATAGGTACTCAGCCAATTAAAGCATCAGCAACACGGCCTTCGTTCACTTTTGTTTTCTGCTCCGCTCTGATGAGTCCGGGCTAATCTTGTGGCGTTCTCGAAAACAATTACACAACCATAATTATAAATTACATGTTAATAATAGATCACATTTGCGTTGTTTACGGAAAAGGTTGACCCGTCTGTTAATACTTGGGAATTAATTTTAATACCTCAGAGAATAACAAAAGTCTCAGTTAACAGTTTAAATTATTAGATGATTAACAATGCTTACAATATTAGTTAAAACTTCTGGCCAATTACAAATTATAAGCCCGCCATTTCAGTAGATTACTGTTTTGTTGTTTAACTTGCGGTAACTTACTCTTTAATCTATTTTATTCATGTTATTTTACCCACGTACGATATATGTTTCACCATTTAATAAATAAAATAAAAAAGCCATTTATTTCTTACAGAAGTACTAGTTTACAAATTTTGGTTAAGTTAAGTTTAGTTTAGTTGTGTTAGTATCAAAAAATAGATGATTATTATTTAATAGTTAGTGCTTTTAGTTTTATTAAAATAGTTTTATTTAGGTACGTTAATGTTATATTGCAGCTATTCTGTAGGAACCCCTCTGCGGGTAAAGGCCTCCTCCAAATTGTGCCACTATTCTCTGGATTACGCTATTTGTATCCACTTTGGACCCGTAGCGCGTTTTATTTCATCCTCCACTACAATGTGTTTTACCATTACTCAGAACATAATTATTTTTCTCATCGTCAATAGATCGTAAATAACATCTCTAACTTTACTTATTACTTCTTCATTACGAAGAAAAATATATTATTTACCTTCTCTGTGAGAGTATATGAGATCAATAATTTCATTATCTCCGAGCAATAGATACGTAATAGTCTTTGAGAAATATCTATTAGGAATTTTGTATGGCATCTCACTGAGTCAAAGCAATATTTTCATTGGTTGGGATAGAAATAGGCTTTCACTATAACTTTTCTTTCTACCGAATGAACCGTGATAACCATCGTTCTTATTATTTATTTTTTAGTCGCCATAAAGATTATCAAATCATTACATCCATTAGAGAGGGGTAATCTTGAGTCATGGTTTAGAAAGCTATGTGGTTAACCAGTAACCATTGTAAGTGCATTTGATGGTATAACAATTGATCCTTTACATGGCCGTTAGTTTAACATCTAGGATTGTAGTAGAGGTCTTTAGACACGTAAAAAATATACAAAATTTACTTTTTATGACTAATAAAATACTCTTCCTTCGTTAGAGTTTAAATGAAAATTTGTTAAAAAATAAATATATCGTAATTTCAGGCTTCACGTTGCCTATAGCTCTGATTTTGATGATGTATGATGATTCAGGGAAGCGTATAAACAGAATACCGGAAAATAACGGTCAACGGTCTGACAATAAATAACTTTTAATTTCTATATATGTAATTAAATTGTATGTCACACAAGTAACAGGAAATATGACAATTGCAAATGGGTTATGTGTGACATGCTTAAAATTTATATGTTGAAATGATTTGATCCCCGAATAAATATTGTCGGGCCAAAATTTATTAAATTTTTAATCGCGAAGAAATGGATTGATTTTAATTTTTTACGTTTGGTTACTCCTCAATTCTCTCTCGAATTCGCAGCTGACTAAAATTAAATTTTTAGCTTCATACCATGATACCACTTATTGTATAACTTTGCCAAAACTTTACTTTACTTTACTTTCTTATGCCAGTGAGAAAGTGTGAAAATAGTAAGGTCATGAAAATTCGTTCCTGGCTCAATGACAAGGAAAGTTCTTAGATTTATTCTACGCCTAAAAATCGCATGAAAAATTACCTGTTCTGGCATTTGTATTTCGTAAAACAGCACTATTAAAAAAATAATGAAACGATTTGACTTCTTTACAATATTATTATTTGTGTAAATACAGCTCATTAACCGAGAGAGATACTATTATGTATTTTCTAAAACTTTCGGTTATTGTAGGTAGCATTTGAACCCACATTTTTGTGCAGTTGAAAGAGCCGTATAACAATGTGTTATTTGTGCTCAGTCGGCGTGAAACTCAAATTGTAAAACGTTTGAAGTGGGTCACGTTACATCACATGGGCTTAGTGTTTTAGTGGTTTTTTTATTTTATTACTTTTTTAACTGACAGCATAACAATGGCTTCTCACTTCGACATTGAGTTTTAACCGTGTTTTAATGAAGTTGATATGAAAATTGGCCAATGTCGCTAAAAGGCCTTAAAATGTTCACAATCTCACGTATTTCATTAGTCACTTAGAAGATTACTTCACGATGTTTTGTTTGATGGAAAATTATGTGCGAGTCGGTATTTTTTAATATTGAATTTATCATTAGATTCTTCATAGCTTTCAGCTTGTTATACACGTATTCAGTATAAATGTCATTCTGTATTCAATAAGAAAAAAAAATATTGCTTTATTTAATTTAATAATTGCGAAATATAATTCACTTATAAATATTATGGCAAAAAGTTGATAAATTTTAATGAAAAAGCCATCAAAACTATTGCACGTTCAACCTCACTGCAAAAGTGGATGCCAGAACGTAATTAATTTAATTTTTATCTCCTATTTATTTTAATAGGAGTGCACGAAACACCAAATAAAGATTAAACGTGTGTCAAAAGTATCAACGGAATTAAATCCTTTAGTTAAAAAGTCCATTAATAGAACTGATTCTAGGGTTGCCAACGTATAAGCTTTTATCTGGAAAAAATGTTTCAGAGGATTGTATAGAAAACACCATAAATAAACTTTTAGAAGATCGCCCAATA
This sequence comes from Bicyclus anynana, assembly GCF_947172395.1. Taxonomy (NCBI): domain Eukaryota; kingdom Metazoa; phylum Arthropoda; class Insecta; order Lepidoptera; family Nymphalidae; genus Bicyclus; species Bicyclus anynana. The sequence goes on from NC_069090.1 coordinate 7,030,865, forward strand.
GTCGGATTTTAAAAAATACTAGTTTTTCTATAATAACAAATAGTACGACTAAAATATAGTATTTTAGTACGGGTGGCAATCCTAACCGATAAGAGCTTAATTAGACGGCGAAAAGTTGGCTAATTCTGTTGGAAAAAAGCCTTGAAAAAAAATTTTGAAAGGTCCGCCACCTCACGTACTTCATTCCAAAAGTCGGGGTTCAGTAATTAATTTCAATTCTAACTTCTATTCACGTCTTTTGCAGTAGACCACGGGGTCGACGAACTGAGACCGTACTCATTGTACTGTAGACTGTAGTACGGGTACAACCGGTTGCTTAGCTCGAGAGGCGGTTCGGAGATCTGCTTTGTTGGTTCTTATTTTTTTTTTTTTAGTTTTGCGTTGTGATGTTTTTATTTATAGAATTCTCGATTCGATTCCGTGAAAACGTTTTTAGATTTGAACTTACGGTTGAGAAGTTTTTATTCAATTGAGCAATCTGATAAGTATCACTGAATTGCTGTTTGACGGGAATGAGAGATTTTATGTAATAACAAGTCTTTTCTACATCATTATTAGCTGATGGACGTCCACTGCTGGGCAAAGACTTCTTGTAAAGATTTCCAAATATCACGGTCTTGATTCAGAATGCATGCAAATTTCATTTTTATTCCTGATTGTGTAAGTGCCGTAGGCTCCTTATGGGACCTCAGCGGCGTCACCGGGGGGTTTGGGCGAGCGCAAAAGCATCGCCTGATGGGGCCCGAAGGCAGAAGCAGAGTAGATGGTCGGAACGACTCTCTAAGTGCACCTTCTTCCGAGACTCAGACCTTGGACCCGTTCGGGAAGGGTCAGTGTATGCAACGATCGGCCAGCATAGCGCTTTCCGGTGCAGGTGTTTTCTTACCACATCTATACTAATTTTATAAAGCTGAAGAGTTTGTTGGTTTGTTTGATTGAACGCGCTAATCTCAGGAACCACTGGGCCGAATTGAAAAATTCTTTCAGTGTTCGATAGCCCATTTATTGAGGAAGGCTATATATTATTCCCGTATTCCTACGGGAACAGGAACCACGCGGGTGAAACCGCGCGGCGTCAGCTAGTACTAACATAAAATTACGATTTTTAGGGACACTAATATTGATCAATATATTCTCTTTTTTACCTTGCTGAATTATTCTAGCTTTGGAGAAAATTAACTGTGATAGACGGACACATGATCGATTCTATGAGGGTTTTATTATTCGGTTTGTATGGAACCTATGTAAGTAAATAAAACAGCTATATTGTCACGTTTTACGAGTGCTATTCTCCTTACTCTGCTTCTAAAATGCAGCATTGGTGATTACCGTTCATTAAAATTTTGCGGCATGTCAAACATGTAGCACGGCACGCTAAACAGTCAACGTATTTAATATTGCAGAGGCATAACCGTCTGAACTACGGGTATATAGGTAATTGCTCAGTCAACTGAGTGAATTATGCGGCCGGCTCTCAGACTATACCGTCCTCCTTTCACCAACAAGGGCTATCAGATTGCTATCTGGGCTCCTCGTTACCTTTAGCGTTGGTTTTGACGTTGCTTTAACCTTTTCTGGAGGTCTACTTTTTGATGTTAACTAATGTACTTGTTGTATTTTGTTATTCCATTATTCTAACTGTAGAGTTTCTTGTTGGCTCTTCTCAGCAGAATCTGCCTTCCGGGATCCACAAATAACCAAAATTTACCTTTCCAAAGTGCATTTAAAGTATACAATAAATAGTAACTTACAATAAAGAAATTGGAATTTGTTTGAATTCCTGTTTTTCCTTTTAAATTTGCAATAACCCTGGCATTAATTGGGATAAAAAGGAGCCTACATTCTGGCGTTGGGTTTGATGTTGCTTTTACCTATTTTGGAGGTATTTTCTGTGTATTGCTGTAGAGTTTCTTGCTGACTCTTCTAAGCAGAATCGGCTTTCTTACTTGGCAGTCTCTACAAGTAGTCCATGTTAACGTTTCAAAAGTACTTCTAAACTATTACATAAATAATTGAAATAAGTCAATTTTAGGAGCGGTGTAGCGTCAGCGTCACTTTGAACCTTAGAAGTAGATTGTTCAGAAGCAGTAGATCTGAATCTATACTTACTTATTCTCTTGTTTATTTTAAACAAGAAAATAAGTAAGTACAGAACCAGTAGATCTGAATCTATACTTGCTTATTCACTTGTTTCTTTTAAATAAGAAAATGAGTAAGTACAGAACCAGTAGATCTGAATCTATACTTACTTATCTAGAAAATAAGTAAGTACTAAGTATAGATTCAAATCTTCTGCTTCTAATCTTAAAATTCTCTAAGCTTCTTGGTATGGTAACGCTGACGCTACATCGCTCCTTAATTTGAAGTTAGTGTGGATAGATGATAGTATAAGTATATTTAAGTGACACTGATGTTAGAGAGAAGATCCGTTTCATTTGAATGATTTGTCATATTAGCGTCGATTGGGCGGGATGATCTCAAGATGACTCGAAGGTCATATGAATTATAGTGCCGACCTCATTGGTGCAATGGTTGGTAGCTCGGTTACGGATCATTAGACATCCGGTCGAGCTTAGAATACAGTTTTATTTATTTAAAAATATTTTTTATAGACACAGTTGCATGCACTGACCCTTATCGAACAGCCCTCTAAGCCGAGGCATATACAAACAAAAACTAAATACATTAGGCCTCCCTCCTTATAAGAGAGAGGATATGGAGCTTAGAACTACCACGCGGGTTTGCGGGTGATGACCACATTATATGGTAACTATAATGACCTCAATCGAGTTCTTTGATGGTGTGACACACCCAGTGTCAAATCCTCATTTCTGGGTTGAGATTTTTTTTACTTAGAAAAAAGAAAAGCTCTTAATTTCATAGACTTTACCAGGACTCAAACCCAGGACCTCGTTCCGAAGCCTCATGCACAAGTAACGTGCAAGGTTTTTAACTAGGCTAGGCACTTTACACATTTTATAGTCTGATGTAATCTTTATGACATTTCTGAAATTAGGTGCGGCTGTCGCTACGCGCAGGTCGTACATAAAATCAACGCGCGCGCAGTGATGCCCTGCATGTCGCCGCGCACCTACGTTACCGCTGACACCTAAAATCTTGTATTGCCCACAATGTACCAAAACGTCATAAAGTTTGCCATTGCTCTACAAAATTAACCTACAGGGTATGCATTGCGTTTATGCATCTATGAAGTACACGCTCCGTAACCACTAGACTAGACCAACGAGGCTTGCAATCAGTAGCGTGCACAGGATTTTTAACTAGGGTATGTTTGCACTATAGGTACAAAATGAAAAATTCCCTTCGCTGTACAGGTTCGTAATGAGTTTCCAGGGTAGGCAGAGCATTTTGCATCTATGGTGTGCACGCTACTGCTTAATAATAATAATAAGTAATAGAATTTTAATAATCAGTAGGTACACATAAGTACTGTTGTTCTCAGTTTTATCACCAGGACCATAATAAATCACAATTTACACAGCCCGTGTATTGTTGACCGACTGCGATATATTTTCATTAAGCCTCGCCTCGCGCCATATCGCTTCCTTAAAGTGGGTTTATGGTTTATTTTATTAGGGCGACGTAAATCTATACGTATAAGAGAAATTGAGTGCTTTGTACGTTGGATAATCAGAAATATCAGCCTATTTTAATGACCATACGTCCTTCTTAGCTAACTTTAAGAGAGGGGAAGAAGAATAAATAAGTGTATAAATTAAATACTAAAACAGAATAATTAAAACTAAAAATGCATTCAAAGGCGGCCTTATTGCTATAAGCAATCTCTAACAGGCAATCCCTGATGACACGATTGTGGAGGGGATTTGGAGATTTAGGAGATTGGTAACACGACACTACTCTAATGTGGGTTTTTGGGCTTAGATGTTAACGATACTGAACCTAACGTGCTCTCTGGAGCACTAATTTCCTATTTTCTGTGCTACTTTGAATGTAGTTAACACATAATAATAAAGTAAATTACTTAATTAAATAATTAACTTAAATAATCAATAAACAGTTGGCATTTATAAGTATTTAAAAATTCTATAATTGAAAGTTTATACGTTCAATTATAGAATTTTATTATTTTAATTAATTTATTATGTTTTAATTAATTTATTAAGTATTTAGGACAGTATTAGCCATGTTTTCAAAACGTTACATTATTTTAACCGTTAAGCTATTGAGATACATAGAACTTGCTCTATTGAGACAGGACGCAGGAAAGAAACGGCTTCGGGAGTGGCTGGTCACTTTCTAGCAAAGACGTAGGTTCCGTCAACCGATTTGGCGTTTCAATACTTTCCAGTAGTTTCGCAGTAAAGCGCTAACATATAAATTAAGGGTCTAACGTATAAACTAACAAGCATATGCTAGACGAGTGTGTTCCACATTAGGCCACATCTACACATACTCGTACCATCATATTATGTGTGATATCGAGACTATAAACAAGGTACGAGGTATATAAACAAAAGTTTGACGGCCTCCGTGGCGCAGTGGTATGCGCGGTGGATTTACAAGACGGAGGTCCTGGGTTCGATCCCCGGCTAGGCAGATTGAGATTTTCTTAATTTGTCCAGGTCTGGCTGGTGGGAGGCTTCGGCCGTGGCTAGTTACCACCCTACCGGCAAAGACGTACCGCCAAGCGATTTAGCGTTCCGGTACGATGCCGTGTAGAAACCGAAAGGGGTGTGAATTTTCATCCTCCTCCTAACAAGTTAGCCCGCTTCCATCTTAGACTGCATCATCACTTACCATCAGGTGAGATTGTAGTCAAGGGCTAACTTGTAAAGAATAAAAAAAAAAAAAAAATTAGATTTCGGTATACAGAACCCAATGTATAACTTCTACCCCGTTATCCGATCAGCCTAATAATACAATAATAACTCTTCTTAGTGACTTGTCAAATACGATTTCTATCTTATCACGGTGGTACGAGTAGAAAGTTTTTTGAAAGTATTCGACCATGTTCCATTGAAAGCGGCTTACTGGTAGTACCGTACTGATATATCGAATGCACTATCATATTAGTGTGATTTTGTCTGTTGTTTATAAGCACGGAGGATAGTTGAATATGAATACACACAGAACTTGAAGAATAATATAATTATATGCATGTAAAGGCGGCCTTATTGCTGGAAGAAATTTCGTGTTAGACAAACTTTTTTACATTTCAGTAATCGTTGAGAGCTGTAATAGCCCAGTGAATATGATCAATTCGGAGGGCGTAGGTTCGAATCTGGTCCGGGGCATGCACCTCCAACTTTGTAGTGCACTATAAGAAATTAAATATCTAGAGTCTCAAACGGTTACATACCTAAGGAATTATCTTAATCTTTATCTTTAATTTTTTTTTAATCTTAAATCTTTATTTTTATAATTTTATTAATTCTACATTTTTATATTTTAGTAATTAATTATAATTTAATTTAATTCTCTACGTATGTGAAGTCTGCCAATTCTTATTGGGCCAGCGTGGTAGACTATTAGCCTAACTTCATTCTGAAAGGAGACTCGTGCTCAACAATGCGCTGAATATGGGTTGTCAATGATTTATAATTGAGGGAATGAGCAGATGACCGTCCTGATGGAGTAGAAAAGTGAGCAGGGCAAGTAAGGAAAAAGTCCTGCAGGGCGCTACTGTTTGCTTCTAAACCTGAGGCATGTTGTTTAGCTTAGTGTTGTAAATTCACTAACATTCATACCGGTAGTGCACTTCGTAGATGCGGCCTGTACCTGTATTGGAGAGGACTTTTCCATTAAAAAAAATGTACGTAGTTACCCTAGTTAAAAACCTTATGCACGCTACTGCCGTTAAGAGCTTAATGGTGCTTGGCAACAGTATTGTCTTAGCTGCCACCTCAAACCCAATCAAATGTGGTTGATTTAACAATTATGCCTCAAGTTAATAGTATTCTTACAGCCACATTAGTGTTTTACTATTTTTATCAGTGGCATATTGTTATCGCCGCGTTGCAACGACTTGCGGTACGTGCGGACGGCTTCAGTGTGCTCGTGGCGTTCGAGCCGTCCACATCTCTTGTTGTATAATTCTTTACAGGTTACTTGGGATAGGCGGGGATATTGACTTGAGTGGAAAAGGGAAGTGTTAGATATCTGTCAAAGGCGCCCTTAACCCTACACACAACGTTCACAAGTGCGTGACTTCACTCAAGGCCATTCTCTGCTATTCCAGGGTCTTATTTTGGTTACAGTTTGATTTGTTAATTATGTTGTCCTGACAAATGTTGTGAATCACAACCTTTGTTCGACATTAGTTTTCTTATTTTTGTAATCACTTCTGAGTCTGCTCAAAATATTATTTATACTAGCTAGCTATCTAATGACCAGTAATCCCCTTTTGTCTCCAGCTTTGTAAAAAAAATTGTACTTGATGTGCGTATAACAAAATTCCAGCCAGGACGGGAACCCAAGGACTTTTGAATACGTCTCGTTGTTTAATATTGTTGAAAAAAAGAATGTCTGAGTTTATCATTATTCTATTCATGGATTCAACTTTATTATAATCTAAATGATGTGACTTTGTAGTATCTATTTAATCCAGCTAGTTGGTTTTACGATTTGACGTCATAGACGTTTGAGTGAGTCATGCATACCGAAGGTACGGAGCTATCTCGTACTTACAGGTACCTGCTTTAAGATGTAAACTATCTCTGAAAGTTATAGTAGCTTCTTTATTATTTCGTTGCTTTAGCCGGCGGTTGCCCGCGGTCATTTAACTCTAACCGAGGTACCTACTTGTAATCCTTTGCTAGGAGTTTGCACATCTCGACGTGAGTTAGCGTTCTATGTTTGTTTATTATGTTAGTTAACCGAACTTTATATTGTAAACTAAATTATTAAATTATACGGGCGTGTCTTTTAATAAGTTTAAAAGTTTTACTGAACTTATGAAATGCAGGCGTACAAAGAAACCTGTCGTTCTATGAATATAAAGATTTTCTGAAGTGAGGGACTGTTGTTAAATGGTTAGTGGAGAGACATCATTGGGTTCTATTCTCGTCGGAAGAAGGAGATAATATATACCCTATATCCTTCCTCGATAATTGGGCTATCTAAGACTGAAAGGAGTTTGTAAATCGGACCAGTAGTTCCTGAGATTAGCGCGTTCAAGCAAACAATCAAAGTCCTCAGCTTTATAATATAGATGACTAAAATTATATTTTTTTTTGCACTTTTATACTCGTAACTATAGTAAGCACCTACTTCTATAAATTTTCAGGTGAACAGATACATTAAGCTCAATATCTTTGTTCCCTACATGCTCTACTATCGTTACTCTGTTAATACTAGTAGTTGATAGCTTTCCACTTGACATATGTTAACATGGTGGCCTAGCTGTTTTTCCGTCAACCATTACTATACCTAAATACTGTTAGATGGTTATAACAATACTAAGTTGCCACATTATGACGTATTTTAACTTCGACTGCACAGTTGTAACAAATTGAATTGATTGCATTTTACCATACGAGCCACCATACCGCTAAGCATTTCAATGAAAGACAGTATGCTAATAACGTCGCCTTTAGTTGACGAATTTTCAGTGCGGTCATACTATTGTTCGTGTTTCACAATATCGAAGTTGGTGCCATCATTTATCATCGAAATTATACAAAACGAAAGTTCTAGAACGCGGATCGAAAGTTACTACTCATGATTATTATCGAATCCATAATTTATGACCGATGTCGGTAGATACACAATACAAAATACTCACATTTTAAATGGACCCGTAAAATACTTTGAATAGATACCATCGAAAGCTTGGCAGCTTCTCTCAGACATAATCGAATTATACTTTTAAACTTCTGACGAACAGACATTGGCGTTTTACTTTCTAATTATCGGGAATTCGGCATACTTTTACATCATGCTAGAGATAAGTAAAGTAAATTATAAACGAGGAGAAAACTTTGCTTGGAATATTTTTCATCTTTGCATGTTACAGGAAAACTTTAGACTTGAAATGAGGTATCTTTTATTAAAAAACTCTCTGAACTGGAGATGTATTTCGCGGTTTTTGGTCTGGTACTTATAATGTTTTGCGAGAAAAAGAAAGATCTCTGAGTAACTAACTTTTTCTCAAACAAAACACCCACTAGGAGTGGCTCTCTCGTTTATTGAAAACTTGATCAGTGACCGGCATATTTAAAGGACCATATTTAAAGGATATTCAAAAAAGCGGGATTGTGATACTAGGCGAAATATGCGGATGATCGAGTGTCTTCAATCGGAGATCAATCTTGTCAATCGGAGTTTTTTTTTAATTGTAGGAACCTAAAGAAAAACGCTTATTATAAAACTATTTACTTTTATTTAGTCCGCGTAAAAATCAAGTTTTTACCGAACTAAGTTAGGGTACGTAGTATGTTCATTTTTCGATTTTCAAGATTAACGCGGTCAATTCGAGATACAATTAAAATACGTTTCTCGTAGTCACAGTTAAGTACAGAAACACTTCTTTTAAATGATGTTTGTATGTAGAAAAAAACTTACAGGCAAGGCTTCGTTTGAAAAGAAAATTATATTTTCAAATATGATTTAAAGTTTTTCGTACCTTAACTTCCTTCCTTTTTGTTTGACTTTTAGGTATCACAGCTAACATTGCTTTGCCAACTTAGACCATTTTGCCAATGTTACTCGCAAAATGTATACGAATTTGCTTTAATATTCTTCAGCTCAGAATCAGCTATATCACAGTCTTGCTCACATAATGGTATTCCTAACATTTACTAATTATGAAGTATCGAATAAACCGAAAAAAACTAAAATAGTTTATACGGACTGTAGTTCCTCTGGTTTTTCAAATCGTAAATAATCAACACGTTTAAAAATAAATCGGATTTGAATTCGACTCGGAACCTCGTTCGTTCGACTAATTGAATTAAAAAAAAATTAAGAAATTGTTAATTTAGTGTGTTTCTTACGCACAGTGTGTCTCCACCCTAACATAACTGCAGTTGTCGATAAGTGAAACGGGGCCGCAATAGCGTTTTATCACAATGCAAGACGCGGCGCGTTATCGACGTGCTAATTATACTTTATTGGAGCTTTCCTCCTATATTTAATAACTATACCATACTTACTTTCTCTTTTATTGCAATTACTTTTTAACCGACTTTTAAGTGCAAGTAGTTCTTATTTTACTCGTATGGAGGTGATATTGTAGTGATATTAATAAAACATCTCAGTGAAAGTTAAAATAATTTTAAAAAATCTACCTTGAAAATCGTACGTAAAATTGTAGACAATAATTAAGTCGGTAGTATGTAACTTAAAGCACACGTTTGCTTATATCTGGATTATTATGGACAGTTGTACACACACAAACACACACACACAAGTTGAGGTTACTACACAATTGATGAGTTTCCTGATAACAGCTTCCACATTTAGAAATAGTCAAACTTGATGTTTCAAAAATGCTTGTAATCTACGCCTACTTGAAATAAAATGAATTTTGATTTTGATTTTTATGACCTGAGCTTGATTATTCGATAAGGTACTCAGTGTCTTTTTAAGTCACCGAATAAACGATAAACCTAACTTATCCTACCGAGCCTGCTGACATTAGTGCATGGTAACTTCTAACATATTTCGTAGTATATTTTCTATGGAAAACTATTATATATTATGAAAGATTCTGAAACTCAGGCTGAATTCCGGTGGAAACCCATCGCATATAACATCATTTTGTAGGGGCACACATGTTAACATATTGTCTGCTGCTCCATGGCTTTCTACTTTTTTTTTAATTGTAATTCTTTACAAGTTAGCCCTTGACTACAATCTCACCTGATGATAAGTAATGATGCAGTCTAAGATGGAAGTGGGCTAATTTAAAGCAAAGGTGTGATTTTGTTAAAAATAAAATCAGTAAAAGCTTTTGATAAATAAAAGGCGTAAAGATTAAATTAATTTAAATGATCAATTCCTACAACTATACCGAAGACGACGAGAACAAAACGGAATAACTTATTGATTTTATTACCGTAATGTACGTCGGTAACGCATACGTGTTGCGTGATAGTAAAACGTTACGGCACCCCGTTTTACTTATTGACGGCTGTTATATTAGGACGGATCACACTATGCGTTTATTTTCAAAGTTCTAATGGTTGAATGAACCGGTAATTATGCAAAGTCAATTTATTATTAGGTTAATTGTTTCTTTAATGTTAGTGGCATAATTTTGGTCTAATCTGATAGGTTTTAGGTTGTCTTGTTACCATCCTACGGGTAGAGATGTACCGCAAATTTTATATTCAGGAACGATGATATAAAGGTGCTGATAGACTTGAGCATTCACTTGTAATAGAACAACGAGCCGAGCCAAGCATAGAGCCAAATTTTGCTACGAACATCTTGATAACTCTAGCGAACGCTTTATCAAAGATATTCTTCATGAAGATATCAGCAAAAAGCTCCAAGCTCGCTAGAATGCTCGCCAGAACACTCGATATTTACTCGATTTTCTGTGGTTAATTAAGGTTATTTGTCACTAAACCGATGGTTAATTCACTACAGATAGATGAACTTAACAAAAATGCATGTAACCTTAATTAAAATAAACAAAATGATTAAATTATGATCATCTAAGAATGCATTGTCAACTACCATCATCATTATAGTCATTACAATCAGATGACTTAGATATTGAAAAACTGCGCTAGGTTACCGTAGAACAAAGAACGTATTGGGTACCTTGCCTCTGGGTGAACAATTAGATGGTGTGTATTTCTTATAATTATTTTATTTATTATAAATTTAAATTGAATATAGCCCTAGGTTAGTAATATGTTAATTCAATATGCTGATTGCTCGCATGTCTTTAGAATTTGAGAGATATAGCCGTATTCTCCATTGTGCTAAGTGTTAAAGCGTCCGCATAGAGGCCGCTTTGATCAATTATTCGTGTAAATCAGCCCATTTCCATTAATGTTAACCAAATAATGGTATTCCATTGCATTGCATTATATTAACGGAATAGATTTATGACGTGTATTGCTGTCCGCGATCGATGCTGCTTACATGATTTATGCTAATTGCTTTGTGGTTTTGATGTATTGTGTTTATGGGCCGTGTGTTTTAGCGCCTTTTGTCTTTTGCTACTTTTTAGCACATAGTTTATATAAATACAGCAACAAGTGACCACCGAAATGCCACTAGGGTAAAGATAAATAAATAGTTGTTAGCTACTCGTATAAATGTTTGACAATGAGAGAGAGTTCTGTACTAAAAAATGTTAAAATACCTTCATTCTCGGCATAATTTTAATTGGCCACTGCAGGGCCTCATCCTATAAGGTGATTTATAGCTTAGGTCGTACTACTCTGCTTCAGTAAGGGTTGGCAGTCAGATGTTAATAATGATGACGGAATAGGACCGACGCCGACGGCTTGACGAGCTTTCTGAGGCACGAAGTGTAATACGAGTATCACCAAATTTCCAACTCCAGACTGTTTTCGAATTTCTTAGAAATAAATACCCAATGTTTCTAATCCCAAGCCTTGAATCCAGGATTTAATTATATTATACTACTCGCTAATATAATTCTTGTTGTATGTGTTATCAGAAATTCCTAATTGTAAGACCTAACTATTTCTCAAATCTATGCCAGTCAAGAGCTAGGGTTTAGAACAATTCGAGCACATTGTTTGAACTTAGGCAGCGGCAAATCTTAGTTTGCGTAACAATGCCTTGTTTCCAGCTAGTTACGAGCATAATCACTGATGCAATCTCATTTATAGTACAACAGCTAGCTGATTGCCATTTCTGTTAAAGATCTGCCATGTAATTTTGTGACGTTCGTCTACAAATAAAAGTAGTTCTTTTCGGTAACAATTATTAAAGATTGGATAAAGTCTTCTTTTAAAACTCCCGTGTGATAAAGTCTTCTTTTAAAACTCCCGTGTCAGAAGACTCCGCTCCTCCTTATCGAGCCGTAATGATAATATAGCGAGTTTTAAGAGAACCTATGAAAGATTCACAACGCTGCGTGAAGGTTGGAATGAGAGAATTGAGTTAGAGAATTAAACCGCTGAACCAGGCATGAGATGATGAGTCGAAATAACAAAATGAGACTTAGCTCTTATTAAGCTCTACGTTCTTAAGTTTTTTTAATCTACTCTCATATTATAAAACTTTAAACACGAAATTAAAAATTCTTATTATCACACACACACGCTGGACAGCGCTGGCATAAGGAACGCTATAGTTACAGAGTATAGACTTAAGTTGGATATACCTAAAACTAAACAATTTTAGATTTAACGATGAAAAATTGTTCCTTTAGGTAAATGTTATTGACCCCAAAACTATGACATAGTTGTGAACAAATCAAAAGGAAGAACAAAATTACTTGTTGCCACAGCGTCTATGGTAAATATATACGTAATGTATAATAAAGTATTTGTTAACACTGTAATGGTTAGGTGAATAAAATCACGTGACGCAATGGGGGTGGGGGTGAACGACCCAATCAATGGTTTCTGAGCAACGGAGTGCCAACAATGACGTCATTTGGCGTACGAGTACCTAGTTACCAACCATCGGTTGCTGTCACACCGTAGCGAAAAGTAAGGACTTTTTATTTTTTCAGACGCTGACGTCAGAAATTTTGAAAAATATTTTTTCTCAATACTATTTATTTTTTTTGATACCTAAAGCCTCAAAATCTTTACCTGTTTAATAGGGCCACTACTGGGCCATCCATCTTTAGAGAAGAAGGGATACCTACTACAAGTAAAGGTAAATAATAATCGTTCTCCACTTTGAGAATTTGTTAAAGTAAAAACTTAAAATATATACGAAAAGGTATTGCTACCTGCCTGATGGCTGTCTGAACTCTGAACGAACGTGAGAGAAACTTGGGACTTCGTCAAGAAAATGCAAATCATCGAACGAAATTGCGCCAAATTATTAACAGTACCCGAGTTACGGGAAAATGCGGGCGAAATAAATACCTGCGACGTTAGCCCATTAAATACATACCTTACCTAATGGAGCGACGATATTAAAATTTATTTTAACACGACAAAAATACATGTCAAGGAACTATAAGTAGTACCAGTAATAATGCTACGAGTACTTTTAAACCTATTATGACGGTGTACACTGTTGTTATAGTTATTCCATCTGCAAGTGTTTCAGTATGGTTTTCTGCTATTTAACTAATAATTTTGTAGGATGCAGTATTATGACAGTTATTTATGAAGACAATTATCTATACCTCATTCAATATTAATACACGTGATCATTTGTGATATTACGTTTCTATTTTCTTTCGGGGATACAGATGTTTCCTTATACAAAGGTAGAAAATTGTGTGTAATAATATGCAGGCAGTGTCATAATAAATGTTACTTATAAAGCCTCCATCTCACGATTCCCTAGCAATGGCGTTATGACTAACGCCTGCCCAGCGTCGACGTAACCCATATGCGACGTAAATGTCGTATGCGTCGCGTACATGCAACGTTAAAGTCATGGCAACCCCGCGATGGGCGATATTAAATTACTAGTATCTGCGGCAATGAAGCTACGAAAACGCCGCAATCGACTACTAAATACAAAGATAACACTATTGTTGGCTTTTTTAGACGAAAACTAGGTTAAAGTTTTAGAAAACTGGAAAATCCTTTATGGTTTAACGTTCGACGCTGAAAATCACGTTACCATCATGTTTGCGCAGGGTTTTACAATGATAGCGTTACTCGAATGTAACCATCGAAGCCAAAACGCCAGTGGGATAGCGGCCTAACAGCGTATGTAGCCTAGGACTGAGTTTCGAAGTAAACATGTCTTGGATAAGATATGTCTTGTATGTTACATTGTTAGTGAACTTGGTCTGTATAATAGACATCTACTTTGCCGCAACAACTAAGTAGGTTGCCTGCACCGGTTGCACCATGACTCCCTTTTAACCTTGAAGTAGTTTTAACTTTGACTTTATGCACACTGTTTGTGTAATGATTTGTCAAAATGGCTTTTTGTGCCAAGTTTGCGAAATCGCGTGCAATAACGAATCAAGCGTGACATTATAAGAAAATAAACAAATAATACTAATTAATATTGCTATTTACTGCGACTTCAGTCGACTTTGCGCTACGTTTAGTGGTACACGAATTGGCTGAAATTGAAATTGAAAATGTATATTGTTTCATTATCGACAAGACATTCAAAATTCTAACAAACATTACTTTGTACCTTACTACAACATGTGTACTACTTGTCAACACCGTTACTTCTTCATCTAATTATTTATATACTTATAAAAATTTACTAATTTTTTAATTTTTTCACGGTATTTGTGGTACTCCTTCGCATCGGCGCGACCGATTTTAAAGATTTCTTTTTGTATATTTGATATGCAAGTAAAACTTTTTTTTAATTGTGATATGAACAAAAAATATAAGACAGAACAACGTTTACCGGGTCAGCTAATAATAATATAAACATTGAACTAATTTATAATATTGCTGAATAATTAATTTCGTATGATATTGAGGCAACGTAACGTGTTTTGTAGTAAAACCCACGTCACGTAAAAAGAACGCTAGCGGTCTAACTGTATACTGAACTATTTGTATATGCGAATGAGTGTACATATATTGCCCATTGTTTCATATACTATAATTCATTTTAAGTATACGTTATAAGTACAGCTCGAAACTGTAAGTACTGTTACTTTGTATTCATAGTTATTTATGTAATATGTATAGTTTTATGTAAATAATAAACGCCATAACTTTCTGATTTCTTGAAAAAAAATCGTATTCATAGAATAAGCTCAACATTTTAAATGTGTTCTCCAACTAAAATACAGTTAAAATGTATGTTAGTTATTGGCAGATTCTAAATTGCCTCTGGGATCATTTGAACTTTATGTTTAGGTACTAAATAAATAGTCATTAAAATTTAAATTATCAACTAAGTTTAACAAAGTAAACATATTCATAGTTTGTTTGTTAAGTTGTGCCATTACTAACCCTTTATACACCTAAACCTTTAGATACACTTGAGGGATTTTTGAATTACAAAAACAGAAAAAATATAATTAACACTGCGTCTCTTTTGTTATTCATATGTATGGTAAACAACCTTGAAAGTGTTACCAGCTCAGCATTGTGCTGCATGCGACAAGATTTTGCTGACAGTATATTTGTTAGGTCTAGACTTTGCTAACAATCAAAGTATGTAATATACAGATTACATTTTTCAATCGGATTGTTGTTTCTAAAGATTATATTGCTATACCACTTTTTTCCTTACATGGCAAAAAAGGTAAACAAAGATCCGTCGTCACGACATTCACATATTTCTCACAAACCGTCCGTTTAAACTAAATCATTTATATACACATCACTTCATTTAACGCGCACACCGCGAATTACATAAAAACTGCTTGTAATTAACTATTATATCACATTTATTTCACTAAAAACGAAATCACAACAAGTTTTATTTCTACAGATTAACGAAAATGTTGCGAATTTGACATTTCGTAATGCTAGATTGTCTATGAATTGAAGAGACGGGAAAGATACATGAAATTATAACTTGTCGATAATTATGTACATATTTTTTAATTTTAATATTTATGTCCTTTGTGGCTTATAAATAAAATAAATGTGTATCTTTATTAACACAGCACCAAAGAATATATTATACTCCATGGAGAAGAAGTAAATCTACATACATGAAAACGTTGGACATAGCAGCGACATTATTTCCGCATACGAATATTTTTTCATAAAGTCAGTGGCAATTTTAAATGGAGATTTTTGATTTTAAAATAGTTGAAGGACCTAATTGAGAAAAAACAAATAATAATTTAAAAAAATATATACAACCGACTTC
Source organism: Bicyclus anynana (assembly GCF_947172395.1). Lineage (NCBI taxonomy): Eukaryota > Metazoa > Arthropoda > Insecta > Lepidoptera > Nymphalidae > Bicyclus > Bicyclus anynana. Next base: position 7,046,774 of record NC_069090.1, read on the forward strand.
AAACTATTAACGTACCCACGAAATTAAAAAAGGGAAAAATAATATCATTATATTTTCTGCCAAGCCAGTGTATTCAATCTATTAATTCAAGGTGTACCCTATCGTAAAGATTTTTGTTTCTCAGACATTATTTTTGTCTGTCATGTGTTTTTTTCAGTAACGACCTTAGTCAACATCAGACGGGCTTGGCAGCGACTTCAAAATGATCAATAAGTAGAAAATATAATAATGTTATCTTTCCCTTATTAGTTTCGTGGGTACATTAACATTTTGAAGTCGGTTGTATTTTTTCATAATGTTTTCGGACTAACAATTGCAAACGAAACAAATAAGTAATGATGATATGGAACAAACATTGACACGACCTCACTGTGAGCATGGAAGCGACAATGTGGCACTTTTTGCTCGCAGTAAACTCATCCTAAACCAAACTTAACCGATCGCGGCGCGAGTGCTCCCGAATGTTTGTAATTATATAGCACGATCAAAAATTATTAAAAAACCGATAAACCGATTCTTCAACCACTTGCAAAATTTTTAAATTAAGAATAAAGAAAACAATACACAAATACGACTTGAATATTATGATTGCTGGATCAGAAAAATAAATGAAAGATTTGAAATACTAATGGAAAAAAAATTATTACTTTTGTTTCGCAACATGGTGAGATTTTTATTTTTCTGGTATACGTAAATCGTGATAGTCAGAGTTATTAGGATATTATATAAAGAAGTTTGAGAGATAGTGATGTACAAGGGGCCGAAACTTTAGTACAAAGGTTTTTGAATATATGACATTATGCGGTAATAAATTTAGTAGGTTCTAGAGCTAGAAAAATGTTACGAATTATAATTAGAGACAGACAGTAAGTGTACATTAATTCCAATTATGTTCTACATAGTCATTTGGACTAGTGGTGTATAACCAAGGTAAAAAAAGAAAGAAATAATAATCTTTAATTCAATAGAAAAATATTTTTGTCGCTTTTTTGTTTTTCTCAATTGTTTTCTTCAACAATTTAAAAATTAAAAATTTCCATTATAAATTGCCACTGACTTTATTTCAAAAATATTCGTATGCGGAAATAATGTCGCTACTATATCCAACAAAATGAAATGAAATGTTAATGTTTTTTGTAACTTTTGTATCTTTTGTAATTTTTAAAAATTTTAAAAATTGGAAATAAAGGCTATATTATTATTATTATTACTATATCCAACATTTTCATGTATTTCATGATTCACTTCTTCTCCTTGGAGTATATATTCTTAAAATGATATTTAATTTCCTAAAATGCACACAACTGAAAAGTTGGAAAACGAAACGAATATGGAACGTATTCGTTTTTTAAGATGACGTATAGTAACGGATATTTTAGTTTAGTTATTTCAGATATAACGATACCTACTTGATATCGTTACGATGCCCGCGGTTAACTTCTCAACCCTACTGATTGTCTTTGGTTCATAGTCAGCCATTATTGTTGTTTAAAATTGTCATCTAAGAAAATTTCAAGTATACAAGGACTCCGTTAGTAATTTGATATTTTAGACATTTTATATTTTGTAACTTATTTCCGTTTGAAAAGTAATGTACTGTTGCTCCAGATTTAGCTTAGTCTACCTATAAAAAGTGTGTTACGAAGAGTTTTAAAGTTGGTTTATCGGTTTAGTCTTTTTTGTCGTTCACTCCAACATTTAATTTTCCAAGACTTGGTTTCTACTTATTCTGTTTATTATAACTATAAATTAAGAATAGAGTAACTTAGAAATAGAATCTGTATATTTAGGATTTTTAATGATCGAGAAATGGGATTTTCGTTTAATTTACAACGCGTCGGTGTGATAGGTGCCCCGGAACAATACTATAGCAATATGAGTGGTTTTCTACAATAGAACTCGATGTTCCTGCTGTAATTGGAATTGCATGTATAGAGTTTTTTCGCATTCAGCAAGATGGAAACTTATCGAAGTGTCAAATCTATACAATCGATGCGACTCGACGTGGCAATCGCTGCGAGTGCATCGGTATGAAATAAAAGGTATGAGCACGTATGAGTAAGATAAAGTTGGTAAGGGTTGGTTTTTAAATTAGGTTTTCTTTTTTATAATTAATTGTGACTGCCAGCAGCTGATGGTCAATAACGGTGCTCTCAAAATCGTCTGCTAAGTTTTTTACAGTCTAAAATCTGTTTGTCAAATCGGTGGTAGTCATTACTCACTGATGCACCTGTACTTGTATAGTGTTGGCTTCTTGAAAAATTATAATAATTCTTTGTCTGTTCTTGAGTACAAGCAAATGTTGAGTATGGACGAAAAATAACACCAACGCCCAAAAAACAATTACTCGTAGTTACTTGTTATTTTAACAGTACTTGTCTACCACGACATAAATACATACTAAGAAATTATTTTTCTGGAAATGTCAATCTGGTGGGGAATTTTCTTTCTAGTTTAAAAGGTCAAGCAATTCCACGCTAATACGACAAAGTCGCTATTGTCTGCTTGTTTTTTGTAACAAAAATATTAATCGTATCTTTTACAGATAACCTTCTTATTATTAATATTCTTAATATTCTTTTCCCCCTCTAAAAGCCCGTACACGACAAAAGTTTTTTTTATGGCCTCCGTGGCGCAGTAGTATGCGCGGTGGATTTACAAAACGGAGGTCCCGGGTTCGATCCCCGGCTGGGCAGATTGAGATTTTCTTAATTGGTCCAGGTCTGGCTGGTGGGAGGCTTCGGCCGTGGCTAGTTACCACCCTACCGGCAAGGACGTACCGCCAAGCGATTTAGCGTTCCGATACGATGCCGTGTAGAAACCGAAAGGGGTGTAGATTTTCATCCTCCTCCTAACAAGTTAGCCCGCTAACATCTTAGACTGCATCATCACTTACCATCAGGTGAGATTATAGTCAAGGGCTATCTTGTAAAGAATTTTAAAAAAAAGAATCTCGTATTTTTCTTTAGTATTTAGCCTACTAACTTACTTTCGTCGTCTTTAGTCTCAACTCTGGATTTATTAAGGCTTTAGTTTGTTTAATTACACCGGTTTAGACAAATATCCATTTAGCGATTAGTACTAGCTTGTGAAAGCGGAGTGGTTAAAGTATGCTGTATGCTTCGAGTTCCATTTGAGTTTGGAAACATTTGGTATGAATATAAATACGGCTACAATCAAAACAAGAACCAAGTTGGAAGCGGGGAGTTTTGTGTTTATTTGTATGTCTGCCGCCGTTCACACGCACTCGCCTACGTACCGTACCGTTGGCAAAAACAACATTGAAGAAGTGTTTTATTTGTTTTCCAAAGTAGCTTCTTTATTGAAATGTTTTGATTCTGAGTTTGTTTTTTTTAAATTACAAGAGGAAAATACTATAGTCTGGCTTCGTTGATGGCACTCCCATGATATGCGGGTGTCGGGGGAAAGACTGAGCGAGTGTGAAATGGTGCGCGCGGGGTAGTGAGGAGCAGCAGTCGTGGGGTTTTCAGTCAGCGCCCGCCCCCCGGCTCGCGCGGACTATCGGGAGTGTTACGAACAAGGTTGCCAAGCTATAGTTTTGAATTTAATAGCTATCTCGCAAAGATAGGTAAGAAAAGAGGCGCCAGAAAGGAGATGGTCCATTTCACGCCCACTCTTGTACCCCGTATCATTAAAATTTAAAAAATACAGGGTTTTTGTTAAAATATAAATAAGTGAATAAATAAATGTAACTAAATAAAAAGAAATAAATAAAATTACAACCCTACTTTTTGAGTTATATCAAGGTGACGCCCATAAAGCAACTATGACATGACATTTGACAGCAAACGTCAAAACGACTATTGCGTTGAAAACGTCATCAATCCGCCATTGTTACTCATATTAGTGTTGCATTTCTTGGGAGATAATGAATATTATTTCGAAAGAATTAAAGTAAATTCGTAGATTTGTATAATCGAAAAAAGTTAAAAAAATACTTTCTTTTATTTCTGCCAGGGTACAATGACTAATCCTGGGCTCTATACAATTTTAGACTATCTCCTTTGATCACATTTTAAAATCTCAAGAATAATTTTATTCTGGGTTAAGGGGTATTTTAATGAATATTTGATTCATGTTACTTTTGATTAAACATTCAATATTTATAATATAGTATAACTTGAGGTTGATGAAACCGTCGGCTAGCACAAAATAAATTACCTAAGTTCTCAGATTATTTTTTTGTTTAACCTTAATTAAGTTAATTAATACGCCTCGGAACTAGGCTGCGGCCGTTATTTTTTGGTATGAAGTTAATTTCAGACTGATGAACGTCTGAAATGAGATTTATTCTGATAGCAAAGTTTCAAGTGTGTACTTGATCGGATTTATTAATAATAATTATTAATTACTGTAATGACGTATTCATTTATATCACAAGTTTATAATAGTTATAGTGAAATATTAATTAGTTACGTGCAATTTATTCTTGTAGATAATGTTACATGTTAGTAATAAACAATCTAATCATAATATTATTAGCTATTAGTGGACGCCCGCGACTTCGCCCGCGCGGATTGTAGTTTTTCATAAATCATGCGCGATTCATTCCGGATTTCGATACGTTCTTATATTATGAACTAGCTGATGGCGCGCGATTTCACCCGCGTAGTTCCCGTTCCCATAGAAATACGGAGACAATACATAGCGATAAATGGGCTATCTAACATTGAAAGAATTTTTCAAATCGGACCAGTAAGTAGTTCCTGAGATTAGCGCGTTCAACCAAACAAACTCTTCAGCTTTATAATATTAGTATAGATTATTATACTTCTAAAGGTTATATTTAATAGTATTTTAATAAACTGGTCATACTAAAGCGGAATTACTAACACAAGCGGAAAATAAATACAAAATGAAAGATTTATCTTCTGACGCTCCTTTGACACTTCGCTGCGTGCGCGCATCCGCTGTCGGTAACGACGCGGACGCACAAAAATAACTTCGTCTTTGTCTTATCGAAGATCTTCACCGATCGATGTTTATATTATACTTAGATGTGTATCCTTCAATATCACGTGTATCAAACGGTGAAGGAAAAACATCGTGAGGAAACTTGCATGCCTGAGGATTTTCCTAATTCTCTATGTGTGTGAAGTCTGCCAATCCGCATTTGGCCAGCGTGGTGAACTAAGGTCTAATCCCTCTCATTTTGAGAGGTGACTCCTGCTCAACAGTGAACCGGGTTGATACTGATGACGTCTGTAGTTGTGTATGTTTGTGAACCGGGTTGATACTGATGACGTCTGTAGTTGTGTTTGTTTGTTTATATGTTTGTGACCCGATATTACGTGTATAAATAGTAAAATTATGAAACTGCGTGTTCATTTTTATATCATAAATAGAGTTAAATTTCTAAAAATAGTTAGTGCTGTTAAAGAGAAAAAAATCGCAGACCGTCTGCTAATGTTTTATAACGCCATTTCGTAGAATTGCGAAATTCTGTATATTCGACATTCGACATTCGAGAAACAATGTCAAAAAAAAACATCTTGATAGAAAAAAATAAATGTTAAATTAAAGTTGTAATAGAAATATTGACACATCAAACTTTGTAACAAGTGAGCTAAGCGTCGCTCAATAACAGAAAACGTCTGCAAAGCGAAACAATTCGTAATAAAAATTGCTTATCTGTAAAAACTCATCTATCTTACACATGCTAAACGACGGGTGTAAAGCAATTCAATTTCACTAAAAATTCAATGTCTCAAACGTCTGAATTCTCGGAATTTCTTAGACGGGAAATGATATTCAGAAACTTTGGTACAACTTAGTTAAAACAATTTGAGTAAGAGATTGTGTTTCTTAAGATTCGCTTCTGAAATGTACCGCGGAGTTTTGTCTTTTGGAGTATTTTAATATATAAATGTGATATTTTTTTAATTTTTTTTAATTGAGAATTTAACAATAAGACTGAATTTCATTGTTTAATTATTATTATTATTCATAAGAATATTTTACATGACGCAAAAATGTTCCTGCTCAAATCAAAGTTAAAGTCAAAATTAATTTATTTCAATTAGGCTTAGTTTACAAAACGATTAATAAAAAAAAATTAAGTTACGAGGGCCCTTGATCCGATCTTTTTGATTTTATTTTCTAATTATAGTTTACTAGCAGATACCCGCGACTCCGTTTTCGTTTTTTTACAATTCCGGCGGGAACTATAGATTTATCAGGGATAAAAAGTAGCCTATGTTTTGCTCCAAGGTCTTATTTATCTCAATGCTAAATTTCATCCAACTTGTTTCTGTTATGTAGCTGTGAAAAGGGAACAGACAGACTTTTTTTCGCATTTACAATATTAGTAACGATTTATAATGAATATAATAATAACGACCTAATTAACAGTCCACTACAGTATCAAGTCTCCCTCCTTGTAGAAGATGAACACAAATTCGTAGATTTCACTTTAGCGTGAGGGCACAATCTTAAGCCAAACTATGTTTTAATTTTTTAACTTGTTCTAGCTTTTTTTTTTTTATACAAGTCACAACAGTGTATGTAAGAGTATGTACGTATAGTCTTACTAATACGTATACCCCCATAGACACAGCAAAGCAATATGCATTCAGAGAGATCTGATTATCACGAGCATAGTCGTAACTCGTAAGTAACTTTGCAGCTCAGCTATCTAGTCAGCTATATCCGCCATGCTGTGCGGCATCAAGACACAACGACCTTTATGTATGGCTCCAATGTTGCCAGACTCTCGTAGTCGTAAGCTAATTACAAGCCATTCAGGCCTCAGTGTTCTTGGAATTAGAGATGCTGCTACTATACATTTAATCTCCGTATTTAGACACGTGTTTAAACATTATAATTCTGCGTAAAATTGTAAATTTGACATAACTGAAATAATAGGAAGATAATTTGAATTAAGGATCCTGAAAAAATACCAAAATTTTATAACGAAAAATGCTCGATGAAAATGTACGGAAGAAATTCTTGGGAAGATAAAACGTACCTAACATTATTAAAATATAACTTTCGTATCTCGCAGTCCTACCTTCGCTTGAAAAAATAATACCTCATCTTTCATCTATGCCCAGTTACGTTTGACCTTTACGACAACGGTTTACAACCGAGAAACGTTTATGACGAAGCGGTTCCAAAGGTCGAATTTCGTTGGACGCTCAAATTACATAATTCGAAAACACCTTGCCTTAAAAATAATAAAAAAAGTCGACCCTACAATCCTACATAGTTGTGTTTTTTGTTGCAGGGCGAGAGAGACGGCGAGTCGACGTGTGTGAGGAAGTGAGAGGGGACGAGTCCAGTTTTACCAGTTTGGGAAAGGATACATAGTTTTTTTTTTAAATAGAAAAAATAAAATAGTGACCACGTTCGTGTGTCTAGTAATGCGAGTGTTCAAAATCAGTGTTTTGTGAGTGATTTTGTTTTCGTCCTGGATAAAATGGCCGCCCTTCCCGCGCTTTTTGGATTGCTTATGGCCGTCGTAGTAACAGGTGAGCGTACTTTCACTAACTTTTAATAGGTGCTTTACCTTTTATCCCTGCCTTTGGTTACTGGTTATGAAGCCCTGGTACAACAGCGTTGAAAGTATCTCATAATGTAGGCAGATGGTCTCCAAGGTAACTGTTCAATAAATTAATAATAATTAAAAAATACCGCCATGTAACGCCATTATTGTTTTGACAAACAAGATATACCTAAATATAAAACTAAGGCTTTTATAAATCCGTAAGTGACTCAAGAATAGTGAATCAAACATCGATAGGATCAATATTGGTCTTTGTAAATAGGAAATTAAATTTAGCAAATCGATGCAGTGATATTAGTGAAAATAATTAATATATGTGGGTACTTAAACATAATAAGATAGAAAACATACTATCTTGCTCATTTATGTAAGAAATAAATAATACCGTAATTAGATGTGAGAGTGAAATTAACTTTAATACTTTTGCTATAAAATTTCTCGCTTAAAATGGAAAACAGTATTTGCTTGCTAATTAAAAAAATAATAATTAGAGCAATTGCTCGGTTTACTTTTGCTTATCCACTAGTATAAAATGAATTTTATTTAACACAATTATGTTTTTTTGGTTTTGAAGTAATCTAAGTAACCCTAATCCAAGAAACCGACGGTAATATAATAAATTAGCTGACTTTATACGTAAAACGTAGACCGTACAGACGTTTCATATTTATTTGAAACATTTTTATTTTTATATAAATTACCGCAATATATTTTATCGTTTGAGCAACATTTTTTCTTATTAGCATAATGTTGTTGCAAACTTAGTCGCATAAATCACTTTACTTCGAAATGGTAGCTTCATATAGACTGGTATTCAAATTATTGTATTCTAGTGTTGAACATCGAAGAGCCGATAGACGTAGGGGTTTTAAGGTGCGGGAATGACGACCACGCACCGGAAAGCGTAGTTGTTGGTCATACAGCTTTATCTACAGCCTTTCTCGATGAGTACTGTTTACCAACAAATAAATTAAAAATGAGGGTATAAATCACTAGTCATTTCACACTTAATAATAATTATAATTAACTTGTTCTTAAAATAATGAAAATAAATTTGATATTTGATAAGCTTAGAACAATTAGATATGGTTAATATATTTTATATAACAGTTTATAAACAAACCATACATAATTATGTACGGTTTGTTTATAAACAAGTTATGAAATTACATGCATTTTCTACCTTCATTACTAGTATGTTGGTATACTGTACTCATCAAGGAAGGCTGTATAAGTGGACCGATGACAAAGCGGTTTGCAGGTTACCACTGCACAGAAACGACACAAGACAGTGGTGTTTGGAAGCATATATCCAGCAGCGGACATCCATCGGCTGATAAATATGATGATACGAGTATGTCTAGAGATTCCTAACATATTTTTGCTTTGCCTGTCAATTGATACTATTTTTGCATTTAATACATACTTCATCATGAGGATATTTATGGATCAGAATTATGAATGGTACGAGTATGTTTAATTGCTTACTCGTAAAACTCATCTACACATGTTTATTAGGTTCGTTTTATGTTTTACCGAGTAAACAGTGTTTTCACGTGTGTTTAAACGTAAGCGATAACGCGTATTTGAATGATAACAACATATAGATAAACCGCATTCTTATCTAATCATCATTCATTGAGGGCATTCGTAAGAAAATTCGCACTTGAAAAGAATTTTTAATGATACCTACCAGTATATTATAGTTTTTATTAATGGTCTGTTTGTCAATAAATAGAAACTTATATTGTAATGTTATCTACACTAATATTATAAAGCTGAAGAGATTGTTAGTTTGAACGCGCTAATCTCAGAACTTACTGGTCCGCCTATTTATCGAAGAAGGCTATTATCCCCGTGTTCTTACGGGAACGGGAACCACGCGGATGAAACCATGAGGTGTTAGCTAGTTTCTTAATACAGCATGTGATACAGTAAAGTATGGGTACCCTTATTTTATGATACTTACATTATTTTTAATAGAATATGTTAGAATTAAATAAAACTTTAGCCTTTTAAAAACACTATTTAAAGTTCAAAATCTAAAAAAAGTTTATTGTATACTACAATACAATAAACTTTTTTTAGATTTTGAACTTGAAATAATTTTTGAAATGTAAAAAATAAAAATATATTATGTGTATACAGTAGTAGTAGTATACGTACTAGCCGAAGCTCCGCGGTTTTACCAGCTTAGTTCCCATTCCCGGGGGAATACGAGGATAAAATATGACACTCACAAATAACGTGGCTTTCTAGTGGTAAAGGAATTTTCAAAATCGGTTAAGTAGATCTAGAATAAAATAAATGTAAAGTTTGTATTGCTACCCCCTAGTAACTACAAATTTACAAACTTTACCTCTATAAAATATTAGTATAGATAAAGAAATCTGTTAATTCACGCTGCGTTGTTTTGGGTTTTAAATACTATTACTAAAGAAACAGTAGTACTCCCTCGAATGTGGCAACACCCCCCGTGACTCAGTTCTACAAAACATCGTAAAAATGTTGCAACTTTGCGTAATTTTCTTGCTTTCCCGTATCTGAATGACGATTTAGCTACTTTTCTTATTTAACTTTACGATTGGTTATGCCTAATACTTTTATTATTTTAAATTTCGTATAATTAAGTATCTACATATCTACCTACATAAATAAAATAAATCCAAAAATTGTCTTCCTTTGCTTAGTTTTCACGTTTCGGAATTCAATCTGTTTATCATCTAACGAGATTTTATGAGACTTCTGAGACGACTTTTAGAACACCAAAACTAAGGTGTATAGGAGGAGTTTACTATTCTTATGATGGAATGTTTATTTCTCATTCCGAGATTGATCACTATATTTTGCTTAATTGGTTGGCCAATCGGTTTTGATGAATTTAGGAGCATTTTACAGTAATTATATAAACCGTGCTTAGTTGTAGTGCGTCTCTTTTATATTTCATTACTTTTCATAATTAACTTCAATATTCTTATATACAAACGTCATGCGTAGTACGAACAAATAGTTTAAATACCGTCAAAGTATCCTAACCTGTAATTGTGTTAACTAAAATAATTATGTAAACATTCAGTTCCTGTGCGCTTCCCGTCACTATGAGTTAGGGTTCTTTTGTCAGTTTGTTTTTCGAAATTCATTTATAACGTGTATTATGAATTACTTGGGTACGACGCTAGCAGTGTTGTGTAAATCCGCAGATGCTAATGATGCCCTGCTGGATCACTCCAACTAGCCGGGCTCTTACGAAGTTTCCGTAGATTAGTAGACCACCCAAGTCGAAGATCGCTTCATAAAATTTTGCTGCACATTGTTCAGTGTACTGTTGGTTATACCCAGATATGAAATGTGTTTATTTAAAGGTCTTTTTTATTTGTCCTATAACCGTTCTTAGTCAAACGTTAGGTGTTTTAAACGTAGATTAATAATTTATCAGTAGCGTTGAATATCCCAAAAACACATGTAAGTAACTGAAATCCGCGAAGATTTATAAGTTTCCGAACGTAAAATAGTACCTGTCAAAGCTTTCTCTAAAGCGTTTATTACTGGTTTAATGGTATTTTTAATTTTTATTTGCTTTTATAGGAAATAAAACATGTTTTGTTTATTTACTTAAATTCGCGGCTATAGTTTTAATTTAGACTACGGAACCTATGTCGGGTTATCTTCACACACAATTAGCGTTGTTTATTTTTTTTCCTACATACGCGACGACGTCTCACTCGTGTGTTTACTTTGCGCCTGTTCAAATATTTGTTCAACACATTGTATAGAAGTTGATACAGGTTGATTTTTTTCTGTTCAACTTGTAAGTTGTAACTCACACCTGATACGCTGAGATGGATTATGCGTTTTTGTAAGTCATTGTATATAGGTATTCGATTTATATTTTATGCAATATTATCAATTTTATAATCTATACTAATATTATAAAGAGGTTAGTGAGGTTGCAATGCAGGGGGTAATCTCTGGATCTACTGAACCGATTTTGAGAACTCTTTTATCTATAGAAAGCCACGTTATCTGTGTATCTGTTTAATGTTTTATCCCCGTGTTCTCACTTACTTTTCTAATGATTTAATAACGTTATTAAGGAAGTGGGATGTATTTCCGCTATTGTATACTCGTCGATGTAATATTCGCCTATAACTAGTTTTATTAGAATTTGAACTATAGGTACATATATATTTTTATAGGATGCCAAAAATAAAATGTCACTAACAACGACGTTGCCATGGATGTAAGCGATGTTACATCGCTGTAACTTTACAGAATGCAGGTGCAGAATTGGAAAATCACATTTAGATTACCTAATGACAATAGCACTTAGACAGGTCTGAATGATAGGTAGGTAGGAATGTATTACATCATATATTTAATGCAGTTAGCTTAATAATGCAATATTAATGTAAATCGGATTAGCGTAGGTCCGTAAGTACATTGGAATATTAGTAATAGTACTTAGTTATGAGTAGGTATCCACTTAATATGAGTATATGTTATGTAGATACAAGCTAACTATTTAACTAAAATTATAGAAGTGAGAATTATGTTGTAAATAATCTTGTGTTCGAAAATTTAGTTTACTGGACTTAGCAGTTTTTAATTTGCGTTAATAAATCAATTAATCAGGATTACGAAGTAACAAGAACATATTGAGAGTTTTACCATTACTCTTTCATAAAACAAAACTGAAATCGGTCCACATTTGACGGAGAAATGTACGGAAAATCACATCAGTTTCTAATTTTCGTTGTTGAATCAGCCAATAAGTAAGTTAAGAGTACACAGCTACCCTTCAAAGGAAAAAAAAAATAATGAAAAAATGCAACCGAAAACATAAAACGTACCAACTAAACTAAAAAGCGAAAAATAACATCATGTTACGTTCTACCTGGTGATCACTTTGAAGGCGGTGCTAAACCGGTAAATTTTTTTTGATAGCACAGGCTCACAGGCTAGGCCTCCTTATAGGATAGGGGGTACTTAAATGCTGCTCCAATGTGATTTAGAGGACTTAAATAAAATATTTCTACCAGGATTTGGTATAATTTCTCGTATCATTTCCCAAGAAAGAGGAAAAAAAGAAACTTGAAATAGTTCATGCTATATTAGCTACATACAGACAAAATACAGGTGCATACAGACGAAATCCTTTAAATAGCGGTTAAAAAAGAATCTTGCTGTATATTCCATTCAGTAACCTTTCAGGCGCATGGCACAGCATCTTTCATTGAGGTAGGTCGCGTAAAAATAAACTTTACGAACTTGCACTTGTAGTCTTGTGCTGTAACGAAATGTTCATTGTTTATAGCTCGTAAACAACGTCGCCCCTCGTCTTACAATTTTTTACTATGAGTTTATCTTACGCCAGCCACACAATGTCAAGTATACCGTTAAATCTGCAGCGCGTTTTAAACTATCGAGATACGGTTCTCGTTATTGTGTCAGTTTACCAAAAAGCTCAGCTCCTCTATCTTCTAGTGAAAGTCGCATTAAAATCGGTCCAGCCGTTACAAAGATTAGCCTGTATAAAAGAGAGGCAGACAAAAAATACATAAAAAAATATGTGTACTTGTCTCGGCTTCGGTGTTAGGTTTATTTTCGTTACGGAATTTCTTGATTCGGTCGCCGCGTTCAACGCCCGCGATAAAAGCTATGCATAGCTCAAAACTTATTATTGTTGTTGTTATTTTGAAATCATAGACACTTCAATTTTATAGTTTATAAATATTAATAAATAGGCCTAAGGAATTTAGCATGTTAGACCAGGTTCCTAGCATTTTATACAAAGACCAATGATAGTTACGTGCACTAGATAGTTGGCATGACATGTTTTTATCAAATATCAAATTATTATCGACCGAATAGACTTTATAATAACCTACTTTTGGTTTTGCCTGTTCCGTAGTGGCCAAATTAGAAAAAGTCTACTATAGCAAATGTCAAAAATCTTACTTTATAGCTATGATTAAACTGGAACTTGGCTCTTGTTTGATCGCAAAGCAATAAATTTGAGACCACTGTTCGGCATTCAAAATCTCTAATGTAGAATTTATCTAGAAAAGAGACGAAAACTGAGCTTAAGTTTTTGCTGTAATATTATGATATTATTTAATTATACACAGCATTAATAATCAGTTTGAAAAGTATTCAGGTTAATCCTCACAAAAATATATTGGGATAAAATATAGCCTATGACACAAATAACGTGGCTGTTTATTGTTAAGTGAATTATCAAAACCGATTTAGTTTTTCCAGAGATTACCTCCAACAACCAAACAAACACAAACTTTACCTATATAATATTAGTATATTAGATAGCTGCTGCTAATTATTATTTATGAAATAAATATCTTAGCTTTTAGGTAGATTGCTTTTACAATTGCGTAATTTCCATTAATGATGTAAATTATTTTAAAATCAATTTTCCATAGTCGATAATGTACGACCTTCTCAAATAATTCACTTTCTGATCCAGTCACTTCGCAGCGGGAAGCTTTTTAAGCCTTTTGTCTGTGTGTAACAAAATGGAAGTAATTTAGAATTTCTCAAACCCGATTATTGAGTTTTCCGAATTTGTGGGGAACAAGATATTTTTTCTCGAAGATGGAGTACATTTATTTCGTCGCCCTCAAAATACGCTTCTCCGTGTAAACTTTAACACACCATTTACCACTTTAACTGAAAGATTTTTCAAGAAATCTTTCCTTGCCAGTGCTACGAACCTTTTTTAATGGAAATGCATGAAGAAAAATTCCTCCCGAGCTTTTTTATTTGTACTAGACGCAATATACTTTCTGATGTTACATATTCTAGACTCTAGGCTAGTTGCCTCATTCATATTCTGTCGTGAATCTTGAGGTACTGAGATTGAGTCCAAGGTTGAGGCAGCAAAAAAAAAAAAAAAAAGTCTTATCTGTCTAAGTTTTTTAAGTCTTATTAAATAATTATAACACAAGAAGTATATACAAAAAACAAAAGAAAAATCTATATAACATATAACATCAATAACATAAATTCGATAATTCTTACTTAGGTATATAATTATATTAGGTAGTTACCATCCATCGGAGATTATATTATTATGGCTTTTGAGTCAATAAGTCATTAGTCGTCGTCGTCATCAACCCATATTCGGCTCACTGCTGAGCTCGAGTCTCCTCTCAGAATGAGAGGTGTTAGGCCAATAGTCCACCACGCTGGCCCAATGCGGATTGGTAGACTTCACACACGCAGAGAATTAAGATAACTCTCTGGTATGCAGGTTTCCTCAAGATGTTTTCCTTCACCGATTGAGACACGTGATATTTAATTTCTTAAAATGCACACAACTGAAAAGTTGGAGGTGCATGCCCCGGACCGGATTCGAACCCACACCCTCCGGAATCACAGCTCTCAAGTCATTAGTCACCTGCATCAAATCAAATTAATTAATTATTATAAAGCATTTATACAAACGCTTTTAGGAAGTTAAGTTGTCAGTGAGAAGAGACTACTGTCAGTTCCAAAAGCTTATTTCAAGAAGAGCCGGCATCAGCAGATTTGCTTATAATATAAATATGAATGATATAATTAATTAAATATTCACAGCCTGTGTCATCCTCTTTGAAGAAACGATTACTTGTTATTCTTTGTAATTTCTGTCACATAATCGTAGATGGGAACTTTGTGGTGGTCAACCCATATCTCGTAGAGAAAGTTCCCACAAGTTCGCGGGCCGTCTGCTAGTACGTAATAATTATGGTAATCATCACAGAACATAGAACGCTAAAGCGAAGGCTTTAGCAAAATCATAATAATATTAGGTATTTTATTTATTTAAATATAGGAGTTATGTTTTAACTAAAGTACTCGTAACTAGATTACATGTTCCATTATGTAAAAATGATATTAAATAGCTACTACAGTTGCACTACTCATTCGATTTTTATATAATGCAGCAGGGATATGAATCACAGTTAATCATTCCATCTGAGTCATTAGTGAGTCAATAACTCGCCATCTATTGTGGAAACTTTATGCTCTGATAAACCGTTAATACCTAACTATAGGTTGAACCTAGTTTGGTTAAATTAACAGTACTTTTAACTTTTATAGCTCTTTGTGCCAAATGTCGTTTATGGATATTTTAGCAGACTCCAAGATGATTAAGAAAAATAAGAAAACTAATGTCGAACAAAGGTTATTCACAACATTTGTCAGAACAACTTAATTAACAAATCAAACTGTAACCAAAATTAGACCCTAGAAGAGAATGACCTTGAGTGAAGTCACGTACTTGTAAACGATGTGTGTAGGGTTAAAGGATCCTTTGACTGTTAACAAACACTCCCCTTTTCCACTCAAGTCTGTACCGCAAGTCGTTGCAACGCGGCGATAACAGATATTTCGTGGGTATCTTTTAGGAAAAAGTACTTGGGCACCATCTAAGCAAGCGAGTTCTACCGTAATCTGCGTCTTCGCTTACCATCAGGTGTCTTAACACAATAAATTTATCCCCGTATTCAAAATTGTTGTCTTTCTTTTTGGAATGCATGATTGTCAGGAATATATCATAATCACGAGGCTAAACACATTATTGGATAAGACAACACATAGTGGAACATGGTCCTAGTGTGTGTGTCCACCAAGGTGCTTTTATTGGTGATATACACTTTCCTTTTTTTTGAAGAATCTTAGCTACTTATTTGAAACATGGTCAACACCTCATTAGGTATCTGTGTAATTAAGCAAAAGGTACGAGTAGGCTTAGTAGGCAAACTACGCGAAGGCATATACTAATAAGTTCGTGCTATTCAAGCTTCACGTGGTATAGCTTGGTAAGTTCGTTGCTGACACACCCTTGATTTGCGGGCGACGGGGGGAAAGATTGCGCGGGTGTGAAGTCGTGTGCGCGGGGAATCGTAACCCCCCTTCCGGCCCGCGCGGACCATCAGAAGTGTTACGAATTTGCCAAGCTATAGTAGAAAAGTTTGTTACCAACTAAACGTGACTGCTACTGTAAGACGATCGATTATATATTGGAGAAATGATGAATGTGCACAAAAGATTCAAGGCGCCAAATTGAGACCTGCTTTTTGTAATTCGTTTAAAATACGAGTAAATTTCTAACATTTTGACAAGCTAACAGAAAGTTTCGTTATTTCCAAATGTCGAAAGCCATTGCTTTCCGCTGGTATTTCGGTGTACAAAGGCTTTCCAACAGTGTTCGGCGACGCTTTTGATTTTTCTGACATTCCACTTTTAACTCACCAAACGTTTTAGATTTTAGATAACGTACAGTTCAAATTGTTCTACGGAAATTTTCGTACGTTATATCGAAAGAAGTTTATTTTATATTGCGCGATTAAATACGATTATTTTAAATGCAATTTGAAAAGACTGCTAAAACTAAAAAAAAATGATTTTTGATTTTTCTGACATTCCACTTTTAACTCACCAAACGTTTTATATTTTAGATAACATACAGTTAAGTGTTTTACGGAAATTTTCGTGTGTTATATCGAAATAAAGAAGTGTACTTTATATTGCGCGATCAAGTACCTACGATTATTTTTGTTGATATTTGAAAAGGCTGCTAAAACTATATAAAAATATTTCTTTTCGCTTTTTTATTTGTACATATTTATAATTATAATATGAACATTGAACAATCAATACAATGCGTTAGTGTCTCTAAAACTTAAAGTTACAGTTGAAAAATCATGAAAATCGAATTTCTATACAAAATTCTGGTAATGTAATTAAAAATTAAGACGGCGTTCGTAGTTGATGTACCTATAGTTTGATATTTGCGGTATGTGCCTTTTATTTAAATTTGTCTGTCTGCTGCACAAAAAGTGAGTTATCTCCAAGTAAAATTTCACTTATCTGTGTGCCGAATAACTTCAAGATATTTTTCCTCAATCCACCTTTCTAATGATTAGACAATTATTTCGTACACTTTCCAATACCAAGTTAAATTACTTTCTGTGGTTAATGGAATAGATATAATAAGATTTATTTCCTTCCTGAGCAAAACAAAGAGGCATAAATTTTCAAATGACAAGCTTTTCTTTTGCATATACAAATACATGTTTTAAATTTACGTTGCGCTGTAGCCAAAGGCGCCACTTTTGACTCGTAAGTTGATTTCTTCCACACATCCTATTAATCTAAACATCCCTCTATGCCAAGAATCGAAGGCAGAGGTCATATCCACTGGGCTATCACACCTGAAAAATAACATAAAATTGATTAATTTTTTTCTCTAGGTCCAGAACTCTAAATCGAAACGTTATGCCTCTAGCTTACAATAAGATCAATTATATTTAAACAAAAGGAGGAAATCAATGCCAGCAGATGAAAATTAATTAAATTGACGATGATAATGATGACGAGGTACTGAAACCGAATTGTAATAGGAATTCAAACGTTCATTAAAAGTTAATAATAGTTGGATGGCTCGAGAAAGAATGAAAAGCCAGCTAAGCGTAAATTCGAATCGTATGAAAACCTTTGTTACAGAAAATAACAGCGAATTTGTATCTAAAATAGCTCTCGATTGAATATATTCCAATGACGACCTTTAGTACTTCATTAGCAAAACCATTGATGTGACAGAAATCATAGCATTTATGTACTTAATTGTGATCAGTGGCGAATTTAGAAATACGCTGCCAGAAGGCTGTTAGATTTTCCCGTTCCCGTAGTAATATGGGAATAATACAGCCAATAGCCTTCCTCGGTAGATGGGCTATCCAACACTGAAAGATTTTTTTTATACGGACCAGTAGTTCCTGAGATTAGCGCGTTCAATCAAACAAACTCTTTAGCTTTATAAGTATAGATTTATGTATATAGTATGTTGTTTTTACACTTCCTGAAGACACAACTCGACATTGTAGATAATATTTAGGTATTATTTGTTTCAATAACTTTCGTTGTTTACTATGAGGCACCTTTTTTCGCCTCAGTTTCGACGCGCTAGTCCTATAAAATCTTTGTCCTTCACTAGTAAAACCAATATCGTCGTTATCAATCCATATACGGCTCATTGCTGAGCTCAAGTCTCCACTCAGAATGAGAGGAGTTAGGCCAATAGTCCACCACGCTGGCCCAATGCGTATTGGCAGACTTCACACACGCAGAGAATTAAGAAATATTCTGGCGTGCAGGTTTCCTCACGATGTTTTCCTTCGCCGTTTGAGACACGTGATATTTAATTTCTTAAAACCAATATACACACCAACAAGTCAACAGCCGGCCTACTCTCCACATATGAGTACCTTTACTTGCCCCCAATCCTTTCATGCCCTTTGGATAATAGCTATCATCGATAAAGGTCTATTGTCCGTTACCAACAAGTTATAATAGGTTATTCGATATTTCCGAATTCCGAGCTTCATAATATTACGAAGGTAGTGCGTATACATACCTTCATTATTTTTTGTGAGCATCCTTAAACCGATTACTCGGAAAAAGTGGCTACTTAGATGCTTCAATTCACTTAAGTTGTAATTTTTGTCTTTCTCATACATTTATATTATGTTAATAGACTAGGTTTAGAAGACTACTTATGATTAGTTTTTTACGCTATAGATTAGAGCTTGACCGCAATCACACAAATCGTAGACTATAGACTATGATAGACCCCATGGTTAACGTGCTTACTTAGAAGGTTCACGCTCTACTTAAATATACCCAGAATACATCACACAGGGGGTAGGGATAAAATAAGTTAAATATTCCAGATATTAAGTCTTAGAAGGTACGTACTAACATAATAAAATGTAATCACGCTATATTATAAAGGCGAAAGTTTGTGTGTAAGTGTGTAAATGTGAAAGTGTGTAAATAAGTTTGTTCCTCTTTTACGCTACGGCTACTGAAGCGATTGGGCTGAAATTTGGAATGGAATGGATTTTACTCTAGATTAACTCAGAGGCTACTTTTCATCCCGGAAAAATCCATGGTTCCCGCGGGATTTGTGAAAAACTGAATTCCACACGCACGAAGTCGCGGGCGTCCGCTAGTACTTACTAATAATAATAAGAATCTTTAGTCATTACTTTGTTATTTTGGTTTTTTCAAATAAATGCAAGTTTGTTTTGCTGGGAACAGGAACTCATCACCGTTTAGTTCGTCACATGACTTCAAAATACTAACTACAATAATTTAAAAGACAGGCACTTCAGGCAGTTTTTCATTGAAACGTTTTATTTAAAAATATGAATAAAAGCTATTTCAGGTTTCCCGTGAGCTGTATTTTTTATTTTCTATTGACAAAGGTTTCAAAAGGGAGGGAAAACGCTTCGCTGAATTTTGATTTATTCTGACTTTGACGGACAAAATAATGTATGGTTCAATTTTTAGTGTTCCGAAACTATAAAAATAAATTAAAACTACAAATAAAATTGTTTTCGCAAAACTCTTGATTTCTTCCACTACTCTATCACCGTCACAACAATATAACACCAATATATTTTGGAGAATGTTCTCAGGAGCTATTCGACGTCATACCACCTTCACCTTTTTACTATCGCACCGCAAGACATCTGGTGGGCTTTCATCCCTATGTTGTAGATGTCTTTAAGACCCGTACAAAACGCTTTGCGTCTTCTTTTCTCATACGCACGGCTAAGGTTTGGAATACCCTTCCCAAGTCTGTGTTTTCTGAATCTTATGACTTGGGTATCTTCAAAACAAGAGTGAACAGGCACCTTCTAGGCAAGCGTGTTCCATCTTAGACTGTATCTACACTTACCATCAGGTTAGATCATGTTCAAACGCGAGCCTTATTGCATAAAAAAAAATAACAATGAAAATACTTAGATGAGTTAGTTGTGGATATTTCAATCGATAAAATCAATCATATCAGCTGATGGACGTCCACTGTAGGACAAAGGCCTTTTGTAGGGGCTTCCAAACATCCATACATAAAACTATACATAAAGTATTAGACAATACAAATTCCATTCATCTTTCCGTAAAATAGGATAAAAGAGTCTAAAATAGCCGTTTTAGAAGTAATAAAAACACTTTGTAGTATAATTTTTATAAACGGCTCCTTTTATTTTCACATTATCCTTTTACGTTTCTTTTAATGCTACGAGTATTTCTTGAAATTTCATCTCAAATAAATCTTTTTTATTGCTATTTCTTTATCATTATAATAAGACTTCAAAATGATGTATCGTTTTAAGCTTATTAACCGACTTTGAAAACGAGGTAAACCGTATTATACCGAGGTACATAATTTTACGATTACACAATTTTTTTGCAATTTTTATTATATTCAATTTTCGTGAAGATTTCGGTATTAAAATGAATATTTTCAAGAAAATTTTGGTAAAAAAAAAATAAAAAAACGTATTCAAATGAATCTGTATGATCTGAATAATTAAAATACATATTGCTCCAATCTCTTAAGTTTAATGAACTTGTAAAAACCGTTAACTTTTAAACCGTTTTAAAAAGGTTATTTTGACAGACAAAAAATATTATAACTAAAATTATTTTTAAATTTATTTTTGCTTTTATTCACTTTGGTGATTACGTATATTATAAACAGTATGATACCTATAACTAAAAGGTTTTTACTGTTGTATTTTACAGTTTCATTGGAGGTATACACTGAATAAGTGCGCCTTAGAATTACTCTTCCCTCTAATTGGGCCACTTTAGAGCCAGTAATCCAGTTTTCAGTTTTATTTCGGGCGGCACTTACGGGACTCGCTTTTCTCTCATTTCCGGACACTGATATCCCGGATGAATTGATACGGAAACAAGATTGTAGTATACACTCGCTAGATTTCTTTTTCCGGAACTTTTGGAACGTTTATCCGGAAAGACGTATTGTCTAAACGTTAAGCTGTTTAAATACTGTTTTACGGCTTTTCCGAAAGTAAGTTTATTGCTATGTTATTTGATAATCCCAAGAGCTTATAAAGTATCTGTCTTCTGCTCTATAGGAAAAAGATTTTACTAGGAATTAGGCGGGGATCAAACCACCACCTCGGTGTTAAGTCCGACCGGACCTCTGCTTCCGGAGGGTGTGGGTTCTCCTCCGACTTTTCAGTTGTGTGCATTTTAAGAAATTAAATATCACGTGTCTCAAACGGTGAAGGTAAACATCGTGAGGAAACCTGCATACTTGAGAATTTTCATAATCTCTGTGTGTGTTAAGTCTGCGAATCCGCATTGGGCTAGCGTGGTGGACTATTGGCCTAACCCCTTTCATTCTGAGAGGTGATTCGAGCTCAGCAGTGAGCCGAATATGGGTTGATAGTGATGATGATGAAATTACACGATGACAGGTTTTTAACAGCATATATAGATAGACAGACATGATAAGCTTACTACTAGTTAAGTAGTTAAGAAATTACTCATAAGCGTAGGTGAGTACGAGTATGTTGTATTCTTTTCTCATACATTTTCATAACAAACAAGTTCCCATGTGTTTAGCATACGTGTCGAATTGTTATGTCGACTCAGGCTTAAGCAATAAACAACGATAAGAGTTGTGAGAAACGACTAATGATGCGGTTATGTATGAGGCATGAACCTACTACGTAATTAATACGCTGCATGATATTACTGACTATAGTATTACAATGAATGTAACTTAACTGAAAGGAAATAATGATTTACCTACTCATAGTGGATAACTAATTAACTATACCATCTGAGGCTCATTTGTGGGTTGGGGAAAAAAGAAAATTCGTCACGTATTTTTTAGTGTTCCGTACCTCAAAAGGGAAAAAACCCCACTGATAATTTCTTGGATATGCCATCATACTAATATTACTATACTAATGTCAGTTACTGACGATCAAGTAATCTCATTGTAGTAATGCCTGTAGCGCTAACGGCCTTACATCCGATAAAACTGATCGTGTGTTGGTCGCGATCTGCCGCTACATAGCAGACATATTATCTATTAGCAGCAGCAGTGACACATCATAGATACAAAAAAGCACTGCCTACCCTATGAACTCAATACAAACCTATGTTGGACCTCTGAATACATTGTTGGACAAGGAATTTTCTAATTTTTACTTATAGTGCTTACCCTAGGTAAAAACCTTATGCACGCCACTGAGCAGCAGCATTTCTGAATTCCGGATTAGAGGTATGGTTATCCAAGAAATTAGACACTAGACTACACTTATGCCGCAGTGGACGGATGCAGGCAGTGAATTATAGGACATAGTCGCAGCGTGCGTGCTATGTAAATGATGTCCTGTTATACCCGTAGGTGGTTTATAGATGGACTAGCTGACACCGCACGGTTTCACCCGCGCGGTCCCCGTTCCCATAGGAAAACGGGGATAATATATAGCCTATAGCCTTCCTCGATGAATGGGCTATCTAACACTGAAAGATTTTTTCATATCGGAACAGTAGTTCCTGAGATTAGCGCGTTCAAACAAACAAACTCTTCAGCTTTATAATATTAGTATAGATTTGAATCTGACTTTCCATTGGCTATGCCTTCAAGTAAACCGTGATAGCGGATATGACCTCTGCCTATGATTCGGAGGCTGTATGTTCGATTTCGGTCTGGGGCTTGCCTCTAACCTTTCAGTTATGTGCACTTTAAGATACTAAAATATATCACATGCCTGAAGCGATAAAGGAAAAACATTGTGATTTGTGACGAATTTGTCCGTGTGGAATTTAGTTTTTTACAAATCATTTGGATTATTTCGTGATGAAAAGTAGCCTATGTGTTAATCCAGAATAAAATCTATTTTCATTCCAAATTGCAAATGCCAAATCGCTACAGTAGCCGCAGCGCAAAGGACGAACAAACATACACACACACAAACTTTCGCCTTTATAATATTAGCGTGGTAAGGTAAAACTGTAAAATCGATAGCCCTTAAATTAGCTCTGCTTTGCCAACTTTACTTAAGTAATACCTACAACTTTACAAGTTTGGGAGTGTAGCGAAGAGTAAGTAATTAGTGAACATTGGAGAGGATAAAAATAAATACTACGTAGCCTGAAAGGCTATTATTAATTTATCCTTCAATAAACAAACATAAAACCTTTGTTTTTATCTATGAAGGGATTGTTTCTTTTTAATTATTTGACTTTGAAGCTTCGGGCCGTTCCATGGCCAGGTTCTGTTATGCCATTCGGAAGTATTTTTCTCGATTATTATAATTTTATAGCGTTGCATCCACATGACCTAGATACCACGTTCAGTCAAGTCAGCCATTGACGGTCAATTATTCTCACGTTTCTGCAGCGCAAACGGCCGCGAAGACGTTTCATAAGTCGAGCCGTCATGCACGCAGCGACCAATACACGATCAGTTATAGTCGTGAATGCTACAGAAACGTGAGAATAATTGACCGTCAATGGCGTGCATCATTGTCATTAACCTTTGTGACAATTACAAAAAAAAAATACAATTTTCACAACATATTCTTTTTACGTTTTTTATTGTATTTAATGAAATGACATGAATGAGAAAGACAGACTTTTAAAAAATATGTTTTTATAAACATAAAAAATCCAAAACCAAATCATATAGATATCAGTCAAAGAGGAGCATATTATGCATATGCATATTAAAAAACTTGCATAAACCATGAACGTTCGAGTTTTGAGAACCCGCACTAAATACTCGTATACTCAATGCTCATCGACGCGATTCAAGGAAAGTAGGCACTCAGTACTCCGGCTATACAAAACAAAATGAAAGCCCTGAAATATTAGACTATAATAGTGTTTGTAGAGAAAATTATAGAATATACTTCTGTTCGCAGCGGTAAACAATGAGCCGGTCCCTTGTCGTCACAGTGCTTGCTCGTCAAAACGTTTACTAGTTTTTGCTCTTTTGTTTGCGCATTTAATCTGGTTTGTTTTGTATTTCGCCCGTAGTTTTATGCGGCCTTTTCTCTTTACTAATGTTCAGGGAAATGCGGCAGTTTTCCTCCCGTAACTATGGCCACGTCGTTTTTGCGATGGCGCAAAACAAAACGGGTCGGATATTTGACGCAATCACGGATATAAAGATATTCTTTGCCCATTCGTATTTTAGGGACGTTTTAAACAGCTCGCTTTTTAGTTAACTACCCATGTTCAGTGAAATACGTCACATTTTCCCGTTACTTTGTAATTTGCAAAGCAAAAGGAGCATAGTAAGCTTATCTGAAGTCATGGAAAATAACAAACATTTTTCTCTACCAGTTCAAACAAGCTGAAATTTTACAAAACTTATATAAAGTATTAAATTTTAATATGTAAAGTGCGGGTTCTTTTCAAAGCTTATTCCTTTGAAACTCGCTTTGTACTCGTGTTACAAACTACAGGTGTTCGGTGTTTTGTGAAACTGCACATTTAAGTAATGTTTAGATTATGTATGCATTTACTGTACATCACACGTAATTACTTCTCGTGAATGAATGAATGAAAGATACTTACTTTATTGTACACCAAAATAAAACGATAACAAACAAGCAATTATTAACTATTTTATACTTAACCTTGGCAAAGTAACTCCTATTTCACTGTAGTTTACTTTAATTGGTCAATATGGATCTCATAAGAAGGTTCAGAGTCACTAAGCAGGCGTTGGTGCGAGTTATACTTGAAGTTTCTTTGCGTGATCGAATCAGAAATGAGGATATCCGTAGAAGACCAAAGTCATGGACATTGCTCAAGATCTCGGCCCGAGCATAGCTTGGCTGATAATGACGAAATGATGATGAGTCAATAAGAAGGAATTTAAGACAAACTATACATTTAAAGGCAAAGACTTTCTACTATAGACATGTTACGTGCCTATAAAAACACCGCAAAAAGTGACTCGAATTTAACTACTCCACTGAGCGCACACAGTCATATTGTGCAATTTTGTGTGCCGTACAAAACGGCTAAATGAAATTAAGACAAATTGGTCACTTTTGTCCGCCTCAGTTTCGACGTGCTAGTGATAGTGACATATATAATAGTATAAAATCTTTGTTTACAGGTATGCGAACGAAAAGACATATAAATAGCAAGTTATTGCAATTTGTGCGAAGCTTGTAAAAAGTG
This sequence comes from Bicyclus anynana, assembly GCF_947172395.1. Classification (NCBI taxonomy): domain Eukaryota; kingdom Metazoa; phylum Arthropoda; class Insecta; order Lepidoptera; family Nymphalidae; genus Bicyclus; species Bicyclus anynana. Next base: position 7,072,335 of record NC_069090.1, read on the forward strand.
ATAGACACTCACCTAAAGTGCGTAACCGTAGTACCTACATTGTGAATTTATTCACTTGTTTATCCTAAACATCTTGCCTCACAGTCGGATCACGTTCGGCACTCATAAGAGACTACCATCTTCTTTTAATAAAAGCTAAAAAATATACGCTACGTGTTTCACACCAACGCGAACTGAGTGTAAGCCGATCGATTGTTATTAGTATTAGGGCGTCTTTCCACTAAAGTCATAAATATTTTATTTATATTCACTTAGACCGACTACTGTATATAAAACGATCGATGAGATTAGAAGAAGGAAGTATGCAAAGATTGTGGCAAGTCGTCTCTGACTTGTACAGGAATGAGGTTTGATTATATGTCTGCAAAACCTTAAAATTAAATTTTGAATATTAATAAATTATTTTTTAATAAGTAGGTAATAACGTAAAATTAAAATTATTAGTGTTCCGAAATGAGTGTCTAATAGAAGAAGAATTAATAAAGACATGGTATGTTTTAGTTGTGACAGAGTTTCCTGTGACATGCTTGTCTGGGGTCGTCGTGTATTCTGTGACCTTAACATGTCCAGTCCATGAGCATTCATAGAGTGAACTTGAGTATTTTCTCTAGAAAATGATGTTAGAGAAAATATTGCTTGAAGTAATAGCATAAAACCCAGCTGTGTTGAAAGTCTGTGAACGATGTTCTTGCTTTGACTCACATCCATATCTTAGCATCATAACACGTCTTTGATGGAATGTCAGCCTAAGCGGGTGTTATTTTCCTACCCACTTAACCTAAAACCTGTTTATTTAGAAACTGCCAGTTGTTTTATTTTATTGGAAAATCTATCTGTGAAATACATTAGCTAAAAGCTATTGATAAGGTATTCAGTTTACACATACAGAATTCTGTATGACGCAAAGGTTGAATATGGAGTATACATTAAACAATTTAAAATTGAAATTAGTTTCTTTACTATATCCGACTATTAGCCCGTACGAATTTTTGTAACATTCGGACGCAATCTATATACTCGTAGTACCTGAAAGGTATACAGTACCTGCGGGTTTTTTGCCTCGCATGTACTTCAGCTGTATTCGCGAAATTGGTTACTTTTAGGAAATGAAAAATTATTAACTTACCTTATATTTCTCCTGCCCATGCTCAAATTTACTATCATACATACTCGTAAGTATCAGCACTAACATTCCTCTATGCACTACCAGTCTTACCTTTTGGAATATGGTCTGGCAATTCAGAATGCCATCCAGAGCATTCATCATATTCCCAGCAAATACTCTCCTATCAATACCACATTTACAGTTTCCATGTTTCGTAGATTTTGGTAACTCAGGTACTAGTAAACAAAAAGATCAACAACGCTTTTCCCAATCCGAGTTCTTAGCGTAGTAAAGGTGTAAAATTTTAGATCTCTTTGGCTTTCACACCCACTGAAACGACCCATACTGATTGTAAACGGATTACCCAATTACCCCCCTGTTCAATATGTCAATCAGTTCAAACAAGCGGAATGCCATGTCACATTCGAGTGCATACAATCAGCGCCCAAACACTTATTAGTAGTGCTAATGAATCGACTACTCGCGATTGATTGCATACACGATGTTATGTTCACTTAAATATATCCAAAGAATGCATATAATCCATTCATTAAATCCAAAAATTCCAAATATTTACATTTATAAGTTACACTACTTATTATACCAAAACACCTGGATTTATCATCATCTCCTTTACCTTATCCCGCTTTAGTGGGGTCGGCAAAATACGTCAATTTCCTCCATCCTCCAGCCATTTTACTTGTCCACTCATCATCCACTCTCTTTACACGCATGTCCCCTTTAACACACTCCAACAATCTCTTCTTTGGCCTTCCTGTCCTCTTGTGTCCATCCACATGCAAATTAAAAACGCCTGGATTTATAACGATGCAATTTATTGCAAAGATCGATTATTGTCTAGTGTAGAACATAACTAGGCCCCCATTATGACAACATCAAGCGCAGGCAGCTCAGGGTAGTGATGTTTGGAAGTTCCTGCAAAAGGCCTATGTCCTGTAGTGGACGTCTATCGGCCGATATGATGATGATGATGATGTAGAACATAATATGCGGCCTTTTATCCCGATATTCCTATAATAACGGAATCAACGCGAGTGAAACCGCGGACCACAGCTATTTATAAATAGAAATTGCATCACATTTCAGAACTGGACTGATACTGATAAAAGTGGTAAAATAAAAAACTCGTTTGAGATTTAATAGTTTTCCATAGAAAAATGTTATGAAATATTAATTGTACCAATCATTTCATTTGCAATGTAAGCTTTGAGAATAAAGTCAATTCTCCGAAACGAACTGAGATCATGGGTTCCTAACGTGCCTAGTCTTTCTAAACCAAACACAAGTTCATACTCGTACATACCAACACGTTTTCAGCACATATTTTCTTATCCATCACTCAGATAATCTTGGCCTTTAATAACAGTCTTCAAGGAGATTTATCCCGACCGCTTGCGTTGCGAGTCACGTCTCGCCTAGACAGACATACCAAGTCGGTCTGTTAACAAATTGTAAAAAGTGTTACACTAACCCGAGACCTTTGTTTCTTGACTTGATATAATTTCTCATTACGGTACTAACTTGAATTAACTACAGAGCTGGAGAAAGCTTCAACTCTATAATTTAAATAATGTAGCCAGGTATCTAATATCATATTGTTACTAGCTGACCTGGCTAAAGTTATTCTGCCATACAATTTTCTTTCACTGTAAAATCATCATCGCGATTGGAAAATGAGTTTTGGGTTGGAATGGTGTAAAATACTTACGACCTCATACCAATCAAAATACAATAGTTTCAATGAAATCGGTTAAGTTGTTTCGGAGCTCGGAGCGGAGGGGTGTGACCACGAAAACCTTGGCACGAGATTTTAATGAGTTGACGAGCTTTTAACAGTTTATTATTTAATCTGTTATGTGTAATACAGTCAAAAATGGACATCTTCGGAGAAAATGCAGTAATATTGCGTTGATATAGTAGGAAACATGATAAACCCATCGAGTTTGATTTTGTTTGGTCTTTTAGTCTAGTCAGAGTCCTTACATGGAAGTGTTACAGCATGACTGTGTTCCTATGAAGTACATGTTGCCATTACAAGCAAGCATAGAGAAGAGAATTACTAAACGTACTAATTTAAATTAGATTTATGCTCTAAATAAATTGTACGTAGCTATTACGTTCGAATGCCGTCCCGTGGTTGACGAATAGCGTTCATGTTCATGAGAATTATGTTTTATGACGTGGTCACTATAAACTTGTAACATATTCTGCCCCCCTAGCCAAGTGGCACGACGATTCTCTTTCTACGATCGCTAAGGCTTCGAAAACTAGAAAGATGTATGGGAATGACATTTGCTATCGACAGGTCACGTGATCAAGATCTGTCATTCCCATACATATTTCTAGTTTTCGAAGCGTTAGCGATCGTAGGACAAGAATCGACTTGACACTTGGCAAGGGGGACTGTTTACTTATCTATTCTATGCTAGTAGCTAACTTGCTTGTCAGTAAGTACATTTATGAGTCAAGTATTTCGAGACATCGAATAACTGTGTTGAAATGTGAATTAGCATTTAAGTAGGTACTTTGTAATACCTAAATGAAAAATTGACAAAATTTTTTAACAAAATTAATAAACTTTATTATTGTTCTTATTAGTATTGTAATGTGTAGGTCCAGAAATAAAATGTTTTTTTTATAGTGATACCGCTGGCAGTGCTAAGGGCGGCGATATATTTTACCGCCTCTGATTTTTTTTAAATCTGACCATCGGGTTGGGGAGACGACAATGATTTTTATTAGATAGATTATTATTGAAGTGTTAAGTTTGAATATAAAATACCTCTAAATACTGAGTAACAGAACTGGAGCAACGAAGAAGTTTTCTGCACGTAATCACATAACTTTATATTAAGGTAATATACTTATTTGCGTTACTATTTACTGGAAGGAGGTTCTATACTCGTAACTTAATTAATTATAAACATGTTAAGGCTAAATTAGAGTTTATAGATATTACTCGGAGTTCGCTCGTGTAACTTAATTCAAGTAGAGCAGTTTAAGACGATAGTTAAGTCTGAACTTTGACCTTTTCAGGATGCAAGTAATACGTTCATAATTCCTCGCGGGTAAAGTAGTTTGCAACAGCTAACTGCACATAAAAATAATGCAACACTTGCATTGCTTATTTGTTTAGATAAGTAGACGACATCTTAGTTGCCATTCCCGTGAGAACAGGGAGAATCCTACTAATATTATAAACGCGCAAGTTTGTATGGATGTTTGGATGTTTTGATGTTTGTTACTCTTTAACGCCGCTACTACTAAAGCGATTTGGGTGAAATTTGGAATGGAAAAAGATTTTACTCTGGATTGACACAAAGGCTACTTTTTATCCCGAAAAAATCCATGATTTTCCGAGATTTGCGAAAACTGATGATTTTGATGATATGAATGTTTGTTACTCTTTCACGCCTCGACTACTAAACCGAATTAGCTGAAATTTGGTATTAAGATATATTATAGCCTGGATTAACATATATGCTACTTTTTATCCCGGAAAAATCCATGGTTCCCGAGGTATTTGTGAAAAACTAAATTCCACGCGGACGAAGTCGCTGGCGCTAGTATAGCATAGATAGGACACTCAAAAATAAACGTGGTGCTTTTTTATTGCCACAATATTTTTTTATATCGCTTCAGTATATCTAGAAACCTCACAAACCTTACAAACACACGAACTTTTCCTTCGTTTCGTTTATATTTGGTTTTTGTTTAACTTCGTTTATAATGACGAACAATAACAGATGTCGATAAATAAGAATCGTATTTAATTGGGATGAAACATTCACGTCTACCCACTCTTTGTCAACGAAACAAAATGGAACGGAATAAATTTTGTCAATTAGGAGACATTACTTTCGTTAAAAATTGCGAAATAAAATATAACCGGGCAATTTATTTCTCGTCGGAAACAAACCTGCTACGTGTTGGCACTCGCTTTCATTACTGTACGCCGTTTGTATCGCTTCTGTCTCTTACACTATGCGATACGATAAACTAGAAGATTTTTTTTCTATACATATTAAACAAAAAAAAGAAAAAATATATACGTTCGAATTGAGAAACCTTTTCCTTTTTTGAAGTCGCTTAATAATAGAGCCAGAGTTTGTCTTGCCAGACCTTCGTAATTTTATAAAAAAAACGTTTTTCATGGATTGATACAACGAATTGAAATATAGACTACATTCGTCGTAGGCTTCTTATTCGTATTGCATATCTAGCGGGTTATTTTAATCGCTTTTGTTTACCATATCTATTGATATGTCATACATTTTTATTATTTTTTAATATTTCAATCTCAACTAGCTATCAATTTTAACTTACTATACTACGACTATTTTAGATGAAACGCATAGAATAGGTTTACGCTAAATTAGACCGTAGAAAATATTAGTGGAGTTTAAAACAAAATTTATAATAAGTATGGTAGGAAAAACTTTGAGAACAGCGTTAAAATGACCGAAATCACCATACTTGCAGCATCTGCGAGCCAACTTGCTAATAAAATCTATTAAATTTCATGCTAACTATTTCTAAACCGATTACACACAGCCTGGCAGGCTACTAGCTTTTATCTGATCGCACATAACTACAATAGCAACTGACGCAACAGCTATTTCAGTACGCAGATTTTGAAAGCCTTAATCGGTATTGGATGCGCCTAATAAATTCGAATAGTCGACGTAATCTTTACAATATCGTGTCGTCGCCGTGTCGTGATCGTGTCGTCCATTAAAGGGCAGTCTATTACCGTTCGCCATTTATTTCATTCACACTTCACTTGACACACGTTTTTGCGACAAATATAATGTCAATTGTGTAAAAAATTGCCAAGATCGGTTTTTGTCCGTATTTGGTCCGCAGAAAATTGTAGGCGGCTCATCACACTGTTTTTTCTCTACCCTTTAACTAATCGTTTTCCTAATGTCACAGGTCACATTAATTCGTATTCCATGACTACTATTAAGCAGAGGGCCTAGTGGCAGTTTAATACTGTTACTGTCACGTAACGTAAACGCGAATTTATAAGGAATTGAAACAGCGCCATCTAGTGGCACTACTGCACAACTGTCTCAATTCCATATAAATTTGCGTAAACGTCAACGTGATAGTAACAGTATGAAAATATTGAAAACTCCCACTAGGCACACAGTTTAAGATAGAAGCGGTCAAATTTAACTGGTTTCTACGCAGTACTCGTATTGTGCAGGAAATGATTAGCGGTACGTTATTCCCGGTATGGTGGTAACTGCAGTAGACTGAATCCTACCACAAAACCAGGCATGACCCAATTAAGTAAAGCAAAAATACACAGCAATGAAAATAGAACCCAAGAAATATTACCTAAAAGCCACGTGATTTTATCGGAATATGACCGACAATCTGCAAGCCCACCCGCAATGTTTATTTATGAACTAGTTCTTGTAATGCGACTCGAGTATTGCATTTGTGAACACTTGGTAGAATAATTACAAATATTTGTACTACTCAATTAAATATACACAGCAAAGCCGACATGATTCTATCGGAGTAAGCTCGACTAGTTATAAATACACCGAGAATCCTTATTAATGAACTAGATCTTGCACTACGACGTGAGTATTGCATACTTGAAGACTTCACATAATGACAAGTATTACGCTGTGAAATTAAATGCTGGCTAAACTTACATGATCTTATCAGAGACTTGAGACACTTGTGAATGACATATGTAAATAAGAAATTTATAATTCACAGGTAAGCCTTAGCTAAGCACATAGATAAGTGTAACTCTCAAGATATTGCAAAACAACTGTCTATAGTGTTTCGAAATGGAAACAGGTACTAGTTATCGCTTTAATAACATTTTAATCAATTTAAGGGTAACAAAAAACGTCGAAATCGTTAATCGTAACAGCAAAGCTAAAGATTGCGTTAGCAAAAAAAAAATACACGCAAATCGATGGCTAAAAATAAAACTCCCAAGGTAAAATGTACGGGTAATTCGAAGTCAGTAACGTACAAATCGAATTGATTAGCCTCCCTCTATTGTGAATTTTTAACGGGTGGATTCGACATTGATTAAGATCAAGTTTAAAACTGTTTACTTGAAAAGCCGATGCTAGCTAAATTCTGTTAGCCCTAGGTAACCTATGTAAGGTTATCCGGACTGTCTCATAACTTGAGCCTTTACATAAAATAACAAATGGTTATAGTGGAAACTTGACTTGAATAGTGCAATAACAATTTGTCGCTGTTTCGGAATCAAATTTGAAAAATTCAGTACTTTTAAGGCGAGGGGATGATTGGGGTGAACCTTCGAACACTAACCAATATTTAAGTTATAACTTTTGTTGTATAAAACAACAAACCGTTTTATTGGAAACTTGGTAAATGTGCAATAACAACTTGTATCGAAATTAAATTTCACAAATTCGACACCCCCCTTTTGAGGTGGGCGAGGGGGCGAACCGTTGAACCCTAAGTGCAGTGACTCTAAGAACATTCACCTCGCATAATCTTGTCTAGGTTTTATGCGTGGGCCACGAAACTATCGCCCGCTTGAAACTTATTTCTTGTCTATAATAAGGCTACTCTCTCTTACTTTTTTTTAAATATGATATTTTTAGTGCCTGAAGACGAAAGGCTTTGCTCTGTGCATGTTGCCAGGTACGACCTACGGATCCACGACATGGTTTCTAACTATGGGCTTTATTAGAAGGCTTAAAGTGAAATTAAGTTAAAATCATTCAGCGGGTGATTGAGCGAGTTATGCTTGGAGTTTATCTGCGTGATCGAATCATATATGAGGAGATGCACAAAAAATCAGTCACTGACATAGCTCAGCGTATCGCGAAACTGAACTAGCATTGGACAGCCACAAAGTTCGAAGAGTTCGTCCAATGGATGGACGTTAGGGTCCCCCAAGGTGTCAAATGTGACCAATATTCCCGTCCCACTCCGATTAGTTGAAAAGACTCTGAGGTACCTAGTGTGTACAACAATAGTCCAGCGGACTGGGGTCAAACCCTTGACCTCTATTTCAACCTATTTGAAGCCTGCAGGTATATATAACTTATTGACTATTGACTATGCATCAACGACATTTCAGTATAAATATCATTGCTATGCATTTAATGTACCTTCTAACAATAATATAAGTTATTCCAGCAATTACCTATAGGTAGATAAATGCTACAGCAAACAACAGAAGCAAACGTAATTGGAAATTTTCTTATTTCAAGTCCATTCATTGTTGAAATATTCAATGATGCACGACAAAGATACGGAAAATGAGAAACATCACGATTGTAGATACAAGCTTTTATTCGTTTTGAAATGCTTTGGATACTTTTTTTTATTAGAAAGAATATTTGCCATAACTTTCAAAATATGACCAATTCCCCTCCAACTGGATAAATAAATGAAATTTCAATTTCAGTTGGAAAGGAGTGGGAGTTAGGAGTGGGTACGACAATAGTCCAGATGGAAATCAAACCACCGCCTCTCGGTGATGAATCCGGCCTCTTCACCGCTGAGCCATTGAGGCTTCAAATCTTTTCTAAAGTCCTTTCAATTGTTTATTATTCGTAAATTTGTGATTTAATCGACAAAACTAAATAAGTAAAGCAGATTTCCCGTCCGTTTCCTTGTATGTGTAAACTTACGCATTTTATTCGCAGTTTGCACGATTTTCCCATCCGCCATTTTGCCCGCCATGTTTGATTGTACGGTCACTTTCTCTTGAACAAGTTTTGCGCAAGGGCTTATTGAGTTTAAACCACAAATTATAACGGTGAGAGTAAAATTTCTCTCGCTTATTCAATAACTTATAATTTTTGTAAGTGTTCCCGTCAAACGGCTTATTAACTACCTCAGATTAATTATAAATTACTAGCTGATTAGTAGCAGATTAATTATAAATTACTGACGCCGCGTTGTTTCACCCACGTGGTTCCCGTTCCCGTAGGAATACGGGGATAATATATACGGCTTATAGCCTTCCTCGATACCAGACCAGTAGTTCCTGAGATTAGCGCGTTTAAGCAAACAAGCAAACAAACTCTTCACCTTTATAATATTAGTATAGATAATTAAATTGATGAGGAAGAAGAAGAAATTGGCAAATGAGGATTGGATGGAGGAGGATGAGGAGAATTATTTATAAGGCATTTGACTTCAAGCTTACTCCTTACAGCATGAGTTACTAGTATATGCTAGTGAAATACCAGTCAAAACATTTACATATACTATAAGTAAACAGCCGTTGTTAGGTACATTTTGTATGTATTGGACCAAAATAAAAGAGATAATTGTAATGTTCGCTAACAATGTTGAGTAAACAAAGATATGCGTCATGGGCTTAATAAACGGATTGCCGCCAGACGGGTGATGGAGTGCCTCTGGTTACGAGGTATTATATTACTGGCTACGGCGACCCTTCGATGATACACGCAATTATTCTTTGGTAACGAAGGTAAAGGCGACCCTTTTATAAATAACATAGTGTGTTCTAAAAACATCAGTGAATCCAAAAGAAATGTCACTTTAGTAATACTAAAAAATGTAAAAGCAAATTTGTAGTCGATAAGGACAACACTGGAAATCTAAATTAATAATTCATTCGAGTCTATATTATATTATATTTCGAGTTTATATTATATAGTAAAGGTAATATCTATACTAATATTATAAATGCAAAAGTAAGTTTGTCTGCCTGTCAGTCTGTTACCTTTTCACGGCTAAACCGCTGAACCGATTTGAACGTAATTGGTATAAGATAAGTGCACTTTGGACCAGAACATATAGTCTACTTTTTAAAAGGAATTATCTACAGACTAAAAAAAAACAGATTTTACGCGAACGAAGTTGCGGGCTAGTTGTCTATATATGTAATGGTACACAATTAGACTTTCACTAACTTTTTATAAGACGCATCACAGCAAATGTATATCTATGTAAATAGTACAAGCAATATTTTTTGTAAAACAAGTTAAGAATAAGAATAATGAACCCGTAAAAAAGACCCGAATAGTTACTAATGTAGCGATATAATCTATTATATCGCTACATTATTAACAAAATACGTTCCCGTTATAAGAGTATATTTTCTAGATTCCTTTTTTCCTTAAATTTAAATTAAGCCTGGTGCAAACTTTAGTTTACAAAGGTTGATTGTTGAACAAATAAAATAGTCAATAATGCAAAAACAGATTTTTGGCACATACTTACACCTACAATACACATAAATTATATGCAAATGCATTTTTGGTTGCAACGAAAAACATAAACTTTTAAAATAATCTATTTGAGCTTTAAAAGTGCAAAGATTTCAAGCTTTCGTAAGCTTATTTGAATTTTCCAAGCGCTTGCTGCGATGCAGACAGTTTTCTTTACATTTTCCCAAATAAAAAAATGCAAGTACATGGGTACTGAATTTGTGTTTGCTTCATTTATAATTTCTACTTTTCCACCGCGACTTCTGTATTAATCCACTCGTAGAATTTAAATTTATAATTTTTACTTTCCAACCAACTGAAAATGTAAATTCGAGACATTAACGGCCGTTTTCAATAACCTGTCCAAGATTACGGATAGGTAGCTATCCTCGATTATCAGTAACAGTCAAACTATCATTCAGTAGGTTATTGAAAAGCAGATAAGAACAGAAAGATAGATTTTCTTAACTTTAGTAACCGAAACGGTGAATAGATAGGTTATTGAAATTGACGGCCGATAGAAATCCATGAAATGAAAGTTATGGGTATACATAGCTCGTATACTATGTACTAAGACTGAACATAATAAAATCATGAATAATAACTATTACGTCTTAATAGGCAGTGAAATGTACTCACAAAGTCATACCCAAGGTCGTCTGTCTTCAAAGGTTATACTGTAACCATTATATGTGTATTATTTGTGGGGTTACTCGTACTTATACAACTGAACCTATCATATAGTTGCTTTGACGAGAACCTCTCGGGTTAGATTACATATTAATATTGAACCAAGTGCCCATTTAATATTTAACAAAGTTCACATGAAGACTAAATGAGCAATTGGTAGTTTAATAAATGGTGGATTATTTCTTGATGGGATGTTAAACTTTTATTGTTTATACATTGTAGTCACGTTAAATAGTTTTTGTATGACTCAGTAAAGGAACTAAGTAGAGTATACTCTCTATGACCAAACCTATGGATGAGATGAGAATGAGATATTGAAAGATACGAAAAATCGATGGATCCTATGTCCAACCACTTACTGTCTCTCTGTTTACTGTCTCTGTTTACAGAAAACCTGGTATTTTATTTGATCTCATCATCATCATAATTATCAACCCATATTCGGTTCACTGTTGAGCTCGAGTCTCCTCTCTGAATGAGAGGGGATAGGCCAATAGTCCACCACGCTGGCCCAATGCGGATTGGCAGACTTCACACACGCAGAGAATCCTCAGGTATACAGGTTTGCTCACGATGTTTTTCCTTCACATGTTTGAAACACATGATATTTAATTTCCTAAAATGCACACAATTGAAAAGTTGGAGGTGCGCGCCCCGGACCGTATTCGAACCCACACTCTCCGGGATCGGAGGCAGAGGTCATATCCACTGGGCTATCATGGCTCTTTTTATTTGATCTATCAAACGTAATTTTTCATAGATTACTTTCCTTGAATCTCCTTTTGGAAAATAAATGGTTATGGCGTGTGAATTTACTTTAAAACCGTAGTTGTAATGTTATACAAAATTATACAAAATTCGAGGAGAAATTGAGGGAAAATTTCTACGAAACTGAATTAAGTAGCTTTTCCTGTTAAAAGCTATTTCGGTTCTTTGGCTGTTTGAATTGAGGTACTTGACGTTTTGACATTCAGAAATTAACGTTTCGGAAAATTTCATGATACTGAATAAAATTTTTTTGAAAGACTTAAATTTTTCAATTCGTATTTTCTTCTATATTCCATTCAGTAAATTGAAACAAAAAGAATAACTATACAGAAGTGTGTAAAGACAATCTTATTGATAAACTACAGAAAACTTTTGCAAAACTCGGTTTAATGCAAATACTCGAAGTTATCTCTTAATAGATTTGTATTCCATTGTAAGCTTACACTTGGAAAAGATTAGCTGAAACTATTCGATAATATAATAAAAGAGTTCACAAAATAAACCAGAACAAAAGTGCATACCGTATCTATCTTCATGCCTTTCTAATTTTAACCATTCCGACATAGCGCCGCGAATCGCTGACATTCCACCAAGTCCTGCGCTTAGCTCGGGCGCTTTTCGTTAAACTTGCAATAAAGTAAACCTTAGAACTATAATTATTTTACATTCAGACACAAGGATGTTTGTTGTTTGTTTTATCTAGAACTACAGGACTGAGATTTGGTTGTGTAACCAAAATCGTGGGACTTTTGTTCTGTTTAATAACAAACGAGTATGCATGCATTTCAGTATGCATTTCACTTTCACCTGATGTTAAATGATTACTGCAGTCTTGTACACTTGAAGCAGCAGAGTCAATGCTGTTAAGGCCAATAACGCATTATCATCATAATCAGCCAATAGACGTCCACTGCTGGACATAGGCCTCTTGCATGCACCTTGCACTCTTGCACCTCTAAGCATAACGGTCTCGAGCCGCCAGCATTCAGTGGCTAAGTGCAACACGCTTGATATCCTTGGCGCTTTCCGGTGCGGGGTCGCCGTTCCAGCACCTTGGGACCCCAACGTCAATCGGCTCTTCGAACTATTCGACCTGCCCATTGCCACTTCAGCTTCGCAACTCGCGGATCTACTCATTTCTGATTCGTTCACATAGAGAAACTCCGAGCATAGCTCGCTCCATCGCCTACAACACTGAAAATAACGCAATAGCGGTGTGCTGATCACAAATCAAATAAATATAAACTTATTCACGAGTGTATTTAGGCATTCAATGGGGTAAATGAACGTCTAATTTAAAATAATAGAGCTTTTTAATGTTACCTATATTATTGCATACTTTTATGTACATGATGGAAACCGGACCATTATGATAAAACAGCTAAAAATTAGTTAGTCATTAATTTTGATTGCTTAATTAGTATCCATTCGATTGGAAGTAATCGGCTGAAACGTACTGTATTGAATAGAAGCGAGGAGGGAATTGTATTATTGACCTCTCTGGTGTAAGCCTGGTCCCGTAACCCAGGAGTCCCAGGATCTATCATCATCACATCAACTTCTACGGTATGTAGGCCTCTTGTAAGGACTTTCGAACAACCTGAGTCGCATATGTCCAGTGGCTACCGACAATTAATGTCGTTAGTCCACCTGGTTGATCAACACTGCTTTCTGAAGGTTTGCTCTAGCACCTTCGGACTCCAAGGTCCACCGACTCTTATATGCAAATTCAGGTCTCGGTGAGCTATGTCGGTAACTTTCTTTCTTATGCGAATCTCCGAATTATAATAGCTATAGAGCTATAGAGCCTCTAAACTTTATTAAAAGCTTTTAAATTGCAAGAAGTTGAAGATTTGTATTAACATAAAAAAACCGTCGAGTTCACAACGACGCCACGCTGTTATGTCAACATAAAATCAATCCCGATTTTAATTAAAAATAAATAATACAGGCAAAGTGCTCTTGAATTTCCATCGGAATCGGAATCGAATATTAAACCAATGAATACATATGAAAGATCATTACAATGCTAATTGGGATATTAAAATTATGTTTTAACTACGAATATAAACGCGGGTGGTTGCCAAATTTCCGGAATTTAAAATTAATTATTGAATTTTCATTTTAATTTTCTCCCACGATTCAAATGCAGATATTTAAAATTCAAGTAACAATTTTGCTTAAGATGAGCACAAGGATATTAAAAGAACGTTGAATATTCTTTGCGTTGAGAGCATGCGTTGAAAAACTAGATGTTGTAATAAATATTATGAAATTTTCTTTATTACCTACTATATTATTATCTCATTTTCTGGACGCGTTCTAACCGTTTTGGTCCTTTCTTCTTGATTCGCATTGCGAAGATAGGGGATTTTCTTGCAGCTTACTACAGCATGAGTATTGACAAGTCAAAAGTGAAAAAGCACATTTTAGGCGTAAGTACGTAGCCTGCATTTTAGCTTTTAGCTATATTTAATTCAAAATTTTCACTTCATATTTAGATAAAAATTGTCTTGCATTTATTACATTAGGTTTATTTGTATAAATTACATACATCACTTGTTTGAATACACTATTTATACATGTTTAAGTAATTGTAAAGCTGAAAAGCACGAAAAACCTCGCAAAAGCTTAAATCCGCGAAAAGCAAAACTTTGCAAAGACAAAAAGGAGCTAAAAGCCCACATATCCTGATCACGCTACCAGTCATAATGAAGCTATGTGCTTTTACTATGTAGCAGCGTGTTTTAACTACTCGCGGGACGATTACGATACGATAAAACGATATTTTTCAACAGCTTTTGCAATATTTACTTAGGGGTTTTCTTTAAGTAAACGTTGCAAAAACTAAAATTAATGGGGGATATATATTTTCTGGGAAACAGAATACATACTCGTACCTATTAATAGTAATTAGGTAAAATGTATCAATTCCCTTTAATAAGGAAATATTGCGAATTTGATAATGTTAAATTAATTTGAGTAAGATCGTAAAGTGTGAAAACGGTTTTGTGTTTTAAACACCATAAAAAGCTTTTAGTGCTTTATGAAGCTCGCATAGTAATGTAATGTGTGTTACTATTTATTTTAATGACACCTCATAAAGACGATTGCTTATGTTATGAGATTCACAGCAGGGAGCGCTTTTTACTTTATCCTCGTGTAGTAATTATGTAATTGTTTAATTAAGATTCTGTGTTAAACTCTAATTTATAGTGACAGAGAGTTTGATAAGAAACAATACTGATGTTTTTATTATTTTTTTTATAATAAAGTTTTGAATATTAGGTAACAGTTACGGATGATATATTTTTAATAATTTCGTAATTTAAGAAATAAGTGAATCTTTGTACATTTGACTTATTTTGATCCCATATTTTCAGCTCTACTTGTTGTGTAGAAATTAGCTCGTTGTTGATTGTGGGACACTAATTAGGCTCGATGTGTGTTTTCTTTTAATATTCACTAACGATTTCTCTTTTAATTATAATCTCCTTTGGAATCACGTACTTTTTAATTAATTAACCTTACATTCTTCAGAAGGCAGTTATGCTGGTGAAAAATGCATAATTTTATTAATCTTGTTAATTCTCCCCTTCCAGGTAACGTAATTGATTGCGTGATGAGATTCCTAAGCAGCGCCGGTTGAAAGCAGTTATGTAAGTGACTACAATAGAAGCTAATTAAATCTTCAATTATTAATATTAACTAGAAATTGTTAAGCTGCAAAGAAGATTCTTAGATGTCTTATCGGGGATGTTCTTAAGGGGTGACTAAGGGTAAGGGTATAATTTCTTCTGGGTCATTCCACGTCAAATCGACCAATAGTTGGACTCGACCCCTTTCGATTTGGATAAATTTTGGTCAGAAGTTTTCTTTTATCCTATAACGAAGTTCTGCAGAAAAAAAAAATTAAAAATTTTTTTTTCAAAAGTTATGTAAAATCCAAAATTTCACTATTTTCCATATTTTTTAAATTTATGTTTTAAAAATCTCGAAAACTATTGCAATTAAAAAAATTGATTATGGTAAACTTCAAAGGGGATACTTGGGGCTATTAAAAAAAAAAAATTCCAAAAAAAAATTTTGAAAAATCTCCAATTTGTGAAATTTTGAATTTTTGAAAATTGTCAAAATAGACCGTCGACAATAAATTTTTGGCTCAAATTTTTTTGTGTACTACCTTGTACCAATCTTAAAATATCCTAAAATTTTTGGAACTGTGTTTTTTGTTTTTTCAAAAATATGAATTTTTGAAATTTGTTAAAAAAAAAATTTCTTAAATTTTTTTTTTTTGGCGAATCGCGTAATTTTGATATTTTGAACAGTTGAAATTTCATTTAGTGGCATAATGATGAGAAAAAATTGACGACCAAATTCAAACACCTGATGAGCTATTCCAATGGGCAAAAGAAAATGTTCACGGAATCAATTGTGACTTTGTTTCAAATGAGCAGATTCAGCGTACTCAAAAAAAACTTAACCAGGGATTTAAAAATGCTCTGCCAGTCGAAGGAATCCGAAATTGTCATGCCGCTATTCCCATTTCAAGTGATGTGATGAGAGTAAAAACCTCATCCTCATCTGAGGAAGGAAAGGATTTCCGGTTAAAAAATACAGATATCTACGAGTTCGTTGAAGAACCAGATATTAAAAGCAGGTAAAAATCTGAAATTTCTGTGTTAGTACTTTATCTATTTTAAGTTTGGATTTAAAGATTTAAGTCATATTAACATTTTTCAGGTTAAGAAAAAGAAAAGGAGCAACAACAGTAACTGAAGAATTGAAGAAAAAAAAATTTTCGTAACAGAATGTCAAGTAAACTTACACGTAAAAAGCCCTATTAAATAAATTAATAACCAATAATAAACAAATATCATTAATGTTTTTTTTCTCATCATTATGCCACTAAATGAAATTTCAACTGTTCAAAATATCAAAATTACGCGATTCGCCAAACTGATAAAAAAAAAAAATTTAAGAAAAAAAATTTTTTTAACAAATTTCAAAAATTCATATTTTTGAAAAAACAAAAAACACAGTTCCAAAAATTTCAGGATCTTTTAAGATTGGTACAAGGTAGTACACAAAAAAATTTGAGCCAAAAATTTATTGTCGACGGTCAATTTTGACAATTTTCAAAAATTCAAAATTTCACAAATTGGAGATTTTTCAAAATTTTTTTTTGAATTTTTTTTTTTAATAGCCCCAAGTATCCCCTTTGAAGTTTACCATAAGCGATTTTTTTAATTGCAATAGTTTTCGAGATTTTTAAAACATAAATTTAAAAAATATGGAAAATAGTGAAATTTTGGATTTTGCATAACTTTTGAAAAAAAAATTTTTAATTTTTTTTCTTCGGCAGAACTTCGTTATAGGATAAAAGAAAACTTCTGACCAAAATTTATCCAAATCGAAAGGGGTCGAGTCCAACTATTGGTCGATTTGACGTGGAATGACCCTTCTACCTATTATTTATTACATTTATTTATTACATGTCTTTGTACATTCAGAGTTCTTTAATAAAATCGTACGCAAATTAGTCGTATCGCATAGTGTAATAATGCTTCATATCATGCAGAGTGGAAAGCTTTTAGTATCACGCCTGGTGGTAGTCATTACAACTTTGGTGCGCTCCTACTGGGCTAAATGACGTGCTGTGTTGCCTTAGTTTAATAATCTAGGTGTAAGTAATAATAATCATATCATATGATTATTCATTATCATCATCCATCATCATCATCATTATCGTCACCATTAACAGTCAATTTTTATTGGACAACTTTTATTTCGTGCTGGCGGGTGATAAAAATTCATCATTACTAAGTTTGTCTCCTTTAAGGAGATCAGGGTTTAGATCCACCACGCCGCTTCAACCCGAGATAGTGTACTTGCATTAACAATCCATATGGCTCACTGTTGAGGATGAGTCTCCTCTATTATGAGGGGTTAGGCTAATAGTAATAAAATACGGATTGGCAGACTTCACATATGAAGAGCATTGAATAATTCTCAGGTATCTATGCAGGTTCCTTCATTAAATTTGTTTGAGATACGTGATATTTAATTTCTTAAAATGCACATAACTGAATAGTTGGAAGTGCATGCCCCGGACGGGATTCAAACCTACGCCCTCCGAATCGAAAGCAGGTCAGATGTTGATCACTATCAGGTAATAACTGTGATCGATGGTTAAACGTACTCTCCGATGCATGGGGATGAAACACCTAGCAACTCTGCGAGAATTTTTTTAGAAAAATTATAAACTTAATACGGGTATATCGTACCCCGACCAAGACTTGAACTCTTGATTCCAGGTTCTCTAACTAACCACTGACTTAACGAGGCAGTTAAGAAATGTGTACAAATACCTAAATCCGCGGAAAGCTCATAAAATTTCGCATCTAAATGACATGCCATTTGTATGCGGAGACTTCCGAGTCTTATCAGAAGTTGTTCCATTTCGTTTTATTAACGTTAGGTACGAGGTTATCTGCTAACAAAGATACGTGTACCTACTTAGCATGCGTACCGGTGGTACTGCCTAAAGTTCGAATGGTAGCAGGTTCTAGTCCACGATGCACTTTTTATTTTTTTAAAAGCTAAACTTGACTAACCTTTTAAATATGATCAATATGTGTTCTAATTAGTCGCAAAAAAGTGGGTTAGGAGTGGGTACGACAATTAATGCAGTGCAGTAGGTGGGGATTGAACCACGAACGCTCAGTGATCAATCCGGCTCCTTTACTGTTGAGCTATATTGAAGTTTTATAATACTAGCTGACGTCGCGCGTTTTCACCCGCGTGGTTTCCGTTGCTAAAGGAATACGAGTATAATTCATCCTTAATTACTAAATTCCTCGATATCTAACACTGAAAGGATTTTTAAAATCGGACCAGAAGTTCCTGAGATTAGCGCGTTCAAGCTAACAAACAAACTCTTCACCTTTTTAATTAGTATAGATGGGGAAATGCTCACGCTTTACATGCCATGGGGGGTCGGGGGGTAGGTTATGTCAGATACCGACTGAAAGCCCATAGTTTTTCCGCTAGCGCATTCGTAAACAATCGTATCAGAGGCGTGCACTCGCGTGGGTAAGCATAAGTAGATAAATGATACACAATAGGCCTGCCTTCAATAAAACTTCAGCCTGACTGTGTGGTTGGTCCAGTGGTTTAACTACGAATTGCGTGAGGTCACTATTCCTGAGTCTGGTTAAAAAAATATTAGGACATTTAGTTCTGAGAAAATGATATTAGCGGACCGAATTTGGGAAGTCGCTGGTGATATTCTATCAACTTCTCATGTCTTCTGCCCTGTTCCTGACGCCAAATAGCTTTGCTATTTTCCAGTCTGAGGCTATGCTTGTTGGTGTTACTGGCACATGAGTGTTAACAAAGACAGAGTGGCACTTTGTAGAACATGTTCTTTGCATGCCCTGCGAAGTGTTGCTCTGTTTATAGGCGATGGTTATTACTTCTCCTTCTCATCTCTCTCTCTCCTTACCATCTGTTTGGTTTGTCAAATTAATTACTTACTAAAAAAGAAACCATGTCTAGAAGATATATTTTTTATTAATACATTCACTTTCTTCTCCGTTTGAGTTTTATGGACAAGTAACAATTTTTTTTTATATAAATAAGGTTCAGTTGTACGCGTACGGAACTCTAAGTCAATGATTTTTGTAACAATGGCGCGACGAATCGAATCACGTCGCTTCGTCTATCTCTTATTTGGCACCGCAGTGCATTGACCTTAAAAACGTCCATTGTACACGCTAAACGGATTTATTATCAGTTCAAACATTGTTATATTAGCCGCTAAGATATGCAGTAGAGACACTTTTGTATGAAGATATAAACAATCCGGCTAAGATTGTATAAGGCTTCTTTTTAAGGTTCCGTAAAAAAAATCTAATAAATCGCTTGATTATGTTATTACACTATTCGTACACTTACGCCCGCTTTTAAAGCAGTCTATATTTCACATGTCTATCCGACTATCATCATCATCATCATCATCATCATCATCATCATAAGCAGCGGATTGACATCCACTGCTGGACATAGGCCTCTTCCATGGATCTTTCCAAAACGCAACGGTCTCGAGCCGCCAGCATCCAGCGGCTCCCTGCAACCCGCTTGATGTCCTCGGACCACCTAGTTAGGGGTCGACCAACACTGCGCTTTTTGGTGTGGGGTCTCATTCCAGCACCTTGAGACTCAAAGTCAATCTGCTCTTCGATCTATGTGGCCTACACGATATCACTTCAGCTTTAGGCCTCCCTGAGCTATGTTAGTGACGTTGGTTCGTCTGCGGAGGTCCTTATTTCTGAATCGATCACACTGAGAAACTCCAAGCATAACTTGCTCCATTCCCCGCTGAGTGACTTTGAGTTTTCTAATAAGGCCCATAGTCAGCGAACAAGTCTCGGATCCGTAGGTCATCATAACCTACGAACCTACGAATAAGTCTGCTGTCCCTTGGTCCTGTGAAAATGATACTTGTTATATAATTACAACATACAAAAACATACTTACTCGTATTTGTTGTTTGTATACTGACCACGACTTATATCGATATTATGTGTAGGCACAACAACTTTTATCGGTAAAGATAACTTTGTGTCTCAATCTCAAAAATTATCTTTACGTCACAATGCTCGGTTCTGCCCAATAATCTTACTCTAATTATTTTCTTTGTACGGAACCCTCGGCGCGCCAGTCTAACTAGCATTTCGCCGGTTTTTTAGACCAGGGCGCGCTTCCTCTTGGATTTAGTTCTATGTTAAAGAATAAGGAAAATGTCACAATCACCACCCAGTAATGGAAAAAATATGTATGAGAAGCGCATGAAACAAAGCTATTTGAATAATACAACGTTTAAATTTACCTCTCGTAACGTGCTGCTTCCAGATGTCAGGTAATTTTTCGCTTATTTATAAATAACGTCAATAGAATTCAGAATATTAGAGCAGAGTGCATAGGAACAGCATTTCTTATTGATTAAAATTATCTACGAGAGAGCAGAGTGCATAGGAATTTCTTATTGATTAAAATGATCTACGAGTACAATTTTTATGAAATAGGTACGTTAGAACTTGACAACATTCTCGCCTGGTGGAAAGCTTCATAGACATCAACCGACGGTGAGAGAACACTGTTCTGGGAAAGTGTTTATTCACTCTTGGCTTGTAAATGACCCCATTATAGACCTATGAAGTATATAAGAAGATAATAAGTACATAATGTTAATCTTCATCTTCTTATCCCGCCTAGCGAGGTCTGAACCGTATGCGATCTTATACCAATCACTTCATCTTTAAATGCCTCTTTAGCGAATATCAGTCAGCTTAGTAAATTTTTCCTTTTTTTAATCGAAATAATAGCTCGGCACCAAGGATCCGGTCTACTATCTGATGTCCCCCAGCCAAGACTTCTTTTAATTTCTTTTCTATCATACGTCAACTCACCATTTATATCACTCCAATTATCTCTGAGTTGACCAGTCTTGTGTCCTTAGGCATCTAATGCATTCCTATATACCGTATTAGATAAATATCGTTTGATCATACCAAACATTAAGGACACGTCAAAACAAAGCATTAGCATAAAATTGAATTGATTTCGCCTCCATAAAGGCGTTATGCAAATTTCTATAAAAATATTCATATGTGAGTGATAATACACCCTTTGTTTAAAATGCCTACCTCATGAGTAAGCATGTGATTATTTACTCGTTACACGTCGTATGATTTACATATCATACTGGTGTAATGAATGAGGGTTCCCTCACACTTAACGTAAAGTGAGATCGTCTGACAAGTGAGCAAGACAAGTGAGTAAGTGTGCCTCCGATCATAGAAATAGAAATAATTCTGTGCCTGCCTCCGATGCCAAAAGGGCGTTATGACCCCAACGTGTGGATACGTTTGTCTATCAGTAGCATCTTACTTCTCAAAAGGATAGACTGATGTTATGATTAAAATGTTTTTTTTTGAGTAGGTTCTCAGTTATTTACTATGGAAATCGGGTAAGCTGATGATCTTTATAATGCTTATGATGACAGTAATTTTTGTCACAGAACTCTTTTAGTTTTTCATAACTCTTTGAGTTATTCTTGCTTTTGCTATTTAAAATGTTACTGAGTGAGATTTTTTTTTTTAATTTAAACTTGGCCGTAGTTTCTCGTTATGTTGTAATGGAGTTTGGTAAACGTGGTGTGAACGAAAACGAAGATGTTCTATGTTTTCATTGGGCTTTAAAAACGAGCCTGTTAACCGTTATGTGTGAAGGCTCCCTAACAAATGAATAATCATTAAGCCGCCTACTGTTTGCACTTGAAGATTTTTTCTTTACACGTCATTTAATATATGAGAATGAAACTCCTTTCTCCTTTTACTTTTCAGTGTTAAAACGAGTAAATGATGTAGACGTATCGCAATAAAGATTAAGTAATAGTAGAAAATGGAAAGAATGTAATAATGCATTACCGTCGAAGCCGGAAATAAAGCAGTTCACGATCGAGTAAGTAATATTGAACGAAGCGTTTACGAGTACGTTCGGTCTCGTCAATAATGCTTTTGCACTCTCTATTATATTGGTCATGCAGCTTCATGCTTTTACGAGTACTATTATAATGATCGTGATTCATAATCTATATACTTACCAGCGGCGAAGTGTCCATACAGGCCGATTCCCGACTGGTTACCTTTTATAAATCCATACATACATATTCATTATTGTAATGAATATCTATAGCTGTATGAGAAACCCCAGTTTGTACCCTACGGTATGAATTTCCTTTTCTTTGGGAAGGCTTACCTTCGTCAAAATTCCATCCTTTGCCACTGATACTTACTAAATATTTTAAAGAGGTAAAGTTTGTGGAGTTTGTTAGGATGTAGGGCGTCGCATTTACTTTACCGATTTTAAACAGATGCACCGACTACAATGTCGACAAGATGTAATTTCGACGGCCTCCGTGGCGCAGTGGTATGCGCGGTGGATTTACAAGACGGAGGTCCTGGGTTCGATCCCCGGCTGGGCCGATTGAGGTTTTCTTAATTGGTCCAGGTCTGGCTGGTGGGAGGCTTCGGCCGTGGCTAGTTACCACCCTACCGACAAAGACGTACCGCCAAGCGATTTAGCGTTCCGGTACGATGTCGTGTAGAAACCGAAAGGGGTGTGGATTTTCATCCTCCTCCTAACAAGTTAGCCCGCTTCCATCTTAGACTGCATCATCACTTACTATCAGGTGTGATTGTAGTTAAGGGCTAACTTGTAAAGAATAAAAAAAAAAAAAAAAAAAAAAAAAAATGTGTTTCTATCGATAGAATTTTCGAGTAATTGGTTCTTAACTACAAATATAAACCAATCCAAAGACATTACCGTTAGGAAATGAATTTTTAGCACAAAAGTTCTCATATTATTGTCTATGGATTACCAAATTTTTTATTGTATCTTAATCATTTTAAATCATTTATGTGGTTTTTAGTAACACTTACGTCACCAAAAGCCTGGCCATAGTTCCCACATTTTTCAAGTCACGTACCTTTGCATAAGAGTCGCATTAAAAATGACCGCCATCCGTTTGCAGAATCACAATTGTTATAGACATAATAGTTTGTATGTGGGTTACAACGCAACTACAAAACGCGATGGTTTTGCGAGACTTTTTGTTGTGATACGGCAGCTGTATCTCTGAATTACAAATAGGTGATGTTTTTACATGTTTTGGGTAGAAGTTTCGGTTTTTGTAAGATTTACGGCGTCGGATACTAAGTAATATCCGGTCGTTCTGCATTCTACTTTAAGCTACTACGGCATTCTGCTTGCTGTGCGAATTATCCTTGATGCGAATTGCGATTCGAGTTAATTGTCCTAAGTGTTATCCTTATCCTAAGAGTTGTTGGTCTATGTCAAGTAGGTACGTACGATGTAAGAATCATACAACGATATTTTATACTATATATATGTTATGTGCCCACACAATTACCGTAAAAAGTAAGCCGAATTTAGCTACTTCACCGAGCGCGCACATGCACAACTTTGTGTTTAACTTAAACTATGTATTTAAATATATATAAATAGTTTTTACACTTCCTGAACACAGTTGTGTTTTCTGGTTTTGTGTGTCGACGACGCGACATTGTAGACAATATTTAGATATTATTTGTTTAAATATCTTTTATTGTTTATTAACGACTAAATGAGAAGACAATTATGCACATTTGACCGCCTTAGTTTGATGCAGTTTTGACGGACTCCGTGGCGCAATGGTATGCGCGGTGGATTTACAAAACGTAGGTCCTGGGTTCGATCCCCGGCTGGACAGATTGAGATTTTCTTAATTGGTCCAGGTCTGGCTGGTGGAAGGCTTCGGCCGTGGCTAGTTACCACCCTACCGGCAAAGACGTACCGCCAAGCGATTTAGCGTTCCGGTACGATGCCGTTTAGAAATGGAAAGGGGTGTGGATTTTCATCCTCCTCCTTACAAGTTAGCCCGCTTCCATCTAAGACTACATCATCACTTACCATCAGGTGAGATTGTAGTCAAAGGCTAACTTGTAAACAATAAAAAAAAAAATGCTAGTGCCCAATCTCTCGTATAAAATATCGTTGGAATGATGACTTCTTGGGGTCTTGCATTGTGTATCAAATATTGGTTTTTCTTCAAAGAAAATCGATAGCACTCCAATCGAATTGTAATTTTGAAATTTATTACGAATGCGAATCGAGGCAGATAATATTATGAATCATATAGCCCAAGGGATTAATGGGGGTGCGGTGTGATTCACAATCCATTAATTACAAACAACGACTTTCGTAAAATGTTTACCCCCTTCTAGTTAATATTTCTAGAAATGTCTTTTTACTTAGCTTCTGTGTCAAAAAAGGAAATAAAAAAATAGGTGCTGCCCAATAGGACCATGTAAATCATCAGGGCAATATATAGGGCCATGGACATCAATCTATTCTATACTAATATATAGTAAGTAGTATATTATAGTATTTCGCTAGAAAGCCCCGTTATTTGTGAGTGACGTAGTCTATATTATATCGCAGTATTCTCACGGGAACGGGAACTACGCAGGTAGAACCGTGGGTCGTCGGCTAGTTTTAAATTTTCATAGTTGAATTTTAGAAAATATTGTGCAGTATTTTTGTAGTTTATTAAAATATCGCAGTTATGATCTATGATACGAAAATTGTTGGTAACTGGTAGCTAATGCATGAATGCTCGTAAATCTGTCTAGTCCACCGGCTGTAAGCCAGAATCAAAAAGTAGGTTATAGTAGAAAAATATTATTTATTTTGTATTACTGTATTTTCGAATTCATTTTCCGTTGCATTTGTTTTATGTGGTATTGTATTAAAATGTGTGGATCGCATAGATTTAGAGATATGACTTATAATTTCAGAACTTTTTTCTATTAAAAGTAATGAAAAACATCCAGCCCTCTGCGTGTGGAGCTTGAGAATCCAAGCAACCGATGGTAACCGAGCTCCAGAGTAGAGAACATTCTCACAATACGCGTCTTCTCATGAATTACTTCTTTCTGTATTAAACATTTGATCCCACAGCCAAACGAAAGCGTCTTAAGGTGTTGGTTGAATCTTTTCGCAATAAGTCTATTGACTGAAGCAACTAACAGTGGAATTTATTAATTCCTCACCATCATCATCCTACATCACATCATTATCAACCCATATTCAACTTACTGCCGAGCTCGAGTCTCCTCTCAGAATGAGAGGGGTTAGGCTAATAGGCCACCACGGCCAAATGTGGATTGGCAGACTTCACACACGCAAAGAATTAAGAAAATTCTCTGATATGTAGGTTTCTTCACGATGTTTTTCTTTCACCGTTTAATACGCGTGATATTTAATTTCTTAAAATGCACACAACTGAAAAGTTGCAGGTGCATGCCCCGGACCGGATTCGACCCCACAGTCCACACCCTCCGGAATCGGAGGCCGAGGTCTTATCCATTGGGTTATATAGGCACCGAAACTACATAGTGATTTTGAAAATTCTTTCACCAATGTAAAGACATATTGTCAACGAGCTTTATTTTATTTACGTGTTCCTACGAGAAAAAAAACTACGCGAAATCCCGGGGGTTTGTTGCTAGTCATTTAAAAAAGTACGCCTTGTTATATTTAATCATTTAAATGAATTTTTTGTTAAAAAACATTGGTAATACCGTAATTGTAAAAAGTTTCCCCAAAAGTTAACACTGAGCTTTTGTGCCGAGCTTCCATTGAAAACAAAGTTTTACATTATTTATGATTTATATTCATTTTATGTCTAACCGTTACTTCGCTCGTACCCTCTATTTCATGGTCGAGCTCCCTTTCAACCTGACTTCCGGTACAGGTGCTATAATTATGCGTATATATTTTTTTTAAATACGCTTGCTGGGGGCTCCTGGATACCTACCGGAAGTGACCATAAATTTGTGTCTCCCCGAATTATGGTTTTTGGACTACTTCGATATTTAAATTGTCATTAGGTAAACGGTATTGTATTCGCTGACTTGGCTACATAATTATATTACAACCAGATGTAAATTTCGGTGTTTTCAAATAAGTAGTATTTATTATAATTTTGGCGTTTTAAACAGCTTTACTAATAGATTTTCTTTATTCATTATATTTTTCTTTATTAGCTGTGAATTGATATAAGCTTAGAATAAGGCACTAACGACCTATAAATTAATATACATATTTCATTTTAAATAACTAGACTTAAGAAAGAATTTGAGCATTGCTTGGTAGTTTTATTATAAGAATCAAAACAAAGGTAGCAACGAAAACTTCCAATATTATTTCTACACTGCTTGATTTAGTGGGTTCCTTTGAACAAATCCATACCTGAATCACATCAAACCATAAATTTTAACTTCCATTTCACAGGATATGACAGGAAAATATATGCCATTTATTTGATAGAGCGTAGTTTTTGTTCGTGAATAAATAATAACTCTATCCAAATTAGTTGCAACAAAAAAAAAAACAATCGCCAGCGGAATTGTCCGCGATGGATGTAACGGTCATTGTTTCCGGTGTCACGCTCTGATGACAGGCTGAACTCCGATTTGACTGGTTTTTGTACCAATTTGCCGTTAGCACGTTTGACCGACTGCATGCAAGAGACTCTTCACACTAACGTATAACTCGTGTGAAAGGTCAACTTCGATGTCCTGACCGTCGTTACTGGCGTAACCATAGTATGGCACCCAAGTCAGTTGCCACGCGCCACAGATGCCATAGTTACGCCACTGATCGAAGTTGTCGTTTTGAATACACCTTATCATCCACCTAGATGATACCAGGCTACTGAAAGCAGTATCTGATTCTGATTTAAGCACAGGAAAACGTTGGAATGAAAAAAATTGGGTGTTCAATTTCGCATTAAAGTCGTCAAAAGTGTCATCTTTCAGTATAATTTCAGATATTTAGGTACAGCTTCCTTTTGCAAGCCAACATGGCGTAATATTTGTCGTCGATTTGCGCTATGGCGATGCTGGTGGCGTTCGCAAATCGCCTTACTTTTTTTTTTTTATTCTTGAAAAGTTAGCCCTTGATTACAATCTCACCTGATGGTAAGTGATGATGCAGTCTAAGATGGAAGCGGGCTAACTTGAAAGAGGAGAAGAACCTACTGGAGATTCCTCAAGTGTTAGCCAGCGTGTTATTTTATGTTAGATATTTTTAGGATTTATTATTCAATTCATATTATCTAACAGTTTGCAGAAATTCTTATTCTAGAAAGTTCCCATGATCCAACTTTACATAGCTGTGATGTTTTCTCATTCAAGTACGTTGTTTTTGAATTTCTGCATAAATATACATAAAAGTCAATGATTATTATTCTCGTAAAGCCAGTTCAACTGCCGTTGATTTTAAAACAAGTTTCGTATTTTCACGTCTTTTAAAGTTTATTGGCTTTTAATATGGAATGGTAGTGACTCGATTTTACTGGTATTTTAAGTTACAAAATATCGGTAAATTTCGTTTTTTCGAAAAGTTACTCGGTATACGTATTACCTTACCTTACTTATTTACTTACCTTACGGTCTTCTGCCTAATTGGTTGACCATATGGTTTGCTGCAACCGATTTCATGGTCGTATTATTTGTAAATAACGCAAACAGCTTGAGATCCTTTCCTATGTGAATCACATGCGGAAGAGTTGTGCAGACTACGTATTCATTATTATAAATGCTATATTTGTGTCCATACTAAGGTAGGTTATTTGATAAATAACGAAAAAGATGACTTCCTCATTAAAGCAGTGCATTGACCTTTATAGATTTACTAGCGGATGCCCGCGACTTCGTCCGCGTGAAACTCGATGTAAACTTTCAACTACCCCTGCCCTACCCCTACCCTACCTCTACCCTACCTCTACCCTACTCCTACCCTACTCCTACCCTACCCCTACCCTATCCCTACCCTACCCCTACCCTACCCCTACCCCTACCCCTACCCTACCCCTCCCCTACCCCTCCCCTACCCTTCCCCTACACTATCCCTACATTACCCCTACCCTACCCCTACCTTACCCTACCCTACCCCTAATTTTCTTTGCTATAAACCTCACGGAGTCCGAGACCTTTCCAACGAATGCAAAACCGTGGAAATCGGTCCGTGCGTTCTGGAGTTATAGCGTCAGGAAGGAAAACCCGACTTATTTTTATATAGTAGACTAGCGGACGCCCGCGACTTCGTCCGCGTAAATTTCGATGTCAACTTTATTACTACCCTTACCCTACCCTACCCCTACCCTACCACTACCCCAACCCTACCCAACCCCTACATCTACCCTACCCCTACCCTACCCTACCCCTACCCCCACCCTACCCTACCCCAAACCTACTCCTACCCTACCCCTACCTTACCTACACCCTGCCCCCATCCTACCCCTACCCTCCCCGTACCCTATCCCTTTCCTACCCCTATCCCACCCGTTCCCCTATCTCACGCCTATCCCACCCCTACCCTACCACTACCCTAAACCCGGCCCTAAACCTACCCTACCCCTACACTACCCCTACGCTTCCCTACCCGTACCCTACCCTACCCTGTAAGTTCTCTATCTTACTCCTACCCTTAGCAAAATCGGTCCAGTCCTTCGAGAGTGGTGGTATGACCAAGAGAAATAGAGACTTCTATGCTAATAATATAAAGAGGTAAAGTTCGTGTGGTTGTAGGAGGTAATCTCTGGATTTACTGGACCGATTTGGAAAATTGTTTTACCAATAGAAAGCTACGTTATTTGCGAGTGTCATAGGCTATGTTTGATCCCCATATTCATACGGGAACGGGAACTACGTAAATGAAAGCGCCGGGCGTCATATAGCGGAATTTCTGCGTCTTTTAGAAATTTTGTATTATCTCCGAAACTATTTAAGCAATTAACATACTGTAAAGAGAAAATCTTATCTCCATAATATTCTTGTGATTTTTAAATAATTTATTTTAATAAGAATTAAAGTTTAGTTGTATAAATAATGACGTAAACCTAAGTATATAAAATTAATAATTTTTAAAACACAAAAGGTACTATATCTGCTAATATATAGAAGATAGATATATGGTGTCGCGGACTTTTTTGTAGAACTTTTAAAGATACATAAAGTCTCCATACATTAATTTCAATTTTACACAATAGTTAAGGCAGCGCATGCGAATAAGTCTGTTTAAGAGGATTTTCAGTCCGACCTGTATGACAAAAACTGTGATAACTCGGCTAATATATATGATACCAATATAAAATATACCTCTTATATAATTATACCTCTTATATAATTCTTTCACCAGTAGCATTCTACTGGTGAAAGAATTTTTAAAATCGGACCAGTAGTTCCGAAGATTACCCCATTTAAAAAATGTGACAAACTTACAAACTTACAAACTTTACCTCTTTATAATATTAGTATAGAAGAAGATGAGCTGTAACAATAGGTTATCGATTATCAATCTCGTTAGTTATAATATGAGGGTAACAAAAGTTTTTTCTTTTAAATGTTGTAAAGATTACCTTCTATTCTCTTTAAAGTCTTTGTTCTCTATCAAATGTCATAGAGAATTAGAGTTGTAATAAGCGTGATATGCGTATGTTTTGGCAATTGTCATTATTTTCTCTTGATGGTCTACTTTGGTGTTACAAATTGCATTTACATTAAGCACATAAATATCGTTCTTATGGCAATGGAGTATATTAAACGATATCATAAATCTATACTAATATTATAAAGCTGAAGAGAGTTTGTTTGTTTGTTTGATTGAACGCGCTACTCTCAGGAACTACTGGTCCGATTTGAAAAATTCTTTCAGTGCTAGATAGCCCATTTATCGAGGAAGGCTATAGGCTATATATTATCGCCGTATTTCTACGGAAACGGGAACCACGCGAGTGAAACCGCGCGGCGTCAACTAGTTATAATATAAGATTACAACAGTGTGAAGGAAGTTTAGCTTTAGAAATTGTATTGTAACTTTTTCTGATATTTATGAAGTAAAGACAATTTGCCTAAAACAAAAATGTTAAAAAATATTCCACGTATCAGGTTGGGCTTTGGGGAATCCAATATGGTTACAAAAAGGCGGCAACGAGTGACAGCTGTCAATACAAAATGGCGGACTCATTAGCGCGGGCTGCTCACGAAAAATGTACGCTAATGGTTTTCTAATATTGACAATATTTTTACTACAAATACGGCTAGCCTAAACTTTTGCTATTAAATTAAGCAGACAAGCAAATTTATTAATATCGTGAAATTATTTATAAATATATTTTTATTAATTTCTTCAAGCCCTTGTTGATTTGTCATTGAATATAAAAACCTATCGAAATTTTCTGATACTATTAGTAGGGGAGCCCGGGATGCTAAATTTGCAGTTACTCGAGCGTCATTGAGACCGATTACATTTGGTAGATTAAATTATAGGAAGAATAAATGGTTATTCACTTTTTCCGCTTTTAGCGGTAGAAAAAAAAACTACAGACTTTAAAAACAATTTTTATTACTTTGGCTTACTGAAATTGTAAGAAAATTTTAGCGATTAATTAAGAGATTATTTCCTTAAAAATAAGTAAAAAATTAATCGCACTCGTACCTCGAGCACTAAAATATAAGGGTGTAATTTTGTAACTTTGAAACCCTCCCATTCCATTACGTTACGCTCAAATCGTCAGATTTTCGAAATGTGCAGTTTTTAGCTATCAACTCACCTACCTTATCTTAATCTGACGTGCTGGTTGAGTATTTATGAAGTTAGTTTTTTTTTTGGTTGCCCTAAACGTACCCACCAATATTAAGGGCTCATACTCGGTGGAGGTACTCAGCAAAGTGTAAGGTATAGTCCCTTATGTTTATCTGCCGCGCTCTAGTAACTGCAAAAATCCCCTCTTCAGCTCCTCTACTATTTAGAGTACTTCTATAATCAAGTATGCATAAAAGTGCACGTTGAATCTATTACCTTTCACTAGCACGCGTATAATTGATGGGCATATCTTTTGTTGTTTAGAAAGTTGTTCGCTGTAGGTACACAATCTATGGATAATTGCTTTCAAAGTGCGCGTCCATGGGAAGTGTGTTTGTAAACTTGTTCCCAACGTTTGCCGAATGAAGGCTAATTTTGTGCTCATTCGATAGAGATGTAAGCTGTCAAAATGTTGGTATGTTGAATTGTTAATTGATAGAAATATTTGATGAGTGAAAAAATTACTATGATGAATTATTAGTATTTGACGAATAAATAATGAACAAAACGAAACTTTGGCGAATAAATAATGAACTCATAATTTGCACAATTGCGTAAAACATAAATGTTAAATAAAATAATCGTATGTTAGGTAAGTACACTGGAAGAGCAATATTGGACACCGTTTATTACACAGATATAAGAAGTAACAGCGTTAGCTTTTTGCAATGTCTGTTCTTTGGTTTATTATATCTATATGATGACAATATACTGAAAATTATAGTTAATGCAATTCGATTATATAGTTCGGTTAACCTTTGAAAGAAAGGTACTTTGCAGAAATTTGTTTATGTAAGTTACACTAGTTTTATAACGTTTGATACAATGCGTTCGATACGTACGATTGGTACGATGCGGATCTGTGGACGCCTGGCACAACGGAAAGCTTAAATAAACATTTTGTATCTATACTAATAATATAAAGCTGAAGAGTTTGTTTGTTTGATTGAACGCGCTAATCTCAGGAACTACTGGTCCGATTTGAAAAATTCTTTCATTGTTAGATAGCACATTTATCGAGGAAGGCTATAGGCTATATATTATCCACATATTCCTACGGGAACGGGAACCACGCGTGAAACCGCGCGGCGTCAGCTAGTCTTATCATAAAGGCTCTTGCCATGCTATACGTGACCTTGCCTGACGGTAATCGTGGGTGAAGATGATGAACTTTAATTTTTAATCTAACTGAAATAAGCCCATTTCCCTATACCTATGTTCATAAGAAATGTGTCTATTTATTTCGTTTATGTCGTTCTCAAGTTCACTTAATAGCTTTCCATTCGCTGTTAACCGTTGTGCATTTCTCAGGATTCTTTTAGAAATGTGTGCTCAACTATTCCACGCTAATATGAACCGGGTGCGATATCAAAACATAAGTTACAGCGGTCTGCGCTCACATATAATGGCCTGTGAGGTCCCTACTGCCTTTGTATGGAATAAGAGTTTGTTAGGTTCTATTGTATGGAGTTTCTATAGAGTCGGCTTTCTACTTACTTGGTGCTTAGTTTTAAAAAAATATGAGTGTTTATCAAACGACTTCAAAAAGTGAGTGGCATCTACTGGTTTTTCGATTGCATGTTGTTTATTACACATACCAAGCTTCGGCGATTGTTATTTGTAAAGTAATTGTAATGAACTTTTTTTTTAATTATACAGATAATTAAAAAAAAGTTCAGGTCTCTTAATTATAAGGTCAAGAAAAATATATCAAGTTGTCTTTTCTATAATGTATGGATAAACAGGACAACTTTTTAACTGAATTTAAGAAAACAAAAATAAATCTCAATATTAAGTAGTATTTCATGTTAGTAATGTAATGGTACCTACAGTACTGTCGGTACATCGGTAAGTCTTTATAAATTTTCTAACTAGGATGGACCGCAAACCGATTGCATTAGACAATATCGTGAAGATGTATTATGTACAAATAAACAATTTTTGTATCTGTCTACAATCTTCGAAGCTGCACTCTCGTTCCCGAGGTCCAAGTCTCAGTTGAGACGGCCTTAGAGAGTCGTTTCGCCCATCTCTTCTGCCTCTGCCTTCGGACCCCATCAGGCGATGCTTCTTCTTCTTTGTCTCGTCCAACACCCCCCGGTGACCTCTTTGAAGTCGGCACTTACATAATCTGGAACGAAAAATTAACTCTCGATCCGCCGTGATTCATTGAAATAATAAAAAAAGTATTCCGAAAAAAAATTGAAGTCAAAGTTTGTTGCTAGTAATTTTAATTAAGTTGATAGTAATTTGTTTTAAAAATAATTAAACTTATGTCTGGACTTTGCGAGTTTATAGAAATTACATGGTTTTGGGGCGCCGCTGCGTCGGCTTTCATCAAAATTGCTTTCAGCGTTGCTTTGTAGCTTTCGGGGAAATTCTTTTGAATCCTTTTTGATGAGTGAGTGAATTACTATGTTTATTAATAACCCCCACCAGTAACTATCCCTATTCATCGCGGTGCTATTAAATCTATTACTAATATTATAAATGCGAAAGTAAAAAGAAGTAGAAAGTCTGTCTGTCTGTTACCTTTGGACAGCTAAACGGCTGACCCGATCGAAAAGAATTTTGGTATAATGGAAATGGGACGTTGAAGCAAAACATAGGGTACTTTTGACAGTAAAATAAAAATAGAAGGGGGTGAAATAGGTAAGTTTGTATGGAAAGTCCTTAATTATTAGATTTACAGTTTTAAAAATTTGTTCATAAATCATAAAAAATACGAAATAAATTGTGATTTAATAATTTTTAAATGTATGAAGTCGAGGGCGTCCGCTAGTGTATTATAATTAGTCACGCATAATACTTACCTAAAGTCGTAGCTAGATTCGACGTAGCTGGTCGTCTGCTGCTCTAAAAGTATAAACCGTTTATACTTGTAGTAGAGCTGTATCTATTGCAATGAAAATTTCTAACACGCTCATCTGTAACTTTCACATGAAAATCAGGATTTTTACGTAATTGAGAATTTGCAAACTCGTTTAATTGGCGTGTTTTGAGATCATTTTTATTTATTTATTTGTAATCAGCAATTAATTGCGATAAAACATTGAAAGTAACTGTCATACCGGTAGACAATCTACCAGATTCAATTGTAAATTGAGACCATTGCTAAGTAATTACGTTTTCATGAAAAATAATAAAGTTATTTACTAAAAAGACATACCTACAACGTCTATCGGGTCCGCTAGATACATGTACATATTATGCTACATTATGTTAGGGTATTGCATATGTGGAAAATTAAAAAAAAAATGTATGTGACAAAGGCGACGAGGCCGCCATTTTGTCTTTAATACCTATCATTAAACAACATCGTGATTAAGGTTCAACGTAGGTAATATATTAATGACACATATGGACGTAGAGAAAGCGCTATGCAGTAGTGTTGGAATGTTTATTAATTTTGTCGATATGTGAAAGCATCCGTCTGCTATGTGTCACTATTTGATTGATGTTCTTGAAAATATTTGTGACGTCAACAAACGTACATATTTTGCATTATTTGATATTAATTATTAACTAATGATACTATTCGCTTGATTTTTCGAGAATTACTTACTAGCGGACGCCCGCGACCTCGTCCGCGTGGAACTCAATTATTCACAAATCCTGCGGGAACCATGGATTTTTCCGGGATTAAAAGTAGTCTATGTGTTAATCCTGAGTAAAATCTTTTTCCATTCCAAATTTTAGCCAAATCGCTTCAGTAGTAGCGGCGTTAAAGAGTAACAAACATCCATACAAACTTTTGCCTTTATAATTATAGTATGCGCATTATCATCTGAGTCGTCCGGTCATAAAAGTCAAAAAAGATAGGAATGTGCAGCGCGCCTACCTGCGCACCCTAATTATCGATAAACGGCTACCTGCGCACGTGCTAATGATGAGTCAATAATGATTTGGACGATTCTGATTGGTCGGTTTCTAATGTAATTGCATTGCGTATTTTTTTTGCTATAAATGTGTTTACTGCAATTAAATAAATACATTCATGTGTTACTCGTTGCGCACTATGGATACTAATATATAATAAATTTGGCAGAAGACGAAGATTCTGATGATGAAGACTCAGATGAAGATTAATTTTATTTAGTTAATAATTATATAATATGAAATATGTATTATATTAAATCAAATATTGTTAATTTTTTTAATTTTGTGAACAAGATACGATAATAAACTTTACTTATCGATAATATGTCTTTCATTGTTACACCCTTCACTAGACGGCTCCATAAGACCCATAAGTGCAAGCGAGATAGATATAGAGAAATGATTTATGGCCCTAAGACTCAGTTGTTAATGCTATTAGTATAGGATTTCTAACAACAACGTTGTGGGTAACTGTCTAGTAAATAATGAAGTTGTCATGACCATATATTTGCTTTGATCAAAATAGCAACACCCAAAAATACGTTGGAAGCTAAGATTTGATACCTAAGCCTACCATATCGCATGATGAATCTGTTTTCTATACCCTACTGTGAGACAGATGATGATGATGATCGATACTGCTGCATGAAAATACATCACTACTCAGTAACGGTTGTATCGATTCCCACGTCGCGTCGTGACGGCACTTTGATTATGAGCCAATGAACAATAATAACGGCAGGCTAATCAACAACCGAGTTTTACGTCATATTTTGCAGGATTTCCTGAGAATGTAAACGTGTACCAATATGCTGATTTTTTATTAATTCTCTTATTTTTTAAAATTACGATTGCGATATTAAAACATTCTGTTTCATATTTATGATGTAAGTTGTAGTTGTATAATCATACCAAGCGAATAATTCATTGACTGAAAGTAACTTGCATTCTGTAAGCATATGGAAATGGCACGTCTTATACTTAAGTTTTAAATTTTATATAAATTTTATATAATATTAAAAAAATCCAACCTAATGTAAGGACTCTATGAAAAAAGAATTGTTATAGTCGCGAAGTTAGATTAAATCTTGCGGTGTCAAGGTAAGATAACTCCACCAAAACTTATTGTGTTGAGGAACAGAGTGTTGTTTGAATTATACGTTTATGTACGTCAAGTAAAAAAATTGTTATCGATATTCGTTACGGACATCACTAGAAAAGTTAGTCAAATTAGGGTTGATAATAAATGAAGTGGTGATGCCAAGTACACTCATCAGTGAGCTATTAATATTAAAATTTACATACGCAATAAAAACGCAATATGTGCTATATTATCTTCAGAAAATTTGGCAGACTGTACTGACTACAATGCTTTAAGACCAGAATGTCCTGAACTCGATTTTTGGGTGAAGTCTAATTGGGATTTTTTAAATTCTGTTCTGGCTTTGGGCGAAATAATAACAATCAACGACATCAACGTGTTTGGCTTGATCTAAAGTCTAACTAAACTAATGGTAACTCCATAGACGTAGAGAGACTCGACCTACATATAATGCTCACCACTGTAAATAAATTGAAAATTACGAGAAGAATTGTTTTGTGACAAATGAGCTTCTATTTTCTGAAAGCAACTGAGTTAAAGAATACTTGAAAAAAATATAAATTGTTTATTCAACGCGAACTTGCAACAACTGCACCAGAGAGGTAATTCAAATTAGAATTACATTATGGTTTAAGGCTCACAATCTATTGCGTTTTGCTAGAAATGAGGATTATATCGACGCCTTGTCATTTCTGTGTATTTCACTGATCTGTGGTTTAGATTATTCATGAAAGTTATTACAGACCAATATAGGCTAAGCCGTATTGTGGACTTATATCCGTGCTTAGACAAATTAAGGGCATGGCTGGCGGCCTCTAAGAATATACTTTATAATCCCCTTGATTCAGGTTAACGCTTACTAACTCAAAACAGCAGTTGATGGAAAAAATACAAACAGCAACTTCGTACTTTACCTATAATATTGTAGTGTACATACATGTATTTTTCAGTGGGTATCAGTGCCGCTTGTTTATATAATAAGACTTCCTGCGATTTTATTATTACGTTTGTATACCATCATCTTCTTACCCTTAACCCACTTTAGTGGGCTCGGAAAAAATATGTCAATCTTTTCCATTGGTCTCTATTACTCGTCAACTCATCATCCACTCCTTTTACACACATGTCCTCTTTCACACAATTTAACCATCT
Source organism: Bicyclus anynana (assembly GCF_947172395.1). Taxonomy (NCBI): domain Eukaryota; kingdom Metazoa; phylum Arthropoda; class Insecta; order Lepidoptera; family Nymphalidae; genus Bicyclus; species Bicyclus anynana. The sequence goes on from NC_069090.1 coordinate 7,109,530, forward strand.
CTTCTTCTTTTTTTTTTATTCTTTACAAGTTAGCCCTTGACTACAATTTCACCTTATGGTAAGTTATAATGCAATCTAAGATGGAAGCGGGCTAACTTGTTAGGAGGAGGATGAAAATCCACACCTCTTTCGGTTTCTACACGACATCGTACCGGAACGCTAAATCGCTTGGCGGTACGTCTTTGTCGGTAGGGTGGTAACTAGCCACGGCCAAAGCCTCCCACCAGCCAGACCTGAACCAATTAAGAAAACTTCAACCGGCCCAGCTGGGGATCGAACCCAGGACCTCCGTCTACCGCGCATACCACTGCGCCACAGAGGTCGTCTTTGGCCTTCCTCTCCTCTAATGTCCTTCCACTTGCACATTCAACATTTTTCTAGTAATATGACTTTCCTATAAACGTATTATATCGTTTGTATACATACTATATTTATTTTATTCTACATAACATATACTACATAACCTTACAAACAATTTTTTACACAAGTGTAATTTAGTTGATAAAGTCTCGTTTAATCCATTAACAAATTTGGGCCACAGCAGACATTCGTCGCGTGATCGAATCGCGTGTGTAATAATCGTAATTACGACCGTCTGTCTGTGCGGAACTGTATCAAACGGCCTCATCGTGAGTAGGTATTAAATTAACCCACTGATGGAAAGAAAGGATTCTACATTTTAAAGGTCTGACAGTGGCATAAGGTGGCAGGGCTGGCAAAATGCCGACTCGAGAGTGCAGTTACTAAGAAGTAATCTGGTCTGGTCTGGTGACGAGCCGTGATAGCCCAGTGGATATGACCTCTGCCTCCGATTCCGGAAGGTGTGGGTTCGAATCCGGTCCGGGGCATGCACCTCCAACTTTCTAGTTATGTGCATTAAAAAAAAAAATATTGCGTGTCTCAAACGGTGCAGGAAAAACGTGAGGAAACCTGCATACCAGAGCATTTTCTTAATTCTCTGCTGTGTGAAGTCTGCCAATCCGCGTTGGGCCAGCGTGGTGGACTATTGGCCTAACCCCTCTCATACTGAGAGGAGACTCGAGCTCTGCAGTGAGCCGAATACCTATGGGTTGATAACGATTCATGCTTCTGCCAATACAGGATGTAGTTATCCTAATCCAACACCAAATGTCATTGTCAAACGAATAAGGCATCTTTTATTTCTTTCTGCCGCTCTTATTGACTATACCTCAGAGCGTAATATAGAGAACTAAGAAGATAGTTTTAATGAACCCCTTCTTAATATTGCTGCCAAATTCTATTAGTTTGGTAATTGCTGCAAGACTTTGGTAAATTATGATTAACTACAACAACGAGTAGGTACATAACATGCTTGTTAACTTGTACAAACGGTAGTTATGATCGGAAACAAATAGGACCTAGTGCATAAAGAAATAAAACCGTTACCTTTTTGAAATCTGTTAAAAAGCTGTGTAAGCTTGTAGAAGTATTGCAGAATCACAGTTTAATTCCTTACCCGTTATCTAACAAAATCACCCAAGATAAGCTCTTTCACGTAAAAATCAAATATTCATGGAATCGCGATTTTACATAAAAATCTCATATGACCAGGCAAAGGAACTACGATTCTATAGCTTGGAGAATAGACATTAAAATTGCGCGCACTATAGAACATCTCACTATCAGAATTTAAATTCCAAGTATTTTCAATCTATTTGTTACAAAAATTGAGTTGGAAGCGGCATAAACCTGAGAAATACGAGTCAATTTTCTGCGTTTGTTTAGTGGACAGCATTTACATCTCATGTAAGTGGAACTTGATGTCAACAATTAACTTTATATTGTTTGAGATCTTTGTTCCTTCTAAAAAGAAATGCATGAAATTTTCATATAAATTTTGAGCACATCTTTAGGGTTTAATTTCCAAAAATTGTTATTCTTATCAGTATAAAAGGTATGATAATGAGTAGTATGAGCTGTGCGATGATATATCAATCATTTGGCCATATTCCTGTCATCAACCCATATTCGGCTCACTGCTGAGCTCGAGTCTCCTTTCAGAATGAGAGGGCTTAGGCCAATAGTCCACCACGCTGGCCCAATGCGGATTGGCAGACTTCACACACGCAGAGAATTAAGATAATTCTCTGGTATGCAGGTTTCCTCACGATGTTTTCCTTCACCGATTGAGACACGTGATATTTAATTTCTTAAAATGCACACAACTGAAAAGTTGGAGGTGCATGCCCCGACCGGATTCGAACCCACACCCTCCGGAATCTGAGGCAGTGGTCATATCCACTGGGCTATCACGGCTCTATTTGGCCATATTAACCGACTTAAAAAAAGTAGATTGAGAACGAGAAAACAAACCTATTTCTTCAAAGTACTATGTAAGTGTAAGTATCTCTACAATGCACGATGTATGGTAGACATAGATAAAGGTGGACTACATAATAAATTTTGTAGAACAGTCAGGTAGCATGTCGGTGATGTTCCAAACTTTGTTGTTTTTATTTACATCAGAAATCAACTGAACTTTTGAATTGAACACCTAACATCGCATGCTTATCGACTCGTGCGTGCAGTATAACCGCATGCAATCAGATACGAGTTACATGTCTTCATACTGCGCTTATCTATATCATTATCAGCCTATTTTAACCACCCACTACTGGGCCAGTCCTCCCTTCTTATAGGAGAGAGGATGATGAATTTTTCGCTTTTTAGTTTATTTGGTACGTTTTATGATTTTGAACTCTGTTGTATTTTTTTATTAAAATTTTTAACTCGAAAAGTCCGTGGTTTCCGCGGGACTTATGAAAAATTTAATTGAATTTCACGTGTACGAATTATCGGGTGTCCGTTAGTAGATAATAAATGTTACGCCAAAATATCATACTTAGGTACATTAAACAGGTTAAAGTCTGGTTGATGGTGACTAAACGTCAATTCTGAAAACAAAATAATCATTTGACTTTTTACGACAAGAACGCTGTTGCGTAACTACAGTACATCAAATCAGTCGGTAAAGGACGCCATACATGATCAAACTTTTCATCAAATCAAACATGTTTTTCAAATCGATCGTCTGCGGCTTTGTGTGAAGCGTTTGTCAAACATTGATAATAAGAAGTCAAGTTTGACAAGCAAGTTTGTCAAACATTTTCGTTCGTGAACGGGATGCCTTACCTTACAGTATTCATTTACGCCACGCGGCGATAGCTCAAACCAAAGTTGATTTACTGACGCAATCGACAACAATGCAAGTAGGTCACGCCACCCTGTACATAGTTAGCTCTACTGCTATTATAATAAAAAGTTGACATGACCGCGTTTTACGACAGGGCGGTGACAACAGGTGCGGCGCCATTAAATTCACACCCTTTATACATAAGGATAGAGCTCTACTCCCAAAGCTAAGCGATCAATTTAATTGAATTGGACTGTTATTGGAGTTAACGGAACGTTTGACAAGTTTTTACAGCGTCGTAGCTTGCGGGAACGCAAATCACTTTGCAATTTTTTCCAGTAATCCCAGTAAGTAAAGTTTAAATGTTTAGCTTAATATTTTATACGTGTTTTAGTCATTTCAAGTTGTTTACAATCCTTACATTACAAACTTTAATAATATAAATTGTTAGACTGTAAATTTAATGATATTTTTTTTTTGTAAATCAATTTCTTCGTTATTAGCCAACGTGTTGCCGAAATTATATCCAATGAAAATATGGCTTTCTGACGTGGAAAGTCATTGTATGCGCATTATTTATTTGCTAAAACTTCATGCAGTAATACTGTAGGAAACTGTACAATAGATTAAACTACAATATGCGATATGACGGTGTTTTTTGTGTTGTGAAAGTATCATTCGAACTACAACCAAGGTATTTATTTCCTTAAAGTATGGAAATCTACAACGCGCAAGATGGAAAATTACTTTTTAATGGTTTCCGCTCGTACATTTTTTAGTAAAATTAGATGTACCTACCAAGGTTAGGTACCGTTAGTGCTTTTTAACACGATTATTACGGTATAAAAGATCTTAACTTTTCAAAATGTATAACATCACGCAAATTTTAATATCTACTTAAACGCGAAAGTATGTCAGTATGTTTGTTATTTCTTCATCAAGACTGTAATACGAGCATATGAGCAGACGGATGTGAGTGAAATTCGTAATAAGGATAACTTAATTATATACTTCTATAACACATTTATCTTCATTGGTTGAAAATAATGCATCGTTTCTGATGCAAATAAAATTATGTTTTCTAGAAGGAACCAGAAATAAAGAAAGGAATTTATACGGCAGATTGTTTTTTTTTGTTTGAGGTCTGTATTTTTTTTTGTCTGTATGTATTTCACAAGATAGACCGTCAGCTCATCATTTGACTGGTTTCATCATGTTTCTTATATTTTAATAATAATTTCAAAGATCTAGAAGCCTTTCATCTTTTGATATCTCCTACGAGTCACAATAAAATAAATGCCTTAAAGGCATACTTGTTTTACTGCATTATTGCTTAGCAGCAAACACTAGCCTGACAAAAAAAAAAACAGTAGGTAAACGAAAAGCATCGCTTGAATTCGAACCGTAGCATAACGACGCGTCAACACATGGATGTGTCCTGGATGAAATCTATTATCAGCTGTCAAATATGTTTTCGATGGAAGGTAGAACATATTTATTTTGCCGTATCATTAGTTACGTGCGCTGTTATAGGCGGTTTTCCGCATATTGTATACGCATATAAGAATACAGCCTGTTGAAATATTTATAAAATTTTTCTTTTACCATTAACGACACTAGTTGATCGACCGTCGTTGATTGATATAGATGTTATTATAATTTGATGTTTGTCCTTGGTGATTGGAGTGATTGGCAAGTTGTTCGTACCTACGTATTTTAAGCGAAAAATCGTCATCAGGTACTTATAGATATATTTCATTGGATTCTGTTCGCTTTAAATTCTGTTTTTTACAAAATCTCGCGGAAACCATCCAATGTTTCAAATTCAAAATCCAAATCCAATACTAGTATAAATACCTGTGTCAATCCAAAGTAACATTTATTTCCATTCCAAATTTTAGCCTGCGGCGTGAAGGAGTAACAGACACACACAAACACATAGAGACACACACACACACGCCTTTTAATGTGATATGAAAAAAGTTACCTCTAAACTTTATATTGCCTACATGCCTACATAAATCTCAATGCCTTGTTAAACACTAGGTACACTTGGGCGGTATATTTTAGAAGCACTAATGTGTCGCTCGGGACGCCTAGCGCGATGTACGGACAGTCCCAGTGGTGAATGAATACACTCAATTTGGAAGAAAACTGGCTCTCAAGCGCGCAGTCGGTGCGATATTTCACGGGTGATTAAGTGCAAGCCCGGGAGGCTTTGACCTACCCACGGACACGCAAATACCAACACTGTTTTACCACAGAATAGGTAATAGTGATAGAGCCGTGATAGCCCAGTTATTCACTGGGCCTCTGCCTCTTGCTTCGATTCGAATCCGGTCCGGGGCATGCCCCTCCAACTTTTCAGTTGTGTGCATTTTAAGAAATTAAGTATCACGTGTCTCAAACGGTGAAGGAAAACATCATGAGGAAACCTGCACACCAGATAATTTTCTCTTAATTCTCTGCGTGTGTGAAGTCTGCCAATCCGCATTGAGCCAGCGTGGTGGACTATTGTCCTAACTATAGCACTTTTATAGTAAAACCTTGTACATATATTTTTGATTTTTTTTTAGTTCCCAAAAATATTTCAAACCGCCTACAAAATGTTATACACTACAAAAAATCTATCTAAAATATCATAAGATAACTTTCGTCCGTGTCATGAATATTATCTTAGGATTATGGTCCCGTTTATTATCATCAAGAGCTGTATGTTAATCCTTAACTGGAAATTAATTCTAAACACAGTAAGTGTAAGCTGTTAGCTCATCCTTAACGAGTTTTGGAGGTTAGATGGCAATCGCTTAGTATAAACTGGCACAGTATTATTATTAATTGATTGTTATGTTTGCTAGGAGCTAGGAGAGATAGAATGAAATACAAATCTTGTATTTATCAATTTGCAACTCTCTTAAAAAAATGCATTATTATAAGAGAGCAGATTCAATACACTCGTATAGCTCCGTAGGTTTTTTTATAATATTAACCATTTCAGATTGTCAATTATTTATTATTAATTTAATTTAATTATTATTTACAAGCTGACGCCGTTCGGTTTCACCCGCATGGTTCCCGTTCCCGTAGGAATACGGGTATATATAGCCTATAACCATCCTTGATAAATGGCCTATCTAACTCTGAAATAATTTTCAAACAAATCGGATTAGTAGTTCCTGAGATTAGCGCGTTCCAGCAAAGTAACAAACTCTTCAGCTTTATAATATTAGTACAGATAATTTTATTTTCAATAATTAATTATATTTATTTTGATTTAATTATTATTTATAATTTATTTTAACGTTTAAGTTTTCAGTTGGTTAGTGTTGAGCGTCGGCTTCAGTCGGGGTAGTGTTCACCAAATGAGGTCTGCTTAGAAACCAGTGGGTACAAGTTGAATAAAACGGAAGTCTTCCAAGCTCAGAATACAAAAAAAAACACAGCTCCTTTTTTTACCCATGACCATTTTAGGGTTCCGAACGTACGTAGTACAAAAACGGAACCCTTATTACACATAGTAATAGCACAAGACGGCATAATTTAATTTAATTTGTCACCCGTATAGCACGTCACACAACGCGGCATACAGAGTGACTGATCGCTTGTAAGTGTACTTATTCGTAAAAAGTGTAGTTTTAATGGCTTCACTCATTTGCGCGATCATCCCTTCTGGTGTTTTTCTGTATTGTGAGCCTCCAAGTTTCGCTTTTCAGTAGACTGCATTGTTACAAAGAATCGAGTGGGATCGCAGTCACTTCTCTTTTAACAAAAAAATAAAGTTTTATTTCTATATTAATGAAAAGCTATTAAATATACATGTACAGAGTAGTTTTTGATCCAAAATTTCGTTTAAATTTTCAAGTTACGCCTTTTAAAAGCATCACATAAAATATATCATCATATATTGTACCGTTTATAACATACCGCACCGAAAAATAGTAATTAATTTTCCAAGAGGTGCAGCCATTTTGACAGCTCACGCGAAATGCCCACCGGCCGCCGGCTCATACTGAATTATGACTCTTTAATCCAATTAACACGTGACCCGGATAGGTGTAAAAATTTAACCTTATTTAAGTAGGTGGCTAGTTTGGAATTTTTTTTTACGATGACGCTTTTATCTGCTAACAAGCTAATGCACTCGCGTTGTTCCCGTTCTCGGGGGTAAAATATAGCCTATGACATTTACAAATAATGTGGCTTTCTAGTGGTACAGGTCCTGATTGTTTGATAAAACTTTAAAATTGGAACGAAATGCAGCGTTCTTGTGTGTGGAATGCGTAATCTTTTTTTATTTGATTTTTATTGAGTTGCGAACTGCGTCTGCAACAAGAATTTTAACATTGATTACTGTACTGAATTATTTTATTTTCTCACAATCGTAGTAAAAAAGTAAAATGTAACACACGGGGCTAAGCCCATTATAAACTCGGTTTCTTTTTAGCGGCCCTCGCCTTACGGCTCTTGCCCTAAAAATACCTCGTATATAATGGGTCTTTATAGACCCTTGTATTATATAACTAATATATTATACTAGCTGACGCCGTGCGGTTTCACCCGCGTGGTTCCCGTTCCCAAAGGAATATGGAAAAAATATATAGCCTATAGCCTTCCTCGATAAATAGGCTATCTAACACTAAAAGAATTTTTAAAATCGGACCAGTAGTTTCTGAGATTAGCGCGTTCAAACAAACAAACAAACAAACAAACAAACTCTTCAGCTTTATAATATTAGTATAGACAACTTTTTTTATATAACTGTTGCATTAAAAGCAACTGATACTGAGTTTGCAATGAAATTATGGAAACTAGCATCAATTACTATAGTTAGGTAAGTAGGTAATTAAAAGTTCCGGTATCTGGTACGGTCTAATTAATCATTTATGGCATCGTAAATGGCTAATGTTAAACGGGTCTATAAATTTTTTATTGTCGCTCTACCACGTAATAAACCACAACACAATTGGTAGAGGGGTTGTTTTATTCGGATTTGGTGCCTATTTTTTTTTCAACAATCGATGATTTTATGTTAAATTACAGTTCAAAATTAAAGATTTTTTAAAGTGGCTTTTTTCAGAAGTAGCTAATTTTTCGTGTCATATATGTTGACTAATTAGTTATTAGAATTAATTGTAGCTTAGTTTAATCAAACATGAGTCTAGCAGCAAACTAAAGATTAGGATAAATAAAAGTAATCTATACTTGTTATGATTAAACTGATGAGATTTTTCGTTCGCTTAAACCTTGCTAATATTTGGGGCTATTCGTATTGGAGTTATATTAGCTCATAACTTTAGAGGAAAAACATAAATTTGTGGAAAATCCTCCCCTAAGGACGTTAAACAAGGATGAAAATATCTCTAAAAGTCCTTCATTTTTCCAGTCATATACATAAAAATTGGTTTTACGTCAGCTATGAACGATAGAACTATGGAAAATACTGCTAGACGAATTACCGCAGTCTTCATATGGTTTTACTAAAAACTTAGCTAGTCAATTTAATACTGAGTGCACTTTTGTGCTCGGTTTAACTAAATTTATTTTCCTAGTAAAAAGCAAACACACTAATGGAACGAAGTACCTAATGTCCACACTCGCATCCCGGGAACAAAGGAGCTTTTTTTCCTTTCTTTTTATCTAAAATGAGAGTTATTTTTAAGAGATTAAAATGGCACAAAGTTGACACAGTTTAATTGAACAGTGTACGATAAGCTTGTAATAATATTGAATGTTGTTCCAAATGTCGTTGGTCCCCAGTCCAATGCTAATAAACGACATTTCACGCATATTGGATTCCTTCATAATCAAATTCGAATTTCTATAATCACATTGTGTTTTTTTTTCGTGTTGAGTAGTAGTAGTGCCGATAGCTTCATGTGGGACACCGGGGGGTTTGGGCGAGCGCAGAAGCATCGCCTGATGAGACCCGAAAGCTGAAATAAAGATAGAGGACGGAGCGACTCTCTAAGGGCATCTCCTATGAGACTCGGACCTTGGCTTAGAGGGCCATTCGGGAGGGTGTAACCGTGATCTGAGTGAATCAGTCCGGACGCCCCCGAGATCGTGAGTTAGAAAACCCACGTCCGGGTGACGTTAGATATCGGGGACCTCGTCTTCGCCGGCGAAGACGCTGTGTTGCTTGTGATTGTGTTGCCCGCGAAGCATTGTCGGTCGTTATGTCATCGTCTGGATCCTAAAGGACGATTATATCACATTGTGCCTATAATATAATCTACTAATGTTATAAACGCGAAAGTTTGTATGGATGTTTGGATGTTTGTTACTCTTTAACGGCGCAACTATTAAACCGGTTTGGCTGAAATTTGGCATGGACATAGATTTTACTGGATTAACACATAGGCTACTTTTCATCCCGGGAAATCCATGGTTTCCGAAGGATTTGTGAGAAAACTAAATTTCACGCGGACGAAGTCGCGGGCGTCCGCTAGTACTTTAATAATTCCCAACTAATATTAAGTACAAAAACAAATATTGTTGTTTGTTAGGCTTCCTAAACTACTAAATTGTTTTTAAAAATTCTTGCACTAATGAAAAGCTCCAGTATTAGCGAGTCAAAATTCCATTTTTTTTTATTTCAATTAGGCTTAGTACACAAGCCCTTTTGAAACTTCAAGTTATGTCATAATTTAATGGTGGTAAATAAAGTCGAAAACTTAAAATGAAAGTTAAACGTTATATAGGATATTTTATTCCCGTATTTCCACAGGAATGAGATCTAACCGGGTGAAAACGGTCACTTGAAAAGCTTTGATGGCATCGGATCCAAAGACATTTTCAATTAAAAAAACGCATTTTTTTTACTTTTGACATTTTATTTAGTCTTGATTTCTTCGGAGTCAATGATTTATTTTTAACTTTTAGGTATCCAATATTCATGTTATTACACATTTTACGATTTCAACCACAGTTTTTGCATAAAATTTTAAACAATTTTCAGAGCAAAAAGTATCTATGTAGGTACTATCTGGTAATCCGGAATAAAAGATATCTCCATTCCGAATTTCAGTAAAATCCATTGAACTGTTATAGCGTGAAAACAACAAATATTCACTATTGCGAACATTGATTTATATGAAGAAAGTTTTGACTTGAATTAATTTGAGTTGGATCAAATTAAGTTTAGCCATGACGACCTCCGTGGCGCAGTGGTTTACAAGACGGAGGTCCCTGATCGATCCCCGGCTTGGCTGATTGAGGTTTTCTTAATTAGTCTAGGTCTGGCTGGTGGGAGGCTTCGGCCGTGGTCAGTTACTATCCTACCGGCAAAGGTGTACCGCTAAGCAATTTAGCGTTCCGGTACGATGTCGTATAGAAACCGAAAGGGGTGTGGATTTTCATGTTCTTCCTACCAAGTAAGCCCGCTTCCATCTTGGATTGCATCATCACTTACCATCAGCGGCCTTATTATGTATCTCAGTGTACCATTCCAAGAATGACTCATTCTTGGAATGGTACACTGAGATTCAACTGATCATCAATTAGAACATAATATGATATATAGAACTTAGTATGATGTTATTTTTCGCTTTTTAGTTTAGTCAGTATGTTATATATTTTTGAAGTCGGTTGAATTTTTTTTATTAAAATTTTTACATCAAGTGGCAATGATGTTTAGCAATCGTCTAACATGAATATTTCAACAAAATACCGTAAATATCAGTTTTTCGTTAAAATAACGTTACTACCTGCAACTACCCCTACTAGACTAATGTTACTTTACGTAAAATGACAATAATTGTGTTATTTTTTTTTTTATTTTGTATAAGCAAGCGCTTAGCTGCAATCACGCCTGATGGTAAGCAGTGATGCAGCCTATGGTGGAACGCGCTTGCCTAGAAGATGCCTATTCACTCTTGACTTGAAGGTACCCATGTTGTAGGAGGTGGGGAAAACGGAAGCTGGAAGAGCATTCCAGTTAGATGATTGCAAAAACGAAGATACGATGTAAAACGATGTAGTGACTGATTACTTAAATGTTACACCGAGTTACATAATAACCCTGCAGGTGAGATTGTAGTCAAGGGTTAAACTGTAAAGAATAAAAAAAAATGAGTTTAGCCATTTGCGTTGCTTATTGTAATGAAATACTGTGTTTAACAAACTAAACTCCATTTCCGTAGCCCGCCAGTCGGGTGGAAAGAAGCGTGCTATAAATTGGTCTAACTAAATTACAGAGGTCCCCGCAAACTTTGCCAGTTACGCCGCTGGTAGTTAGGGGTTAATTTAGGGTCCTCCAAAATTAAGTAGCCTCTAATAATGATCTTTTGCAAATTTAGATCGTACTTTGATAATGTTTCGTTATAAAGTACTCGAGTTTTATGTCTGTCTCCACCAAGTTCACAGCGCTGGTTACAAAACCTGGTTGTAATATTGACTGGTCGAATTTTAAAGACACTGTACTGTAGTATAGTAAAAAATTTGTAAAGAGTATTTTATAGGTAGTCTTTTCTTGCGCTGTTGTTCACTATTATTATATACTAGCTGACGCCGCGCGGTTTTACCCGCGTGGTTCCCGTTCCCGTAGGAATACGGGGATAATATACAGCCTATAGCCTTCCTCGATAAATGGGCTATCTAACACTGAAAGAATTTTTCAAATCGGACCTGTAGTTCCTGAGATTAGCGCGTTCAATTAAACAAACAAACAAACTCTTCAGCTTTATAATATTAAGTATAGATTTTCACTAATTAAATTGTTGACCTTTAAAATTTGTTTTTTTATCCCTTGGAAAGGAAAGATTAAGGTCTGGTTATAAAAAGGTCGGTATTGTATTTTCTTTGACTGCTACACTTGTTGCTAATAATAATTTAATGAATTTACCGTATCAAGTTTAATCAAAGATGGCATTTTCGGCTTATTTTCAGCGGAAATCTTCGAAAGGGTTAGCGGATATCTTGAATGTTTGAAATATTTAGCATTTGTTGGGAAATTTTGGCATTCTCTAAGATTGGGCATTCTTAAAGTGTATTCACACAAATAGGTGCTCCGTTTAAAACAGAAGTATGTGGGTTATACAGTTTTCGTAAGGGAAATCACTTCGGAAACTCGCAACTTTAGTTACATCTTGTACCATTATTTTGTTGTTAAACTCCCTTATTATCTATCAGTGAAAATTCCTGGTACAAAAATAATCATTTCTGCCGAGTACCTACAGCTAGATCTCCATCCAAACTAAGTTTCGGTTTGCAGGCTTTGGTTCCATGTTTTGAGGCCATAGGACATGTTCTAGCGAAAGTTTCCATTAAGACAAGTATACTATATAATCGGTTAAAGGTTTGTCGCCGATAGGTTGAACCTTATTGGTTGCTTGCGTAGCTATAGTAAATATTAGCCATTTTATGTTGAATAAGTCAAAGCGAAGTTTGACTGGTTCCGCCAATTATATTACAGGCGATAATATATTTTAATATAAAGAAAAATAGTAGGTATACATATAAAAGGAAAGTAAAACAGATCTATACTTTTATTATAAAGCTGAAGAGTTTGTTTGTTTGTTTGATTGAACGCGCTAATCTCAGGAACTACATGTCCGATTTGAAAAATTCTTTCAGTGTTAAATAGCCCATTTATTGAGGAAGGCTATATATATATATATATATATATATTATCCCCGTATTCCTACGGGAACGGGCACCACGCGGGTGAAACCGCGCGGCGTCAGCTAGTCTTTTTATATAAAGAAAAATAGTAGGTATATCAAATGAAAATAAAACAGATGTTAAACTAAAATCTGCTAGTCCAGCACATGGGCTGCACTATAACAAATAGTGTTCCAACATTTATTTATTATAACAAAAAAAGCGTTGAACACAAACCTACAAACTGTATTCTTCGACGGCGAACTTTGGCCCATTTAATTTTATTCGCTGGGTATTAACACGAAAACGCTTTCAAGCTGCATAGTGCCGGCCACCTGCCGCCGGATACTGTAAACTTTGTTTTGTAAGGAACACCCGACTGTGCATCGATAAATCGCGGATATTTTCACTGGAAAAACAACTTTGGGCTGTTGTAAACCTTTTGAGAATCGACACAATACACTACAGGGTTAATTAAATAAAACTTTCAATGCTGAGCTTTAGTTTATTATAATATATATCTTTAGCTTTAATTTAATAAAATGTAAATACTTAAATTTTTACAAGCAAGAAGCAGTATTGTTGATGCAGTTTTAATGATGGGGCAATAACTATTAGTTAAACCGGTGAAATCATAGGATCATGAGGCTTAACTATACTTAACACGTTCGCTGCGGTACGAGGTCAATTTACCTCGTACGTCTAGCGTCTTCAAGGGTTACGAGGTTGATGGACCTCGTACCACACCACAAAGTTCTAGTATGAGGTCAAAAAGGCGCGGCGCCGCAGCGCACCGTGTGGCTTCACTCTTCATCATCATCAACCCATATTCGGCTCATTGCTGAGCTCGAGTCTCCTCTCAGAATGAAAGGGGTTAGGCCAATAGTCCACCATGCTGGCCCAATGCGGATTGGCAGACTTCACACACGCAGAGAATTAAGAAAATTCTCTGGTATGCAGGTTTCCTCACGTTGTTTTTCCTTCACCGTTTGAGACACGTGATATTTAATTTCTTAAAATGCACATAACTGAAAGTTGGAGGTGCATGCCCTGGACCGGATTCGAACCCACACCCACCGGATTTGGAGGCAGAGGTCACATCCACTGGGCTATCACGGCTCTCACTCTTAGGGCTACGTAATAAGGCATGTGTTTGTGACGTGTCTTGTGAGGTGTTTTTCTGTTATCGGCGATGATTTTCCATTCAAAATCGGGTGGCCATCCGTATTCCTTAGAGCCTGAAATACAGCAATATTTATTTAAGTAAATAAATTATGTAATTGATCAAGACTAACTACGTAGGCAGGCAATATTTTTTTTTTTACATACTAACGTGGTTGACTTAGTTTTAAATCCTTTACATAGTTGATGAACATTTCTGATTTCTCACAACAGCACAAAAAGTACCATGAAATTTTGGAATTTGAAACTCAATTATATGAATTCTACTATTTTAATTCGGAACTGTTTTTACTAGTGTACGGATAGGGGCCGCTTTTAAAGGAAACTATGCATGCGTTCCAAAAAGGCCTGGTTCTACGAGATAAATCCTGTGTTTTATTGGCTAACACGACTAGCGGCTTCGCATTCTACACACACATCCACGTTCGTTCATGCAATAGATACACAGGCTCAGTGACCCAAAGACCCACTACTTGGCTCCACTAGGAGTCACTGACGCGTGTCATGTATTACTAAACCGTATATGATCATCATACTCTACATAACATGCACTCGGCGTAACGTAATGTAACAAGATGATCTAATGCTAAGTCATTCAACTATATTATAAATGTGACTTGTTACTTTTTATTTGACGACAAATTAGCGATTAGCGAATTAGCGATGGACTGCGAATACCACAGAACAGAAAACGTTAAAGCTAACGCTTGAAGTGACGATGTTTTTTTTTATTCTTTACAAGTTAGCCGTCGTTGAATGTCGTAGCGTTCTAGTACGAGGTCGTGTAGAAACCGAAAGGGATGTGGATTTCATCCTCCTCCTAACAAGTTAGCCCGATTCCATCTTAGATTGCATCATCACTTACCGTCAGGTAAGATTGTAGTCAAGGCCTAAATCGTAGAGGAAAAAAAAATGGACGAGTACTTTTAGTATGTTTAATTAAATTAACGCATTGTTTTAAAGTCTTTGTTTTTATTTTCAGGTAATAAAACAGTCGTATCAGAGCTTTTGGGAGTGAAGTAAAAATATAAGGTAAAATGTACCATTATCACAAGTAAAATGTGCGTTGAAAGTATTGTAATATATGCGTTTTCCTAACAAATTTGTAAGTTTTTAAAAAATCCATCTTCTATTTGTAATTACATAAAAAATTCTCTCAAGAAAATAAGTGCGGTTTTAATGTAAATAATTTTGTAAGGTTTATTAATAACAACTAAATTCAATATTTTTATGTTTGTCACAACGAAATATAATGCGGATTGGCAGACTTCACACACGCAGAGAATTAAGAAAATTCTCAGATATGCAGGTTTCCTCATGATGTTTTTCCTTCACCGTTTGAGACACGTGATAATTAATTTCTTAAAATGCACACAACTGAAAAGTTGGAGGTGCATGCCCCGGGCGGGATTCGGACCCACACCCTCCGTTATCTAAGGCAGTGGTCATATCCACTGGGCTATCACGGTTTAGGGATTATGATTGTCATACAACGAAGTAACGCGAGTTTTTAAACTATTTGATCGCGTCAAGTGGTCAAATAGATGACACAGTTTATACGGTAGGTACTCGTATGTTGTTCAAGACGCACCCACTCTATTTTTCTAGTGACACAAGCAATTTATCCTAATTACGCGTCGACTCAACTCCGTAATTGATAGTTGCAATTGTCCTCAATTGGTCAATTCTCACGGTTTGGTAGACGACCTAAAGTTCTTAAACGCTTGGATAGCTTAACCTTTGAACAGGAACATACTCATAACCAAACAGAAACCCGACTCTTAAAATTAGGTACACATATCATCATGGCGACCCCGCACTAGAAAGCCAGGTGGACTGATGACATCAAGCGAGTCGCAAGGATTCGCTGGATGCAGGTGGCTCAGTATCGTGATGTTTGGAAGTCCCTGCAAAAGGCCTATGTCCTGCAGTGGACGTCCATCGGCTGATATGATGATGATGATCATGTTAAGTGCACTTCTTCCCTACTTCTGCCCTTTTTTTCATAACCATATAGGGGTAGGGTAAGGGTATGAATAAAGATGTCGATGATTCTCAGATTTACCCGACAAAAATTTATAAAAATCGGTCCAGCCGTTTTAGAGGAGTTTGGTAACAAACAACGCGACACAAGATTTTTATATACCTACTTACTCCATATTTTCTAAAGAAATTAGCATATTTTTTAGTTTTATTTTTTATTTTAGTCACTTGCTATGCTGATAATCACAGAATTTCAAAGTTATGAGATTTCTGAAAAAAAATAATTTACATATATGTATTTGGAAAGTACATTCCGAATATTGGATAGAAGCAGGCGTTACTTTGCGGAAGTTCATCATGATTATATAATGATTTATTTATTTTGCTATCATCCGCGAAAATTCGGCGAACCCATGCGACAACGTCACCCAGGTCCGACAAAATACTCTCTACGTACGTTTCACCCCGAAACCGGAGCATCCTCAGGAGATGTTGACTCTACAACGTGCAATTGCAAAGTGTCGTTTTCGACCTTTGCTTCGTCTTTTATAGACCAAAAAGTAGGTGGGGCAAGAGGTGGGCGTTGCCAAGATACTCATAATATAAGCGATTTATCTCGCATCGCATTCAAACATTTTTATTAGTGGTGACTTCGATAACTCTATTTGTTCATTTAATAAGGTAATTCCTGACTCATTATGTTTTATTATTTCTAATTGTTCCAAAACGCATAGTCGCAGGCCTTTATTGCAAGTGTGTAAAATGTCATACATATGATTATCTGCCAGCTTATGGCCAGTATCTAGGAGATGCTTTGCAAAGTGCGACCTTTGCGGACGGTCATTTCGAACAGCGGATATGTGTTCCTTGTAACGTGTATCAAAATTCCGACCGGTTTGACCAATATATGTTGCATTACATTCAGAACATTGCAATTTATATACTCCCGATTTATGTTGCTTTTCTAGTTTATCTTTACCATTGCAAATATTTTTAAGAGAGTTATTTGTTCTGAAAGCCACATTTATATCATGCTTTCTAAGTGTTTTTGCAATACGTTCCGACACTGGACCAAAGTATGTTAGACTAGCTTTAAATTTTTTAGGTTTTTCTAATGGAATTCCATAAAGTTCCTTTCTAATCAACACCAATTGTTTCTTATTGATTATTTTATTCACAATATTCGGGTTGTATCCATTCGAAATGGCCATGCGATATATTATATTTAATTCCTTGTTATACTGATCCCTAGTTAGAGGAATGGACATCAGTCTATGAACATAACTATGGAAAGCTGCTAATTTATGTTGCCATGGATGACAAGATGAAGCTGGTATGGTTATATCTGTATAAGTTGGCTTACGATAAATACCAAAGTGATGTCTATTATTAACTCTAGTGATTGTTACATCAAGGAAATTTAAAGAATTATTCTGTTCTATTTCTAATTTAAATTTAATTTGAATTTAAATTAGAAATAGAACACTATAATAGGAATTTTGATACACGTTACAAGGAACACATATCCGCTGTTCGAAATGACCGTCCGCAAAGGTCGCACTTTGCAAAGCATCTCCTAGATACTGGCCATAAGCTGGCAGATAATCATATGTATGACATTTTACACACTTGCAATAAAGGCCTGCGACTATGCGTTTTGGAACAATTAGAAATAATAAAACATAATGAGTCAGGAATTACCTTATTAAATGAACAAATAGAGTTATCGAAGTCACCACTAATAAAAATGTTTGAATGCGATGCGAGATAAATCGCTTATATTATGAGTATCTTGGCAACGCCCACCTCTTGCCCCACCTACTTTTTGGTCTATAAAAGACGAAGCAAAGGTCGAAAACGACACTTTGCAATTGCACGTTGTAGAGTCAACATCTCCTGAGGATGCTCCGGTTTCGGGGTGAAACGTACGTAGAGAGTATTTTGTCGGACCTGGGTGACGGAGTCGCATGGGTTCGCCGAATTTTCGCGGATGATAGCAAAATAAATAAATCATTATATAAGTACATTCCGATTGCAACCGACAGGAAATTCGCTCACGGAAGTGTATTTCGCGCCTTAGCGTTTCATTTCAGAAACGTGGATATGAAGTTCAATATAACAAGTCTGGTGTTTTTAACTTAAGTTTAATAAGTTATTTTTTACCAAGTTAATCGTTAACTGCGATTTTATCGAAGTGACGATGCAGTCCAAGGTGGAAGCGGGCTTATCTGGTAGAGGTACTCATTTATACTACCCACACCTCGGTATGGTATGTCTTTGCCGGTTAAGTGGTAATTAGCCACGGCTGATACCTACCATGGACTGAACTAATATAGAAAATATAAAATCCTAAACTGACGCGTGTTGGACATTAAATAAATAAATAAATATACTTAAACAATACACATCACTATCTAGCCCCAAAGTAAGCATACAGAGTAGCTTGTGTTATGGGTGCTAAGATAGTTGATATTATAATTATTAATATACAATTATATACTACATATAAATACTTATATAATGTATAAATACACACAGACACTGGAAAACATCCATGCTCATTACACAAATATTTTCCAGTTGTGGGAATCGAACCCACGGCCGTGGATGCAGAAAGCAGGGTCACTACCCACTGCGCCACACGGCCGCCAACATTGAACCCAGTACCTTTATATTGAGAATCGCAACACTACAAACGGGGTATGCGGGGTATTAAAGTGTATTTAATTATCGGGTGGCTCCGTTTCAGTGACGCCAATGTTCCGATCCAGACGTAGACAAACTACCAATAGACGGACGTGTGGCGATTGCAAATCTACATTTTGAACGGTTCGCGTCGATTCATTCCTTTCTGTCCTGCATGCTTGCACGTAAGAGATACATGATTGATTTTTAACGAGTTATCTAGCGTAGTGGTGTTGCTTTGTAACCGGGAGATCGTTGATTCGATTGCCAGCTCGCGGCAAATGAGCGTTCGATTAGCCCCCATTCGCACGAAAGTTTTTGGGAATACGGGGATAAAAAATTACATTTTTTTTATTCTTTACAAGTTAGCCCTTAACTACGATCTCACTTAATGGTAAGTGATGATGAAATCTAAGATAGAAGCGGGCTTACTTATTAGGAGGAGGATGAAAGTCGACACCCCTTTCTAAACGTCATCGTACCGAAACGCTTAATCTTTGGCGGTACGTCTTTGTCGTTAGAGTGGTAATTAGCCACGGCCGAAGCTTTCCACCAGCCAGATCTGGATCAATTAAGAAAAGCTCAATCGGGGGTAATAACCGGGGATTGACCCAGGACCTCCGTCTTGTAAATCCACCGCGCATACCACTGCGCCACGGAGACCGTCATATAGCCAAAACACTGTCACAAAAAACGTGGCTTTCTATCGCTGAATGAATTTTAAAAATTGACTCAGTATATCCACAGATTACCCCTAATATTATACTATTGGAAACAGGCGACTTCGTCCGCGGATGTGTTAATTTAGAGTAAAATCTATTTCCATTCCAAATTTCAGCCAAATCGGTTCTGTAGTTGCCGTTAAAGAGTAACACACATCTGTATAAACTTTTGCGTTTATAATATTAGTAAGATATATTATAATGTATGAGCTGTGATAGCCCAGTGGATATGACCTCTGCCTCCGATTCCGGAGGGTGTGGGTTCGAATCCGGTCCGGGGCATGCACCTCCAACTTTTCAGTTGTGTGTATTTTAGGAAATGAAATATCACACGTCTCAATCGGTGAAGGAAAAACATCGTTAGAAACCTCCATACCAGACATTTTTCATAATTCTCTGCGTGTGTGAAGTCTGCCAATCCGCGTTGGGCCAGCGAGGTGGACTATTGACCTAACCCCTCTCATTCTGAGAAGAGACTCGAGCTTAGCAGTGAGCTGAATATGGGTTGATAACGATAACGAACGAATAAACCAAATAACTATTCAGTTTTATAATATAAAACTGAATAGTTATTTGGTTTATTTGTTTGTCCAAGCCATAGCTATAGAAACCCGCGGCAGTATTTTAGACTGCTTCATTTGATATCGAGCAAGTTTCCATCATTCCTTCACCTTGCCATTGAAAAATCAACTAAACGTAGATACGTATTAGAGATAACAGAAACTTATACTAGAGCTACCTAAAAATAAACAGTGACCAAGGCAAACTTTTAAAAGTTCTACTAACTCAAGTAAACGAATTTTAGTTAACTATTTGCTGAAACTGTGAAATAGAGGTATTTTCGACGCCTAACGTTCTCTTGAAATTGATTTCTCGTTACGGTTGTTGTGATAGGTATAGATTTTACGGTGTTTTAATGGTAGATTCTTCTTCAGGGTTTATTTGCCGGTTTGAATTGAAATTTTGAAGATTTTACTTCGAACTCTGTTTTGAGCATGGACAAACAAGAATCCGAATTAGAAACGACCTTTACCCATCTGTTTAATGGATAAAAAGTTCAAAATTAGTATATTAAAAAATATGTTACGAATAGGTTGTCTCAAAACTCCCGGTCAAACTATCACTAATGATAACTAATAATGGTTAATAATATATAATTTTTGACGTCCTAAATTTGATACGAAACACTTTTCATTAATTACACAGATGGGTGAAGGTCGTTTCTAATATTGATTTTAGACTAATCGTCATTACTTTCGTATTCGGTAGACTTGTAGTGCCTACTTGCCTCCTTGGTCCAGTGGTTAGCCAATAAGGAACACGAGGTTCTGGTTTCGAGTTTTTTCGAAAGAAGGGGCTTATCGAAAGTTCGAAAGAAGGGGCTTTTCTCTAAGGAATTTTCTCGAAAGCTCGAAGTTGGGAAGTTGTTAGTTTTACACCACCGTGCCTCCACCACGATAAACCGTCGCATTATCCCGGTCGCCGGTCATTGATAATGAACTTCAACTAACAGTGGACTCATAGACGTTCTAGGGGCACCCTCAGGGGATCATTCAGCCGTTGAGTGTCGAATTTAACCTCTATCTGTTTGAGAATTTGACACTCACCGGGTGAATGATCCCCTGCGAGTGCCCCTAGAACGTCTATGAATGCCACTGTAAAAGCGTTGTCTGTTCTGTGATCGTCAACAAACAGGATGAGGTGCCCGGTGGATCTAATCTCTATATTTCCTCTTCTATAAGGATGAGAGCCAGCCCCTGTTGCCAAGTGACACGTCGATTTTCTTTCTACGATCGCAAACGCTTCGAAATCTAGAATAATGTATGGGAATGACATTTGCTATCGACAGGTCACGTGATCAAGATCTGTCATTCTCATACATTTTTCTAGTTTTCGAAGCGTTCGCGATCGTAGAAAGAGAATCGACGTACCACTTGGCTACAGGGGCTGGCCTTGTAGTACGCCGTTAAAGTAGGCTGATTGTGATATACTGTTGTTTACCTAGAAAATCTGCAACGCTTTCAAGAAGCATTCTAAGAACAATATTTTACACAAAATCATGCACTGCAGGCAATATCGTATGCAGTGGTACATTTTTAATAACATGATTTATTACGAGAAAATTCAACAGCATAATATACCAGTTATAGGCTAAGAGCCAGCGACAGACATTCGTCATTTTATAAAAGCTGAATGTTTGTCAGTTCATACTCCTACCTTAGCGTACGGTAGCTAATTATGGGGTTTGTACCGTGGCTACTTTGGAAGGCTTAAAGTTAAATTTTGAAGTGATTCCTTCATACGAGAGGGTAAAGCGCTTCGTAACGTAACGCGTTACGGCGCCACTGTGTCTGGCTTCCTTTTCTCTTAAGGCAGATTAAAGTTATCACTTCTTTCGAGCGTCCCGAGGCGCATACGGTATTTATATCATATACATTATGTAATGACTTTATGCAGATAAGAAGTTTCAAGATTTTTTTTGCGCATTTTAACGCATTCAAATAAAATAAAAGTTTTTTACTTTTTTATTTATATTTTGCTTAATATGAGTAATTATATCCCCATTCGCTAGACACATGGCTTCGTGGTAACTTTTCGCTAGAGACCCTTAGTTTTATCTTAAATAGTATTTTTCGAAAGCTTTCCGCATGAGCTGACAAAAGCTCAGTTTTTATGAAATGACGAATGTCTGTCTATATAATAATTTATTTATATTGCTATCATCCGCGACAGATGTTGACTCTACAACACGCCGTTGTAGAGTCAACATCTCCTGAAGATGCTCCGGTTTCGGGGTGAAACGTACGTAGGGAGTATTTTGTCGGACCTGGTAGGTGACGTTGTCGCATGGGTTCGTCGGCTTTTCGCGGATGATAGCAGAATAAATAAATTATCATATATTCATGATGAACTTCCGCAAAGTGACGCCTGCTTCTATCCAATATTTGAATGTCTGTCTGTCACTGGCTCTCCGTCTATTAGCTGCAGTGAAGTCGCAAGCCACGACTGTACTAAGTTGAACACAGAGGCGCGTTTCTCCGTGAGCAATCGAGTGAGATGCGTTGCTTGCATTTAATTTCCTGTTAGAAATGACTACGATAAGCTAGCTTATATGGCTGCTATATGTCGCTATGTTTAAGCTTTTACTCTGTCTTTTTGTTATCCCTGTCTACTACATATCCTGTTGTTTATTGACAAATTTTGCTTGATTGCGAACTTATCGAATGTTTCGTGACGCTGACGCTGCATTAAATTGGTACCGCGTTTAGGAGTACCTACCTATGGTCTAATTGATATAGGTATATCCTGGTTTTTATTACAAAGCCGAAAGTCTGTGTGTGTATGTTTGTTCTTCCATTGCGCTGCGGCTACTGAACCGATTTGGCTGGAATTTGGAAAGGAAATAGTTTTTGCTCTGGATTAACAAATAGGCTAGTTTTCATCCCGGAAAATCCATGATTTCCGCGGGATTTGTTAAAAACGGAACTCCAGGGGGACGATGTCGCGGACATCCGCTAGTATTCTAATGTGTATTTACGAAAAAAAATGCGTCGTAGGTTCAGTGGTCTGTCTATGTAGCTTTGGGTCATGAAGTTCGAAGTTCAATACGTGGGTCGAGTAGTAAAATAATGAGTTAGCATATTGTAGGGGGGAGAGCAACGTGGTATTGTCTATAAACAGAGAGCTATCTATGGTCCTGGAATTGGTCTTTAAAAATATGCTGATAATTTGATGAATTCCTAAAAAATAAACATTTGTTATGGACTTTGGGCCTTATCTATGCTAATATTATGAAGAGGTAACGTTTATGGTATTGTTGGGGTAATCTCTGGATTTTGAATACTATTTTATCACTATAAAGCCACGTTATTTGTGAGTATCATAGGTTATATTTTATCACCGTATTCTCATGGGAACGAGAAATACGCGGGTGAAACCGCGGCGCGTCGTCTAGTAATGAAATACCTTTCCACTAGATCATCTGAGTACTTAATCATAAGTCGTAACCGAGTATTGTGTCAATTAAAGCGAATAACCTCTTGGCGTCATGCATATTGCATGTGAACAAATACGATAGTTCAACATGACTGCATGGATCATCGCCATGGAAACTAATTCAACTAACGCAACGTCTAGATCTAGTATTTGATTATTACTTACTGATATATTCCACACAGTACCTACAGTATTAGTTTAGTACACAGTACCTTGTATGAAAAGATAAATAAAACTAACTTCCGAATTCTTAACTTCCGAACTAATTCTTTAATTATTAGCGGACGCCCGCGACTTCGTACGCGTGAATTACAGTTTTTCACAAATCCAGCGGGAACCATGGATTTTCCGGGATGAAAAGTAGCCAGTGTTAATCCAGAAAGAAATCTATTTCCATTCCAAATTTCAGCCAAATCGCTTCAGTAGCCGCAGCGCAAAGGAGGAATAAACATACAGACTTACACACACACAAACTGTCGCCTTTATAATATTAGTGTGATGTCTTAAAAATTGCTAGAACTTAAGAAACTCCCTACAACAATAACAGTTAAAATATTGAGTCTCAAACATCCATTTAATACCACAGCCGGTTAGAAATAACGATTATTGAAATATTAAAAGTATTCAAAACGACCGTTTCTCGTAATGCAATATGCATGGAAGCTCCTAAGAAAATGAACATACAGAAATATATTTTGGACGTTTTTATGAACGCTGACTCATAATATAAAGTCCAGGCCTCCGGCCGTATAGGAGAGCGGGTTTTTTTATTCTCTAAAGTTAGCCCTTGGCTACAATCTCACCTGGTGGTAAGTGATGATGACATCTACGAGCAAAACTTATATTCCAACTTAACGTAAATCTCATCATCACTTACCATCACCCCGCTTGGGCTAACTTGCTAGGAGTAGGATGAAAATCCACATTCCGACATCGTACCGGAAACCACGACCAAGCCACGGCCAAAGCCTACTAGTCCCATGTGGGTTGGCGTGCTAAGTGTAGGTAATAAATTTTTACAAGGACCACTATCAGATGTTAATATTAATATATAGCTTAACGTGCTTTCCGAGGTAAACGAAGTCTAACACTACCGACTTTCCAGCTATAGATTTCGTGATGAATGACCTTTCGCATTTATATACTAAGATATCTGTGTATACTGCTACTACTACGTGTTAAAACGTAATTTTACCCCGTATGTTTACACTAGAAAGGAAGGAATAGCCCCATACGTATGCATAATGGGGCAGACGTCTTCAATTGAGTCTACACAGAGCGCATGTTCGGGTTTCGATGCCTGAATCACAATTGATACGAGATCTTTATCTATTACATTTTCAGTTTTGCGAAGTAGACATTTTTAGGTATTCAGAAAGACATTTTTCTTTGTCAAGCGAGGAGTCCAGTGACTATATGAACTGTAGAATTGAAACCTACGAGTTCAATAAAAAGCTTTATGAATAGAATATTTATTTTTATAAATCGCTCAAGCTAAGCTTAAATAAGTAGGTAATTTACATATTAGTGAAGTATTCGAGTTGTAGAATAATGTTTCATAATTACATTACATTATTTAAAAAATTAAATACCACGTGCTTTAGACGGTGAAGGAAAAACATCACGAGGATATATAGAATTTTATTAATTATCTTCGTGTGTGAAGTCTGCCAATCCGCATTGGACCAGCGTGATGGATTAGCCTAACCCCTCTCAATCTGAAAGGAGACTTGTGCTCTCAATGAGCCGAATATGAGTTGTTAATGATGATGATGATGATGGCTTATTCTCTAACTTTGAGTAGATATACACGAAACTTTGCTATTGTTAGTGATTTCGTATTCCCTATTAGTCTTTGCTAATTGATCAAAAATTACTAACCAGTGTCTTTAACATTGTAATTTTCGTTAACAATGGGCTTTACGGTATACGAAAATGCGGTTGTTATTGATTTAATATTAATTATGTCAGGTGGCTAAATAGACCAAAGTTAGTGAATAGGCCAGCATACCGAACTTGAACAGAAACCCAGTATCTCATCATCATCAATATGGAATGGACCAACAGGTCCCTTTGCTTATCTTACCTATAGTTTTATTATGACTTTTGTAACAACTGAATGATGTGGGGCATCAGTTGGTCTGTATGTCCGCATATTTCTCCGAACCGTTCGACAAACATAACCATATAAACACACGCATTCTGTGTAAGTGCGCGTATCCATTGTTATTAATCGTCTCTTTAATTAGTTAATTAATAAATTATTATTTGAATTAAATAAACTCAAGTTTTGTATTTCCCGAAATTGTAGAAACGAAAGGACTACATTTCCATTAACTGAGAAATCAAATTGTTAAAACTTTCCAACTGATACATATTGCAGATCAATATGGCTTGTTAATAAAAAAGTGCATGCATTTTTGATGACGGAGAATGACATCGTTGTTAGATCAAGTCAAGATTTCAAAAAACTATTTTTTGTTCAGGTTTTACTAGTTACTCAAAGTTAATTAGTTTAAAAAATATCATGTATGTTTTATAATACCGGTATTTGACTGTGAGCGTGATTTTCATTTAAAACAATATTAATCCTAATGTTACAATTGTATAGTTAAATTTTAACATTTTGAACTTGCTATTAATAGATTTACCGTTGATTCGTAGAACTTTTTCTTACTTTTTCAAAATTATACGGAACCATTTTACTAATAGGCTATATTTTATCACCGTATTCCCACAGGAATAGTAACTGCGCATGTGAAACCGGGAGCGGTAGCTAGTTTTAAATTGTTTAACAGGCAATTCATTTGAAACTTTACATTATTATGTAACAATTTTCATTTGAGACCATCGTTCTTATTATTTAACGTTACTGTGATGTGGTGTAATTACGAGAATGTCGTGACGCATAACAATGGAACTCGGTCTCGTAACGGTAGATTAACCGTGTCAAATCATTTGTACGATCCGTTCGTACAACTTGGTTTCTTTCTAAGAAGTACCTATATAATAGTTTTCATTTGTAGTTAGTTACCTATATTTTTAATCCCTGACCATAGTCCTGACGCAAAAACGTAGGATATTTTTAAGTTTGACGTGTGAAAAGCGTTTATATGTATACGTGCTTTTGTAGGTCTTTATCGAAATAACCGATTTTTATTTATTTGCGTTTGTTTTTTTCTTAATCGAAAGTGTTTAAGGCTGTTTTATCCTTTTAACGCCTACTACATTACCTTAGGAGCTGAGTTTAGACCCACTTGCTTACCAAACCAATATAGGTTGCTTGCGTAACCTATATTGGTTTGTTGTACTGGCCAATGTGGCTATTAAAATTGTAATATGTATTATAAACGCGTAAGTTTTTATAGATATATGGATGTTTGTTTCTCTTACGCAAAAACTGTACCGATTTGGCTGTAATTTGGATTTTAGATTTAAATTATACTCGTATCCTAGATTAACAATATAAATATTATCCCGGAAAATCCATGGCACCTGCGAGATTTGAGAAAAATTTAATTTCACTCGAATGCCCGTTAGTGTAATAGGTATAAGTTTATTTATTTTGTTGTTTTTTCGTTTTATTTTATTTATGTAGCTGATTGATGTAGAGACTCATACATTACTGATTAGTAATTAATCAGTAATGTATGAGTTTTACAGATTTTCTTAATTTTCCCTTAATTCTCCTTTCCCTCTTTAAATGCAATAGAAATGTACAGTATAACCTGCTGCTGCTTGTTCAACATAGATAAAGTCTTCGCTTAATGCTAATGTCCTCAGCAATACATTACACAATATAAAAAAAATAAATGCCCCCATAAATAACCTCGCCCCACTGAATGTCTCGAACAGGAAGCGAACACAATATACGTCGTAAATAACCACCGAACCGGAGGGTACTCAATGACTTCCTTAGGAAAGTATTACATGTTTTATTGACACACACACGTGACCCCTAACGGCAATCTGAAACTTTTAGATGACAGTTGAAGAAAATTCTTTTCAATTTTCTTTCAAACGCTCTAATTTTCTGTATATAAGTATACAGGAATTCTATTTGCTTTCTGTATATTCCCTTACCCCTGGCCCCTCTTCACTTAGGCATCAAAGCTGTGCCTTGGGATGGGACAAATAATAATATTAATATACCGGGATCGAATCCAGGACCTCTCGTTTTAAGATACTCGTACGATACGCTAAAAAGGCTAACATTGGTAAATTAATAATGTAATGATTATCAACTTAAATAATAAAAAAAAATTTTAAACTGCTATATATGAGACAACACAATCGCAGTGTTGGTCGACCCCACACCAGGTGGACTGACGACATCAAGCGAGTCGTAGGGATTCGCTGGATGCAGGCGGATCAGTATCGTGATGTTTGGAAGTCACTACAAAAGGCCTATGACCTGCAGTGGACGTCCATCGGCTGATATGATGATAATGATAAAAAATGGAAAATTTGCATTTGATAGTCTATAGTTCCGCTAGAAAGCTTATCAAGAATTGAACAAAGCTTTTAAAATATAGGGAAAATGTTAAGTAGGTAATTACGACATTATAAAGAACAATCACGCTGAAAAATCTCAAAACCGCCCAGTTTTGTAATCGATGGATCGCAGCCATTTGTCTCTTACCCTGACTGCTAGAGTAATATACCATAATATTTTCCGGCCGTTAGTCACACCGAACCGGTTGCCTTCAACGGAGTACGCCAACTTTTTTCAACAAATTCCACTTCTAGTGTAATCTGTTACATTTTTCCTGGCTATCTATACTTCTATATTATATTAATATTATAAAGCTGAAGAGTTTGTTTGTTTGTTTGATTGAACGCGCTAATCTCAGGAACTACTGGACCGATTTGAAAAATTCTTTCAGTGTTAGATAGCCCATTTATCGAGGAAGGCTATAGCCTATATATTATCCCCGTATTCCTACGGGAACGGGAACCACGCGGATTAAAACAGCGCGGCGCCAGCTTGTGCATAATATAATTTGATGTGTAGCATGATAATCTATAAATTCTTCTATACGTTTCTAATTTATAGGAA
Source organism: Bicyclus anynana (assembly GCF_947172395.1). Lineage (NCBI taxonomy): Eukaryota > Metazoa > Arthropoda > Insecta > Lepidoptera > Nymphalidae > Bicyclus > Bicyclus anynana. The sequence goes on from NC_069090.1 coordinate 7,137,911, forward strand.
TTTATACTATTATTACTATAGGAAGTATTATCGGACCAGAAAGATGTAACCTATGTTACTGTAGGACAACTTCTGTTGTGTTTCTTTTGCGAATCTTTTTTTTATGTAAACGGGATCACAAAGATAGTATAGATAGATAGTAGATAGAAGTATAGCTGAGTACAGTTGAACCATCCAAGGACCTACAAAAATTTACAAATTTAAATCATGCATTTTTGTACCTACTATAATAAGTCTGTAATCTTATACACGTATATTAAGAATTATTTTATATACTCGTATTTAGAATAGCGTCACAGTACGAGTAGGTAAGCATCAACAAACTTTTGCCTATCATATTCTGTATGTGATATAATGTAGAACATTAAGTAAACATATATTTATATTTACTTTATATATATAACAAAGAACACAAAGCATAAACATAATAACATGCTTTAGGTATACTGATGAAAACGACTAAAATATTTTAGTTAAACATTTTGTACCATAATTTTCTTAAAATATTTTCTAGAAAACGTTCATTATAATCTCGTTAAATCAACCCTGTTGACAGAAACATTTAATTATTATGTACAACTTTGTTAATAATTATGTTTAATGTTAATTATCGGTGTAACAAGGTGTCGCTATACAGTTGACTGAATCGCAATTTGCTCGTTCCAAGAAAATGTAAATTCTTAGGTATTTTTCTTATTACATTTTACGTTAAGCCTGTTAAAGTTGCGTTGAGCTTTTAAACAAAACAACCATGGCCCGCCAACTCGCATTATTTTAGCATAGTGGGTGTACAAGTAGATTAAAATATTCTATTTTTGTTCCTAACTTGCTGACGCCGCGCGGTTTCTCCCGCATGGTTTCCGTTCCCGTAGGAATACGGGGATAATATATAGCCTTCCTCGATAAATGAGCTATCTAACACTGAAAGAATTTTTCAAATCAGACCAGCAGTTCCTGAGATTATCGTGTTAAATCAAACAAACAAACTCTTCAGCTTTATAATATTAGTATAGATGTACGAAAGAAAACTAAAAAGTTGTTAAATAATTATAGTATTTAATTGTTTTCTAAAATACAATATGCCTTTGAAAAGTTTCCTTAATTTTTAAGAGGATTTTCACACTTCAACACAATCGATTAGCTTCCTACCTTAGCCTTGTACATGTATGTATTCTAACCTTAGCCGATTGATATACGTTATCACATCGGAATGCTATCCTACTTGGCGGTGGGTACGTCTTTTGCAAAAAGATGGTAACTGGCAACGGCCATAGCCTACAAGACCTGAGCCAATATAAAAATATATTGCAAAGCCGAAAGGTCCTGGGTTCGATTCTCACCCACTATTAGTGAAAACATGACCTATTCATTGAAAAAAAAGTATTACACAAAATATAAAGAGCCAGAGAAAATGTTGTTTGTTAAACAAAAAATAAAGTATAACCACAAATACGTAAAAACTTTTTATGCGTGACAAAATACAAACAAACTTTTTAAAAGATATTTACACAGGCACCGCGGCTACCCCTTCGCAAATCTCATTATGCTTACAACCCTCACGAACTGCAGTTTTAATCCGCTTTTTATTAGTTATCGCAAATGGAAGGTCTTTGAGACCCTTTGGCTACACTATCTGCGGTTAATATACGGTATGATAAAGACCCTAAACTTTAATCCAAATTGATTATATTTTTTTAAGTTTAACGTTTACCAGATATAACTCGTGTTATATGACTCAAAATCAAAGACAATATTACCGCAAAAAGTTATCCGAATTTAACTAATCCACTTATTGCACACATGCACTGTTTAGTGTTTACTTAGATTATATATTTATGTATATACATATAGTTTTTCCACTTCCTGAACAGACAACTCGACATTGTGGACAATATTTAGACATTATTTGTTTAAATAACTTTCGTTATTTACAATGCGACTAAATGGAATTAAGACAATCAGCCATCTTTGTTCGCCTCAGTTTCGAAGCGTTAGTGACTTATCTAGATTTAAGTTAAGTCAAGAGCGAAAAATGCAGAGCTCAGAATGTATTCCAGATATTACGAGTATAATTAAATAAATAATTTAATTTCAAGTTTTAATAAAAAAGAATTTCAGAGAGTATCATTAAATAAATAAATAATAGATTGCTACTCAGTTGCCATTTTTAACAAGAATTTTCTGCAGCATTCAACTGTCCATTTCATTCAATTCAGTCACTCATTTTGTACAATTCAATGGCTGTCTTTTTAAGTGCTACTCTTTTAATTATAGCGAGAGTACAAAATACATTAATCTCTTGGAAATCATGCCGCATTTTCATTTTACTTAATGCTAACTCTATCTTATATTCATACATTAAACAATGATTAGCTAGAGAAATAACTCTAGAATGACTGGATGAATCTGGATGAAATTTAACAAAAGATAAATTAGTCTGGAGAAGAACATAGATTTATTCCAATATACATTGAATCCCGACACAACTACGAGAATGAATTGGTCACAGCAAGTAAAAAATCTTTTCGTCCGAAATTCCTCAGTGCCTAAAGACAATAAGTCTTCGAACAGTGCGTATTGCCAGTGAACCTATGGTTCTGAAACTTGGAGGGAAATTATGGGCCTCTTATGAAGGCTCAGAGTCACACAGCGGGCGATGGAACGAGCTACGCTAGGAGTCTCATTGCGTGATCGAATCAGAAATGAAGAGATCTGCAGATGAACCAAAGTCACCGACGTAGCTCAACGTGGCGCGAAGCTGTAGTGGTAATGGGCGGGGCACATACTTCGACGTGCCGATGGACGTTGTTGGGTTCCCAAGGTGCTGGAATGGCGACCACTAGAAAGCGCAGTGTTGGTCCATCCCTCACCAGGTGGACGGATGCAGGGCGGCTCAGGATCGTGATGTCTGGAAACCTATATGTCCTGCAGTGGACTTCCATCGATGATGATTAGGTATGAAGTAAAAAAGTGGTTTTTACTTCGTTACTAGGGACCCTTAATATTGTTTTTCGGTGAATGATTCAGAACATTAAACTATAAAGCACTTTAGATCGTCCCAAAGTGATAAAACTCATTAAATCAGCAGCGACAGCGGAGTGAGCAAATAAAACGTGTATATTGCTTCTAACTCACTGACTCCGGAAGTAGGAAACTCTCTCCCCTACGCGTCATGCGTGATGATACGCCGAGACACTTCGGGATACAAAATAGCCGAGTTAGTAATAACTACTATGCATACAGAACGATTTAATATTAAAGGATTTGCATGGTAATACCTATATCCTTTGAAGAAGCGTTATCCTCAAAAGATTTGCATGGTGATAGGATTTCTCAAAGGTCATCTTGTTAAGCTTAAGAGCAACTGCTAATAATTAAGACCATAAGTTCGATTCTCAATTAACGATTTTTGTGCTTTAGAGTTGAGTCTGGGCTCAATTCGTTGTGGCTTCGGCTGTGGCTGTCATCGAAGTAAATTTTAACAAAAAATTTGGGAATAGAATCCATATTCACCTGATATACCTAATGCCTGATGGTAAGCAAAGTTGCAGACTTCGGTGTAACGCGCTTGCCTAGATGGTGCCTATTCACTCCTTTAATATTTTCGATCTTATGGAAAAATAATCTTTGCGGTGCGTATGATCGATGTGGAATACGGGTAAAGCATGAGGCAGTACATTGTAGGTCGCGTGTCAGCAAACGTACCCTTCAATCTTCAGCCATCATCCACCGTCAATTAGTACTATAAAAAGCGCATGTGGACCGGGCTGGGAACTCTTCTCTTAACGGATGAATATAGGTGAATTGAGTTCTTTTATAATGTCTAAAATGCGTAAATAGTTTTTTGGAGATTATAATAAACTAGTATAAAGCTTGTAACCCGATACAAACCGCATCTGCGCCAAGTGGCTATTGTGACACATTTCAATGACATGTTGTAAAAAAATACGTGGCTATAGGGAGCAGTGCCAACGTGATTTATGGCTTCTCTTGCGTAACTAGGCAATGGATTTTTGCTAATATGTGCAGGAATAATGGTTGCATTATAGAATTGAACCGCGTCAAAATCCTTTTAGGATTTTTTTCAATATAAATGGTTGTACAGTTGATTCGCTGTTTAGTAAAAGGAAGTATTAACTTATACATCGATGATTATATTTTTTCTACTACTCCGCGTAGATTCAACATTGTTGTTTGCGCCGATAAAAATAGCTGTGTTAGTCTAAAGAGTTTGGCTCCCATATTGGCACAAGAGGCTTAGTAATGCTTTTCTTTCACAAGCCTGGAATTGCAGGTCGCGTTTCAGTAAACGTACCCTTCAATCGTCTGCCGTCATCCACCGTCAATTAGTACTTTAAAAAGCTCATGCGGGTCGGGATGGGAACTCTTCTCTTTTGAATTCGGTTAAAAACTAGAAAACCGGTCGAGTCGCCTGTCACATCTCCATTGACAATAGGGTGTCCATCAGAACAAGTAATTGGACACGCGTCGCGATAATCTCTCAACAAATAAGCGTATTTGTTATATGGGGTACTTGTTTGGGGATTATGGGTAGGGTGTCCAAGTTTGGTAAACAAAATGCTTATTATTATTTTTGAGTTTTCAGAAATTATTTCTTTACCTATTTTTGTAGAATGTATGAACTCTTTGTTGCAGAAATAGTGTACGATTTTCTAAATAAAATATTATACTTACAATCAGTGTTCATTGTATATGAATATGTATATATAATAATTTATGTAGATATTATTATTAATTATTTGACGCATTGCTCCTATTAATGGATTGGTGAAAGAAACTCTACGCTGACGAATCACAATTAAGACCTAGTTCCAATTATATATAGGTCCTCGTATGTGTAACACTTATCAAAAGACTCAAGTCAGTCACTGTATGTTGCGTCAGTTAAAACAAGGATAAACAGTAAATGAACTAAATTAATACAACGATGGTAGAGACTTGAGAAAGGCAGACTAATTTTATCAAGAACTTGACAAGAAAATGAATCATAAATAACGACTAACGCTGGTATAATTTATGACATATTGAATTAATTATAGTTGACCATATTCATGACAAAAACACTAAAACTATTTTAAGTGTTCATTAAGTCCCAGTGCTGCATATAATTTTAAAAAGGAGTCATTTATCAAAATTAGTCTAATTTTAATTCTCCTAACCGACGCCACAGAAATCTCATTAATAACTGGCTTAAAATTCGTCTCATCACAATATCCCATTATATTTGTCATTCTACTCACCCCATGCACGGGAGCCTACCGACAGTAGCGGTTGGGGGTGCATACATTATTGTCCTTTTGAGATTGCCACCAATTTGTGTGGCGGTCGGCAATAATGCGTTTTCAGATTTTTTATCATTGAGATATCATATTGCTATCGATATTTTATTTTTATATCTATATGTAAAAGTATTAATTTTTATTCATTGTTGATCATATGTAAAAGCTAAATTGCTAAATAATTATAGAACTATTGTTAATGTTTAGTACTAATATTTTAGTACAAGATATCGCGCAATTTTAGGACAAATAATAGAAAATGAAACTACAGAGAGAGCGTTTTCTAGAGACGTTCAATAAAAAGGATGTCTTTTATATCTAGAAAACATTTCGATTCTCTATAGCTGACCTGAAGACCTAAATTCTAACAAAAGAGCTCCACAGTTTTGTCTTTATAAGTCTTTTGTGCGGATACCCATATTCCACTTCTTCTGGCTTTTGAATCCGATGACTCTTGTATTTAATTTACATTGTAACCCTTAAACGTCCACCAATCTAATACAATCTTCGAAACTAATACCACGAGTAAACTGAAATTTTAGCCGCCCGAAGCATCTTTCACCATAATGATATCAACAATACATTTCTAACGAGCAGAAAATCAATAGTTGTGACGTCATTAAACCGCTAGTCAAATATCTCTTCATAGTGTACCCCGCGGTAACGAAGATAAACATCCCATCAAACCATGTGACATGTATATTGAATAGCTACTGGATAATCACCATCTGTACTAGCAGCTCGGAGTACAATGGTCTACAAATGAGGGGGGACCACTTCAAAACGAGTATTTACGCACTTGTGGTGAATTTGTTTTGAAAACGTTTTGGGTTTTTGCTGGCGAAAAAGATAATGGAACAGAATATTTCAAATATTAAAATGCTCAAACGAGTTGCTTTGTATTGTAATAAATTTGGTTCCTTCTGAAACAATCTAACAAATTCCAAACTTAGAAGACAAACCTTTTGTACATTATTCCATAGCCCGTAGGAATAAAATATCAAGTTAGTCTGCGAGTCTTTCTTTAAACTTTGAAGTTTTACAAAGAATCTTTCGAAAATTTTTATGTTTGACAATTCAAAATGAATTATTAAAATTTCATTTGGAACGGTTTGAAACAAACACAAATACTTTTGTAAGACACGTTTAAAGGAAACAATAACGATTACAAAACTGTTACAGTTACAGTTTTTGTTATTGTTTCATTTGTTGATCACGTTTTCAAAACTTAACAATAGGTGGTGTGGTGTAGATGAGTCGAATAATTCTTAAAATATTTATAATTTCAAATTCTTATAATGTTTTATTACATTGCATTGCAAACATACTTTCTTTACTATTGCATACATACATACTTTCTTTACTATTGCAACGAAGCCGACAACTGAAGCTTAAACATGAACTATAAAATCTATACTAATATTATAAAGCTTTAAAAATACTATAAGGGTTTGTTTATTTGTTTGATTGAACGCGCTAATCTCAGGAACTACTGGTCCGATTTCAAAAATACTACTACTAATTACCTCACAGGATTCCGTTGTAATAATAATAATAATTATTATTTAATGACATTTAAATTATGTCATGTATTTTTATATTATGGAAATGTAACTATAATTAATGAATAAATAAATAAAAGGAAGATTATCCGCATACTCTTACAAAAATTACCAAAGTGTGGCTACCCCACGCTCATTTATCCTTCGTCACGCGTTCATCCAACATTGCATATATTAGTGCAGATCTGTATTTATACAGACTGCCATGTGCATGTACTATAAGTTTAATGCACTTAAATATGTTCTATCTATTGAAATTAAATTTCAAAATGAATATTAAGTATTTGAGTTTTAAACTGGTAAAACAAGCGACTAAATTTCGATTCTTTATTCTAAAAATAACGGTTTTTTGATTAATTGGGAAGCCAACGTTACAATGATTAATTCATACTATAATATTAAATCTTAACGGAAAAGAACTTAATTATGCTAAATTTTATGGTACAGTTATAGACTAATTTAGCATGCATAATTTCGCTAATTTTTTGTTATCGCTAAGCGCTAATTTACCTAAATTGCATGACATTTACGACATTGGTACTTTATGTAATGTTGTTTGTAATGTCAAATTACTGTAGCATTGAATTATGTTTAGGTAGGTGTTTATGTTTAGGCTCGCGTATGGATCGCTTGTACGAAGCTCGGCATTACATATTCATGTTCGAAGACTTAAAACTGTTAACTCTTTAGAGTTGATACTTTAGACAGTATTGGCCATAAATTATAAAATATTTTGCTGTCAAACTGTAAAGTTATTGAATACTGAGTCCATTTACTTCAACGAAGTTAAGTTCAAAGTAGTATAACTAATAACTACTTCTGAACTAATGAAACATTTTAGATAATTAATTGAAAGAGGAATCTCATTAGGATATGTCCTACAAACAACGCAAAGTATATACACCCTATTCTCATTTATCCGTCGTCATGCGTTGAATATATTACCCTGAGCAGATCTGTTTGTACAGACTGGACGTGCTCGGTGCTATTGAGGTGTTACTCAGTCCAATAGTCCGTCCGTAAGTGCCTAATACGACCACATTTACGTATAGAGTTTAAAGCCATTATACGATTTAGTATGTGGAAGGTTTTGTTAAGTTGTCTCGACTGGTGACAGAAGGGTGGGCTCAATTTTCCAACGCGGAAATGCAGCTAGTATTTTTGCGACCATTCCACGTGCGAATGATTTGTATAGTGATTAGGATAAGTTAGGTTAAGTTGCCTTTGTATTCTTTCTCAATAAAAAAGACGCTTTTAACAAAACCCATGTGAACTAACAAATAGACAGGTTATATTGCCTATCAGAATATATTACCTATAGTTTAGATAAAATTAAAGAAATATATAGATTAAAGATTTTCATATTAAGATATAATATATCGTATTATCGGTATCGAAATGGGTTATAGGGGTTTTTCTTATAAGAAAAATCTTAGCGTTGGGAAGTTGACGGTATTGGTATACTCTCGTGCCTCGGAGAGCAATTAAAAGCCGTCGGTCCTGTGCATGACCTTTCACGGGTCGTGTCGGTCTGCTGTCTATGAAAATAAGTCATTAAAGGATGCATCTGAGTTTGTCCACACGTTTTTGCACTATACTCGTAGTATCCTGCTTACATAGTTAATCTCAACATTAGCTGTGGAAACCGTGGCTTAACTCGGTGGGAAGGATAATCGGCAATTTTGTGTTTTTTGATTTTGGATTTTCCGTAAAAAAAGTACCTATCGAGTGTCTTATTTAAAATATAATAAGTAACTATCTGAATATTTGTTTGACCATAACTTTAAGTGAAAATCTGTCCTAATCATAACATAATCTACCTACATAAATAATAAATAGAAAGGGTATATAATAAGCTTGCTAATGGTATTCGCGATTATACGAGTAGATACAGTCCCTTAACTGTGTCAGACAGTTCTTTTATGCCAAAATTCCTTTGAAGTCGGATATCTACATATAAAGTGGTTTTATATTAAATACCAATAAACCGTCGGTGGCAATTTACCCACGTTACAAACTTTATTACCAATTTATTTATTAGTAGGTATGTCTAATTTTCGCCTTCAAATTGTTAATCGTATTGTCATATTATTATTTAATACCTAATTTATGCTTTTTGTTTTCTTTGCTCTAAATTAGGAGTGGGTAAAGAAAAAAAAATCAACAAATTAGCTTAAAAATTTGCCTGGAAATTTTGGTTTTACGGAGTCTACCAGGTCAGGCAGTAAATAGTAATATTTTTTTAAGTGAAAAATAATGATTTACCTACTTAATGAAATATGAATTTAAATATTACAATCTACAAACCGGCTCGGTCGTTTTTGTGGATCGCGATTCGGAATATATAAATGTGAAAGGTCCATCACGAAATCGCGATAACCACTTCATGTACAAAGATGAAATTTGGCAGGGAGGTAGTTTTTAGTTAGTAGGTATCAGCTAAGAACGGATTTTGCGATAGGGCTGGATTAAGGCGGACTAATGGCAGAAGAAGTCGGGCGTCCGCTAGTATGATATAGAAAGATCGAGGTTTTTTGAAGTCGGTTAAATGTCCATGTTACCAGGGTGGCATAAAAAACCAAATCCAATCATAGCGGCTGCAAACTTTACCACCACAGAACTTCATTTTGGCTCCTGAACTGTGTCCCAATCATCGTACCCTCACAATGAACCTTAAAAACCAATCTTGCCAATATTCAAAAACACCACAAAGCCACCCCTATCAAATATTCATCCCTCGTGCCACAGAAAACCTAATTGCGAATACTGTATCGCCACTTAAATCACCCTTTGTAATGTAAAGGGCGGGGCGACAGCCACTACGACGTTTTATTGGTCATTTTGTGAAATGGACTCGGCATGTTTTGAAGGAGTATTGTTTCATAAACTAGTATTATTTTAAAACATTATTAAAATAATAGTTAACTTAACGTAATTACCGCCATGTGGATTGTTGAGTCAACTATTATAGTTCCGATAGTTGTTTCAGTCAATAGCGAAAAGCTTCGACCAACACCATAAGAAGCTTTCGCTGAACTGTTGGATCAAGGGTCGGATACAGAAGGCAGTGATTCTTGAAACGGCGCGTATTGTGTGGAGGTTGCTCACTCTCTTTTTTAATAAATTTTTAATAATGTTTTTATTATATTTTGTATTGACATTGTTACAAAATTAAAAAAAGGACATATAAATAAATGATAAAAAGAATCTTAACCAAACATATTTTTTAATATTTCTGTTAGTCTTTTTAAAATAAATAACCTTTACCTATATTTTTAATTGGTCAATCTACAAAATAAATAAATTTATAAACACTTTTGAAAATTTTTGTCACAGATACTCCCAATATTTAATTATTTAAGGAATTAAAATATTTTTATTTAAAGGATTAACTTGCTTTCTCAGTTTTCACTGCTAAAATATTTTTATTTTAGCAGTAAAAACTGAGTTGATTGACAGTCAAGTTAAAATTTAACATTTAATACACAATAAAGCTTTCAATTACTAGCTACCTTATTCCTTATGAAACACACCTTATTCCTTATTTGCAAAATACTGAATCTCCATTTTACATTATCACCCTTCTTGTAATAAAAGGGTGCTTTATAAGAGAACCCTTTATAATGAAGAGTGTGGCGAAATCGATGCCAGCGTATCAAGTGTATTCAAAGATAATAACAGATATTCCTTGAACATTGATTACATATACACATATGAGTGCTTCGTATGTGATCTACCACCCTTTCAGACAAGCATTAAGTATATTGTTTGGATTTTTTTAAAAAAACGTTAACTTGTTTTTTTAACCGACTTCCAAAAAGGAGGAGGTTCGACGTTCGGCTGTATCTATGTTTTTTTTTTATGTGTGTCCAGCGAAGTTTTTTTGTTGTGAAGGGTTTGATTTCAGGGTGGTCCCATTTTCTATATTTATATTTATTATTTTGTCTCTTTACTATTTATGCTCCAATGCAAACTACTCTTCCTTTTGGGATAAGGAGCTCGTTAAAGCATTGCGTTAGCTCAAAAAGGGATAGAGTTAGGGCAGAGTTAGTTTAGGTAAAATACAACACTCATATATCCAAATAGCACGCAATATCTCTGTCCCTTTATTTGTTAACCGAAGCGTGGAAAGCCGGCGGCGGGCCTTAGCACCCAATAAAGAGAAGCCGCAGGGTATTTTGGACACCCTTTATTACAAAGGGTGTCACGGCTACCGAGGTGATTTAATTTGCGCGTTACAGTCTATGGTGGATTACCGAGTCGGCTGTATTAAGACCTTTATGGAGTAGTGGATATAGAGTTGCAAAATTTGAACTTCATATCTAAGGGTACTGCATCTCATATAGACAACAAAGCATTGCCAATTCGAAATTATTTATTATTTTAATTTCATCTGATTCAGCCGATTGTGATGAAGTTTGGTGTACTATTGCCTATGCACGTGTATGAGAAGCTTTGCAATGCATTCCGGGAACTTATAATGTTCTACATGCAACGAAAAAGTGTCTATTAGAATAAATACAACTACGAGTATCTAGATTTTAGCGTTTATGGTAGTAAAAGTGTCTATAAATATTACATAGAAATATCTTAAAAGTGTTTAAGCAATGCATTATACACACACTATCGCAACTAGGCTACTCCAACCCTATATAAAAAATATAATAAATGGCCACTATAATATTACTAACTCATCCAATCAAATATATCCATCTCCCTAAAGACTTGCCCAATGATATGGAGTGCACAGTAATATTTCACGTTCTATATAGTATGATAATTTGTTTTTATTACGTGGCAACCCTCCGTCAATTGAAGGGATGGATTAGGGTTGTCACGAATCCAATATTTTTATATCTTTTAGTTAATGACGTAAGTTTACGCTTGTCTGATTAAACTAAACGTCGACATTATGTAGATATAAATTTTTTATTTTTACTTTTATAAAACAATATTATTTTGATTAATTTTTTTATATTTTTAAACGGATGGACCTCAAATTGTTTTTAACGAAAGCTGACGAAAGAAGGTTCTGACCTTTGTACGATGAGAGACGTATCAGTATTTTTACGCGCAAAAGTGATTTATCGAGATCTAAAATCTTTACTTGTTTATGCAATTACTATTTACAATTTAAAAAAAAACATATGTCTGGGATAAAGTAGGCTATATCAAGTAAGTAGGGCAAACTTTGGTAAATACTAAAGCCACATCATATTGGAGAAAGTGAGAAATGTGCCCATTTTATTTTAAAAGAGGGTATCCAAATAATCTTGATATTCTATAGGTTCGGAATTGGAATTTACACCGCAATCCGTGGATCGTCTAGTGCAGGAATTTCTCACACAGGTACGTGAAGAATGACGTACAATCGTGATTGAAAATACCGTTTTACGGAATCCAATCTGTTACGATACCCTACTTTGACGTATGTAGGGTAAACCTTAGGAGGTTCTTAACAGCTATAATCTATATTAAATAAAAATCAAACCAGTACGAAGCTAAAATGCGACTGGATAAACACAGCTTAAGCGTTTTACGTTTTGTGATTTGTGATATATGCCTGGTTTATAGATGTAAATGGACCCGGTTTGCTCTAATATAGCTTGACAACTTCATCCGCAACACTCCCTATGCGCGGGCCGGGGGGCGTGTACCACGACTGATGCACGTCACTTCCCCGCACGCACGATTTCACACCCGCGCAGTCTTTCCCCCTGTCGCCCGCATATCATGGGAGTGATGTCAACGAACTTGCCAGACTATATAGGATTGTAGTATTTTTTTATTTTTGACTAATTTATGACAATATTTTTTATGACTACATTTTTTTTATATATTTAGTTTAGTCTAAACTCCGAATACAGTTTTTCTGTATTCTGAGAGTCGAAATAATTGTTAATAAATGTAATTTCTATCTTGTATTCATAATTATTTGATTAACTAACTAATCGTAATAGTATGTGATGACCCTAGCATTCCATGTGAATGTGACTACCAGTATCACTTAAATAATTTACCCATTATCTGTAATTTCGTTTCGGTAGACCCCACTAGAAACTTTACTTTTGTAAGAAAATAACATTGGACAAATACAAACTTCAACAACATTAGAACCAAACTTTGATATTGGAAAAACAAAAGTTTACGTAGAAAATACATTATACATAATAAGAAGTAAGCAAAAAAATATTATTAATTAAATCGAGTAGAAGAAATGTTTTTATGTAAAAAAAAAACAAAACAAAAGCCTACATGATATTTTTTTTTTAATTTGTTGCACAAACAGCTTAAGAGAATTACAGAAAACCTTAATTAGCATACTTCCAAAAACCAGGTTAATGTGCCTAATAGCTGACCTTAATTTTCTTCTATGAGCTGATAAAAGCATTACACTTAGTGCAAAATGCTTAGCTTAAAAGCTTACCTAACATAACCTAATAGAATAATTTCATAGAACCTGGAGTGCCTTGACCAACCATATTTTACTAAGAATGTCTTACCAACACTGGATCCGGTAGTCATAAACGGCACCATTACTCATAGAGCGTTGAAACAGGATGACATTTCGCATAAAAGAGCGTGAAAGAGACCAATAGTTTTTGATTTACCCTAACTCTTTCACCACTAAGTAAAATTGGTAACAAAATTGGTGGTTTGTTGTAACACATTACACAAGATATAAAATTTTGTTTGGTTTTGGGTTTGAGTGTGGGAATATTGAAATAAACAATGAAAATACCTGAACTTCTAATTTTTTAAATTTAATATAATGTACGAGTATAGGCTTTCTTCTTAGTTTTCATGTTATTTTTCCTATGTGAGATTTTGGATAACATTTTACAAATTTTTGCTTTCACACGTAAGGGGCCCTTGTAGTGCGGGGGCCTCGTATTATTGATACGGCTGATACGGCGGTATATTAAACACATATTATGTGTAGAAGTAAGTGATGCACCTGTTACTTTTCGTATGTTTTTTTTTTATTCTTTACAAATTAGCCCTTGACTACAATCTCACCTGATGGTAAGTGATGATGCAGTCTAAGATGAAAGCGGGCTTGTTAGGAGGAGGATGAAAATCCACACCCCTTTCGGTTTCTACACGGCGTCGTACCGGAACGCTAAATCGCTTGGCGGTACGTCTTTGCGGTAGGGTGGTAACTAGCCACGGCCGAAGCCTCCCACCAGCCAGACCTGGACAAATTAAGAAAATCTCAATCTGCCCAGCCGGGGATCGAACCCAGGACCTCCTTCTTGTAAAAATCCCGTCAAAATGTTGATCAAGGTAACAAGTGTAGTACTTGTTACCTTGCAATGAGGCATTACCTGCATACACTAGTCAAGATGAGACCATCACCCAAATCTGTCGGGAAGTTGGTAGTTGGAAATGGGTAGTTTCAGTCAGTTTAATTAAATATACACACTACCTGTGCGTCGCCATTTTCATTTAAATTTCAAACTTTGTTAACACTCTGCTGTGTTTCACTAGATAAAGACACTAAATTTGCATATTAAAAGTATTAGCTTTACTGTTGAATATCAGGTACGTCACTACTTATTCTGACTTTCCTCTAAGTTTCCTATTGTATAATGTTGCCATATAATACATATGTAGACAAGAATATGTATAATATTAATATACAACATGACCTCATCCCCATAAGATTTCGTCGTTGTTCCCATTCATTCTAATAGAGACAGCAATTTTGACGATCTAAGAAAATTAAGAACGGCGAAAGGAATAGAGTCTTTATATTATTTTAATTATGAACAAATAATTAAAATAATATTAATACGTCTTAATATATATAATGTATAGATATTTCATATAGTACCAACTCCTAACACAGTTTTTACACAGTTTTTCAAGTTTGGAGGGGAACGGGAATTTTGGTCATATTAAAGCAAGCGATATGTATATGATTCTGTAAAATAGTCTATGATATATTACAACAAGTATTATGTGTTGAATAAAACACAGAGCGTTGAGTGAAGAAAGCTTTCCTAATTCTACCTTAATTCATGTTGTCTATGTTTAAAAACTTACCGAATTCCCTGTTTTTCATACCTGCCTCTTTCTTTATAAGTTTTATCTGTGTCTGTGAATCCACTTCCGTATTATACTCGTAGTTTACGTGGCGCATGTAACGGAAACTAGAAAATATTTTTACCGTTTCCGCGACATTTGCGAAAATATTAAACTTGTATTGGTCGTAGCTTAATGTTATATCATGTAGTACTGATAACGCGTTTAACCAAGCAAACAAAAAAATCAGGTTTATAATATTATTAGGTAGATCATTGTATTATTTATGAATTTATCTAATATTTAATGTAAGTTCGAAAATGCACTGCAATAGAACAAAGGGGTACTCTAAACATTTCCCTGTTCCATTAGGAGACGACTCGAGATGATTGTCTCTGACGTAATACGAGTGGTGTTTTTTCATCAATTGTCGCATTTATTAGGATTCCTCGGGAATCAGCAGCGGAATAAGAAATTCAGAATTACTCGCAAACTAATTAACCAGTAAGGTTCCATAAGAAAGTAGAACATCAATGTTCCGTCCAACCAAAATTAAAATTAAATTATACCTACTGTTTTTTTTTTATTTTATTTAATATCTAATAATAGATACTGTACTAAACGTAAGAGAAGTAGATACATCCAATGAAGATGTAAATGACCTTCTTCCGAACCTCCTTTTTTCTGAAGATGCGGTAGAGTCTTTACAAATAGTCAAACTTGACGTCCTGTAAGTGCTTGAAAACTATGCCTACTTGAAATACAACTGACGTACAAAGTACTAAGTTAAAAATTATCTACATCTTGGTCAGTGGTGATACTTCAGGGCGCAAGTAAAACGCCATCTTCATCATCATATCAATGAACGTCCACTGCAGGACATAGGCCTTTTGTAGGGACTTCCAAACATCACCGAGCCAACTGCATCCCTGCGACTCGCTTGATGTCGTCAATCCACCTGGTGGGAGGTCGCCATTCCGACACCTTGGGGCCCCAACTTCCATCAGCTCTTCGAACTATATGCCCCGCCCATTGCTATTTCAGCTGAAGCAAAATGCCAGCTCAGAAGTAATCAAAATGAAAAAAAAAAAAACACGGCATGATTTTCTGAGGCCCCCTTCCAATGAATTCGCAACGGGCCTCAGATGGTAGTTACGCCACTGATGATGATCCATTTCTCATCCACATTGTTTTACACTCGAATTCGCCTTAGATTAGTGATTGAGCTCAAATCGGGGCAGGCGAACTTTCATGAACTTCCTTAACGCATTGGTGCCGTTTTAGCGAAGTTATCCCCATCCTTTGTACGGCGAAATGATAAATTTAGTAGTCGCATTAAAACGCGAAGTTAATTAAAACATAGTTCTGGAATATCACAGAAAATTAACGTATGAAGCTTGAAACTATGTCAGTAGAATTTAACGTTCATTCAATTTGATTAAATACTTGTGCAAAGTTTGATTTTTCCGGAAAATTTCTTTCTTTGAGTATATGTTTTTTTTTTACTTTTCATTGACGAATCAAGCAGACTTGATTCAGTGTTTTAGGTAAATAGAGAAACCAAAGTTTTAATTGTGCACCTTTCGATAAGATAAAAGGAAAATTTTAAGATAAAAGAAAAAACGCCCTGTTGAGTGTCGGGTAGGGGTAGGTTAGAGGTAAGGAAGGAGAAGAGTAGTGAAGGGGTAGGGGTATGGTAGGGTAGATGTAGGGTTAGAGTAGCTTATGATAGGGATAGGGTTTCACGCGGCCGAAGTCGCAGGCGTCCGCTACTTGGACATAAGTGTTAGTACATGAAATAAAGTTAACAAAACGAAAGATCAAATATGTTAAAATAAAATTCAATCTCCAAGCAGCTGCAGTAAGGGCATTACCACAAACTACTTAATTTGCAACTCGGGCGCGGCTAGCGAAGTTGTGCTGGCGCGCACAGACGGCGCAACTTGGGAACTTCGTTAGCGCTTTGATGCCGACATTTTACTGAAATTATCCTTGTCTTGAATTGAAATTAGGTATAAACTATAATTCACTGAGTGCTGAGGCGTGAGATCGCGCTAGGACCTCTATCTCTTTGCTAAAACAAAATGGTTCGACGGACTAAATTTGAAAACGATGTTTTTATTGATGATTATTGACCATTTTTATGCGTAGCAGTGTAAGTGTTGGTTCCCTTATGACCAACATATAGTTTAACTTATAACCGACAGTTATTGGACAGGTATGATTCAGTTAACACCTTACTCACAGACACACATAATAAAGAACGATCCAGAATGAGTCTTTACAAGCAGTGTGGTGAAGCCGGTGAATCCCATAAAAAAACAAACAAACGCTTCTCCTTGACATCCGCATGTACCGCCAATATAGCTATTTAACTTGCTTTTACTTAGTTGAGTTAAAAATAAAGACAATTAATTTTTTCTATTTTAATTTAATTAACAGGCATTTTTCTATTGTTCCACCGCTGTTCGCGCATTTTGGATTTGAATTCGAAATAGGTTCAGTTATCTTATACGGAATGTAGGCAGTAGATAGAAACCTAATCAATTTAAGTGTTTGAAAAATATTTCGAGCAGTTCAAAGCGGTCCAAAGCGGTTAAACCGGTACAAAGCGAATCAAAGCAGATTGGAATGCTCCGAGTTGCACTCCGGCAGTTTCCGTCGATAGACTCGGAAATATGTCTTTAAGGCGTTCACTTGGATAGCTGAAGAAGCATTTCGTGCATGAATAACCTTAAATACTCATTGGAAATTCGCTTCTATTTTTTTTTTTATTGGTTTCTTCGTAGGCTTTCAGTCCAATGAGTGCTATTCGATTCAATATTAGGTACCAGTATCAGCTGGCCGATTCACTAAATTTGACGTATGGTATTGGACATTTATACAAAACTAGCTGACGCCGCGCGGTTTCACCCGCGTGGTTCCCGTTCCCGTAGGAATATGAGGATAATATATAGCCTATAGCCTTCCTCGATTAATGAGCTACACTGAAAGAATTTTTCAAATAGGACCAGTAGTTCCAGAATTAGCGCGTTCAATCAAACAAACAAACAAACTCTTCAGCTTATATCGAGCAAGGTTGTAGGCTATATATATATATATAAATAAGCTATCTGACACTGAAAGAATTTTTCATATCAGACCAGTAGTTCCTGAGATTAGCGCATTTAATCAAACAAACAAACAAACTCTTCAGCTTTATAATATTAGTTTAGTATAGATTTACCAACTAGTTATTTTTAGTTGTACTCAAGTAAAAATAATTAGTTGGTATCATATAGTGTTATAGTATTATCTATGGATATCATAGCGTAGGAGTAGATGACATCGTCAAGTTGACATTGTGGTATATGTTAACAATGGGTAGTAGGAAATGTGGTGTTATTAATTTGAAGTTAATTTTATTGGGCAGCTGACATAGTCAAAGTTCAGTTACCGTTCAGTACATAATAAAGTTTTTGTATAACCCTTCGTGGATATCATAAACTAATGGTAAATTAATGGTCTAAGTAAAGGCTATTTATCTTTGGATATCATAGAGTAGGAGTAGATGACATCGTCCAGTTGATATTGTGGTATATGTTACAAATGGGCATTATGGAATAGGTACGAAAAATGCGGTTGTTATTAATTTGAAGTTAATTTTATTGGGTAGCTAACATACGTCAAAGTTCAGGCAACCTCTAGTTATTAATTAAATGTTACCTAATAAGAAAAATAATTATGCTTTTGTTTACTTTCAGGTCAAAATTTGGACATCACACCAAGAGAAGCCGTACGCCGTGTTGGAGATGATCTGACTGTGCTTTGCAAAGTGCCGTACCCCATAGACGCTTGTCGGTTAGTAATTTACGTACCTACTATCTACCTTTTTTTTTTTTTTCGCGGGGGAAATGTCTTTCTGAGATACCCGACTTACTGGGGGACAAGACGGGTTATGTGGAATTTACCACTAAAACCCCCACGGTGGCCACCCTCAGCGCATTTTGGTAGGCTCTGGGACCTCAGTTAAACTCGCCGGTGTCTACCTCCGTTGCACTATGCCTCTGGTGCTCGTCTACGACTAACATTTTTGTTTATTAAACACGTTCTAGCAGCTGCAGCCACCTACTACCTACCTATAGTTTAGTCAACTTTTATTTGCCATATATGTGTTTGTCAGATAACATGGGTATGGTGACAGTAGCCTGTATGGCGTTCATAATACGTAATATTATCGTGAATCGTGGCAAACTTTCAAGAGTGAAACGAACTGTCACCCGCACCATCCTACATGAAACGAACTGTAGCTGGCCTGCGGTGTTACCCGCGAAAAATGTGTAATTTTCCGGGATTAAAGTAGCCTATGTGTTAATCCAGGCTAAATATATCTCAATTCCAAATTTCAGCTAACTCGGTTCAGTAGTCACAACGTGAAAGAGTAACAAATACTAACACTGTTTCGGGATGGTATGTGTTAAAATAATTATGTTATAATATCTCTACGTTTTAAATTTCAACCAAATCTATTCAGTAGTTGCGGCGTCATAGAGTGACAAACATACATACAAACTTTCGTGTTTATAATATTAGTAGGATATTTCCTCCAATTAGTCGAAAATTACTGTGTGTTATGCTAGCCAATCACCATCCAATAAGTCCACGTGCCTGCAGCACTAACGGCACTACGTCCGATAAAACTGATCGTGTGTTGGTCGCGATATAACTTCCATAGCGCTACGTTATTACATTATAAGTATCATAAAATGTATAATTTCTACTTCCAGAATGACGGTCGGAACAACATCTTACAGACTCATTCCAAACAACCAAGAAGAAGAAATCGTTTACGCCGGTCAAGGACTCCAGGTGAGAATTTTAGCGTTTGTAGGAGGAACTATTCCGGCTCTTTCAATTGTCACTAATGTGACATCTATAGTCTTTTAACTGTATTTAAAGCCAGGAGAGCACCAAAAGCGCGAGCGCTTTTGCATTAGTACGTACACTGATTTTTATCACTAGATTCGAATCTCATTCTAAAGGTAGCCTTCAGTTCTTCGCGACCGTGACGCGCGACCGCAACCTGCGACCGCGCGACTCACTACTTAGTATGAATTTATATGGAGCACTAAACAAAGCCCGAAACGGCGACGCGCGACCACTTTTGTTTAGTGCTCCATATATAGCAGTGGGTCGCGCGGTCGCAGGTCGCGGTCGCCAGAAACGGAAGTCTACTTTTAGAAAATATCCTAATTACATAGTGTAAATAATAAGCGCAGTATCATAAATACTAGCATGGTATATTTTGTTCCACAGCACGGAGAATGCGGTGCCCATATAAAGCACATAAAAGAAGAATGGAACGGTAACATATCGTGTACGCTGCCGCCACAGACGGGGCAAATTGAGGTCATTGGGACCATGAGGTTACTTGTTGCCAGTAAGTACAACCTTTGGAAATCCTCTTGATTATAGCTTGGCAACTTGGGCGTGTAGCAATGAATGAAACACCCACCACTGTTGCACGTCACCACCCCGCACGCACGATTTTACACCGGCGCAGTATTTCCCCCTGTCGCCCGCATATCATGGCAGTGTTATCAACGAACTTGCCAGACTATAGTATATCACTGACACTTTGAATCATCATCCAGGTAATTAGCGATTTGTTCAAGTTTTTTCGGGTACAGAGAATTCTCAATTATCTGGGGCCTCAGTTATTCATTTCAGGTTAGTCGAGTCTCCACAGTATTTTCTAAAATTCACCATCAAGTACGCCAAACTGAAGTCAGTATTCTTGCCACCATTCCACGAAGGCGTGATATGTATATCTAATGGAATAATTTAGCCAAGTTTCTTATTGTATTCTTTCTCAGTACTGCTGCATTTAGATATCATTAATGCCTCTAGATTAAATTAAACATCTTTGTCAACAGAAGCACCCGCGAACCCCCAACTTATATCACCACCCCAACCCGCATTCCGAGAGGGCGACGGTTTTATGGCGCAATGCATCGTGCCCAATGGACGACCGGCCGCCAAGATCACTTGGTATTTAGGTAAGTGGACAGAGCTGATTCATCATCATCATCATTATTCTATATATCCCGCCTGGAAACCTACATACCAGAGAATTTTCTCAATTCTCTGCGTGTGTAAAGTCTGCCAATGTCCACCACGCTGGCCCAATGCGGATTGGCAGACTTCACACACGCAGAGAATTAAGAAAATTCTCTGGTATGCAGGTTTCCTCACGATGTTTTTCCTTCATCGTTTGAGGCCTAACCCCTCTAATTGTGAGAGGAGACTCGAGCTCAGCAGTAAGCCGAATACGGGTTGATAATGATGATGTCCATTAGGGATAATGTAGGTTTTTAATCGTTAACGATTTTGTTAAATCGGTCCAGTAATTTCAGATAGACAAGGCAAGCAAATACTTGAATCTTTTCTCTTTATAATGTAAGTATAGAAAATGGCTATTGAATTATAATTACAGGTTTAATATTCGAGCATCGAATTGTTTTTCAGACGAAGTCCAACTCTTGGCTGGTATACACCAACCTGTCATAACCTCGGAGCCTGGAAGTGATTTAAAGACCATCAGCCAGAACGTGTCGCGGACCCTGGCGCCGGAGGACAATGGCCAGAAACTGGTGTGCAGAGCTGAACATGAGGCTTTGGACGGACCGAGAGAAGCGGCTAGACAACTTGTGGTACACTGTAAGTTCATTTATTTCTTATTAAAATAATTTTTAGTTATTTTTACGTTTATTTAATAATTACTAGCGGACCTAGAGACTTATGTGCACTTCTTTCCTATCCCTATTCTACACTACCCTACCTTTACTCTACCCCACTCTGCTCCTACCCCTACCCTATCCTAACTCTATCCCTTGACTCTTAAACGTTTGAGAATTGGAAATAGGAAAGGGTTGTTTTTTTGGTTTTCCCGGCAATTATTGTAATTTTTCTAATCTTTTAAACCTTCCCTATACCTCCACGAACATTTCAAGACCAAGATAAGATAAATCCGTTCAGCCGTTCTCGAGACTAACAAACAGCAACTCATTTTTATGTATACATATATAGACTAATTATTATTAGTATTTTTTTTTTTTATTATTAGTATACACATTTGTAACATTTTTTACACAAAAGTGTAAATCTATAGTATCATGTCAGATTGAGACAGACTGACTTAGAAGTGAGAACTTGGATTAAGACCAACCAATCAAATATTTGCCCAGCTTCTGATGACTAACGTCAAATGTTATTAAAAAAATGTCTGCTTTTTAATAGATCCACCAAAACGTCTCGAATCCGGTCCGATCACGATATTCGGTCTCAAATTGGGCGGAGAAGGACGTCTCAATGTCACCATACGTGCAAACCCAGCGCCTACCACAGAGTGGACTGTCGGAGACCTGGTTCTTATCCCACCTAGGAGCAATGAAGATGGATCTATCACAGCGTTGGAACCCTTGCATTTGGTAAGACTTATGAATTCATTTCTTATTTTCTAAGCTATTGATTTTTCGATTTACAAAGCCAACGTTTGCCAACGAAAACATTCTACAATCATTATTTAGCCGACCATCATTTAGACGTCCACTGGTGAATACAGGCCTTTTAAAAAGGTCTTCCGTTTAGATATCCCCTCTTCGACTTCGGCATCCAGCAGCTAATACCGCGCTTTCTGGTGTGGAGATGCCATTCCTGCATCTTGGGATTCCAACGTCCACTTCGAACTATGTGCCTAGCCACTTCAGCTTTACAACTCGTTGACCTATGTCCGTGACTTTGGTTCTACTGCGGATCTCCTCATTATTAATTCGATCACTCACGCATTGTTCGAATTTGAGTCTTCAGGTGCTGAAGAATTTTTGACGTAAAGTGATACGATTCCATTATTTGGTCTCAATTGCAGGGTGGTGGATTCTACAACGTGACCTTGGTACTTGCGCGCGTAGCCAAAGAAGACGTGGAGAGGACCTACTACCTTCGTGTCACCAACGACTTGGGCAGAGAGGAATTCGCCGTACGACTGTCTACCATGGATGAACCAGCTGGTACGTTTACTGAGTACCTGATAAATCACATTCATATTACCCTCCTTCTGAAATTAAACAAAAAATACAACTGATAGATAGTTTGATATAGATATTTACAACATCGCAATCATTGGATGTTGTTGCTTTAGGAGAGGTTATTCATGTTGATGACGACTGATGACCAAATCAATACTCTATCCGAGTTTCTGAAAACATCTTACTTGTAATTGGTCTTAGTTTACCATTAAAGGGCATTGGAAACGATCAAATGTAAATGTTAGGTAAAACTTATCAAGGTTTTCATCAAGCAATGTTTGACAAATATTTTAAACATAGCCGCAAATTATGTAAAAACAAAAAGTTCTGTCGCTTGCAATGCCCTTAATACTTGCGTATTGGTATGCGGTAGGTTTAAATTACTATTATCGTCGATCGAATGATTTCATTTATGTACCTAATTCAGAAAAGTTTCTGTATTTTTGGTGTACAAAACTGAAATATTTTAACTACTAATTTGTATTGACTTTTTATAAATATGTACTTATGAAATATTTTCAACAGCGCGCAAATCAAAAACGTCCTATTTGATTATCGACGTTTACGGTAAGAAATAAAATATGAAGGTAGTTATGGCCTGGCATAAAATGGATGTTATTTTGTGCGAAGTAAAAAATAGTTTCCTGCATTTTCGATATGCCTATTGATAGTGATGAATGCTCCTATTTTGAAAATCTTAAAGTAGTGAATATTACAGAGGTTTTACAACTGTATGTCATTTTGAGTATTAGTTACTCTGTCCCCTTGTGAATATGTTCGAATCTGTATTGATACCATAGATAATAGAAATAAAAAAATTGAAATTCAATGACAGTTAAAAAGGTTGTCATTCAACCATACCTAAAGGGAAAATAATGATATTACTTTTTACATGTGTATGTTTTTATATTTTTAAGAAGTTAAAGTTTTTTATCTACCTACCTATACCAGCCAATTAGTGGAAAATTAATTAATTTTTAAGGGTGATTTATTTTAGTTCTTATTAGTAATAATATATTTACTATATTTGCATGAGCAAAATGACAAATAAAAGTGGGTATTTCCTACTTTCTATATAATATTAAATAGTAGAATCGCTTTAGGACATGTCCCAAATTTGTATGGAGACTGGGCCTTTATTTTGAGTGTCAAGCAAGCAGGACGAAATTATTTTTATCTTAAAGAACATAAAACATTGTCATTAAAACCAAAAATAATATTGTTTTTGGATCCCCCAATTTTTTTTACTTATTAATTTCAATTATTTTTATTGGCTGTTTTTACTTTACTGTATTGTCTATGGTTAATTTGTAGACAAAAGAGCAAAACAAAAAAGCTTGCCTAATTAATGGTGGTTCCAAAAATTCAGAAAATTATTTTCTTAACAACAAATTGTGTCTTCTATCCGTAAAAAATACTATCAACCTGCTTGTAAATAATATATAATACAACATTTTGGGACAAGTCCCAAGACGCTTTTCAATATTCGGTTGTTTATACTTTAGTTAGTTGCCTGTAGCTTGTGTTTTGTCAAAGAATATTTTGAAATGTTGCAGTAGGTAGATATTTATTATATTTATATACTTAGGTACCCTATACCTGAAAATTTGTTGTAAAATTTTTTGGCATGTGGCATATTTAATTACGAAAAAATTAGTAAAGAATCAGGATTTTAAAGCATGATGATGATTATTAATTATTTATAATAAAAAGTTTGTTAGTTAATAAAAAAATATTCTTTTTTAATCAACGACAATTACTTAAGTTTTAGAAAACGAACTACAACCACTACGAAGTAAATAGAAAAAACAGTATTGTCCTATGTTAGTAAACATTGATTTCTAGCAGTTGGAACAGTTTTTTTTTATTTATTCTTATAAAGCTAAGAACAAACAGATTTTCTCTTGAAATTTTAATGCAATATTCGTGTAAAAACCAATTATAAATTCAAATAATTTCAATTCAATAGAATAATATTCTCTAGGTTGATAATAATTTAAAATTATAAAAAAACATGTAATTTTTATCAATCACTGATTTAATTTTTAAAGTTGTGTAATTTATAGTAATAAAGTAAAAATTGTAATATATGACAGTTTTTTTTAATGTTTTATTTAATAAAATTAAAAAAAAATTTACTGTTATATATATACTATAATTTTTGTCAGGTGTGGAGTTAGAAACAGGCGCAATAGTTGGCATCGTCATCGCAGTATTAATTCTGCTCATTGCCATCATCCTCGTAGTGTTCGCCAAGGCTACCGGCAGATGGTTCTTCGCAGGTTAGTTGGATTCTTTTTGATTTTTATTAGTTCATTTATATTTTGAAATCGTTAAGATTGTAAAAAAAGCTATATTATTGTTACCTTTTAGTTGCATAGCATTTTTGTATGTGATTGAAAATCTACATAAAAATGTTATAGTAAAAAAAATAAATAAACATTCTTTTTATGAAATAAAAAGAATGAATTTTTTTTTTACATATTTATCAAGTTTACAAAAATTATTACCTTTACATAAATAATAGTGAAAGTTATAATTGTATTTACAATCTTATCGATTTCAGCTACATAAATATTATAGAGTGTTAAATAAATTGGGAAAATATAAAAAAATAATCGTATGTTCCTCGTGTTTTGTACCCCCGTTATTCACAACTAACTTTAATTTATTTCGATATGACGACAGCAATATGTAAATAATTTACAAAAATATAGAGCAATTTTGAGTAATTCGTGATATTGCTGTAGCCACGTCGCTAAGATATTGACCGTCGTCTGTAAGGAATATTGACAAAATTTTTGTTTGCATGATTATTTAAAGTAAAGCATTGCATGAAAAAATCAAATGTCATGACCGTTGCTAGTGCCTACTGAAATGAAGATAATTTAGTTGTTTTTTTAATTCGTAAACTTTTGTCAATATTATTGCATTATTTTATAAAGACCATGCTTCCAATATTTGCTTAATCTATCTCTTAGGCATGTGACATTTACGATAACCGAATAATAATAATGAAAAATTTTTGGCAGGCTCACGGGCTCGATAGGTAAATTTGCTGTAATTACAATATATCTACAAAATAACTGAGTAGCAATGCTTACATACAAATGTTTTTTAAATCATTTAATAAGTTTTGCATCACGCAAGTGTTTAAAAAATTTGTAATTTGGCTGTGTTTTGTTTTGGCAAATATTATTATGTGTAGATGAAAAAGCTGTTACCTTTATTTAATTTATTACTGTAATGCCATGTTACAATATTTGAAGCGATCAAGAATTTCAAAAAAAAACGTATAAATCATAAGCATGAATGGTTTGAAATCAACTAATTGAAGCATGTATATCTTTGTTACCTAAAAGTAATAACTAATAGACATCTTTCTTTCTCTAACGCATGTATTTCTTCTCATTTCAGTATATTTGCATGATATTAGTAATTTTTTAAAATATTTTTCATGTGAAACTACCAGAAATATTTGAATTCATAATTTTGTTGGGTTCAGAACTTTAAGCTAAACAGATTTATAATTGTAACAAAAATTACATTATGTGATATTTATAAAATGCCTTTTATGAATCAGATTAATATACTTAGTAGAGATAAATAAATATCACTTACTGTTATTTTATATGGTGTTGGGTTCTACTTTATTAATTTGTAATTAATTATATTTTCTGTTTTGCGTTAAAATGTTCTAATCTTTCAATAAAATAATTTTCAACCTGGTTATGGTTACAGCTAACTATAATATTAAAAATCCAATGCAAATCCTGATTAATTTGTATACTTATGTACCTAACGTGTAGTCAGAATAACACCACATTTGAAATACATAAAATGGTTTGACGAAAAAACATGTAGGTACACTTATTATTTTTAATAAATTTTTATTTATTATGCTCGTGGACGCCCACCATTTCATCCGTTTTAAATTTTGGTAGGGTTTTCATACTAACTTTCAACCCCTTTATCTTTATCAAGGGTTACATTTTCAATTTGTTATTAGTTGGTACCGTCTACACTGCAAAACGCCCCAATAATTTGGACTTTGATATGCCAGCCAGTCCGATATCCTTTTAATTAAATAATGATGACAATCTTTCTTTTTTCCTATATCTCAATCATCAGATCAATAAATTCCTACATCTCAATCATCAGATCCTAAAACCATCACACGTGTTACATCACACATTGCTTTATGCGATACAAATTGTGTGGAACTTTTAGAACAATTAGCTATTGTTAGATCATCACGCTTAACACAAAAATACACCCCAATAAACAGAATCACAGAAACCGCTTTACTAACAAGCAAACAACAACACCGTGTATGAGAGTTCTTGATCGCTTAACTTATTGGTATGTGGCAGGGAGGTCCCATCGTACTGACATTCCTGATGGCGCTGATTCCGAAGCTCCCCTCCCCCCTCACGATGACGTCAAAGGATCCGAAAACCCCTCTCATGACCACGGGGAATATATCAGCAACGGTGACACCAAACACCCCGAGAAGAAGCCCGATACCGCTGTCTAAGTTGTAAGTTAAAAGCTGTCACTCGCTGAATCAAAATCGATTGAATGCTGTGCAACGTGTTACATGAAAATTTATTAATTGTAAAGATAATAAATATGCATAATTTTGTAGATGCATTTTTTGCTTATTGTAATAATAAAAAGAAAAAAAATCTCATGCTGTTGGAGTTATAGTACTTATTTATAGTCACGCGTTTTGCTAGGTTTTGTTTTAGTATACAAAATACGGTAAATAATTTAAGTATAAGAGTGACAGCTACTTAGTGTTAATTTTGACTCAAAAATATTTTATGTAATTTCGATTAGTGCCAGATGTGTTTACAGTTACAAAATATAACATATTGTTAGTTATTATAATAATTTTAATGCCAACGAAACATAAAATGATACTTATTTGACAATTTATAAAAATAATGCACTATGTATTAGTAAAATTATAGTGGCAGAGCCTGTTAATCTCTGCCTCTTTTTATGTACTATATAAACACAAAATCTTACGCTCTTCTCGTAACTTAATATTGGTAACACAATCGAAGAGAAACAAAATTTCTTAGGTGTAATACAAGAACTTTCTCAATTGTCTTTTAGCCTAAAACTTTTCAAATATATTCGTAGAAATTAATAAGAATCTCACATGTTGTCAACGAATCCCATCGTATATAACGTAGTTAAGGCAGGTTTTGAATTTGTAATTAACATAATATATTATAGTAATTACTAAATTGAAAATAAGTAATTATTATACAACTGGTTCAAGAATTTAAGTTTTAAGTTAAAGTTTTATTAGGAATACCGTTATACATTTTGGAAAACATTTAAATTAACAAATACAATAAGTATCTTTATTGAGCGCTTACCATACGCAAAATTAACGTCAAGTCTTTTTATATTGAACATATTAAGCAAGACGTAATGAGTCTATTGCATTTTTATACTTTTTTAATATAATAAAATAGAACTCTGTAATATGAACTGGCCATTTTATACTCTCACTTTTAGGTTGATTGATAACTTTTATAACAAAAGTACATACATATTTTGTAATTTTAAGACTTAAATGTGTTCGAACCACCTTTTTTATTCTGTATATAATCTGTCGCTACATTATTATAAACTTACTTAAAATAGATTTTAAATGGATGAAATAAGGTTGTTTTAATTTAAACGCAAACGTTGTCACGATTTTTAATTATTAATTGTAAAAATTAGAAACTAAATGTTTATCTGAAATCTCAAACTTATTTTTCTAATTAATAAGAAATCGTGAATATTTTTGTTTTTCTTTTGTAAAAACATAAGGTATATGAAATGACAATTTTAGCTTAAGTTAGTCAGTTAGGTCACCGTCATTGTGATGATTTTAGTATTTTTTATAATTACCTACAATTATTTAATAAGAATTTATTTTTGTACCAATTTAGTTTAATAATTTCTAGCGGAACTCGTTTGTCTTTTTTTATATTTTAATGTCAATTCAAAAACACTGCCATTTTGCACAGCCAAATTTAAATATTTTCTTTAAATTTTATTGAAAAAACTTCTGTTGAAATGATTTAACTTACAATGTAAACAATTTTTTATAAAAAGCTTTGTTTTGTAAAATTCTATCCATTCTGTCAAATTTATATTTATACAATTCTTAACATTACGTACCTAGATAGCGAGAATAATCAAGTTTGTAACGTTCATAAAATATATACCGCTGCGTTATTAACGAATTATAATTGAATATAAAGTATTTATTAAATAAGAAATATTCGTTTTATTTATATATTTACTCAAACTCACTCTTAGTAAAAATAATTATTTATATATATACCTATAGTAATTTGTTTTTACATATCTCGGGAATTTATTATCTTTACACGCCTCAAAAAAAGGAACTACGTATTAGTACTTTAAGATAATAATGTAGTGTTAATAGTTTGTGAAAATAATAATATTACATATACCTGAACTCAGTCAGTGAACATAAATAATTTATATACACTTACTTAATTTACAGTCAGTAAAACATTTTTTGGGTTCTTATATTATAGGAAGCAGAGGACGTGACCATACAAAGAGCTCTGGAGAATCGTGAGTAAATTTTTGACGTTTTTATTGTAAATATTTCTTGAATTATAAAAATTACAATTATTAAAAATATTCATTAACGTATAAATAATAATAAAACGTATGTGTAAATAATAATTTGGGATGTTGTATTTCTGGTTTGGTTTAAAAGTTAACTTATTTTATATTCTCACTGAGATATGATATAAGACATAATGGACTTTGAAGGTGCAACATACTCATAGACTAAATTAGCTTATCACCAAATTATTTTTGTATTATTTAATAATATATTCTAAATTTTAAATAATTATAGAGTTCCAAGTTATGTACTTTACTTATTTTAGTTTTGCACTTCCAAATTTCATGAAAGCCTTGTAAAATATAGCTCATATTTTTTATAAGGACTCCAGCTGGGGACGTGCTTTTAGAAAGTGGGACGCTACCTTCTAGAACGTATGTTTAATCTTCTCTATCTTGTATATAAATAAGGACATTTTATACAATGCATCGGTACTCACTATTGGTAATCACTTCCGTGGCTTGGGCAGATTTAGCTAAATAACTTTTGTCTGCACATAATATCATTTAATGTATGTAGAGCAAAAAAGTTTTAAAATAGTCTTTAAAATAATTTATTAAATACAAATTAAAATGTAAGGATGTTTTTATTTAATATTTATTCTACATCTGATTGGCACATATGTACATAGGTTCCTAAATAATATGCAATCTGAAATCCTATGTGAAAATAGTCATTTACATAATTCATAATTAAAATATTAATTACGTGTCTTTAAAAAACTTTTTTTTTCATTTTTATACACTTAACTTGTCCGTTTTTCATCTTTTGCTTTGTAATTAATTGCTTGCTTTGCTGTAGTCTTCCGTAACATTCAAACTTATAAAGACTGATCTTAGACTAACTCATACTCAGTCATTGAATATGTTTATTTAAATACTGTATTTACTGGCATCAACTTGCATATTTTTAATCGTACCTACATTCATTATTAAACTAGAGTTAGTCAGCAACAGTTTTTAATTTTAATATCTGGTTTTTTTTTTAGTGATTTGGGTTTAAATGACTAACCTAAGCATGAATTAAAATGAAAAATAGGACTGTTTAAAATTTTTCATGTATTTTTGACAGCAGCGACACAGAAAGCGCCGCAGGACAGCGCTCGCGGCTCAGTGCTTTAAGCGCTCGAGTGCGTGCAGTGTTGCCGCGAGGACGGGACCGCGTGCAGGCCACGGAACCTATACCAGAAGTTGAAGATAAGGTATGCTTTCTTATTTAATATTTTAAATTATTTTAAAAATGACAGGCTACTTATTGTAAAACATATAAAAAGTCATAGTAAACTTAAGTTAATTTTATAAGTTAACATAAGTTAATTTTATAAGTTAACTTAAGTTAATTTTATAAGTTAACTAAAGTTAATTTATAAATAAAAGTTAAGTACCCAATTTTATTCCAGTTCGAATAAATTTAGGTACTTTCATTATTAAATTTTTGTATTAGTGGCATACTTCTTAAAACAGGCTTATAATTACATTGAAGTCAAAATAAAGAAGCATCTCGGAATGTTAATTTCATAATTACAAAGTTTTCAATTGTATCCTTATAACAAGATTTCCATTAAAAAGTTAACTACGTTTCATTCTCATCATGCGCGTCTAAATCTAAATCTTTACTTTTTCGTTACTTTTATTTTATTGAATTTATATAAGACCTGTTTTAATTTTCAGGCTCTGGCGGAAGAAAAAAAGGGCGTGGTTTATGCTGAGCTCGCGCTCGGTGACCAAAATGCAGAAAAGCCTCCTCCTCCTTCCACTGAATATGCTGAAATTGTGTACACTGATCAACCGGCGCCAGTGAAAGAAGCTAAAGAATAAACGCTTACCAAGAAACAAAAAATACCTACATCTGCCTTTTCAAATAATTAATTATTCATTTAAATGTTCAATTGAATACCAGATCCACTTGTTATTAATTTTACATATTAATTAACTAAATAGTAACTTACAGTTAATTTAAAGTGGAAGAAAATAATATTAATTAGTTTGTCCTGATTACAGTATAAATTATAAGTAATAAAATATTAATAATATATAAGGTAAAAGAAATCATCACTATATTTTGATGAGACCACCGAAAAAAAATTATATGAATTTATATTTATTTTGCGATATGATTTTGATTATGGTGGGAGGAGCGAATTTTTGTAATGCGATTGTCGATTCTGGACCCAGGAATATTCTAGAAATAAACTCTTGTATTTTGCTGAGTGGAGAGTCGATAGATTGTATACAGCTGTAGTTGTAAACATATTCAGTAATCTCATTAATATACGAGTACTTATTAAGATTAATGTGTGCTTTGATATTATTATTCATATTCTATATTCCTATGTATAAATATAAGACTTTTTAAATAATTTAATTATTAAATCGCCTTACTATTTTTTGCAGTTATTGAATCTTAGTGAGTAAGCTGATATAAACACAAAATAATTTATTTTTAAATTATGAAATGGAAATGAATTATTGGATTATGCTTTTTAAGACTGGATGATATTCAACTTCTTAAATATTGAAATTAACATAGTAGGCAGTCGTTTTTTATATTAAATTAATTATGAATAACATAATTATGCACTTAATTTTAAAATATTTACAAAACTATATGCATATTTTAACAATATAATAGGTATATTATTCGAATAAAATATTATTTATAAAATTTTATTACAAAGTTTTAGGATTAAGTATTTTAAGTAAAAACAGGGTTTCAATGGAGGCTCTATGTTATAGTGTCCCATTATTTACACTGTTTTTTTAACTATTTTAAGGTACAAACACCCGGATATGATTTTAATACGCCATTCTACACCACACAATTTTTTTAAATAATTTTATGTGAAAACTGTTCACTAGCATACTGCCAATATCATAAATATGACTGATTGATTTTAATGCATACAGCTTTATTTCGTGTGTAGGTGAAGTGAGGTATTAGAAACGTATTTCTGGTTTAGTTTTTTGCTTAAGGTGAATCGAAACAGCTGGTAGGCAGGTAGAAATCATGATTTTTTATTATTTAAAATTACTTTTTCTTAAATTCTTGTGACGTTTCTAGATGATATTTCATACGATTCATGTTTTACGCATGTCCTATATTACTATTACTATACTAATCTGCTGTTGCTTCACTTTAAGAGTTAGGTTACTATGTAACTATATAGGTAAGTGGCTCAAAAGGAGTCACTCATGTGGTTTTATTTTAGTTTAAAATCCGTCCATAATGTATATTT